>NC_091469.1:187830688-188567075 GCF_036971445.1 Narcine bancroftii | reverse complement strand
CTTTCTCTGCGTCTAAAGCAACTGCCACTGTTGGCGTCTTATTTCCTTGTACTGCATGGATTAAGTTAATGAACTTACAGATATTGTCCGTTGTTCGTCTTTTCTTAATAAGGTTTGATCTAGTTTTACTATTTTTGTTATACAGTCGGCCAATCTGTTTGCTAATAGTTTTGCTATTATCTTATAATCTGAGTTAAGAAGAGATATTGGTCTATACTATGCTGGTATTAGTGGATCTTTCTCAGTCTTTGGTATTACTGTAATTATTGCTGTTTTACATGAATCTGGCATGTTTTGTGTTTCTTCAATCTGGTTCATTACTTCCAGGAGAGGAGGAGTTAATAAGTCTTTAAATATTTTATAGAATTCTAATGGGAGTCCATCCTCTCCAGGCGTTTTATTGTTCGGTAGCTTTTTTAATATATCCTGTACTTCCTCTATTTCAAATGGTTTTATCAATTTGTTTTGCTCCTCTTCTTGCAATTTTGGTAGTTCAATTTTAGCTAGAAACTCATCTATTTTGTCTTCTTTCCCTTTGTACTTAGTTCGGTATAATTGATCATAGAATTCCTTGAAGTTTTCATTGATCTCTGTTGGGTTATATGTAATTTGTTTGTCCTTTTTCCTTGATGCCAATAACATTCTTTTAGCTTGTTCTGTTTTAAGCTGCCAAGCTAGTATTTTGTGCATTTTTTCTCCTAGCTCATAATAAGTCTGCTTTACCTTCAATATGGTCTTCTCCACCTTATACGTTTGTTGTGTTTCGTATTTTATTTTTTTGTCCACCAATTCTCTTCTTTTTGTTGTATCTTCCCTTGCCGCTAGTTCTTTTTCTGTACTTACTGCTTCCCTTTTTGCAGCTGTTCTATTTCCTGATTGTAGTCCTTCTTCATCTTAGTTACATAACTTATTATCTGCTCTCTGATGAAGGCTTTTATTGCATTCCATAATATAAATTTATCTTTCACTGATTCCGTATTTATTTCAAAGTACATTTTAATTTGGCGCTCAATAAATTCTCTAAAATCCTGTCTTTTAAGTAGCATGGAGTTTAATCTCCATCTATACGTTCTTGGTGGGATGTCCCCCAGCTCTATTGCTAATAACAGGGGTGAGTGATCCGATAACAATCTAGCTTTATATTCCATTTTCCTAACTCTCCCTTGGATATGGGCTGACAACAGGAACAGGTCAATCCTTGATTATGTTTTATGTCTACTCAAATAATATGAGTATTCCTTCTCCTTTGGGTGTTGTCTCCTCCATATATCTAAAAGTTGCATTTCCTGCATTGATTTAACCATAAATATGGTTACTTTGTTCTTTCTGCTAGTATTTTGTCCAGTTTTATCCATCTTTGAATCCAAATTAAGGTTAAAGTCCCCTCTTATCAATATATTCCCCTGCGTATCTACAATCTTCAAAAAAAAATCTTGCCTAAACTTTTGATCCTCTTCATTAGGTGCATATACATTGAGCAAATTCCAGAGTTCTGAATATATCTGACATTTTAACATTATGTATCTCCCTGCTGGATCTATTATTTCCTCCTCTATTTTGATTTATTGATAAATATAGCTACACCTCTGGCTTTTGAGTTATATGATGCTGCTGTTACGTGCCCCACCCATTCTCTCCTTAATTTCTTGTGTTCCACTTCAGTTAGATGCGTTTCCTGCACGAATGCTCTATCTATTTTTTTCTTTTTTCAGTAAATTTAATAGTCTCTTCCTTTTGATTTGGTTATGTATTCCGTTAATATTTATGGTCATATAGTTCAACATGGCCATTTCAAACTTTGTTTACATCTCATTTCCGCTTCCTCACCACCACCTTTCTCCATTTCCATTTCTCAGTTTTCTTTTTTTGAACGTACTGTGTGACAACACTTCTAAAACATAAAATATTTCAACCATTCCCACATCTAAAATTCCCTTAACCACCCCTCTCTGAGTCGCCCCTTGTCCCTTGCCGGGCAACCACAACTCCTTTCTCCATTTGGACTGCGAACCTGTTCGCAAGTGTCAACTGATTTCACAGTGACTGTTATTCTCTCCCACCCAACCCCCTCCAGAAAAGACTTTTATCTTCACATTACAAAAAAGCTCCCCCTTTTTTCATCTCTTTTTCTTTTTTATTCATTTATTATTAATTTTTTTTAACCCCTCCTCTTTTCCTCTCCTTCTCCCTTACTTCCCTTTTCTTCCCTCCTTTAGTTCTTATTTATACATTATTTTTACTTCTTTATATGTAGTTTGTCGTCCTTCTTTCTTCTTGTTACATCTCTTCATCTCTCTTTCTGTCTTGCATGCGTTCTGCAAATTCTCGTGCATTCTCCGCATCTGAGAACAGTCTGTCTTGCTGTCCCGGGATAACTATTTTAAGCACCACTGGGTATCTTAACTTAAATTTATAGCCTTTCTTCCATAGGATCAATTTTGCTGCGTTAAACTCCTTCCTCTTCTTCAGGAGCTCAAAACTTATGTCTGGGTAGAAATTTTTTTTTGACCTTTGTATTCCAGAGGTTTTTTTGTCTTTTCTCATTTTATTCATTGCCTTCTCCAATATACTTTCACTTGTCATGTACTCAGGAATTTTACTAAAACGTACTTGGTTTATGTTGTGACTGTGGTTTCAGGGCTAATAATCTGTGTGACCTTTCTATTTCCATTCCTTCCTGCATTTCTGGCATTCCCAGGACTTTTGGGATCCATTCTTTTATAAATTATTTCATATCTTTGCCTTCTTCATCTTCCTTAAGGCCCACTATCTTTATATTGTTTCGCCTACTATAGTTTTCCAATATATCCATCTTCTGAGCTAACAACTCCTGTGTTTCTTTAATTTTTTTATCACTTTCTTCCTATTTTCTTTTTAAGTCGTTCACTTCCATATCTACCACCATTACTTGTTCTTCCACATTTTCTAATCTTTTCCCTACATCTGTTATGACCAGCTCTATTCTACTCACTTTTTCTTCTGTACTTTTAATTTTTCTTTTCATTTCACTAAATTCTAGTGTCAGCCATTCTTTTAATGCTTTCATTTGTTCTTGAAATTTAAAAAAATCTATGTACTGTCCATTCATTTTACCTTCTATTCCTCTGAGCAGAACTTGGTGTTCTTCTTCTTCTTCTTCTGTGTCTGCTCTTGGGTTTGTGTTTTCTATTTCTCTTCCTTGTACCTGTATCTCTTCTGACTTTCTTGTTGAGCTGCTTGTCTCAGTTTGTTGGGTATTTTTTTTCCATGGTGTCTTGATGTTGGTCCTCTTCTTCTGGGTTGGTTATCTGTTGTGTCTCTAGTTTCCTTTTTTCTTTCTAACCCTTCCAGTTCCCATTGTCTTCTTTATCATCCAGCTGGGAGCCCTGCTGTCGGTTCTCTCTCAGCTGTTCGTGCTGTGGAATTTAACTCCACAGCTGGTCCCCCATCCCGTCGGTGTTCTCCTTGTTGTGCGCAGTTGCGCACCCCTGTTTGGCTCCATGAGCCATTTTTGCAGTCCTGCGGTCGGTGTGTCGTGACCCTGCGGGGTCTCCACTAACCTTGGGGAGTGGGCTCCTCTTTCCATGGCAGGTCCCTGCTTTTTCATGCAAGTAAGGCCTTCACCTTTCTCTTCCGGTGTCTTTCTTTCTTCTTTTCTTCCTGTTGTTTTTGGCTTTTCTTTCTTAGGTGCCATTTTCTCCACACCTTTATTTTTTATTTGTTGTGATTTGTGTGTCTGGGACTTTGCTTTTTCTTCACTTTTTTCCTTCGGCCACTACTCCATCACGTGACTCCTCTCTTCTCTCACTTTCCACAGCATCCTTGGGTGTATCAGATCCGGTCCCAGGGACTTAAAATATCCAACACTTCCTCTTCCTTACTCTCCACATTTTACAGCACACAAACCTGTTCTATTGTGACCTCACCCTGATTCAGGTCCTTTTCTCATGAATACTGAGGAAATGTATTCATTCAGGACCTCCCCAACCTCCTCTGCCTCTGGGCACATGTTGCCTCCTTTATCCTAAAGAGGCTTGATCGTCATTCTCGTCATCCTTCTGTTCTTCGCATATCCATAGAACTCCTTGGGGTTCTCTTCAATTCTCGTGCCCCCTTCGAGCTCTCCTAAGTCCTTTCTTAAGCTTTTTCCTGGCTACCATATATTTCTCATGAGCCCTTTCTATTTCTTGCTTCCTATATCTAATCTATGCTTCCTTCTTCCTCTTCTCTAGCTGCCTCACCTGTTTTGTTAACCATGGTTCCCTTTTCCTACCATCTCTTCCTTATCCCAGTGGGAAAAACCTATCCTGAACCCAGCACATGTGGTCCCTAAACTTCCTCCATATTAGTTCTGTACTTTCACCTTTGAACATCTGCTTGTTTGCTTGCTGAATGCGTTTGTTTTTATTTGCATGTAGTTATTTGTATATAGCACTGTTTTTTAACTTCTGGTTGGATGTTAATTGTATTCATTGGCTTTGTATTTCACTTGGCTCAATGACAATAAAGTTAAATCTAATCTGTTTCCATTTTACTCACGCTAATTCCTGCCTCATACCATCATAATTAACCCTTCCCTAATTAAACACTTACCCATTTTGTCTGCTTTTATCCATATCCATAGCTACTATATTCTAAAGCTCAGGGAGTTGAGGTCACTCTCACCCATTGAGAGGTCCGCCACATGACCAGGTTCATTACCCAGAATTAGATCCAGTATGGCCTCTCTTCCATTGGCTGGTATACATACTGTGTCAAGAATCCTTCTTGAACACACCTAACAAATTCAGTCCCATCTATCTCTTTTGCGATCTGGAAGTGTCAGTTAATATTAAGGGAGGTGAAGTGTCCCATAACAATAACCCTATATTTCCTGCACCATTCCAAAATCTGCCTGTTTATCTGCTCCTTGGTGTCCAGAGGTCTATTTGGGGACCAATAGTACTCCTAGTACAGTGATAGCTCCCTTTCTATTTCTGACTTCTTCTCACAGCATCTCAGCAGACACTGCCTCTGCAGCATCCTCCCTTTCTATAGCTGTGATGCTACTCCTGATTAGTTATGCTACTCACCCCCCTCTCTAACCTCCCATCCTATTCCCTGGTATCTGTATCAGCTAATCCTGCCTTTCTGCCAGCCAAGACTCTGTAATGGCCACAACATTGTAATTTCACCTTCTGATCCATGCTCTAAGTTCATCCCCTTCATTCCTAATACTCCTAATGTTGAAGTAGACACATTTCAAACACTCTAACTGCCTACATTTATATTTTGTCCCTGCCTATCCTTCCTCAAAAGCTCACAACAAATTCCATCATGCTTTTCACCTTCTGCCCTATTCTCTGCACATACATCTGGTTCTCATTCCCCTATCAAACTAATTTAAACCCTCCCAAACAACTCTAGCAAACCTGTGCACCAAGATATTGGTCCTTCTCCAGTTCAGGTGCAGCCCGTCCTTTTTGTACGGGTCAGACCTTTCCAAGAAGGGGGCGTGGCAAGATGGCGTAAGGATCAGACGTGCCTTCCAGTCCTCTCCTGACTCTATCTTATTGTTTTGTCTAGAAATGCCCGTTAAAATTCTTTAAAAGTTTAGATAACTTCAGTGCTGTTAATTTAACTTCTGACTGTACAATTGGTGAAAAAGAGCAAAAAAAACGACAACAGATCATCAAAAAACTACATTTTCTAAAAGTTCAAGTTTTGGAGCCTACCTACAGGAAAAACATCGAGACTCAGCCTGAAATGGATCCCAGGAGAGAGATACAGCTTTCGGATGTAGAGATTAATGTTACATTGGTAGAGCCCCCTAAAGAGGGCGCCAAACAGCCTTTAGAACAAAGAGTTATTCAGGTTCGTACATGTGCAGTAGCATCTGACGGCAATGTTATGAATGAACAATTTGTGAATCTTGAATCTAAATGATCTTATACAATGCAGGGATTATCCAAGATTATGACTGAACTTGGTACTAGGTTTAATACTCTGGTGAAAATACATTCTCAACAGATGGCTGAGTTTGAAGCTTTTAAGCTTGAAGTGAGAGTTAAATTTAATTCGTGTGAAGAAGATATAGACGAAATACGGGATCAGGTTTTTGATGTGACCAAAAGGGTCGAAGACTTACAAACTCAAAATAAAAATTTGGTGAAAAAGATTGATTATTTGGAAAACCAATCCAGATGGAACAATATAAAGATTATTGGTTTGCCGGAAGGTCTGGAGGGACCAGACCCAAGAAAATTTTTTACTGAATGGATTCCACAGGTGCTGGGTCAAGAACATTTCCCGGAAGGTATAATACTGGAACGTGCTCATAGAGCCTTGAGTAGAAGACCTATTTCAAGTCAAAGTCCAAGACCTGTTTTGGTTCGTTGCTTGAATTATTACAACAGAGAAATAATTTTACGAGTGGCTATTAGAAATGCACAACAGAGAAAATCACCTTTGATGATTCAAAATAATCGAGTTTTCTTCTATGCGGATTTGAGTCAAGAAGTTATGTTCCAACGACGGGAATTCAATCCTGCTAAAGAGTTGTTGTGGAAGAAAGGTTACAAGGCAACCTTTAGATATCCAGCTGTTTTGAAGGTTTTCCAAGATGGTTGCCAACCAAAGTTCTTTGATTCTTCAAAGGAAGCTATAGCATTTGCTCAAGAGCTGCCAATTACTCAGTTTCAACAGAGACATAGTCCGCCGCGATCTCTAAGGAGACAAGAGATGGAAGAAAAGAGCCGTGCTCCAAGAAGGAATGGTTGTAATGGTGACTCGGTAGTTGGAGTTGATTAAAAAAAAGAGTTGTCCTTTTTTTTTATAATGTTTTTTTTTAAAAAAAGAGGAATATTAAATAATGATGATGTTAGTTTAAGATGAAGTGAGAGTTGGGGGAGAGAACTAGATAGGCACTATTTCCTGAAAGTCATCTGCTACGTGTGAGTTATCTCACACCCATTTTTTTTGGGAGTTACCGCACTGCGCGGTTTAGACAGGAGGGGGTATTTTTAACCTCCTATCCATTTTGTTTTTTCCTTTTTTTATTATTAGATTAAAGAGTGAAGGGGTTTGTTTTTGTTTAAATTAAAAAAAACATAAGAAAGTATTTGATTGTTTAAAAAACTAAAAATTGATGTGTTTTTTTTTTGTAAAGACCTTTCCAAGAAGAGATCCCAATGATACACAAATCTGAACCACTGCCCCTGCCCCCAATTCTTCAGCCATGCATTCATCTGCCACAACTTCCTATTCCTACCCTCTCAGCAATCAGCAATCCTGAGATTACCACCTTGAGGTCCTGCTTTTAAAACTTCTTTCTTAACTCCCGCTATTCCCTTTTCAGGACCTCATTCATACTAACATGGTCCATGAATCTGGCTGCTCACCTTCCTGCTTGAGAATGTTGTGGACTCGATCAGAAACATCTGATACTGGCACCTGGGAGGCAAAATACCTCCTATCTGTTCACCTAACCAACGAGTGCCCAATCACCATAGCTCTCCTCTTTTCCCTCTTCCCTTCTGAGCCGAGGGATCAGTGTCTGTGCCAGAGAAGTGACAACTGCAACTTGTCCTTTGTTCCCACCCCCACAGTATCCAAAACGGTATACAGGAATGTTGAGGGGAATGGCCACAGAGGTGCTCTGCTCTAGCTGCCTATTCCCCTTCCCTCTTATAATTGTCAACCAGCTACTTGCCTCCTGACTTTTGGTGGGTGCCTGTCTCCCTGAAGCTCCTCTCTATCAATAACTGCCTCTCCAATGGTCTGAAGTTCATCCAGCTCCATTTCCCAAACTCATTCACTCAGGAGCAGCAGGTGGATGCACCTGTTGCAGTTGTAGTCATCAGGGACAATTGTGTTGTCCAAGATTTCCCACATGCTGCATTCAGAGCATTCCACTGGCCTAGCTGTTGTCTCCATTATCTATTCCTAGTTTAAATACAGAGGTCTTTCCTGGCCTTACCTCATTGGAAACTCATCCTTAGCCTCTGTTTGCCGAAGCCTTGTGTGTCAAAGCCTCAAAGTCCCCCTCCTATCCTGAGATTCTCACAATCACTGGCTGGTTTCCACTGGCCACTCTGCTCGAGCCTCTTTTTTTTTAATTTACCACTGCCCCTTATCAGTAGTACTCACTCCCACCAATCATCATTCTGTTTAACCCTTAAATTGCCCTTCACTGCCTTTTTAAACACACTCACCAAAGCTGGTTCCTGACACTCACAGCTCTCCCGAATCTGAAGCTCCTCCTCTTCCAGCGATGATCCTGAAATCACATGCAAGTTGTTTCATTACAAATTTAAAACTGTGGAGCACAGGGGAAAATAAAGGAAAAAAGGTGTCTTTGTTCCAAACATTATTGAGGGCACTTTATGTGGCAGGAACCAGAACACTCAGAGGAAAGCCACAGGAGAATGTACAAATTCCTTACACATGCATGGTAGTATATTCAAACTTGGGTCACTGGTGCTGTAATAGCATGGTGCGAACCACAATGCTTACCGTTCTGCCCATATTTTGTCATTCATGTTAGTATTTGTGGAAATCAGTTGCATGTAAACTGATCATTCTTCTAAACAGTTACCACATTTTAAAACTGAATATTTTACTGAATACATTTTTATGTTTCTGATATTCAGCAAGAAGTCATTTATAAGTTAAAAATAAAGTAATTAAAGAACAAAAACATTGGAGCCATTCTAAAATGTCAATACTTGCCTTTTTCCTCTTCATGAATCAAAGGGCTCCACAAACCAGCTGTAACCGAATGTGGGAAGTTGGAACGAATCACTCCGAGTACATGTTAAGGTGTTTCTACAACACTGTGGTCTCCAGGAGGAATCAAACAGCAGGGAATCACCAGCAAGCAGCTGTTGTCAAGTTTGGGTCTTTTCCTATTAGTGTAATTTGTTAACCATGATGCTCTTTGGTAATGAAAGGTGTTATATAAATTCAAGTTTTCCCAGAACTACATTTTAGCTTTCCTTCAAGTACCATATTTAGGCACTTACAGTTAAATAATTCATACAATAAACTGCTAGGTGGTTATGTTTTGGCTTTGCTATCTCTAATACCAGTAAGAATGAAATGTTTGGGAATATTTTTAAAGAATATTTATAAGGCACTTGGGATATTGGTGATGCAAAGCTGTTCTGGTAGAACAAATATCCCTACCTTTTAAACAAGTCAGACTTGGTAAAGGGTACAGGCTTGACATAATCCTTTCAGGCCATGCCCCCTTGCTGTACAGATGGAGATGTGCATGAATAACTAGTGGAAACAGGGTTTACAATGTACTAACTATAGAAGGCTCTTAGAATATTCTGTTCAGTTCTAGTCACCTCATTATAGGAAGGATGTGGAAGCTATGGAGTGGGTTCAGAGGAGATTTACAGGACGTTGCCTGGATTCGAATATATGTCTTATGAGGCAAGGTTACAGAGCTAGGACTTTTCTCTTTGGAGCGTAGAAGGAGGAGAGGTGACTTACAAGATTCTGAGAGGCATAGACAAGGTGGACAGCTAGCACCTTTTTCCCAGGTTGAGAGTAGCAAACACCAGAAGACATCTGTACAAAGTGAAGCGAGGAAAGTTTAGCGGAGACATCGGGGGTGTCTTTTTTTAAAACAGAGAGTTGTGGGTGCCTGGAATGCCTTGCTGGGGATGGAGCTGGAGGCCGGAACATTAGGGGCTTTAAGAGGCTCCTGGACAGGAACATGAATGAAAGAAAAATAGAGGGTTCTGAGGGAGGAAGGGTTTAGTTTTTTTTGGAAGGATACAGTAAAACCCCTGGTGTACAGCACCTAGAGGGATGGGTAAAAATAAATTTTCCGGTTGCCTGAGATTGTGTATTGTATGGATTGGTGAACTAATGGCAAGGCGTGTCAATTTTAAACTTAGTTTATAGTTGTTTGATTTTTTTTTTGCTGGTTGGTTGAAATCAGGATAACAGGGTTTTTTACTGTACATAGGTTGGCACAACATGGAGGGCGAAGGGCCCCTGTACTGTGCTGTAGTGTTCTATGTTCTAAGGAAAAAGAGAAAGATTAGGTTCAGGTTTGACTCACAACAAATACTCCTTGTAGAAATTCAGAGAGCTGAGAAATTTGTGAAGACAAATGGTAGGCAGCGGAAATGTGGCTGCCAAAACCAGTTTGTCCTTTGAAGAAATGTGACATGGATGATGCTTTGTTGTAATTGGATACCCCTCAGGAGTAGGGGTCTCATCTTGAGCTGGTCAAAGAACTAAACATTTGCACATTAGATGATAACTTGTATCCTTAAAATTGAATGATGCCATGTAACTACTGTATGCTCAGGATATAATTATCACAGAATGGGTCGTGATTTTATTTTAAAAATATTTTTATTGATTTTAATAAATAACATATACAAACAAAAATTGTACAATTCAATAAGATAATATGGACAGTTACACAAACTAAATAAAACATTCTGTATAACTCTAACATACATAAATTGTAAATCATATCCATAATTCATATTCTAAATAGAATATAGCTTTTTTAGAAAAAAAACTCCAATGTTTAAAAAAAAGAAAATAGTAAAGGAGAAAAATTCAAACCTCTTACCTAACTACATTGCCAGATGCTAAATATGATTGGTATTAAAAGAAAAAAATGGCTGGGATTAAGAATGATTGGGAACAAGATTTGAATATAACCTTTTCAGATGAGGACTGCTCCTCTACTTCTAGCTTGATTAATGATGCTTCATTTTGTGCAAGACATTGCCTTTTGCAATTTAAGGTGGAACATAGAATACACATGTCTAAACTTAAACTATCTCAATTTTATGCAGATGTTGATCCACTATGTGCGAAATGAAAAATTTTTGAAGCTTCACTGATCTACAGTTTTGGGAGTGCCCAAATATAGAGAGTTTTTGGAAAGACTTTATCCATGATTTTTAAAATCAAAATAAAGCCTTGCCCTTTAATTGCTCAGTTTGGTTTTTCGTGTGAGCCTCTGTCTGCAACTCCGGAAAAAGTCTTAGCTTTTATCTCGCTGATAGCAAGATGAACAATTTTACTGAAATGGAAGGATGATTCTTCACCTACCCATGCACAGTGGTTACATTATGTAATGTTTTATTTTAGCTTGGAGAAAATTGGATACAATATTAAATATAGAAAATTAGATACAATATTAAATATTGAAAATTTCAATTTGTAAAGATTTGGAGCCTATACTTATGATTGGAAGAATTAAGAACTCTGAAGGGTCCAGGATTTTGCATGTCTGATGCCTGGAGGTTGCTATCTGTTTCCAAACTTCCTTTTATATAACTGATTAGAAGGAGGGGGTAGATTAGTTTTTGTTTTATAGGTTTTCCTTTTTTCTTTTTATCTTTTTTTAACTCAAATAATTTGGTAAGTGGATTTAATTATGTACATTAAGGATATGTTAATTGCTTTGTAGGCAACTGGCTAACACTATTGCATTATGCTTTCTGATTTTCTTTACATGTATAAGAGATGACTGGTCATATATCGCATTGAATTTTGGATGCAAGTTTATATAACTCAACTCATTAAAATATTTTAAAAAGAAAAAAGAAAAAAATTTAATATAAATAATGTGGAAAAGATACAAGTCAAACAATTTAATTACATTGGAGTAAAATTATAAAATAAGATAGTGAGTCATAAATGACCTCGAGTTGTGATTTTAAGGCAACCTAGCACTCTATATCTGTGTAGCATTCTTACTCATGTTTGAATAACCTGATGAACAGAGGAATTTGAAGTTTGACTGACTACGGTGGGTGTGAACTGAATTCCTAGAAAAGGAGGGAGTGAAAAGTTTCAAGATCAGTTAAATGGAAAATTCTGAGACACACTATTCTGCTTACAGTGTAGCTTGTTTCCAGAAACATTTAAATGCTGATCCAAAAATTAGCCTCTCAAAACTTTCAAATGTGTCATGAGGTCTCTTTAAACACTCTGGTGTAATCCACCATTCACCACTCCATCATCACAGCAGCAGCCACTACAGAATATTCTTCCTGCATCCCACGGCACATTCGTGAGAATAGCTTCAAATTCAGCCATGTATGTTTATTATGAGTAGTTCTCTGCTTTCTCTGTGCTCCTTCCTCCTCCTCAGCAGTTTAATAACTCTGACTGGTCAAGTGGCAAATCTTCACATGCACCTCCAGAGGACAGGTAGATTGTCAGTGGAGACTTGACATGTAAACTTGGTCCTGACCCCGTTACATTTCCAGTTGAGATAGTATACCCTCACATTCTGGAGGGGTGCAAATCTGAAGAACTCTCCATATCATGCATTTCTGTAACATTGACAAAAAAAATTTTCTTTTACACTTCCATTTTTTCCCTCACCAAAATTCTATGAGTAATTATTTGTTCATAGGTCAAATTTTTTGATTGTGATTTGTGAATTCTAGGACAGATTTCCAGTACTTGAACTGACGTAACATGAGGATACACCATATTCTTATTTTCCCTTCTCTCGCTGTTAATTGTTAATTGCAGTTAATTGCAATGTTAATTGCAGCAGGAAAAGTCAAATGTAGCTTCACTCAGGACAGAGTCAGAATCAAACCCACGCCTTGTGGAGACCAAGTGATGCAGCGTGTTGCAACCATATTTCCTAAGAATGTTGCCACAAATGGACCTTTGTCATGAAACAAGCTGAAATAATGCATAAGAGTTGCAATATCCATTGTTCAAATTGTCTGGTGATAAATGGATTTGTGTCTTGAGTACATGGGCTGAACGCTTGGAACACTGGACAACAAAGATTTTGCTTCCTGAACAACCTTGTGTGTAATTTGGGCTGCAGATCATGAAAATCAACATAATATTTTCCTATCATGTCCCTTTTTTTTTAAGATACAACTTACTTTTGTGATTTCAGATTTATTTATGTTACATACATATCATATACAACCCTGAGACTTTTTTTTCCTGCAGGCAAGCAGAATTACCACTTACTAGGAGTGAAAAAAATACCATATACAGCGTATAGGTGCATACAAATTAAAGAACACTAAACAGACAATGAATGTAAACTAACTATGCAATACAGAGAGAATAAAAGTGCATAAGAGTCCTTAAATGAGTATCTGATGGAGTTTGTTGCTGAGAAGTCTGATGGAGGAGGGATGGTAGTTGTTCCTGAGCCTGGTGGTGCAAGTATTGTGGCATCTAGACCATTTTCCTGCTGGTAGCACCGAGAACAGAGCATGTGCTAGGTGGCTTGGATCCTTGATGATTGCTGCTGCTTTCCAATGGCAGCGTTCCCTGTAGATGTTCTCAATAGTGGAGAGGATTTTGCCTGTGATGTCTTGGGCTGTTCCCACTACCTTTTTCCTGTCACATTTTAAGTCTTCAAGCTTACAAAATGATGAAGTGCAACATGTCATTGAAAATTCATTTTCTACGTTTGCACATCTTCCCTGTTGATCTTGGTGCAGTCAGTGACAAACATGGTGAAAGGTTTCACCAGGACCTTGCATCTATGAAAAAGCAGGATCAGGGCAAAAGGGATCTATCAATGCTGGCCGACAATTGTTGGATACTGACATGAGAGGCATCAAATGCTGAGTACAAAAGAAAATCAGCAGTAAAACATTTTTAGGTCAGTTGAACTTATGCAATGTGTCAGTTTCATTATGCAATTAAACATACCAAATTCAATATCAGTTAATTTAATGTTCCAACCACAAGTGAAAAGCAAACAACTGCAGACCCAGCAACAACTAGGTGTCCTGAGTCCAACCAGCAACAGAAAGAAAGATCGACAGGCGCAAGTTAGAAATATTGTGGTCCAAATACTGCAAGAGACAAGAATGGAAGTCCAACAACACAGACCTTGATCACTTACTGGGGGATTAAGGGATTGTGGAAAAGAAACTGGAAAAGTTGGAAACATCACATATAGTCATGGTGTGGATAGATTTGGAGAGAGGGAAAAGAGAAAGGGAAACAGAAGGAACTAATTTGGCTCAAATCAAGAAGGCAAAAGGAAATCGAGAGGTTTGTAAAAGAAAGACTGCAACTGAGGAAGCAATGGAGGAAGGCACCAGAAGAGGAAAAAGGTGTTTCACGAAGAGATAAGACTGTGACAGATTATGTTGTGTTTGTATTGTATATAAATATGTTTTTGGGAGATAAATTGGGGCAGGTTTTTTAGTTTAGCACACATACAAATACTTCAAAACTGATCTCATTTAAAATACTGGTGCTCTACTCAAGCCAGACAGGGCAGTTCCTGGGGGCCTTTGCAAAAATTTTGAAAAGTGCCCAACAGATGAAAGAGATTGGAAGAGTAGTTTGGAGCTGCAGGCTGTCTGGAGTGCAGCTTGCTGTTCTAAGAGGGTCATGTGGTTTTGCAAGCAGAGAGAGTAAAACAGGCTTTTTCTCAGAGAGAGAGAGAGAGAGAGAGAGAGAGAGAGAGAGAGGAGGGGAAAAAAGAGAGATTAGTTTTGCGATTCTACAGTCAGCAGCAGCAGCAGGGATGGGAACAGAACAAGCTGGAAAGCTTGTGGAAAAACCCCATTTGGAAGACAGGTTGTAAGTTCTTAGTTCAGCCTCGTCAAAGCCCTTGTGGTTCATGCAAGAGGAAAGGACTGGCTGCCTAATGTTTCACTTTAAATAAGAGAAACAAAAAAGAATTCTGTGGTGATCTGAAAGAAAGAGGTTATCATTTGGAGAACCCTGATGGGGCAAGTTTCTTCAGCAAGATACTGATGTGGCTAATTAAAAGGGTTCTGTTTGTATCCAGGAACAATAAATCTCTCTCTGAAAACTGACAACAACATTCCTGAACAGTAACCATTTACCTTTCAAGCACCAAAGCCTGGTGAATTTCATAAATGCTAAATTCTGCGTACAGTGTAAGAATTGCCTGCAACCAGTAAACTTAGAGGAATGAGAAGTGAGATTGGACTGTGAATCAAAGGACCTTTCTAAACTTATATACACATGCACTTAGAATTAGAAGGGAATTAAGTTAGGTTAGTTAAGTTAATAGTGATAAGTTAAAGTGTAATTCTGTTTTCATGTTTAAAGATAATTAAAAGCAACTTTTGTTTAAGTAACCATTTGTCTTGGTGAATATCTATCACTGATGGGTTTTGGGGTCCTCTGGGCTCGTAATACCACTCTGTGAAGGGCAGAGTGCTTGAAAAGGCAGCATAGAAAGAAAAATCGGGCAAGAGTGAACTTCTACAAAAATCCTTTCAAGTTCGTCAAGGCCTTTTCACTGTAGAAAAGAATGGGACACTCAGAGTGCCAAGGGGGAACTTGAGCACACTTCAGGATATATGCAAATAACCTGAGAAATGAACCAATTAACATCCCGCGACATGCTACCAATTCATGAACCAGAACATCAGCTGAATGAAAGGCCTCTTACATGGAAAAAGGTGAAGAACATGGTACAGCAGGTGAGAACAGCACCAGCTCCAGGGCCCAAAGGAATTTCATACAGGGTGTATAACAACTCTCCTGGTGCCTTGAAGTTCCTTTGGAACCTGATGAGGGTGGCATGATGGAAAGGAATCATACCTAAGGCATTGGGGAGAGCAGGATGGATCTTGAGTCCTAAATATAAGACCTTCAGCTATCAATCAATTCTGACAGATCATCCTTCTGAACATGAAAGGAAAGATTTCCTTCAGTGTTGTGGCTCAACCACTCTCTACGAACCTGGTGAACAATAGGTTTGTTGATACATCAGTGCAGAAGGCAGGAGAATGGGGATTCCCAGGATGCTTAGAACACACTAGCATCATATACAACACCCAAGAGGGAAAACAAAGACTTCCACATTGTATTTTTAGATCTAGCCAATGCCTGTGGATCAATCCCTCCAAGATTCTCTGAACAGCCTTCAACTTCTTCAAGGTTTTAGAGGCCATCACACATCTCATTCAAATGTATTTTCAGAATCACCAGTTCTCCATTACAACACAGCAATGCACCACTGATTGGCAACACCTGGAAACAGCCACAATGGCAGGTTGCAGCATCTCTCCCCTTCCTTTCACCATGGCAATGAGAGGCATCAGATAGGAGGGTGGTAAGTCCTTCTCCAATTACAGCATACATGGATGACATGACACATTAACAACAACAAAGGCCTGCACCAATTGTCTCCTCCATAAGCTTCATAGGAATATCAAATGGGCATGAACGGAAATCAAACCAAGCAATTCTCTCAGCATTTCCATTGTCAAGGACAGGCTTGCAGATGAAAGGTTTTGCATTAATGAAGAACCAATACCAACCGTCCTGGAGAAACCAATCAAAAGTCTTGGATATTGGTATAATGCAACCCTAAAGGACACTGAGCAGGTTGAACAACTCAAGCAGCCTTAAGTAAAATAACAACACTGTTCTCCCATGGAAGCTAAAGGTGTGGTGTCTCCAGTTCAGGCTGCTGCCATGATTCATGTAGCTATTAACGATATATGAGCATCTCTATCAAACATTGAGAAAATGGAGACTGATCAGCTCACAAAAAAAACAACCTATAAATCAACAATATTTCTCCAACTTCCTACATGATACAGAAAATCTGAAGTTATCTTTGTGTTCAGCTTGAATCCCCAAATTATTTCAGGAAAAAGGCTGTTGTCCAGTGTAGGAGGGAGTGAAAAAATTTCAATATCAGTAAGTTCTGAGGTGAAGTATCCTGCTGACATTGGATCTGATTTTCAGGACCATAGAACATTATAGCACAGAAAACAGGCCCTTCAAGTCTGTGCTGAATTATTATTCTGCCTTGTCCCAATGACCTGCACCCAGTCTGTAGCCCTCCATTCCACCCCCATTCATGTATCTGTACAAATTTTTCTTAAATGTTAAAATTGAACCTGCATTCACCACTTCAGCTGGCAGCTCTTTCCACATTCCCACCACTCTCTGTGTTCAGATGTTCCCCTAAATGCTCCCCTTAAACTTTGCCCCTTTCACCCTTAATCCATATCCCCTGGTTTGTATCTCATCTATCAGTAACCTCAGTAGAAAAAGACTAATTCCATTTACTCTGTCTATATCCTTCATAATTTGTATACCTTTATCAAATCTCCCATCATTTTTCTATGGTCCACAGAATAAAGTCCTAATCTGTTTAATCTTTCAACTTTAATTTTCTCTCTACTTAATCTAAGTTTTTCTATCTCATGCTGTCTATTGTTTTTCTCTCACACGCAATTCTATTCTAACTCCATCTTTCTCAGTGTAATTGCTGCTCAAGAGATTTACCCTTAGGAAGTAGCTCCAACACCTTCCTTTCAAAAATATTCTCTTTTACATAATAGTTATGCATAATTCTTTGAATCTCAGTTTTCATGATTGACACTTTTAACTCTAAGTTTCAACTCTTCAGCAATAAACAACAACTCCTTTTATTGCCTTTTTTCAAATCTGTAAAGTTTGGTGATTCCAAAAACTTATTAATATCAATTTGGAAAGTTTCATTTGGTCCACACATAATTTTGGGGTTTACAACATAATCAGCTGCAATTTTTGCAGAGTTTGACCAAGTTTCCACTTTCAAATCTCCACATATTGGAATCGCCAAACATTTACCAAAACCCATTGCTGTTGTTTATTCACAAACACAAGCCTTTTAATTGGCTTTCAAATAAATCGAATATTAATCATCGAGTAAGCTCTCATTAAGCTCAAATCTTTGGTTTTACTCGACAAGCCCCCAATTTTGTCATGAACCAACAACCTTTTTAATTTTATTAAGGACTAAAGAGACTTTATTAGCACTAACAAAGGAACAGCAATGGCAATAATTCACCAATGATAAATTCAAAATAATAGTTTTTATGACATTTCTTACTTATCTCTATCTTAAACTCTAAATTTAACCCCACTGTGTGCAAAAATAAATTTTGTGAGAGTGTGTGTGTGTGTGTGTTAAAGTCCCAACTCTCTGAAAAGTCCATTTTTAAAACTTCAGCATCATTTTGGTCTTGTTTCAAGGTCTTAAATATTTAGTTCAGAAATAATTATAAAGTGCTTTTAAACATCATACCTTCAAGCCTCTTTCAACTCACAATTCTCTTGATGAGCTATCTTTCATAGAGATATTCTTCAAACAGGAGTGACCATTTTCTGGGCACAAATAAGAAGTGGCCTCTTTATTTATTTAAAAGCCACTTATGTTGTATCTCCTGTGAATAGGATAATACAAGTCCTGTTTTTCCTGGAGGTCACGTTTTTCTTCTTCTTCAGTTTTCTCTTAAGATTCACGGAGTTTCCCTCCATGATTAGGCTGTGCTCTTTATTTTTGAAAGAGCAGTCGGAAAGTGAAGTGGTTTCCTTTTTTAAATCCACTTATGTTCTGTATTCCCTTTTATTAGGATCACCTATTCTGGTTACTGTAATTCTACCCTATCTTTCACCAACTCCTGTGTGTTTGTCACACAGGGTCTTGACCTGAAACTGATTCAATATGTCTGAATTTGATCATACATTTCTCCAAATCTCTCATGTTACATGGTATGTGACATCATTGTGTCTTTGAAGTTCATAATGACTCTTGACATTTATGTGCTAAAACATCTCTGTCCACTAACAGAATCAAAGTAATTAATTTTGTTTGATGGTTCTCTCCTGGTTCCAGGCTATCTGGAATTTACTAACAAAATGGCTTCTTGTATATGCAGAAAATCAATCCATTGTCCCATTTATTTTGAGAACCATCATAAATCCTTTCATCTCTTGACTTCAACTTCAATTTGCAGCCATTCTGCCTCTGCAAATGGCTCTCCAACTTTCATCTCAAAGAACCATGTGTGCTTAAAATGCTAATGTGTTATCTTTGTGCTGAAGCCAGCTGACAACTGTGTGTCTGTAGAATATAAATGTGCCCCGTCCATCCAAAACTAACTTTTACTAAAATATATATATCTACATATATGAAAATATAGTTTTAACATTAAACTAAAGATTAATCATAGCACATTCGTCACAGCTACCTTGGTTTGTCCTTGCAAAATGAAACACCTCACACTTATCTGCATTAAATTCCATCTGCTATTTTTCAACCTATTTTTCCAGCTGGTCCAGATCCCCCTGCAAGCTTTAAAAGCCTCCCTCGTTGTCCACAACGCCTCCAATCTTTGTGTCATCTGCCAACTTGCTGATCCAATTTTCCACATTATTATCTAGATCATTGATATAGATGTGGCAGGTTATATTATATTTTATATTATATATTAATATGTTTTTAAAAGAGATAGATTGTGGGGTGTTTAGTGTGTAGGTCACTTCACAAACAGAGAAAAACTTCACAAAAGAGGTCTCATTTATAATGTAAGAGTGTTGCTAAAAGTGAGACGTTGAGGCACTGAACGCCCTTGAAAAGACAATAAAACTATTTTGGAAGGAATTTTAAAAAGCATGTGCAAATAAACAGTCCAGGCTCAAAGTGCTGATAGGATCTTTCAAGGATTGGGTTAGCCCTGCAAGAAGTTCTGGTTTTTACAAGCAGAGAGAGAAGTAAAAATCAAACAGGATTCTTCTCTTAGAGACAGAGAGAGAACTGAGTTCTGTAGTCATAGCAGGCTGGCAGCTTGTTGAAGCCCATTTTTAAGATGGTTTGTGAGTTCTGCGTTCAGCCTGTTGAAAACCCTTGTAGTACTTACAAGAGGAAATGGCTGTCTCCTGCATGACAAGGCAAGTTTTTTCGGCAAGACACTGAAGTTGCTGATCAGATGGAATCAGTTTGTGAGTGTCCAACGAGCAACAAATTTCTCTCCTTGAAATCAGCAAGATGCTTCCTGAGCAGTAACCAATTACCTTTAAACACCAGAGCCTAGTGAAAATTCATAAATGTTAAATACTGTGCACAGTATAAGAATTGCCTGATACCGGTGAACTTGGAGAACTGAAAAGTGAGATTGGACTATTGAAGCAAATAACTTTTCTGAACATATACATATTACATTCACATGCGCTTAGAATTAGAAGGGGATTAAGTTAGGTTAAGTTAATGGTAATAAGTTAAAGTTTGATCCTGTTTTCATGTTTAAAGAAAATTAAAAACAACTTTTGTTTAAGTAACTATTTGTCTTGGTGAATTTCTATTGTTGCTGGGTTTTGGGGTCCTCTGGACTTGTAATATAGATGACAAACAACAATGGTCTCAGCACTGATCCCTGAGATGCATCGCTAGTCACAGGCCTCCAGTCTGAGAAGCAATCTCCACCACTACTCTCTGGTTTCTCCTGCATAGGCAATGTCAAATCTATTTACTACCTCACCAAGAATACAAAGCATTTAAGCCTCCTAAATTACCTCCCATGTGGGACCTTGTCAAAGGCCTTATTAAAGTCCACATAGACAACATCCACAGCCTTTCCTTCATCAACTATCCTCATAACCTCCTTGAAAAACTCAATCAGATTGGATAAACATGACCCACCACACACAAAGCCACATTGACTATCTCCAATCAGACACTGGCTATCCAAATACTTGTATATCTGATTTCTCAGAACACCTTCTAATAGTTTACTTACTAAGGATGTCAGGCCCTCTGGCCTATAATTTCTTGAGTTACTTTTATAGCCTTTTTTAAACAAGTGAAGAAAATGAGCTACTGTGGCATGCAGGAGTGAGAACAAACAAGCACAAACAATGAGAAGATTGTTCTACAGGTTTTGATTAGTTTAAACTTGCACACCAGATCCATGTGCCCAACTACTTCTAAAGGAGCCAGCTCGAGTCTTTATACGGGCCAGTGATCGACAGTCAGCAGTGGGGCCAGCCTTCCAGGTTTCCTACCTGGTTGCCCCCTGTAGTAGGCTGGTAGAAGTGCAGCCAGAGTAGTGGTTGCCTCATCACATTCACCCCCTTCTTAAAAAGACGCTGGGGCGGGGGTGGGTGGGGGGCGGGCAGTGTTCTCGGTACCGAGTAGCCTGAAGGCATATTTACAAGTTCTAGTGATCGTCTTTGTCTCTGGGACTGTCAGAGAACAGGCTCCTGGCCAATGGTTGGTAGGGTCAGGGCTGGCTGAAAGTTGGCTGGGTCCAGGGTGGCAAGGGTAGGATGATGTCTGGGAGAGTGGGGTACCTGACATAGGCGTCATTTGGGTTTGAATGGCAGAGGTGCACCTGCTCGACCAGGGGGGTCGGATTTGTGGGTCCTCATGTGTTTTCGGAGGAGTAATGCTCCCAAAGATGTCAGCCACGCTGATAGGGAAAGACCAGTCACCAATTTCCTAGGAAATGAGAAAAGGCGTTCATAAGGGGTCTGATTGGGGGCCGTCCAAAAGACCGACCGTATGGTGTGGTGTGCCTTGGGGAGGGCCTCTTGACAATAGTTGATGAAGCAGTCATCTGACCTCAGGGCCAGGAGGACTGTCTTCTAGATCACCCCATTTTCACATTCAACCTGTTGCCTGTGAGTTTGTAGCTAGTTGTGCAACTAGACACAATGTCTCACACTGCCAGGCACTGCTGCAGCTCCTCACTCATGAAACTGGATCCCCAGCCACTATGGATGATCTCCAGGTATTCTAACATGGTGAAGATCTGTGCTAGCGTCTTGATAATGGACGAGGTGGAGGTGTCAGAGCAAGGGATGGCGAAGGGAAAATGGGAGTATTCATCTATGACCAAGAGGAAATAGTAATTTTTGTTCGTGGAAGGCAGTGGTCCCTTGAAGTCGATGGTGAGTCGCTTGAAAGGCCGGGTGACCTTTATTACGTGGGCCTGTGGTGGACGGAACAAGCACGGTTTGCACTCCGCACATACCCTGCAGGACTCAGTCATGGTCCAGACTTCTTGGATGGTGAAAGGGAGGTTACTGGACTTTATAAGTGGTATAGGTGTGTGACACCCAGATTGCAAAGAATGTCGTCCAGCACCTGAAGTTGTTTGGACTGTGCACTGGCTCAGGTTCGGGGGCAGGGGATCGGGGTAGTCATTGAGCTTCCCCAGCCTATACTGGATGTCATTGCTGAAGGTGGCCAGCTCAACATCTTGTCAGTGAGAATTGTAAACCTCCTGCCTGCCACATAGTGGCACCAGTGGCGGACTGCTTCCATGATCGCCTGGGCTTCGTTTTCAATGCCGGAGTGCCTGAGCTCTGAGACATGGAGGGTCCAGGAGAAAAAGACCACTGGTCTGCCCCCTTGGTTGAGGGTGGTAGCGCAGTCAATGTCAGAGGCATCGCACTCCACCTGGAATGGGGTGGTCTCGTCGATTGGCGATGCCCCGTCTGATGTGGGTCAAGGTTGCTTGTGCTGCTGCAGGGAAGGGAAAGGTGGTGGCTTGGGCCAGTGGGCGGATCTTGTCTGAGAAGTGGGGGACGCACTGGGAGTAGTAATAGAAGAGCCCTAAGCACCTGTGGAGGGCCTCGAGCATGTAGGGGAGGGGGGCAGTTCCATCAGGGGATGAATGTGTTCAGAGTCGGGACTGATGTCACACAATGCACTCCAGGATGGCAAGGTGGGAGGCGCTGAACACACACTTCTTCCTGTTATAGGTGAGGTTTAGTGACTGGCGTCCGGAGAAATCTCTCCAGGTTGGCATCGTGGTCTGCTTGTTGTGGCCGCAGATGGTGACATTGTCCAGATACGGGAAAGTCGCTCTTAGATTGTGCCAGTCTACCATGCAAACCATCTCCTGCTGGAACATGAAGACTCCATTTGTGACCCTATCAGGACCCAGCAGAATTGGTAAAGTCATCCGTCTGCCTCAAAAGAGGTATAGGGTTTATCCCAGGGATGGATGGGAAGCTGGTGGTAGACTGACTTCAGGTCAATCATGGAGATAACCCTGTACTGGCTATCTCATTGACCATATCGGCAAGGCAGGGCAGAGGGTAGGTGTCCAGCCTGGTGTACCAGTTGATGGTCTGGCTATAGTTGATGACCGTCCTCAGTTTGCTTCCCCCTTTTACAACAAGGGCCTGGGCTCTCCAAGGGCTGGTGCTGGGCCCTATTACTCCTTCTGCCAGAAGCCATTGCACCTCAGCCTTGATAAAGGCCCTACATGCTGCACAGTAGTGCCTGCTCTTGGTCACGATGGCTTGCAGACTGGCGTAAAGTATTTGAAGAGGGATGGAGGGGGTACGCGTAGGGTGGAGAGTCTGCAGGTGGACTGGGGGCAGTCGCTGGATTTTGTGCTGGTGAGTGGGGGGAGTGGGCATGGAAGGCAAGAGTGAGGCTGTGGAGGTGACACTGGAAGTCAAGTCCCAGGATAATCGGGGCACAGAGCCTTGGCATGACCAGGATGTTAAACCCCTGGTATGTCTCCCCTCCCACATCAAGTTCACCGAGCAGTACCCCACTGCTGTGATGGAGTGGTCCTGGGACGCAAAGGCGATAGTGAATTTTGCTGGGTATACTCGGAGTGCCAGCTTACAGACCACATTCAGGTGCAAAAGCTCTCAGTACTGCTGTTATTAAACAGGCATTTTATGACCATCCCATTGACAGTGATGTCCATCATTCAGCGCTCAAGTACATGGGGGATATCCTCTGATATTGTGATGGATGCTAAGATCGCCTTG
The DNA here is from genome assembly GCF_036971445.1 of Narcine bancroftii. Classification (NCBI taxonomy): domain Eukaryota; kingdom Metazoa; phylum Chordata; class Chondrichthyes; order Torpediniformes; family Narcinidae; genus Narcine; species Narcine bancroftii. The sequence goes on along the minus strand of NC_091469.1, from coordinate 188,543,576 downwards.
GGTTCTGAGACACTACTTTTAGTCAGTGGTAGCAAGTTGCAGTCTGTGGGCATCTTCAGGGATGTGGGATGTGATGAGTGCGCGGTTTCGTACATGTACTGTGCTGACCACTGATTGGTGAGGTGGGTGAGCTAGATTTGGGGTGCGTCGGCCTGATCATGATGGCAGCGACCAGGAGATGCACCCAGCATCGGGGTGGCCCGGCGAGCCAGCCAGAAGTGAAGTTATTGATGCAGGCAGATGTGAAGAGTTCAGCGCTGGTGGAAGTGATGTCATTGGAGTGGGTGGAAGTTGGACGATGAAAGATGGTGGCACCTGTGGTAAGTACATGGCAGCTGCGTGGTTCGACTGCCGGGCTGGAAATGATGTCGCTGGTACAGAAGGGAGAGTAATGGCGCTGCCCAGTTCTTGCTTGTGGGGTGCCCAGAGGGTCGAGAGGAGCTCCCAGTCAGTCACAGAGGACTGCAGCGCTCCCGGTAGGTGTGGAGAGGCACACCTTAGTGAAGTGCCCTTTCTTGCTGCATCGGGAGCAATGAGAGTTCCTCGCTGACAGTTCTTTCGGGAGTGCCTGTCCGACCCACACCGGGCCCTGCAGTACTTACAGCGGTGGACTGCATTGGCAGCTGTGATCGTCTCATCCACGTGGGGCCCTTCAACGACTGCTTTCATCGGCCAGGCTGGAGATGGGGGAGTGAACATCAAAAACCTCAATGTGGTGGGGCACAGCTTCTAGGGAGTGGACCACCTCTATGATCCTGGTGAGGGAAGCATTATTCTCTTCCAACAGTCTGTCGGGTTGCCCTCGACCGCAGCCCGCGCATACAGGCATCTTGGATGAGTCGCTCCACTCTCCCAGCGGTCAACCCAGCTTCGATCAGGCACGGGCATGGTAGTTCTCGCAATGCCTCCAGGTAAGTGTCTGCCATCTCACCTGATTGCTGTACCCTAATTCTGAGCAGGTACTGGGCATAGAGTACGTTCGTCAGGGTATGGTACATGCCTTCCAGGGTGGCCATGGCTGGCTCGTACTCAGGGCAGTCTTGGATTACCTGGAAAGCATGCGGGTCCAGCTTAGTGTGTAGTAACATGAGTTTCTTCTGGTTTTTATTGATGACCACAGCTTACGGATTTTTACAAGCCCAAAGGACCCAAAAACCTAGCAGCAATAGATATTCACCGAGACAAATGGTTACTTAAACAAAAGTTACTTTTAATATCTTTAAACATGAAAACAGAAACACACTTTATCTTAACTATCCTAACTTAACCCCCTTCTAATTCTAAGCGCATGTGTGTGTAATATGTGTCTAAGTACAGAAAAGTTCTTTGGTTCCCATTCCAATCTCACTTCTCACTCCTCCAAGTTCACTGGTTGATGGCAATTCTTATACTGTGCACAGAATTTAATATTTATAAAGTTCACCAAGCTTTGGTGCTTGAAAGGTAAATGGTTACCACTTAGGAAGGTTCTTGCCAGTTTATAGAGAGAGATTTGTTGCACATTTACTTCCATCAACCAAAGAAACTTGCCCCGCCAGGGTTCACCGGATGATAACCTCTTTCTTTCAGGTCACCACAGAGTGCCTTTTTGTTTCTCTTATTCCAAGTGAAGCATTAGACAGCCAGTCCTCTCCTCTTGCATGAACCACAAGGGCTTTGACCAGGCTTAATCAAGCACTTACAACCCATCTTCCTCATGGGGTTTTTCACAAACTTGCCAGCTTGTCCTGTTCTAGTCCCATCTGCTGTTGCTGGCTGTAACACTGTAGAAGTGATCTGTGTGTGTGTGTGTGTGTGTGTGTGTGTGTGTGTGTGTGTGTGTGTGTGTGTGTGCGCGCGTGTGTGTGTCTCTCTCTCTCTCTCTCTCTCTCACACACACACACACACACACACACAGAGAAAAAAGCTTGTTTGATTCTCTCTGCTTGCCAAACCACATGATCCGCCTAGCACAGCTCCAGACAAAAGTGGCTCCAACAAGCTCTTTCATCTGTTGCCTTTTTGTAAACAACAATCCATTAGTGAAGTCTCTTGGGCACTCTCCAAAGCTCTTACAAAGACTTTGGCCCCGACATGTCTAGCATGGAGCAGAGCTCTAGTATTTTAAATAAGATCTGTTTTAAAGTGTTTGTATGTGACCTACTCTAACAAACCTTTCCCAATTTATCTCCCAAAAACTTATCTATATACTCTGCCACAGTGTGGATGATTGCCTCAATTGCATGCCTCCAGATCTCAAAGTATGCTGGAGCATCCAGATATTGAGGGTCAATATCCAGCCTCTAGATGGTGAGGAACATCTCCCTGGTCCTTTTAATTTTAAGCTGATTAAATTGTGGAGCACTGGTATGCCAACAAACAAGCACAAACAACAAGAAGATTGTACTACAGGCTTTGATCAGTTTAAACTCGCACACCCTGGCTCCATGAGCCTGACTGCTTCTAAAGGGGTCGGCTTGAGTCTTTATATGGGCCGGTGAATGACAGCCAGAAGGTGGGGCCAGGCTTCCAGTTTTCCTACCTGCAGGTACAGTGGTTGCCCCCTGCAGTAGTTTGGTAGGAATGTAGCCAGTGTAGCAGTTGTATCACTCTGGCACCTCACTCATGGCCAAGGACATTTTAAATATTCTTGCCAGAACCCCTGCAATTTCTCCACTACCTTACCTCAAGGACGCTATTTTGTCAGGCCCTGGGGATTTATCTAGCCTCATTTGCTTTCAGACAACAAGCACCTCCTCCACTTTAATTTGTATAGGTTCCATGACCTCCCTGCTTTTTTTCTTTACTTTCCTTGATTCTGTGTCAATTTTCTGAGTAAATACTGATGCAAAAAGCCCATTTAAGATCTCCCCCATCTCAAATGGCTATGTACATAGCCGACCACTCTGATCTTCAAGGGGACCAATTTTGTCCCTTATTATCCCTTTGCTCCTAATGCACCTGAAGAAACCCTTAGGATTTTGCTTTTCATTGTCTGCTAAAGCAACCTCATATCTTCTTTTTGCCCTCCTTATTTCCTTAAGTTTTTCCTTGCCTTTTTTATACTCCTCAAGTTCCTTATTTGCTTCTTTTTGCCTACACCTGCTATATGCCACTCTTCTTCATAAGCAGATCTCTATATCACTCAAAAACCATGGTTCTCTATGCCTGCTATCTTTGTCTTAATCCTGACAAGAACATATAAACTCTGTACAGGCATGCACTGCTTAACATCCATGATACATACTGTGAAATTGGGCGTGATGCAATGTGGATGTTGTGTGAACACCATATTATATTCTTAGCAAACCTATATGGAATATTGTAGCGTACCTGTAAACTTTTTATTTGTAAGTAGGGATTGATGTGGGGACTGACACAGGGCTGTGGGAAGAGAGGAGGTCAGTGGAGTCAGTGTGGGGACCGGCACGGGGCTGTTGGGAGAGACAGGGGCAATGGGATCAGTGTGGGGACCAACACGGGGCTGTGGGGAGAGAGCTGGGCAGTAGGATCAGTGTTGGGGCTTACACGGGGATGTGGGGTGAGAGCTGGGAAATGGGATCAGTGTGGGGACCGACATGGGGCTGTAAGGAGAGAGTGGGGCAGTTGGATCAGTGTGGGGACTGACAAAGGGCTGTGGGGAGAGAGCTGAGCAGTAGGATCACTGTTGGGACCGACATGGGGATTTGGGGTGAGAGCTGGGAAATAGGATCAGTGTGGGGACTGACATGGGGATGTAAGGAGAGAGTGGGGCAGTTGGATCAGTGTGGGGTCTAACACAGGATTGTGAGGAGAGAGTGGGGCAGTTGGATCAGTGTAGGGACTGACACAGGGCTGTGGGAGGAGAGAGGAGCAGTGGGATCAGTGTGGGTACTGATACAGGGAGAGAGTGGGGCAGTGGGATCAGTTTGGGTTTTCAGTATACAATTTCCTATAGCTAGCGATCGCTTTTTCTAAATTGCTCACAGTAACTGAAAAATTATGGGACCACAAACGTATATGTGGTCGGACTTTGCCTGAACAGACATTAAGCAGCACATAACTGTACTCTCAAAATTTCACCTTTGAAGGCCTTCTACTTACTGAACACAAAACAACTTATCCCAATCCACGGTTTCTCTATCCCGTCTCATTTTCTCAAAATTGTCCTTTCTCCAATTTATAACTTTTCTTTTTCAATCTTTTTATTAATCATATTACAGGTAATGTGGTGATACAACCACAACACTGGCTGCACTCCTATCAGCTCACTGCAGCAGGCAACCACTGTACCTGAAGGTAGGAAACCTGGAAGACTGGCCCCCACCTGCCGGCTGTCAATCACTGGCCTGTATAAAGGCTTTAGCCGGCCCCTTTGGGGACAGACAGACAAATGGAGCCAGCAAAGATACTAAGACTGGTGTGTACAAGTTTAAGCTAATTAAAGCCTGTTGTACAGTCTGTGGACTTTGCGTTAGAATTATTCGCACGGTAGCTCTCACAATTTCATTAGCTTAAAATTAAAAGGACCATGGAGAAGTTTCTCATCATCGAGATATTGACCCTCAACACCCGAATGCTCCAGCATACTTCGAAATCTGGAAGCATGCGATTAAGGTGATCATCCACACACAGGTTGAGGTCATTGATATTAACCAAGCTGGGACCACGTGCTTTCCAGCCTATCTGAGACTGCATGGATTTCAAACCAGCAATGGTTGTCCTGGAAGGCATGTACCGGCCCCTGATGAACATCTCTATGCCTGGTACATACTCAGCATCAGGGTACAGCAGCCAGGTCAGACGGCAGACGCTTACCTGGGAACACTGCAAGAACTAGCATGCCTGTGCATGATCGAAGCTGGGGTGACTGCTGGGGAGGTGGAACGACTCGTTTGAGATACCTGCATGTGATGGTTGCGGTCGAGGGCAACTCGACAGAGACTGTTGGAGGAAAATAACGCCTCCCTTACCAGAATCATGGAGGTGGTCTGCTCCTTAGAAGCTGCAGCTCACCACGTAGAGACCTTCGATGCTCGCATCCCCTAACCTCCGGCCTGGCTGACGCTGATGACAATAGTTGCTGAGGGGCCCCACATGGAAGAAACGATCGCTGCCGCTGATGCAATCTGCTGCTGTAAGTACTGCAGGTCCCGATGTGGGTCAGACAGGCGCTCCCGAAAGAACTGCATGTGAGGAATTCGCATTGCTCTTGATACAGCAAGAAGGGCCATTTCACTGAAGTGTGCCTCTCCAAACCCACCGGGAGCACTGAAGCCCTCCGCAACCAATCGGGAGCCCCTTCCGATTCTCTGGATGCCCCCATGTGCAGATGCAGGGCAGCACCATTACTCCGCCCATCACTTCTGCCCACACTGACGATGTCATTTCTAGCCTGGTCATCCAACTATGCCTCCGCCATGTGCTAACCACGGGCGCTGCCATGTTTCATTGTCCGACTTCTGCCTTCACCAATGACAATACTTCCAACATCACTTCTGGTTGAGTTGCCCAACCACACCAATGCCATGTATATCTCCTATGTGCCATCATTATGGACCAGCCGACCCCAACCACCCCAACTCAGCGACTGGATGACGTGTGCAATACCGCGCACTTGTCGCACCCCACACTCCAAAAGGCACCCACTGGCCGCTACTCACCACAACTGTCAGGGAGCAGCGACTCAGACCCCAAGGCAGTCCTAGTGTCCACCAGGCTAATGAAGGACATACCCCATGGACTTGGGCGCTCGATGATGGACATTGCTGTTAATGGGAAGGTAACAAAATGCCTGTTTCTGATAGCAGTAGTACTGAGAGCTTTGTGCACCTGAATGTGGCCCGTATGCTAAAATTCAAAGTGTACCCTGCGAACTTTGTAATCGCCTTCAGAGCCCAAGACCACTACATCATGGCACTAGTGCTGCTCAGTGAACTTGACAGTGGTGGGGGGGAAATCATATGAAGGGTTCAGGCTACTTGTCATGCCCAAGCTCTGTCCTCCTGTCATCCTGGGTCTAGACTTCCAGTGTCACCTCCACAGCCTCAGCCTTACCTTCCATGCCCACTCCCCCCAACTCACCATCCACAGCACAATGTCCAGCAACTGCCCCCAGTCCAATCTGCAGGCTCTCCACCCTACGGGTGCCCCCTCCATCACTCTTCAACTACCTGACACCAGACTGTAAGCCTTTAGCTGCCAAGAGCAGGAGCTACAGTGGGGCTGACAGGACCTTTATCAAGGCAGAGGTGAGACGGCTTCTGGCGGAAGGAATTATAGAGCCCAATACCAGCCCCTGGAGAGCCCAGGTCCTTGTTGTAAAAGGGGGAAGCAAACTGAGGATGGTACCATCAGCCGGTACATTCAGCTGGACGCCTACCCTCTGCCCCGCATCACCGACATGGTCAATGAGATAGCCCACTTCAGGGTCTTCTCCACAACTGACCTGAAGTTGGCCTACCACCAGCTCCCCATCAATCCCCAGGATAAACCTTATACCACCTTTGAGGCAGAGGATGCCTCTATCAGTTCTGCTAGATACTCTTTGGAGTCACAAATGGAGTCTCCATGTTCCAGCAGGAGATGGTCTGCATGGTACACCAGCACAATCTAAGAGCGACTTTCCTGTACCTGGACAATGTCACCATCTGCAGCTATGACCAGCAGAACCATGATGCCAATCTGGAGAGATTTTTCCAGATGGCAGAGGCATTAAACCTCACCTATAACAGGGAGAAGTGTCTGTTCAGCACCACCTGCCTCGCCATCCTTGGGTGCATTGTGGAACATTGTATCATCGGGCCCACCCAGAATGCATGCGTGCCCTAATGGAACTGCCCCTCCCCCACACACTCAAGGCCCTCCATAGGTACCTTGGGCTCTTCTCTTACTACTCCCAGTGGGTTCCTCCGCTTTTCAAACAAGGTCTGTCCACTGGCCAAAGTCACCACTGCTGAGATGCAAGCGGCCTTCACCACATCAGACAGGACATCAATGCCATGATGCATGCCGTGGACAAGACCACCTCATTTGAGGTGGAGTGCGATGCCTCTGATGTTGCCCTCACTGCCACTCTCAATCAAGTAGGCAGATCTGTGGATATCCGGGACACTCCACAGTTCAGAACTTAAACACTCCACCATCGAAAAGGAGGCCCAGGTGATTGTGGAAGCAGTCCACCACTGGTGCCACTATCAGGCAGGCAGGAGGTTTACTTTTCTCACTGACCAGTGCACTGTGACATTCATGTCAAAAATGTCAAGACCTTGCACTGGAGAGTCGAGCTGGCCACTTTCAGCTACGACATCCAGTATAGGCCAGGGGAACTCAATGACTATCCCAATGTCCTGTCCCGGACCTGAGCCAGTACGCCCTGTCCCGGACCTGAGCCAGTACGCCATCCAAACAGCTTCAGGTGCTGCACAACACCGTGTCACCTGGGTATCTCATGCCTGTACCATTATATTAAGTCCTGGAACCTCCTCTTCATCATCCAAGAAGTTCGACCACGACTGAGTCTTGCAGGGTCTGTGAGGAGTGAAAACCGCGCTTCTTACGCCCACCACAGGCCTATGTAATGAAGGCCACTTGGCCCTTCAAGCGATTCAGCATCTACTTCAAGGGACCACTGCCTTCCATGAATAAGAACGTCTAATTCCTCTTGGACATAGTTGAATACTCCCATTTTCCCTTTGCAATCCCTTGCCCTGAAACCTCCACCATCTCCGTTATTAAGGCACTGACCTTGGAGCCAGCCAACCCTCAGCCGGCCCTGCCCCTACCAACCATTGACCAGGAGCCTGTCCTGTGACTGTCCCAAAGACACAGACAACCGCCAGACCGACTCAACTTGTAAATACTACCCGGCACTGACATCATCCCCCCACCCCCAGGACTCATTTTAAGAAGGAGGTGAATGTAGTGATACAAACACTACACTGGCCACACTCCTATCCTGTTTTAATAAATCATAACAAAGCAATTCCAAGCCTACATGTTCAGTCTCTGACAATTACTTCTTTTGCTTTCAGTGGAGCCAATTTCATTGTGCTACTTCCTGGAGAACTTACTCTTTTGTAAGTTACTCACTTATCAGCTCCACAACATGGCCCAGCTTTGTTTAGTTACCATAATTTTAACAAATTTCTAAACAGCTTATTGCTGAAATCTGTGCAACTGACAGTAAAATTACTCACGATTATGTTGAAATAAACAAAACTTTTTATCAGTTTTATTCTAAATTATATAGTTCTGATCTTGCTCAAGATTGACTTCAGTATGGAACTTTTTAAATAAACTGACAATCCATTCAGTTTCCTCACATGATAAAGTTAAATTGGAGCAGCCTATCTCACAGCAGGAGATTGCGGTGGTTATTAACTCTTTGTAGTGTGTCAAAAGACCTGGTCTGGATGGTTTCCCAGTGGAGTTTTATAACTCCTTTTCTTATTCATTGACACCTTATTTGGATTTGGTTTTTACTCAATCTTTAAATAGTAGACAATTGCCACAAACTTTTTATGAAGCTACTGTGGCGGCACACCACTAGGCAGGCGAACCGGCCCCACTTGTAATCCACGCGGCGGGGCAGCCGGCCAAAATGGCGCCGTCGAGGGTTTCCCCTTCTTCTCAGCACTGGGCTCAGAAGCCCACACTTGGGGACCACATGATGGCTAGGTGATGTCAGCGCCCCCCAGTGTCCAGCCCAGCAGCCTGCAATAAATCATTTCTGCTCACTGAGCTCAACCCGTCTGGTTGTGTGTTCTTTCAGTAGCAGTGTAGCTGCCGATACAATTGGTGACCCCGACTGGTTCAAACATCTTTGAACCCATCATGAGTAAACCTGGGATCAGTGCTATAGCCATTAAGCTGCTTGAATTCTGGTTTCAGGAGCCGGAGAACTAGTTCGGCCACACGGAGGCCAAGTTTCACCTCCGCCAGATTTCATCTGACACAACCAAATTCTAACATGTGGTTGCCGCCTAGACCAGGCCACCGCCAAACACATGCTGCACCTCATTCAGCACCACCCGCCGAAGACAAATACGAGACCATCATGCGAGTGCTCACTGGATCCCTCGGAACTATCCAGGCGTCAGCGGGCCACTCGGATGCTGCACCTTGACGGCCTGGGGACAGGTCCCCGATGGAGCTGATGGGCGAGATGCTCGCGCTCATGGGTGAGCACACCAACTGCCCACTCTTTGAGCGCATTTTCCTCGACCATCTGCCCGAGGACATCCGGCCGTTACTGACCCAAGGGAGCTTTATTGACCCGAGGAAGGTTGCTCAGAAGGCCCAAGAGCTATGGCTCGAGCAATTCCCAGAGGGCTCGGCAGTCCAGCAGATCACGAAGCATGGGCATGACCATGCCAAGCCTGCCCCTAGCTCTGCGGTAGAGCATCTGGCCCCTGCAGGGGCCACCAAAAGCATAACCAGGGGTATGGCATCCGCTTCTACCACCAGTGCTGGGGAGCCAAGGCTTGGAATTGTCATCAGCCCTGCTCATTCCATGGAAACGCTGTTAATGGCTGTGGTGGCTGGCCAAGGACACAGACTCCTCTACCCGCAGGACTCGGTCAGTGGCCGTTGCTTTCTCGTTGACACTGGGGCCCAGATCAGCGTCATCCTGGCCACAGCCATCGACGCCAGGAACTGACCTCGAGAATCTCCCCTCCGTGCGGCCAACGCAACAGAGATCCGGACGTATGGAGACAAGACAGTCCACTTGCAGATCGGCCGACGCAAGTTCTCGTGGAGGTTCACTGTCTTGTCCCTTCCAACCGCCATCCTGGGTGCCGACTTCCTCCTCGCCCACGAGCTTCTGGTGGACATTCAGGGTAGGCACCCGGAGGATGCCCATACTTTCCAGGCCGTTTGCCTTGACACCTCCTGCACAGAGCAGCTGCAGATGGCCACGGTCAGCATGCCCAGAGATGAGTTCCAGCGAATCCTGGACGAGTTTCCAGTCCTCCTCAAGCCACAATTATCCTCTGCCTCGCTGCGCCACGGGGTATTCCACCACATCCCCACCCAGGGTCCACTAGTTCACACCAAGGCACGCCGGCTCCCGCCTGACAAGCTCCAGGTGGCAAAGGAGGAGTTTTTGCATCTGTTGGAGCTGGGGATCATTCAACGGTCCAACCCCCCATGGGCCTCACCGCTCCACCTGGTCCTGAAAGCCTCCGGTGGCTGGCACCCCTGCGGAGACTATCAATGGCTCGATGAGGTGACAGTTCCTGACCGTTACCCCATCCCTCACATCCAGGACTTTGTGGCCAACCTGCATAGTGCGAGGGTTTTCTCCAAGGTCGACCTGGTGTGTGGGTATCACTAAATCCCAGTGCACCCTGAGGACATACCCAAGACGGCCATCATCATCCCCTTCAGCTTGTTCGAATTCCTTCGCATACCATTCGGGCTCAAGAATGCCGCTCAGACCTTCCAGCACCTCATGGACTCAGTGGGCAGGGACCTGAATTTCGTCTTTATTTACTGACGACATCCTTGTTGCCAGCAGGGATCGGTCACAACACAAGGCCCACCTGCACACCCTCTTCTCCCAGCTGGCTGACTTCGGCCTCATCATCAACCCAGCCAAATGCCAGTTTGGGAAAGAGTCCATGCAGTTCCTGGGCCAGACCATCACGGCCGAGGGAGCCACGCCCACCACTACGAAGGTCGCCGCTATTAAGGAGTGACTCCCCAGCAGTGGCGCAGGCAAGTCTTACATCACATCCACGTCCTTTTGCACCAGTCCATCATGTCTACGGTCCAGAAGAGTTCATCTGGCACAGGCTGTGGAAGCAGATCGCGGGCTGGACCAGAACATGGAGCCATTGCTAAATGTCCAAGGTACACAGGCACACCATGGTGCCCGTGCAAGAGTCTGAGCACATCCAGGAATGGTTCAGCCACATCACGTGGACATAGTCGGGCCCTTACTTGTTTCCCGGGGCAACCGTTACCTGTTCACAGTGGTGGACTGCACCACTCGTTGGCCCGAGGTGATCCCGATGCTGGACGCCTCCACAGACTCCTGCTCCTGAGTGCTGTTGCAGTTGGGTCGCCCGGTTCGGCGTTCCGAATCACCTCGCCAGCGATCGGGTGCCCAGTTCACCTCTGCGGTCTGGGCACAGCTCGCCAACAGGTTGGGGATCTAGCTACACCACACCATGGCCTATCACCTGCAGGCCAATGGGTTGGTCGAGCGTCTGCACCGCCATCTTAAGTCAGCACTTATGGCTCACCTCACCAGTCCTGACTGGCTAGATGAACTGCCTTGGGTGCCTCTGGGCATCCGCTCCACGCCCAAGGAGGATCTGCAGGCATCATCAGCTGAGCTGGTCTACGGCGCACCGCTGGCACCTTGGTGAATTCATCCACGCACCTCATAACCCCCAGCGGTCGCCGCATGAGCTGCTTCCCCACCTCCGGGCCCACTTGGACTCCTTCACATCCCCACAGCCGTCCAGACACGGAACACGGCCATCTCACATCCCCAGTGAGCTGCTTTCCGCAGAGTACGTTTTTATTCGGCAGAGACCTTATGAAGGGCCATACTAGGTTGTCCAGCGTTCAGGGCTTACGTTCACGTGGGACATCAGTGGCAGGCGGGAACTGTTTACTGTGGACAGGCTGAAGCCAGAGCACCTCGACCCCATGAAACCAGTGATCCCAGCCCAAGAAGCGAGGCTGCCCAGCTATAAAGGACATTGGCGCCGGTTCTGGAGGGGGGGCTGTGTGGCAGCACACCACTAGGCGGGCGAACCGGCCACGCTTGTAATCCACTCGGCGGGGCAACCGGCCAAAATGGCACCGTCGGGGGTTTTCCCTTCTTCTCAGCATAGGACTCAGAAGCCCGCACTAGGGGACCACGTGATGCCCGGGTGAAGTCAGCGCCCCCCCAGCGCGGTTCTCAGCCAGGTCCGGGCTGGGAGTACAAGTCCAGCCCAGCAGCCTGCAATAAATCAGTTCTGCTCACTGAGCTCAACCTGTCTGGTTGTATGTTCTTTCAGTAGCAGTGTAGCTACCGCTACACTACTTAAGTTTCTCTTATTCCTAAAAAGAATAAGGATTCGTTAGACTGTTCCTTTTATGGGCCAATTTCTCTTTTAAACTTTGATGCTAAGATTCTATCTAAAATCCTAGCTTCTAGGTTACAAAATATAATGCCTCTCAGTATTTCTGAGGATCAGACTGGATTTATCAAATGACATTATTCACAATTCAATATTCATCAACTTTTAGGTATTATTTATTTTCCTACTATCTCATCCTCTGAATGTATTCTCTCTCTAGATGCAAAACAGCATTTGATAGGATTGAGTGGAGATATCTTTTGTGTATATTGGAGAAATTTAACCTAGGTTCCCAATTGGATTAATATATTTTAATATATTCATCCTCTACAGCTTCATTTTTTTCTAATTCAATTAAATCTAAACCTCTCAAACTATATTGGGGAACCAGTCCTCTAAGTCCACTCTTATTTAATTTGGCTTTGGAGCCATTAGCGTTGGCTTTTTGGCAATCAGCTAATATTTCAGGAATCTCTCGAGCTATATACTAGAGCTATATACATTCAATCCTGACTGTTCAATCAAAGACCTCAATAAATTTGGTCAATTCTAACCCTTTTTAAATTGTAAAAATCAATTTAATTATCTTGATATTACTATTACTAGAAAGATCACTAACTTGTTTAAGAAAATTTTTCTTACATTATTGAATTAAGTTAAGAAGTCCTTATCTAAATAGTCTCCCCTTTCGATGACATTAATATTATTAAAATGAATATTCTTCCCAAATTTTTGTATGTTTTTCAAGCTGTCCCAGTATTTGCTCCCAATTTTTTTTTGATTAATTAGATTCATTAACTTCCTCCTTTATATAGAAAAATAAGCGTCTCATTTGAAAAAAAAATTCCTTCAAAATACTAAAAGAATTGGGGGCTTAACATGACCTAATCTGAGACTTTATTACTGGGCAGCAAACATTAGATATATCATTATTTAGACACATCATAATGAATAATCAGGTGCCTTAAGATGGATTGACTTAGAAATTAAATCCATCAAAAAAACATTCTCAATACTTGGAGCACATTTACCTTTTTTGCTCTCCAAATTAACTGATAATTTGGTAGTTAGACATACTTTGCATATTTGGTTCCAATTTAGAAAGCACTTTGGTTATCATAGACTTTTGTTAATTAGTCCTATTTTACACAATTCCTTTTTTTTAAATCTTCGGTTCAAGACATTGAATATACTCAATGGTCAAGATATGTATTTAGTCTTTCTTGGACTTATATATAGACCAAAACTTTGCCTCTTTTGAGCAATTATCTGCCAAATTTAAATTACCCAATCATAATTTTTTTCACTATTTACAAATTAGGAGCTTCTTAAATTCCTTAATGTTAAGGCTTCCCCAAGACTTAGATTTTAATATTATCTGGGAAGTACTATAAATAATTTTAAACCTAATCAGAAAGGACTGCTTTCAGCCCTTTATGAACTACTTTTAAGATTTAGCGATAGTTCCTTATTTAACAATGAAAAAGTTTGAGAACATGACTTTTAGCAACTGTTTGCTGAAGGTACATGCAATTCTATTTTGAGAAATGTACATTCATCCTCTCTCTGTGCCAGACATTCCTTATTACAATTAAAATAGTCCACAGGGGCCACTATTCCAGAGTTCAATTAGCTAAATTTTACCCCAACTTATTCTCTAAATGTGATGTGTACAACTCAGGAAGCTACTTTATATCATATGTACTGGCAATATCCCTTCCTTTGTTACAATTGGAAAGAGGTATTTAATACATTATCTTTAATTCTTGATATAAATCTGACCCCAAGTCCTTTTAGCAATATTTTTGGAGTGAGAAGACCAATGGACTTAATTTTGGCTCCATCTCAATCCCACATGGTTGCTTTTGCTTCCCTGATTGCGAGGAGGCTCCTTCTGCTGTGATGGAAAGTTGTCCCTCCCTCACATATACAATGGTTATTGGATTTGATGCCATCCCTTTCTCTAGAGAAAATTACGTGTTCAACTACCAAAACAAGTATTAAATTCTTTTCTGTTTGGGGTTCTTTTTTCATTTATTTTCAAAATTTACAGTTCAATTATTCATTAACTTATCAATTTATGCCTTTATTATTTTTTTTAAACCTATTGGTACCAAAATCAGTAGTTGATGCCTGACTTTGCTAGTAATTGCTCTTATAAAAGGTTGGGTTTAGAAATTAGATTAGTAATATATGTTTTATTTTCTCTTTATTATCAGTAACATGGATCATGTGCATCTTGTTTGTTTACCATCTGTAATTTTATTTTACTTTTACTTAAACATTATTTCATATGTTTTTATATACTGCGCCTGATATTATTTTTCTCAAAAAAACTATTGAAGAGATTGGAAAGGAATTTTAACAAATCCATGATTCATAACACCAAGCCGATTGATACCATCAGGGTAACAAATCCCCTAATGATCCTCTGCTGTAGGCGGCCTTTAGGAGAATGAATCCAAGGAAAGCATTTGGTGCGGTTGGAGTACCGGCCGAATACTGAAAGTCTGTGCTGACCAACTGGCCAATGTTTTTATGGATATCTTCAACATCTCACTCCAACAGGGTGTGGTGTTTCAAACAGGCCTCAATTGTATCAGTGCCCAAGAAGAGGGAGGTAACCTGTCTAAACGACAAATGACCAGAGGCACTCCTATCCACAGTGATTAAATGTTTTGAGAGGCTGGCGTTGAAGTATATCAACTCCCCTCTAAATGGCGACAGAAATCCGTTTCAATTTTCCTGCTGCAGCAACAGATCTATGGCAGGTGCCATCTCACTGGCTCTACACAAAGCACTGGAACATCTGGACAGCAAAGATGCATACATCAAGATACTCTTTATTGACCACAGTTTAGCATTCAACACCATTATCCCCTTAAAACTGATTAGCAAACTCCAAGATCTGGGCCTCAATACCCAACTCTGAAATTGGATCCTGGATTTCCTCGCCTCAAGACCACAATCAGTGAAGTTTGTTAAGAATACTTTCTCCACAATCTCCATCAGTACTGGAGCCCTCTGCTCTACTCACTTTACAGCTAGGACTGCATGGTTCGTATGACAATAACACCATATGCAAATTTGCTGACAATACCACAGTAGTGAATTGTATAAAAAGGAATCAATGCATAGGAGGGAGATTGAAAACTTGGCTGATTGGTGTACTAACAACAACCTGTCACTTAATGTCACCAAATCCAAAGAGTTGATTGTATACTTCAGGAAGAAAAAAACCAGAGGTGTATGATCCAGTGATCATTGGGTTACTTAGAGAGTGAGCAAATTTAGATTCATGATCATAGAGGACCTTTCACAGACTAATGTCATCTTAAAGAAAGCACACAACACCTGTATTTCCTAAGGAGTTTGCAGAGGTCAGATAGAACACATCGTAAACCTTGGCAAATGTCTATAGATGTGGAAAATGTGCATCACAATCTGATATGGGAGCACCAATATAATTTGAGCATAAAGCCCTGCAAATGGTAGTGAACACAGTCCAGCACATCACAGGCACAACTCTCCCCATCATTGAGAAAATCTTTGAGGAACGCCGCCATCAGAGAGCAACAACAGTCATGGTTAGCGTAGCTGTGAGCGCAACGCTGTTGCGGTGCGAGCGACCCAGGTTCAAATACAGACTCTCTGTAAGGAGTTTGTACGTTCTCCCCATGTCTGCATGAGTTTCCTCTGGCTACTCCGGTTTCTCCTACCCTTCAAAACATAGAGAGGTTATAGGTCAATTGGGAGTAATTGGGCAGCATGGCCAAGTGGGTCAGAAGGGCCAGTTACCGTGCTGTATGTCTATATTTAACTTTAACATTTGCAGAAACAAACATTTAAAAAACTTATGCTAGTCTACATATAAACAGTTTGTTAGGGTGTAATTAAAAGATTGTTTAAAAAAGTTGGTTTGAAGGAGTTGAACAAGGCCTTATCAGGGTGCAGCCACAGGTGCCAGTGGGAGAGAGATTAAAATTGGGGTGCAAAAGAAATCTGAGTTAATGGAACATGCTACTCAGAGGTTTGTTGGACTCTAGGAAATTACAGTTAAGGAGTATGCAATGATGAAGGAATTTGAAAACAAATGAGAATTTTTAAATGACTATTGTGACAGATTATAGATATGTTTTTGGGAGATAAATTGGGGCATGTTTTTCAGTGTAGGTCACATACAAAAACTTCAAAATAGATCTCTTAAAATGTGGAGCTCTGCTCAAGCCAGACAGGGTGGCTCCAAGAGCCTTTGTAAAAGCTTTGGAGAGTGCCCAAGAGACTTCACTAATTAATTGTTGTTTTGAAAAGCAACAGGTGAAAGAACTCAGAGGAGTAGGTTCAGAGCTGCAGGCTGTCTGGGAGTGCTGCTTGCTGTTCTAAGAGGGTCATGTGGTTTTGCAAGCAGAGAAGGAGTCAAACAGGTTTTTTTCTGTGAGAGAGATCAGTTCTGCCATTTTACAGTCAGCAGTAACAGCTGGGACTGGAACAGGACAAGCAGGCAAGCTTGTGGAAAACCCCCATTTTGAAGACGGGTTGTGAGTGCTAAGTTCAGCCTGGTCAAAGCCCTTGTGGTCCATTGTGATAGTACAGACCTATCACCAATGTATATAGTTACAGTATCTAGAGTATGTAATGACTGTGCTTACAGCGATTGGCTGAGAGCCACACCTACTGATTGGGCCTTAAAGGGTTGTGTCCCTAGCCAGGTCGGATCATTCCGGACTGGTCGGCCACCTGTGAAGAGCTCCTGTCTTTTGCTAATAAAAGCTTTGGTTTGGATCAACAAGTCTTTGGTTCTTTCGACGAGCTCTATATCCATACAATAGGAAAGGACTGGCTGCCTAATGTTTCACTTGAAATAAGGGAAACAAAAAAGAACTCTGTGGTGACCTGAAAGAAAGAGGTTATTATCTGGAAAACCCTGATGGGGCAGATTTCTTCAGCAAGATACTGAAGTGGCTGATTAAAAGGAATCAGTTGTGGCTGTCCAGCGAACAACAAATCTCTCTGAAAACCAAAAAGAATCTTCCTGAACGATAACCATTTACCTTTCAAGCACCAAAGCCTGGTGAACTTTATAAATGTTAAATTCTGTGCACAGTATAAGAATTGCCTATAATCAGTAAACTTGGAGGAATGAGAAGTGAGATTGGACTGTGAATCAAAGAACTTTTCTGAACTTGCACACACATTATATACACGTACGCTTAGAATTAGATGGGGGTTGTTAGGTTAGTTAAGTTAATAGTGATAAGTTAAAATGTGATTCTGTTTTCGTGTTTAAAGATAATTGAAAGGAACTTTTGTTTAAGTAACCATTTGTCTTGGTGAATATCTATTGCTGCTGGGTTTTGGGGTCCTTTGGGCTCATAACACTACATGTGCATGAACATTATTTTAAGAATAAATGTAGCGGGGAGTCACGTGATGGAGTAGTGGCCGGACGGTGAACTCCAGCCCTCTCCAGAAAAGTCGGAAAAAACAAAGGAAAACACAAAGGCACAAAAATAAAAATTAAAGAAAAGTGAGTATAAAGGTGGAAAGAAGATGGCGTCGAAAAAAGAAAAATTGAAATCAACGGTAAGAAGAGAGGAAGAGAAGACAACGGAAGAAGAAGGAGAAGGCCTTACCTGTTCGAAGAGGCCCGCGGTGGAGAGAGAAACCTGCTCCCTCAGGTCGGTAGAAAGTGGACTACAAAAATGGCTCGCTGAGCCGAGTAAAAGTGCGCAACTGCGCATGCGCGAGGAGTCGCGCATGCGCGATGCGCATGCAAAAAAACACAATTACGGGAGGGGTGACCAGCTGGGGAGTCGATCTCCACAGCCGGCAATGACAGCTGCAGAACACCTGCAGCAAGAGGAGAACATAGAAGACAAAGAAAACAAGAAAGAAGAGAAGGGCAACAAAGAAACAACAGATGGCCAACCCAGAGGAAGAAGAAGAGGAAGAGGAAGAGTACAGTGAAATAGAAGAAGAAGGGAAAGGCAAGATAAAGGATAAACTTTCTCTTATTAAAGAATACATGGAGTCATTTAAAGAATGGCAAGCGCAAGAATTTAATGATTTAAGAAGAAGAATAAACAATACAGAAGAGAAAATGAATAAAATAGATATGACCTTAACAGAAATGGGGAAGAGAATGGACAAGATGGAAGAGCGGGAAGCAGCAGTAGAAATGGAGGTAGAGGACTTAAAAAAGAAATTAGAGGAATCTAATAAAAAAGTTATAGAGACACAAGAACTGTTAGCTCAGAAAATAGATATAATGGAAAATTATAACAGAAGAAATAACATAAAGGTAGTGGGCCTTAAGGAAGATGAAGAAGGCAAGAATATGAGAGAGTTTATAAAAGATTGGATCCCCAGGATCCTAGGATGTCCAGAACTACAGCAAGAAATGGAAATAGAAAGGGCACATAGAGCATTGGCCTTTAAACCACAACCACAACAAAGGCCAAGATCTATTTTAGTAAAATTCCTAAGATATACTACAAGAGAAAAGGTACTGGAGAAGACAATGGAAAAAGTAAGAGAGGGCAACAAGCCACTGGAGTACAAAGGGCAAAAAATCTTCATTTATCCAGATATAAGTTTTGAACTCCTGAAGAAGAGAAAGGAGTCCAATACAGCAAAGGCGATTTTATGGAAGAAAGGGTATAAATTTATACTAAAGCATCCACCGGTATTGAAAATATTTATTCCAGGACAACAAAACAGACTATTCTCAGATCCAGAGGAAGCACGAAAATTTGCAGAACAATTACAAAATAGACTGAGGGATGAAGACGTGTAACGAGAGTACAAAAGACTGAGAACTAAAAAGACACATAAGTTTTGAACTCCTGAAGAAGAGAAAGGAGTTCAATACATCGAAAACGATCTTATGGAAAAAAAAAACTATTCTCGGATCCAGAGGAAGCAAGGAAATTTGCAGAACAACTACAAAACAACCAGAGAGATGAAGATATGTAATAAGAGTAAAAATGACCACGATTTATATGTATGTGGGTAAAGAGGTATATGTGTGTATATGTATAAGGTGCATACATAAATGTATCCGTATTTAGAGGAAAATATAGATAGTACAGACAAGAATTAATAAGGGAAGGAAATGGAATAGAGGGAATAAAGAGGGAACTAAAAGAGTGACCTTTGTTACATATGAAAAGTGAAATCTTTTCTGGGGGGGGCTGGGTGGGGAGGAGTTGCGGTCACTGCAAAATCAGCTGACGCTTGCGAGTGAATTCGCAAATCCAAATGGAGAGGGAAGATGTGGTTGTCCGACAAGGGATAAAGGACAACTCAGGAGGAGATTGGGAGATTGGGGCTAAAGAAGTTTTAAATAGGAGAATAAGGAAAATGTTTGATGTTTTAGGAATGTTGTCTTATAAAGGGTTCAAAACAAGAAAACAGAAATGGATAAGAAGGAAAGGTAATGATGGAGAAATGGAAAGGGAGGATAAACAAAGTATAAAATGGCTACGTTGAACTATATGACTTTAAATATTAATGGAATACATAACCAAATTAAAAGGAAGAAACTGCTAAATTTACTGAAAATAGAAAAAATTGATATAGCATTTGTGCAAGAAACACATTTAACTGAATTGGAGCACAAGAAATTAAAGAGAGATTGGGTAGGACACGTAACAGCAGCATCGTATAATTCAAAAGCAAGAGGACTAGCTATATTAATTAGTAAAAATGTGCCATTTAAAATAGAAGAGGAAATAATAGATCCAGCAGGGAGATATGTAATGATAAAATGTCAGATATATTCGGAGTTTTGGAATCTACTCAATGTATATTCACCTAACGAAGAAGATCAAAAGTTTATGCAAGATATCTTTTTGAAGGTAGCAGATACGCAAGGGAACATATTAATAGGAGGGGATTTCAACCTGAATTTGGATTCAAATATGGACAAAACTGTGAAAAAATTAACAGAAAGAACAAAGTAACCAAATTTATAATTAAATCGATGGAAGAAATGCAACTTTTGGATATACGGAGGAAACAACACCCAAAGGAAAAGGAATATTCATATTACTCGGCTAGACATAAAACACTCAAGAATAGACCTATTTTTGTTATCAGCTCGTATGCAAGATAGAGTAAGAAAAACAGAATATAAAGCTAGAATACTATCGGACCATTCACCCTTAATATTGACAGTAAAGTTAGAGGACATCCCTCCAAGAATGTATAGATGGAGATTAAACCCCATGTTACTTAAAAGGCAGGATTTTAGAGAATTTATTGAAAAACAAATAAAAATGTATTTTGAAATAAATACGGAATCAGTGGAAGATAAGTTTATACTATGGGATGCAATGAAAGCATTCATTAGAGGGCAAATAATAAGTTATGTAACCAAGATGAAGAAGGACTATAATCAGGAAACAGAACAGTTGGAAAGGGAAATAGTAAATATAGAAAAAGAATTAGCAATGAAGGAAGATATAACTAAAAGAAGAGAATTGGCAGATAAAAAAAAAAATGAAACACTACAAACATAAGGTGGAGAAGAATATAATGAAGACAAAACAGAAATATTATGAACTAGGTGAAAAAACGCACAAAATCCTAGCATGGCAGCTTAAGACAGAACAAGCTAAGAAAATGGTATTGGCATCAAGGAAAAAAGACAAACAAATTACATATAATCCAAAAGAAATTAAGGAAAACTTTAGAGAATTCTATGAACAATTATACCGAACTGAAAACGAAGGGAAAGAAGGGAAAATAGATGAATTTCTGACTAAAATTGAACTACCAAAACTACAAATAGAGGAACAAAATAAATTAACAGAGCCATTTGGAATAGTAGAAATACAAGAGATAATAAAAAAATTACCAAATAATAAGACACCAGGAGAGGATGGATTCCCAATAGAATTCTACAAAACATTTAAAGACTTATTAATTCCGCCCCTTCTGGAAGTAATCAACCAGATTGATAAAACACAAAGCTTACCAGATTCATGTAAAACAGCAATAATTACAGTAATACTAAAGCAAGGGAAAGATCCACTCTCACCAGCGTCATATAGACCAATATCTTTACTTAAGATATAAGATAATAGCTAAACTATTAGCAAACAGATTAGCAGAGTATGTACCGAAAATGGTAAATTTAGACCAAACTGGATTTATCAAAAAAAGACGCACAACAGACAATATTTGTAAATTTATTAACTTAATTCATGCAGTAGAAGGGAATAAAGCACCTACAGTAGCAGTTGCTTTAGACGCAGAGAAGGCCTTTGACAGAGTAGAATAGAATTATTTGTTCAAAGTATTGTAAAAATTCAGTTTACCGGAGAAGTATATTAATTGGATTAAAGCATTATATAAGGGACCGTTAGCGAAAGTGACAGTAAATGGACATGCATCAAAGCAATTTAACTTAAGCAGATCAACACGGCAGGGATGCCCACTATCACCTTTATTGTTTGCGTTAGCTATAGAACCACTAGCAGAATTGATAAGAACTTATTATACTTATTTCAGGCATTGCCAATACAACTGACAGAGAAATTCTTCAAGGAGTTAAAGAAAATAATAAGGAAATTTTTATGGAGAGGAGGGAAACCGAGGATAGCACTAGATAAATTAACAGAATGGTATAAACAAGGAGGCTTACAACTGCCAAACTTTAAAAATTATTATAGAGCCGCACAATTAAGATACCTATCAGATTTTTATCAAACAAGGGAAAAGCCAGATTGGACGAGATTAGAATTAGATAAAATAGGGGAAAAGATACCTGAACACATATTATATAAATGGGATGAAAAATTGGTGCAACATAGAAGTTCTCCAGTATTACATCATCTCCTCAATATTTGGAAGAAGATTCATGTAGAAAGAAATAAAACAAATTATCAATTACCAAAACTAATATTGACGCAAAACAAGTTACTCCCGTTTACAATAGATAACCTTTCCTTTAGAGAATGGGAAAAAAAAGGGATTAAAAGAATAGAAAATTGTTTTTCAGGAAATAGATTCTTATCCTTTGAACAAATGAAAGATAAGTACAATATAACTCAAGATAACAGCGCTGGCATATTACCAATTGAGATCCTACTTGAAGGATAAATTAGGAAGCAGCTTAAGTTTGCCAGAGGGAAGTAACCTTGAATATGTGATTACAGATACAATGATAATCAAAAGATTTATAATAAATATGTATATTAAACTGCAAGAAAAGGAGAATGAGGAAACAAATGGTAAAACTAAACAAAAATGGGAACAAGATTTAAATATAGGGATAAAAAAGGAAACATGGGAGAAGTTATGCTCCGGAACGATGAGAAATATAATAAATACGAGGTTACGTATGATACAATATAACTGGATACACAGGCTATACATTACACCTCAAAAGTTAAATAAATGGGACCCAACAGTATCTGATAGATGTTTTCGATGTAAAAAAGAAATAGGAACAACAATTCATGCAATCTGGACATGTGAGAAAGTAAAAAAATTTTGGGAAGATCTAAATCAGATATTAAATAAAATAACAGAAAACAATATACCAAAGAATCCAGAGATCTTCCTCCTAAGTAACATAAAAAACAAAGAATTTGGAATTGATTTGGAGGATGCACAAAAAAGATTTGTTAAGATAGCTCTAGCCGTAGCAAAAAAATGTATTATGTCAACCTGGAAATTGGAAGATAATTTGAAAATACAACAATGGTATATAGAAATGAATAAATGTATTCCATTAGAAAAAATAACATATAGTTTAAGAAATAATATTGAAATATTCGAACAAATATGGGAGCCTTACATTAAATACAATAGCAAAAACCTACCGGGGACAATCGTTACCTAAGTTAACGGAAGGAAAAGGAAATGAAAAGAATGGAGTCAGTAGAATTTCTGGTGTATTTTTATTGAATGACAACATTGTCTGACTGGTTTAATGTATCCTAGATTGTATACCTTAAATGGATGGGAGGGGGGAGGTAGGGAGGGTGGGATGGGAGGAGGGGGGGGGGGGGGAGAAAATGGCACTGTATATGTGTGAAAAGGAAAAAGTGTGTACCATGGTTAATGTGATTTATGGTGTGAAAAATAAAAAAAATTTAAAAAAAAAGAATAAATGTAGCAAAGTTGTCTACCTAAAGCTGATCTCACCAAATGAACTTTATTGTAAAAACTAATGGATGAATACACAAAAGAAGGGTTGAGTCATAAAATTAAATCAAGGTTCCTCAGAGGGTGATGTCAGGACACATAGCATAGCGTAGCATAAAACTCCTCCCACGACAAACAATTTTAATAATTTTTAATTTAAACCCAAACATGCAGCTGTTGAAACATTGTCAAGAGAAAACTGAACTTCCAAGGATACATGGTGTATTGGGAGCTGTATGTCCAGAAATACATGATGTATTGTGAGCTTAAACTCCAAGGATACACAGTGTATTGGAAAGATAGACAGGTATGCAGAGCAACAATATAAAATCATTGGAAAGAAGTGATGTAGGATCAGAAGAGGTAGAATCCTTATGGGTTGAGTTAAGGAATGGTAAAGGTAAAAGGAACGTAATGACAATTTTATACAGGCCTCAAAACAGCAGCTGAGATGTGGATCTCAAAATACAACTGCAAATAGAAAATGCATGTCAGAAGAACAGTGTAAGATAATCATGGGGAATTTTAACATGAAAATAGATTAGGAAAGTCAGATCTGACGTTGGTGGTTGGGAAGATGTTGGAGCCGATTGTCAACGATGAGATTACAGAATACCTGGAGATACATGAAAAGATAGAACCAAGTCAGCATAATTTCCTGAAAGGAATATCATGCCTGACAAACCTATTGCAATTTTTAAAGAGACCACAAGTAGGATAGACAGGGGAGATGCAGTAAATTTTTAGATTTTCAAAAGGGCTTGATATGGAATCACACATGAGGCTGCTAAACAAGGCAAGAACCCAAAGAATTACAGGAAGGATACTAGCATGGGTAGAGCATTGGGTGATCGGTAGGAGTCAGAATAAAGGGATCCTTGCTGGTCACCAGTGGTGTTCCACAAGGGTCGGTGTTGGGGCCACTTCTTTTTTTTTTGAAGACTTTATTTAAAATTTTATAACATGAATACAATAAAGAATTACATTTAAAGAAAAATAGAAAAAAAATTAAAAAAGGTATGATTACAATATTGCATCTGAAAACTACACAAAATAACCCCCCCCCCCGTTAATTGTAACACAATATTAATAGTCTAACTTAAAATTAGTCCAACCCTCCCCTACCAAAATAAAGAGTGAAGAGTTAATAAAATTGACAATATTATATATGGAAAAAAAATACCCACTTACAAAAAAAAGATAAAACTTAACCTAAAAAAAATTCTAACAACAACAAAAAAAAATTGTCAATACTAAAATATCACACTTAAACATATATTTAAATCAAACTTAAATGCATATAATTAGCAAACGGAGTCCACTTTAACTTATAAAAAGACATCTTATCCTGAAATGAAAAAGATATCCTTTCCATAGTCAAACAAAATTTTATTTCCAAATACCACTTATCTAAAGTTAGTATATTTCTATCTTTCCAAGTAAGTGCTATACATTTCTTAGCCACAACTAAAGCTAAATAAATAAATAAAATCTGATAGTCCTCTAAACCTAAATCGATTAATGATTGCATGTTCCTTAATAAAAATATATCGGGATCTAATACAAGATGGATATTATATAAACTGTTAAAAACAGATTGAATACCTTTCCAAAACTGTTGCAATCGATCACAAAGCCAAACAGTATGCAAAAAAGTATTGGCCGTCTGATCACATCGAAAACAAGAATCCAACTTACTAAAACCAAATTTTTAAAATTTCTCCGGCGTTAAATATAGCTGATGAATAAAATTATAATTAATCATCGCTAGTCTAGTATTAATTAATTTCCGAATACTATTCTGACAAATTTCCATCCAAGCTTCTTCAGCTATTTTATGTCCTAAATCTTTTTCCCATTTCAACTTATCTTTATCCCAGTCTTTTTTACTATCAATTTCTTGTAAAATACAATACAAATCAGATATATATATATCCCTTTTTTGGTATTGAAAGTACATATTCTTCAAAACTAGATTCAGGCAATAAAATCATATGTCGACCACATAACTGTTTTACAAAAGATCTTAATTGATAATATACAAATATAGAATTTGCACTAATACCATATTTCCTTTGTAATTCGTCAAAGGAACAAAAACAACCCTCAGAAAAACAATCAGATAAATTTTTTATTCCCTTCTTTTCCCATTGTTTCAAAGTGGCATTGGAAACCGTAAAAGGAACAAGTTGATTATTATATAATGGCAATCTTCCAGAATATATATTTTTAAGTCCCAATTTTTTAAGTTTACTTGTCCATAAATTCAATAAATGTTTCAATATTGGCACATCATAAGTTCATAATAAATTTTTATTCCAACGAAACAAAAACTCATGAGGAAATTTTTCTAAAATAACCGCCATTTCTATCTTTACCCAACTAGGTGGGTTGTCCATATTCATTAATGCACTAAGAAATTTGAATTGAGCTGCTTCATAATAATGCTGAAAATTCGGTAATCTTAAACCTCCAAATTGAAAATCCCACATCAATTTTCTCATTGCTACTCTCGGAAATTTTCCCTTCCCTAAGAATTCTCTAATCGCTTTATATAAGTCCTTAAAAAAACTTTAAAAAAAATAAGGAATTGATTGAAACAAATATTGTATTCTAGGAAAAATATTCATTTTTATGGTATTAATCCTCCCTAGTAAACCCAAAGGTAGATCCCTCCACCTAATCAAATCTAATTTAATCCTTTTTTATTAATGGAAAATAATTAATTGAATATAATTCTTGAAATTCCGTATTAACATTAATTCCTAAATATTTATTTTGTGTAGTCCACTTCAAATTTGTAATATTTTTATATATTGAATAATCACCTTTACAAATTGGCAAAATTTCACTTTTAGCCCAATTTACTTTGTAACCAGACAATTGGCCATAAATTTCTAAACATTCTTGAATTGCAGGTAAAGAAATATCCGGATCCACCAAATATAATAAAACATCATCAGCAAATAAATTAATCTTATATTCTTCATTCAGAACTCTCATACCTTTAATATTTTCATTTTGACGTATTAATTGTGCTAAAGGTTCAATAACTATAGCAAATAAAGCAGGTGACAACGGACATCCTTGTCTAGTGGATCTTGTCAAACTAAAAGATTCTGAAATTTGGCCATTAACAGCA
This sequence comes from Narcine bancroftii, assembly GCF_036971445.1. Taxonomy (NCBI): domain Eukaryota; kingdom Metazoa; phylum Chordata; class Chondrichthyes; order Torpediniformes; family Narcinidae; genus Narcine; species Narcine bancroftii. The sequence goes on along the minus strand of NC_091469.1, from coordinate 188,517,236 downwards.
ATTCTAGCCTTCGGGCTATTATATAAAGCCTTTATCAACCCAATAAATGAAGAACCAAAACAAAATTTCTCAAGTACTTTGAACAGAAACTTCCATTCCACTCTATCAAAAGCCTTTTCTGCATCCAATGAAACCACAATTGGATAATTCAACTGAAATTTAGATTTATTTATCAAGGTTATTAACCGTAAAATATTATCTGACGCATACCGGTTTTTTTATAAATCCCGTTTGATCACCATGTATAATTTTAGGCAGATATTGAGCTAATCTATTAGCCATAATTTTAGCTACAATTTTATAATCTACATTTAACAACGAAATTGGTCTATAAGAAGAAACCTGTAAAGGGTCTTTATATTTTTTTGGTGTAACCGTAATTATTGCGTTAGAACAAGACTCAAGTAATTGAAAAGTATTGTAAATTTGTTGTAATACATCCTTATAAATAGAAGATACATCAGCATAAAAAACTTTATAAAACTCTATAGAAAACCCATCTTCACCAGGTGCCTTTCCGTTCTGCATGTCTCTTATTGCCCTTTCTATTTCATCTTCTGTAAAAGGTTTATCTAACTCTTGTCTGTCTTCTTGATTCAATTGTGGCAAGTTAATATTTTCCAAGAAAGAATCTATTGCGTCTCCAGTTACATCTTTACATTCCGAAGTATACAATTGTTTATAGAAATTACAAAATTCCTCATTAATCTCCTTTTGATTAAAAGTAATACCTGATTTCTTTCTAATCACTGGTATAATCCTAGATAATTGTTCCTTTTTTAATTGCCATAACAAAACTTTATGAGCTTTCTCACCCCATTCATAAAACTTATGCTTAGTTCGATTCATTAAACATTCAAACCGATATGTTTGTAATTCATTATATTTAAATTTTAAATTAGTTAACTGATTCTTTTGCGTTTCGGTAGCATGTTTTTGAAATTCTTTTTCAGTAGCAGTTGTATTTTCATCTAAGTCTTCAATCTCTTTAATTCTCTCTTCTTTACTTTAGAAGCATAACTGATAATTTGACCTCGCAAAAAAGCTTTCATTGCATCCCATAAAACAAAATGAAGAGAAACAGAATTACAGTTAATACCAATAAAAATTTCAATTTGCTGTTTTAAAAAACTAATAAATTCTGTTTTTTTCAATAGCATAGTATTAAATCTCCATCTTGAAGCTTTCTGTACATCTTGTGAACTCAAATATTCTAATAATAATAGTGAATGATCCGAAACCAATCTAGCCTAATACTCCACAGATGTAACCCTATCCTGCAAATGTGCTGATATTAAAAAATAATCAATTCTAGAGAAAGAATTATGTCGCGAGGAATAAAAAGAAAAATCTTTCTCTGTAGGATTAACTCTTCGCCAAATATCAATTAAATTCAAATCTGCCATCATATTAGTCACTTGGATTGCCATCTTAGACTTCTTAATTACTCTTGGGTACTTATCCAATAAAGGCTCCAACACCACATTAAAATCTCCCCCAATCATCACATTAGAGTTCGATTGTCCAAGTAATAAAGGCATATCCACAACAAAAGCTGTATCCTCAACATTAGGAGCATAAACATCAAGCAAAGTCCATGCCTCATTAAAGATTGTACAATTTATTTTTAATAATCTTCCACAATTTTTCTCTTCATTCTGTAACTGAAATGGTAGATTCTTATGTACCAAAATTGCCACACCTTTTGCCTTAGAATTAAACGAAGAATAAAAAACTTGCCCAACCAATTCACGTTTGAGTTTCAAATGTTCCTTATCTGTTAAATGAGTTTCCTGTAAAAAAGCAACATCAACTTTTAATTTTTTAAAATAAGCAAGTACTTTCTTACGCTTAATAGGATTATTTAAACCCTGAACATTAAGAGAAGCAAACTTCAATTTAGACATTTCTTACACTCAATAAAACACAACAACAAAAAACAAACAAAAAAAGGAAAAGAATAGAGAAAAAAAGAAAAAAAAGAAAAAAAGGAAACCCCAAAAAAAAGAAAAGAAGAAAAAAAAACCCTTAATTCCCCTTTGAAATTACAACCAAAAACTAAAAAAACTAAAAAAAGTTATATATAAAAAAAAATTAATTATTTAAAAAAGGTAATAAAAAAAGCTTCACTCCCTAACCCTTAACAAGAAAAAAAAACAGGTCAGAAGTCACAATTACCTCCTCCTGTTTAAACCGCCTAATGCGGTAACTCCCCCAAAATATTGGGTGTGAGATAACTCACACGCAGCTGATGACTTCTGGAAATTGGTGCCCACCAGTTCCCTCTCCCAACACTATTGAAATCTTCTCAACAAAAAATAATTAAAAATTTTTTTTTTTTTTTTTTTTTTTTAATCAACTTTGCCACTGCGACCACCAGTTCTTCCATTTCTTCCAGAAATCAGATTCCCTTCTTGCAGCTCTGCCCTCTTTGGAGACCGTGGAGGACTACGTCATTCCTGGAATTGCATAATTGGTAAGGACTAAGCAAAATCCATAGCTTCTTTAGGATTATCAAAGAACTTTGGTTGATATCCATCCTGAAAAATCTTCAGTACCGCAGGGTATCTAAATGTTGCCTTATATCCTTTTTTCCACAATAATTCTTTCACAGAATTAAATTCACGTCGTTGGAACATAATTTCCTGACTCAAATCCGGATAGAAGAAAACACGATTACTCTGAACCATCAAAGGAGATCTGTTTTGCTGTGCATTTCTAATAGCCATACGTAAAATAGTCTCTCTATCATGGTAATTAAAACAGCGAACCAGAACAGGTCTTGGATTCTGTCCTGAAAAAGGTCTCCTTCTCAAAGCTCTATGAGCCCATTCCAATATTAAACCTTCAGGAAACTTATCTTGTCCCAACACTTGTGGAATCCATTCAGTGAAAAATTTTCTTGGATCTGGCCCTTCTATGCCTTCTGGCAAGCCGACAATTTTCACATTATTCCATCTGGATTGGTTCTCCAAATAATCAACCTTTTTTGCTAAATTTTTATTCTGAATTGTTTTATTCACATCTTGCAATTGATCTTGTACATCAGATAATCCTTGATCACACATCTCAAGTCTTTCAATAGTTTCGATTTTAAAAGCTCCATAATCAGCCATCTGTTGAGTATTGACATCCACCAATGCATTAATCTTAGAAGTAAGATTATTCATAGAATCACCTAAATGCATCATTGAAGAAAATATCTTATGTTCAAGACTCTTGAAAAGTATATCAACATCAGTAGATCCAGACATGGTGGGATCCTGCTGTTCTTGTGGAATCAGAGGACCTTCTATCCCTTCTTTTAATTTAGTAACTTTTCTTGCAGTTTGACTCCGTGTAAGAGCCCCTGCCACAGACACCCCAGAAATGTCAGGAGGCTGATGATCAGGGTTATCTTTGATCCAAACCTCTTTTAAAAGTTTCGTTACGTCAATATCTGGAAGAGCTGTTGTAACTGGTGGTGTAGCAGTCAAATGACAACTCTTTAACTCTCCAACTGGTGGCGCCCCAGCTAATTCAGCAGTCAAAGTCTCAGTAACAGCACTCACAGTAGACGTTGTTTGAAATACTGGCACCCGGCCAGCCCTTTGTTCTAAAGGCTGCTGAGAATGACCTTCAGAAAGACCTTCGGATTCAGAGCAGAATTCCAATGCCAAATTCTTCGCTTCTTTTCCTGGATCCATTTCGCGCTGAGTCGTGGCTTTTTGTAAACAAGCAGGCTCAGATTTAACAATCTGTTGATGTTTCCTTTTACTTTTTTTTAAGAAATGTACCATTAGGTATTAATTCAACAGCTCATACTATTTATAAACTTTTTAAAAAGTTTTAACAGGCACTTAAAGACAAAATAATAAGTTAGAGTCAGGAGAGGACTGGAAGGTACGTCTGTTCCTTACGCCATCTTGCCACGCCCCCGGGGCCACTTCTCTTTACGTTGTATATAAATAATTTTGATTATGGACTAGATGGCCTTGTGGCTAAACTTGCAGATGATACCTGTAGAGTGCGTCAAAAGAACCAAAAACTTGTTGATCCAAACCAAGGCTTTTATTAACTAAAAGACTGGACCATATCACAAGTAGGTCAACCAATCCAGAATGACCTGGTCTGGCTAGGAGCAATCCTTTAAGACCTGCCAGTAGGTGTGGCTACACTCTCAGCCAATCACAGTCATCCTACACTACAATCTGTACATACACATTGGTGATAAAATCTGTACTATCACAATACCAAAATAGGTGGTAGGACAGGTGGTGCTGAGGATACTGGAGACTGGAAGAGAGTAGGATAGATGAGGAGAATGGGCAAAGAGGTGACAGATGAATGCAACTTTGGAAAGTTGGTAGAAGAAATAGACGGGCAGACTATTATTTATATGGGGAGAAAATTCAAAATTCCGAGGTGCAAAGGGACTTGAGAGTCCTCATGCAGGATACCCTAAAGGTTAACCTCCAGGTTGAATCGGTGGTGAAGAATGTTGGCATTCATTCCTAGAGGATTAGCATACAAGAGCAGGGATGTAATGTTAAGACTCGATGTGATACCAGGAATGAAAGGGTTAGCATATGAGAAATGTTTGTCAGCTCTTAGACTGTATTTATTGGAGTAAAGAGGAGGGACCTCATAAAAATATGTTGAATGCTGAAAAGCCTGGACAGAGTAGATGTGGTAAGGTTGAGGAGTCTAGGACAAGAGGATACAGCTTCAGGATAAAAGGGGAAAAACATATGTGGAAAAATTTCTCTTGCCAGAGGACCATGGATCAGTGGAACTTGTCACAAGTGGCTGTGGGTGAAGTTATTGGGTGTATTTAAGGTGGAGATTGACAGGTTTTTGATTAGTCAGTGCATAAAGGGTTACAGGGAGAAGGCTGAGCAGTGGGGCTGACTGAGAGATGAAACAGCTCATGATAGAATGGCAGATCAGACGATGGGCCTACTTCTGCTCCTATATCTTGTGATCTTGTGAACATGTGAACAAAAGCAACAGACTTTTAGGTAATGACATAAATAGACATCACATACAACCCTTTGGGTTGATGATTGATGGAAAGCCAGCTCAGAGAAGATGGAAATGCCCAAGTTCAGTGTCCAGGATATGGATTTCCTGGTCAAGCTGTAGTGATCCGGTAATCTGTTCATCATCAACTTGCAGAGCCATGTGAAAACATAGCAAAAATTCATGTGAAAAATTCACCAGTTTTAATTGACTTTCTTACATTTACTCTCTTGCACGATTTTTCCTGTTCAGTATTTTGCTATTTTAGGTCAACAGGACATTAGATTTATCGTTGCGGGGTACCAGTCCTTAATTTAACTGTACCAATGTAATTTTGACCGACTGTTTATGGAATTGCCAATAAAAGCCCCAAAACAAAGAACAGCACCCCCTAATGGCAAATGACAAATATTCAGAGTCAGAATTTATTATCATGAACATGTCGGAAAATTTGATCTTTTGCGAAAGCATCACAGTGGAAACATTTCTATCAACCACATTTCAAAATAAATAAAAAATAGTGCAAGAAAACGACAAAGTGAGGTAAAGTCTATGGTTCATTGTTCATTCAGAAAGAAATCCAAAGGCAGAGGGGAAGAAGCTGTCCTTGTTCCACTGAATGCTCGTCTTCAGGCTCCTTTACCTTCTTTCTGATGGTAGCAGAGTAAAGAGGTCAGAGTCTGGGTGGTGGGGGTCCTTGAGGATAGAGGCTGCTTTCTTAAGATATCACCTCTTGTAGATGTCCTTGACAAAGTGAAGGCTGGTGCCCATGATGTTATAGGTCAAGTTAACAACCCTCTGGAGTTTTTTTTGCTGTCCTGAGGAATGGCACCTCCATACCAGACAGTGATAAAACCAGACAGAATTTAAATATTACAAAAAAAAACCAGAAAAGGGTGAAACATCAGCAGATCAGGCAGTATTTGTGGAAAGAAGACCATAGTTAATGCGCAAGGGTCCTTCATCAGAACTGCGCATGGGAGAAAACAAGGTTTTAAATAGCGGAGAGGTATGAAGAGGATGAATGGAATTTCTCAGATAGGAAGAGGCCAGGTAAATAGGGGTAGATTTGGAGGAAGTGGGAATGGGGCAGGGAGGAAGGGAGAAAAATGGAGGAGGAACATAAACAAATATAAAACACTACGCCACTGAATTTTCATTACATACTATCAGTTCGGTGATGTAAAAAAAACCTCATCATAATCCCAACTGCTTCATAAGGGCATCAATCATCCCATTGCCCAAGAGCAGAGAGAGCTGCCTCAATGATCGCCACCCAGTTGCCCTCACATCTACTGTGATGAAATGCTTTGAGAAGTTGCTCATGGGCAGAATTAACACATACCCAAGTAAAGATCTGGAATTCGTCTACCATCACAATTGCTCTACAGCAGATGCATTATCATTGGTTCTCCACTCAGCTCTGGATCACCTGGACAACAGCAATTCATGCATACGGCTACTGTTCTTTGACTACAGCTCAGCCTTCAACACCATTATTCTCTCAATGCTGGTCAACAAGCACCAAACCCTGGGCCTCTGTACCCCACTCTGCAACTGGATCCTTGACTTCCTCATCGGAAGACCACAGTCAGTACAAATTGGAAACAAAGTCTCCTCCTCACTGATGACCACACAGGCACACCTCAAGGATGCATGGCTAGCCCCTGCTCTACTCACTCTACACCCATGTTTGTGTGGCTTGGCACAATTCAAATTTTATCTACAAATTTGTTGATCCAATCATGAAGAAGGCTCGCCAGAGGTTATATTTTCTGAGGAGTTTGAGACTTGGTATGTCACCGAAGACCCTCGAAAATTTCTGCAGGTGTATTTTGAAGAGCATTCCGGCTGGTTGCATCACTGTCTGGTTTGGAGGTGTCAATGCACAGGGCAAGAAAAATCTCCAGAGAGTTGTGAACTCAGCCAGCGCCATCATGGGCATCACACTGTTATCATCAGGAAAAAGGTACTGGAGCCTAAAGACAAACATCCAGCAACACAAGGACAGCTTCTTCCCCGCTGCCATCAAATTTCTGAATGGACGATGGACCACAGGCACTACCTGATTTTCTCTTCTTTTCCACCAATTTATTTATTTTTAAATGAAATTTATAGCAATATTTGCACTCTAATGCTGCTACAAGACAATAAGTTTTGTGTCAATAAATTCTGATTCTGTTGAAAAGTATAAAATGGGTCTTTTCATAGAATTCATCATCTTAAAGAGTAAAACATGTTTTAATTCTGGAAACACATTTCCTTTGCAACAAATCTCTGCAATCAAAACATTATTCACCAGTATGGAGAGATCTAAAACATTGAAATTCTTTTTAATAATCATTTCATTAGATGATATAGCTACTGTACTCCACAAAGAAGATGAAAAGAAAAATGAGAACAATGAGAAGCATGTTCCAACTCAGGGCATGTATTTATATAAACCCTTTTATTATCCTGCTGTCTTAATATGTTTTATCACTAATGAAGCATTTCCAAAGTTTAGATGGCAGAGCAGCCAATTTGAACACATCAAATTCTCAAGTGCAATAGAATTAATGTTTTTATGGAGTTGACCGAGGGATAAATCTTGGTCAGGACAGTTGGAAGAACTTAACTGCTCATCTGCAATCAGTGCAATGGGATCTTTCAGTTCTATCCAACAGAGCAGACATTATCCAAGGTCATATCTGGTGAAACATTGCTTCCTTATCACCACTAGAGGGAGGAGAGATTTTTCTAAAGTGACGTTGTCTATTTTGAAATAAACATGTGCAACTGATTATCTAGCAACAGGACAATGGTGGATGCCATATCACTAGCTCTCCACTAAGTCATGGAACGCATGGACAGCATACTTCAGGATGATCTTTATCGACAATAGTTTGGCATTTAACACCATTATCTCCTCAAAATTGATCAGCAAACTCCAAGACCTGGGACTCAATACCACATTGTGTAATTATATTTGGGATTTCCTCACTCCCCCAGACCACAATCAGTGAGGATTGGTAAGAACATCTCTACAATCTACATCAGTACCGAAGCACCAAGGGCTGCATTGTTAGCCCCTGATTAATTGCTATGTATTCGTGACTGTATGACTCAGCATTACAACAACACTATCTAAAAATTTACTGATGATATCATGGAAGTGGGTTGCATATAAAGGGGCAATGAGTCAGCATGCAGGAGGGAGATTGAAAACTTGGTTGAATGGTGCACCAATAATAACCTCGCACTCAATATCACTAATGCCAGGAGCTGACTGTTGACTTCTGGAAGGGAAAACCAGAGATGTATGAACCAGTGATCATTGGGGGAAATCAGGCTGAGCAAATTTAAGTTCTTGGGAGTCACAATCTTGGATGATCTTTCTTGGAGCCAACACACTAAAAATACCATGAAGAAAGCACATCAGCATCTCTATTTCCTCAAGAGTTAGAAGAGGTTTAGTAAATTTCTACAGATGTGTGGTGGAAAATGTGCTGACCAACTGCATCACTGTCCAGTATGCAGACACTAGTAGCCCTGAATATAAAGTCTTGCAAAAGGTAGTGGACACAGCCCAGGACATGACAGGCAAAACCTTCCCCACCGTCGAGAACATCTACAGGGAATGTTACCATTCAGTGGCATATCTAAGGAACATAGCGGCTAGGACTAAAAGTGTGGCCCCCTCTGCCCCCTGTTAAAACTTACTTACTTCAACCTTTCACCCAGTAAAAACCAAGCACCCCTACAGTACCAATCACGACAAATATGCAATTTCCAAATTGAGAAGTAATTAAATTTCCCGAAGTAGCGAAAGTGCTGAGGTTTTGAAAGATGTTGGTCAGAAATCACAGAAACCACACAATGGCCTAAAAATGAACAGTAAGTAATGTCTTAATTATGCCAGACTAGAGTAAGGTAATTCAGAGATCAGAAATATAATAGATAAGAGCTAAAGACATGATAATAACCACAAAATTATCCAATACTATTTCAACCATCAGTCAACCATCTGAAAGAAGTTTGGAAAGTAAGGTGCTGATCTAATTAATGGTGGTTTGCCATCAGACAGGTATTTGTAGAAGTCCAGTGGTTTTTTTTAAAGGCCAGCATGTCCAGATGCTGGACAGCATAGTGCGTGTCTCTGCTCTCTGCTGGGTGCAGTGCTATCGATCAACCACATTAGACAGCGAGTTGCAATTAATAGGCTTTAATCATTTTAAGACATCAAAACATCTCACATGTTGCTGGCCCAGTTCCAAGCCAGGTACTGAGGGAGGAGTTTGGGCGCAACAGCCTTTAAGGGGATTTCCAGGGGGAGGAGATACAGGTACAGGGGGCGGGCCAGCTCATCCAGTACATTCATACAGACAATGCTAATAGCTACACAGTGCTTGCACCACACTGAGCTATTTGAGAAGAGGCAGCGCCTTGAACATAATTCACTGGAAAACCGGAGATCCTGATTGGATTCACACAACACTGAATTAATCATGGACTCTACAGCGCCTCCACAGTGGTGCCAGCCCCAACATACAGCATGACCCCAGCAAAACTGGCCCACAGAAAGACTGAAGTTCTTTCCGTGTGTTGGGCCCTATCAGTTGCCCCAATACTTGCAATGACAAAGACTTGAGGGGAATGATAGGCTTTATTGCACAAAAGACTTGAGCTGGCCCGATCCAGACCAGGGAAGTGCAGGGAAGGGAAAGGTGGCCTGACCTTTATGGCCTGGGTCCCAGGGGAGGAGAGCAGGTAAGAATGTCATCAGGGGGGCGGGCCAGCCCTAGTCAATTAACATATACAATCCATACCATTACATTCACCCCCTCTTTTTAAACAGAACCCCTCCCACCCTCTTTTACACAACGAGGGGGAAGAGAGAGAGAAAAAAAAATTCCTAGAGGTTTAGCCGCACTGGCGACTTCCTCCTTCTGCAGGACCGCCAGAGAGCAGGTGTGTCTGAGCTTTGCTGTTTGGGAGGGGAAGCAGTCCCGGGGGAGGGGGGGACAGGGGAGGGAGCAGTCTGGGTAGGGGTGATACTTGGGGGTTCCCGGGAGGAAGGGGGATTTGATGCCTCTCAGAGGACCCACTCCTGGAGAGGAGAGCTGGGTGGCTCGGCCTCCAGTATTGGGGTGGTCTGCTCTGCGGGGAGGGCTGTGGCAGGCAGCGTGGTTTTGGGATCCCTGGCCTTCACCAGGTCTTGGATAGGCACAGTGTCCTCGTGACCATCGGGGTACTTCACAAATGCGTATTGTGGGTTGGCGTGTATGAGGTGTATCGCTTCCACCAGTGGATCCGTCTTATGGCCCCTCACGTGTCTCTGTAGCAGGACCAGCCCCAGTGTTGGCAACCAAGGAGGAATAGAGGCACCATTCACCGATCTCCTAGGGAAAGCAAACAAACGTTCATGCGGGGAGGTGTTAGTCGCGGTGCACAGGAGCAATCAAATAGCATGAAGCATGCAAAGTGTCCTGCCAGCAGGACACTGGCATGTTTTTGGACCTAAGTAAGGGCCAGGAGCACAGGCTTCCAGACGGAGGCATTCTCCCTTTCCACCTGGCCATTTCCCCTGGGGTTATAGCTGGTGGTCCTGCTGGTGGCAGGAAGTACTGTGACAGTTCCTCACTCATGAATGAGGTCCCCCGATCGCTGTGGATATACTTGGAGTACCTGAACGGGGTGAAGATTCTGCATAGAGCCTTGATTGCCATCGCCGAGATCATATCCAGACAAGGAATAGCAAAGTGGAACCTGGAGAACTCGTCCACCACCATCAGGAAGTAGGCGTTCCTATTTGTAGTGGGTAGGGGGCCATTGAAATCTACACTGTGCCGTTCAAAGGGGCCAGTGTGATGAGGTGTGCCTTCTCAGGTTGGTAGAACTGGGGCTTACATTCAGCGCAGATCTGGCAGCGTCTGGTCGTGGACCGGACGTCCTTAACGGAGTACGGGAGATTCCGAGTCTTGATAAAGTGGAACAACCTCGTGTCTCTGGGGTGGCATAAAGTGTCGTGGATGGTCTGGAGATGGTCAAAATGCGCATTGGCACATGTCCCCTGGAATAGGACATCTGGGGGATCGTTGAGTTTACCTGGTCGGTACAAGATGTCGTAATTATAGGTGGAGAGCTCGATCCTCCACCTAAGAATCTTGTCACTCTTGATTTTACCTCGCTGTTTAGTATTAAACATGAAGGCCATGGCCCTCTGGTCTGTCAGCAAGGTAAATCGTTTACTGACCAGGTAATGTTGCCAGTGGCGCACTGCCTCAACGATCGCCTGGGCCTCCTTCTTGGCCGAGGAGTGATGACCCTCAGGACTGTGCAGGGTGCGGGAGAAAAACGCTACCGTCCTGCCTGCCTGGTTAAGAGTGGTGGCCAGTGCGAAATCGGAGGGATCGCTCTCCACCTGAAACCGGATGGACTCATCCACTGCATGCATCATGGGCTTTGCGATGTCTCCTTGGATCTGGGAAAACGCAGCTTGGGCTTCCGCCTATAACGGGAAGGTTGTGGACTTAATCAGGGGGTGGGCTTTATCGGCATAATTGGACACCCATTGTGCATAATAGGAAAACAGCCCCTGGCACCTTTTTAGCACTTTTAGGTGTTTGGGACTGGGAGCTCCATCAGGGGTCACATGCGGTTGGGGACCGGGGCAATGACACCATGTGCCACGACACAACCGAAAAGGGCCAGACGGTCTGCGTTGAACACACACTTGTCCTTATTGTACGTCAAGTTGAGAGACTTTGTTGTTCACAAGAATTTAGCAAGGTTCGCATCGTGGTCCCGTTGGTCATGACCGCAGATGGTGACATTATCTAGATATGGGAACGTCACCGTCAGCTTGTGCTCCTCCACCATCCAATTCATTACCCTCTGAAAAGCAGAGACACCGTTAGTAACACCGAAAAGCACCCGCAGGAAGTGAAAAAGTCTGCCATCGGCCTCAAAACCCACGTAGAGCTGGCCACTCGGGCAAAGGGGGAGTTGATAATAGGTGGACTTGAGGTCAATGGTCAAGAAGACTCTGTATGGTGTGACCTTATTGACCAAGTCGGTTATCCAGGGTAGAGGGCACTCATCCAACTGGGTGAAGCAGTTGATGGTTTGACTAGAATCTATCACCTTCCGGGGCTTGCCCGCCCCTCTGACCACGAGGACCTGCACCATCCAGGGGCAGAAGCTAGGAGCTATGATCTCCTCCCCCAAGAGTTGGTGAACCTCAGCCCGGATGAATGCCATATCTTCCATGCTATAGCGCCTACTCTTGGTGGCGATCAGTTTACAGTCCGGGGGTGAGGTCTGCAAATAGTGATGGAGGGGCCACCCATAGGGTGGTGAGGCTGCAGGACAGTGCTAAAAGCTGGGTGCTGGATTTGGGGGGTGTCTTGGGTAAACTTATACCTCTCATTTTGTTCATTTTAGATTGGTCACAGTGTTTGAGCTACCGAAAGAAAATAGACACACACACCGAGAGCAGTTCAGTTTATACAAATGTTTATTACTAATTCAAAAGCTGATTTCACACTACAATATGCAAGCCCTTCCCAACTATACTTATCAACGCTTGGACTGGTCCCAACTGCCGAAGCGAGGCAACAACTGCACACTTGTAGTAGGTTGTCAGGGCGCTGGTAGCAGCTTCTCCACCTCCCCCGACCGGGACGTTGCTCGGACTCTGGCTGTTCTTCCTTCTTGACAAGGGGTGTTCCCACCCCTCGGAGAGTCTAAACTTCAGCAGCAGGACCACAGACTTTTATACCCCAAAAACAATTAATCATGCACCCACTCCCTCTAACATTTGTCAGTCAAAATCAAAGCTGAGCATACTATTCTACAATTTAGAAGATTAATTATTATGGAGCAGGATGCTATGATATCCTGGTTTATCTCGTAGATACAAGGACTCATTAAAACTTCTTGAGCAAGACAGGTTGTGACCAATACGTCAATTTCAGAGTGTCGTATTTGACAACTGCTTTCCCTGGGCCTCACGGTGGAATTCCATTTCAAAGTGTATCTTCAGATAAGTCCCCATGGCTGAGTTTAATTACATCTGCTAGTTCTGAAAGTAAGGTGACCTGTGTGTGGACCCAGTGTCGTCAGTTCCACATAAGCAAAAAGCATCTGAGTACATGGTTTTAATCCTCCATTACATTCCACCCCTTGGTCACAATCTGTCATTTGCGAGGCCTAACCAGTATTTGAGTACAGAGGGAGCGAAAAAAGAGAAATCAAAACAACAATTACAAAGATAAGCAATGACGCGAGCAACCAACGGAGGATAGTGTGGCCCACTCCCCCAAATGTAGCAGTTAGCCATGAGAAAGGATTCCAACCAAGGCTCAAATTATCCTTGTTGGCCACAATACCCAGATACTGGAGCTCACGAACAGATTTTGAAACATGCTGAACAATAACATATTTATATAAGCTGCACTTGAGGCTGGTGACCGAGGACTTCCTTGGTGTAATGCATCGGACCGTGTTTCCCACGGGGAACTCCCTTGGAACGTCCTCGACATTACAAATCCAATTGCTGGCATCAAAGCAGCTGTTAAGCCAGATCACCAGGAGTGTAAAATGGAGAACCTGGAACAAAGAAGCCTGACACATGTCACTCACGATACCATAAGCGTTCAGTGTTTAAACAGACTAAATCATCCTGTCCCTCAATAGCTACCCATCGAGTGTTACCCTGGGCAGGTGTCACTATTTCCCCTTTTACAGGAGGGCCACTACCTGGTGGTGCCACCCATACATTTTGTCCAACATTCTCTAGTTCGGGGATGGGGGGCAATGACTGTTATTCCTCTGGAATAGGCTGTAATTCAGGAGCGTGAAGAAGTCGGTGGAAAGGTGTACCTCCTTTTAAAGGGCGATGATTCAAATTGTCGACTGCCTGCTGCAGCACATGGCACCATCCCTTCTGGGTCCCCAGTGATGTTAACAAATGAATTTGTTCCTTCAGTAAGCCGTTCATTTGTTCAACTAACCCGGCAGCCTGCGGGTAATAAGGAATATGGTGGACCCATAAAATACCGTTGTCATTTGCCCAATCACAGATTGCTTTCCCGGAGAAGTGCGAGCCATTATCAGAGTGAATCTCCTCTGGAACATCATAACGATAAATCAAATGGTTTTGTCCTTGGATAGTGCTAGCTTGGTCAGCCGTCTTGGTGGGAAAAGTAAAAACCAGGCCCGAAAAGGTGTCAACCATTACTAGGACGTAATATTTACCCATGCAGTCTAGCATGGGGCCTATGTAATCAATTTGCCAGACCGCAGCTGAATGAGCACCCCGTTTTATTCGGCCATGCGGACCAGGTGGAACGGTATGGAACTTCACAAGCTGACATTCTGGGCATGTACATACGACCATACGGACATCATCCTTATGGATGGATAAAGCATGTGTATGGGACCACATAGCTGATCCCTTCTCCCCCAAATGACCACTCTGTTCATGTGCCCATCGAGCCAGGGGGACGGTATCAGCACAGCTGATAGTGGCAAGCTGATCTGCTACTGCATTATGTTGAGCCATGTTAGTCGCCATATTGGTATGGGCATCAACGTGATAAACGGTTATCTCACGATGGTGGGAAGCATCCCACAACAGCTGCCACAACTCTTTGCCCCATACTGGGCGGTCATGTATCATCCAGTTGTTCTTTTGCAAATCAGGCATCCATACCACAAGTCCATTAGCCAAAGCCCAGGAATCAGTAAACAGGCGAAGAGGGTGATCATGGGGATCTAGTGGTAAAGTGACTGCCTTCAACTCAGCATACTGACTGGAGCCACCATCCCCCTCCTCCGATAACTGAGTTCCTGACCTAGGATGGTAAGCCACCTGTTCGTGTATGCGGCCCACCCCTTCAGGCCCTCTGGTCGCACGACTCTGAATATACCACTTCCATTTAACAATAGAAGACTGCTGAGCCCGCCGGATCTTTAGATTAGCATCATTAGCCAGGACCCAATTCATTATAGGAAGTGCAGGTCGCAATTGAACATCTGCATCACCTGTCATTCTTTCAGTCTCTAGCAGGGCCCAGTAACAGGCTAGTAACTGTTGTTCAAAAACAGAATAACGAGTGGCAGCCTCAGGCATGGTACGTGACCAGAATCCCAGTGGGACTCGGCGACCCTCTTGTTTCTGCCAGAGGCTCCAGGAGGCCACATCATCAATATAATGGTGAATTGAGAGGGAAGGCGATACTGGAAGGTGGGTGAAGGTATACTGGCGCCCCTTCCAGGTAAAGGCGAACTGATCCTGTGAGTCCTCAGTTATAAGAATACTGAAGAAGGCGTTAGCGAGATCAATGACAGCACACCATGTTCCTGAGTTCCCAGTAGCAATGTTTTCAATAAGGGTGACAATGTCCGGAACTGCTGAAGCAAGTGGTGGGGCATGTTTGTTCAAAAAACGATAATCAACTGTCATTCTCCAGGAGCCGTCCGGCTTCTGGACCGGCCAAACAGGGCTATTAAAGGGCGACGTTGCGGGCCTCACTACCCCTTCTTCTTGCAGAGCATCGATGGTGGCAGTAATCTCTTCCTGCCCCCCAGGGAGATGATATTGTGGAATGCACACTGGTTTCATGGGGGCTGGCACCATCACAGGATCCCACTTAGCCTGACCCACTACTAGCTTTTTTGTAATAGTTCGAATTCCAAATTCAAATCCCCCTTGGCTAGTATTAAGGGCCATACCGGCCAACATATTAATACCCAGGATACACTCGTCAGTAGCAGCCACCAGGGCATGTAACCAGACAGGGGAAGGGGTATCACCCACCATGGCACAGACTTTTATTTCCTTTGCCAGGGTGACCGCTCCTCCCAACCCCTCTATTCGAAAGGCCGGTCCAGTCCAGAGGTCTGGATTACCAGGAATCACCGAGTGCTCTGCACCGGTGTCGACCAAAGCCAAGTATTGGCGATCATTACCCCCACCCCAGTGGATTGTTAACGGTATGTAGGGCCACGGATCCCCGTGTGTGCGCCGTGTCTCGATGGAGTAGACACGGGAATCCTGCCCACACCTTCAGGCTTCAGAAGGGTTCGGGGGCTTCCAGGACCACATGCTATAGTTATCTTTAAGAGCCTGTTTAACCCATTGTTTTACCTCATCATGAGTAACTGGAGCAGGAGAAGCCAGCTCGATAGAAGCAGCAGTGGGAGCAGAAAGCACAGCTGGGCCAGGACTCAGCAGCTGGGGATGATGTTCCCCTGCTTTTTGCCTAAATCGATCTCCAATGGCAGCCAGCTCTTTTACAGAGAAATCACTGATCATTGACTCCTTCCGACCCCTGTTCCCACTTTGGCTCACAGGGTCCTCCACCCAGTCTAGGGGAGGAGGTGGAGGCCATCCAACAGAGGGAGTAGGCCATAGAACATAAGCAGGGGTTTGGGTATTTTCCCCTGGGTCCACATGGGAAACCGGGGTATCTATCCCTTCCATCTCTACCCTTACATCATCCCCCCTTCTGTCTGTTTGGGAAATCTGCTGCCTTATAGGGCGGGCATGAACAGCAGATGGAGAGGGTAGTATGTTAGACACATGCTGAGGAGTATCTGCATTATTACCATTGTCATTCCAGATATTCCCATCCCAATCCTCAATTACATCAGGATCGTCACCATTCCTTATCATGGCATGAATACGATATGGATCGGGTTCTACACCATGCCTTTCCTTATCTGCACAGAGCTGCTGCCGGAGTTTAATATTACGGCAAATCATTTGGACATGCTTATCTTCCCATTCTTTGGCTCTGTCCTGACTGGTACGAACAATCTCGCTCATCATGGAACAGCATTGTCGCAGGACTTCTAGCTCCTCCTCTAATTGCTTTCTTTTGCACTGAGATTCTACTTCTCTTTGAATTAATTCTGCTTCACGCTGAACGGAGTGGCGTAATGCTGTGGCCAGCAACCAAAAACCATTCGTCAGCATTCCCTTTTTATCAGGAAATTTACTTTCTCGAAGGAGAGTGGCAACCCGCTCTCCCAGAGGTGCACTTGATGAGTCTAACTTCTCATCCCAACTAATGGGTGGTCCCAACAAAGACAGGGTATTGGCCAACATGCCAAACCCATCGTCTTTGGAAGTCCATCCAGGAATCAAGAACTGCTCAGGGCTCACCTCTTTCTTTCGGCGAAACATCTTGAGACCAACCCTGCTCGCTGCGCCAATTGTCTTGGGTAAACTTATACCTCTCATTTTGTTCATTTTAGATTGGTCACAGTGTTTGAGCTACCGAAAGAAAATAGACACACACACCGAGAGCAGTTCAGTTTATACAAATGTTTATTACTAATTCAAAAGCTGATTTCACACTACAATATGCAAGCCCTTCCCAACTATACTTATCAACGCTTGGACTGGTCCCAACTGCCGAAGCGAGGCAACAACTGCACACTTGTAGTAGGTTGTCAGGGCGCTGGTAGCAGCTTCTCCACCTCCCCCGACCGGGACGTTGCTCGGACTCTGGCTGTTCTTCCTTCTTGACAAGGGGTGTTCCCACCCCTCGGAGAGTCTAAACTTCAGCAGCAGGACCACAGACTTTTATACCCCAAAAACAATTAATCATGCACCCACTCCCTCTAACATTTGTCAGTCAAAATCAAAGCTGAGCATACTATTCTACAATTTAGAAGATTAATTATTATGGAGCAGGATGCTATGATATCCTGGTTTATCTCGTAGATACAAGGACTCATTAAAACTTCTTGAGCAAGACAGGTTGTGACCAATACGTCAATTTCAGAGTGTCGTATTTGACAACTGCTTTCCCTGGGCCTCACGGTGGAATTCCATTTCAAAGTGTATCTTCAGATAAGTCCCCATGGCTGAGTTTAATTACATCTGCTAGTTCTGAAAGTAAGGTGACCTGTGTGTGGACCCAGTGTCGTCAGTTCCACATAAGCAAAAAGCATCTGAGTACATGGTTTTAATCCTCCATTACAGGGGCGTCCATAAACTGCAGGTTATAAACAGTGAGTGGGGGTTGGGGCCCCCCAAATGCCATCGTCACACTCCTGAACTGACTCTGGAAGTTGAGGCCCTGGAGGGGGGATTGGCGCACAGAGCTGGGGCATGACCAACAGTAAGAAGCCTTTATAACACTCTCCCCCCATTGTCAGAGACGCCACACAGTACCCCCCGATACAAGTCCTCTGGGCTTTCGCTGCCATCGACATGGACCAAATGGGGATCGAGAGTTCACAGGCCACCTCGGGGTGGATAAAACTTTCAGTACTGCCATTATCGAAGAGGCAGTTTGATTTGTGTCCATTCACTTTGATCTGCATTCTGGAGTTCGTAATAGGGTGAGGGCTGGCTTGGTCCAAGGTGATCGATGCCAGGATGGGTGTATCATCTTCGTCGTCGGTAGGGAGGCTGGAAGCCCAAGATGGTGGCCTCCATGTTGACCACACTGCCAATGCTGGTGAAGGCAGAAGTGATGTCGCTGGTGAGGGTTGCTGCTGCTCAGAGGATGGCGGCGGGAGCTGGTAAAATGGCAGCCGGCACCAGAAGATCCTCGGCCATACACGCCATGCTGCTCTGAGACAGGACTCTGGACCTGCAGACCCGTTGATAGTGGTTCTTTTTCCCGCAGACCGAGCAGGTAGCTTTTTTCGCGGGGCAGAGACATCGTAGGTGTCTTGCCTGCCCGCAGAAGTTGCACCTCGATAATCCCGGTTCTACTGCAGCTGCAATCAGGTCAGTCATCCCTGACGCCAACTCCCAGAATGGCAGCGCAAACAGGTAGGGCCGCTTCTGCCCGCGATTGAGTCTGCATGCCGTTGGGCCGAGCCTAAGGTTCTGACCAGTTGGATTGCCCGTTTCAGTGGGAATTGATCTTCTTCAAGAAGACGTCGTCGGATATAATCCAACCTCAACCCCGACATGCAAGCATCCCGGACCAGGTCTTCCACACACTGGGCCCCCGGCACAGATACCATGGAGTTCCCCAAACAGTGTAATCAGGGTTCGAATGAAGTCTTCAAGCAACTCACAAGGCTGCTGTTTTCTAGATGCCAGGAGGTAACGGGAGTAGACCTCATTGATCTTGGGCTTGTATAATGCCCATAGTTCAGCCATTACCTCTGAATAGGTCGTGCAGCTTCAGATAGCCTGGAAAGCCCTCTGGCTGACTCTTGCCTGTAGGAGCTTTAGCCTCTTTTCATCCGAATCGACCACTCCAGCAGCGGCCTCCTTGTTAAAGCAGTTGACCCACTGCTCGAAGAGCTCCAATGCACCCGGGACTTGGGGATTCACTTCTAGCTGTTCGGGGAACAGCAACTTCTCCATTACTAGAAACGTTAAAATTTTTGTGTAATAAATTGTTGGGCGCTATCAGTTGCCTCAATAATTGCAATAACAAAGACTTGAGGGGAACGATAGGCTTTATTGCACAAAAGACTTGAGCTGGCCCAGATCCAAACTAGGGAAGTGCAAGGAAGGGAAAGGTGGCCTGACCTTTATGGCCTGGGTCCCACGGGAGGAGTCCAGGTAAGAGTGTCATCAGAGGGTGGGCCAGCCTGAGCCAATTAGCATATACAATTCATACCATTACACCATGTCTCGTTTATATCTCTAGCCTCACAGATAGGTAGAGACAGGAAGACTGAAGCAATCAATGACAGGGTGCCAGGTACAGAGGTAACTAGGGTTAGAATGTTAAAATGATTGGGTGGAGAGGGGACAGCAAAGTCTTTGAATTCTGGTATTAACCTGCTAATTATAAGCACAACCTGAAGTCAGCCTGAAGAAAACTGAGGTCCTCCATCAGCCAGCTCCCCACCATGATTACCAGCCCCCCCACATCTCCATCGGGCACACAAAACTCAAAACGGTCAACTAGTTTACCTATCTCGGCTGCACCATTTCATCAGATGCAAGGATCGACAATGAGATAGACAACAGACTCGCCAAGGCAAATAGCGCCTTTGGAAGACTACACAAAAGAGTCTGGAAAAACAACCAACTGAAAAACCTCACAAAGATAAGCGTATACAGAGCCGTTGTCATACCCACACTCCTGTTCGGCTCCGAATCATGGGTCCTCTACCGGCACCACCTACGGCTCCTAGAACGCTTCCACCAGCGTTGTCTCCGCTCCATCCTCAACATCCATTGGAGCGCTTACATCCTTAACGTCGAAGTACTCGAGATGGCAGAGGTCGACAGCATCGAGTCCACGCTGCTGAAGATCCAGCTGCGCTGGATGGGTCACGTCTCCAGAATGGAGGACCATCGCCTTCCCAAGATCGTGTTATATGGCGAGCTCTCCACTGGCCACCGTGACAGAGGTGCACCAAAGAAAAGGTACAAGGACTGCCTAAAGAAATCTCTTGGTGCCTGCCACATTGACCACCGCCAGTGGGCTGATAACGCCTCAAACCGTGCATCTTGGCGCCTCACAGTTTGGCGGGCAGCAACCTCCTTTGAAGAAGACCGCAGAGCCCACCTCACTGACAAAAGGCAAAGGAGGAAAAACCCAACACCCAACCCCAACCAACCAATTTTCCCCTGCAACCGCTGCAATCGTGTCTGCCTGTCCCGCATCGGACTTGTCAGCCACAAACGAGCCTGCAGCTGACGTGGACTTTTTACCCCCTCCATAAATCTTCGTCCGCGAAGCCAAGCCAAAGAAGAAAAAGAAAGATAAGCACAACCAACTACTTTCAAGGAAAGGAATGTGACACTGACCTTAATTCAGTCATTTTAAAATTAATGATGTACATGCAGTATAATGCCAAGTTGCAAAACAAACAATGGACAAGGCTGATCAACATTCACTGCACCTGTCTTGTGACGATTTCAGTATATTTTAGGCATAAATTGTACGGAATGAATACACTTGAAGGGATAATATGCAAAGTTAGGTGGACACCAGCCGAACCACTATTTTATCTGTATTATCTTGTAAAATATGAACAGCTTCCCTGCAATGACAGGAGA
Organism: Narcine bancroftii; assembly: GCF_036971445.1. Lineage (NCBI taxonomy): Eukaryota > Metazoa > Chordata > Chondrichthyes > Torpediniformes > Narcinidae > Narcine > Narcine bancroftii. The sequence goes on along the minus strand of NC_091469.1, from coordinate 188,496,256 downwards.
AACCTTGCCCAATTAAAAATAAAAAATGGTTGCTGTGAGGTCAGGTGCACAGTTCAAATTTCTTTAACTTACAAATCGGGTGGAAGTTCCCAGGTTTTGAGTGATATTCACTACACAGAGACCTATAAATTCAAGGATTAAAATGGAAGCGGTGCACGTGGTGTAATGAATAAAGCACAATAGAAGTTTTCTATTAGCTGAACCAACAGAACTGTTTAATGGAATCTTCACAGGAGTGTAGATAATTACAGTTTGAACGCTATTACAATCACCCAACCTCTGCAGTCATGAGCCTCACAGAGTTCTTTGTGCCCCTTGGCCACTGGGAGCTCCTGATCCTATGGGGGCCAGCAACTACAGATGCTAGTTGATAAATGAGTGGTATGGTTCGCCACATAAACCAACCCTCCTCCACCCCCAAAACCGGAGTTCAGAGGTGACACTGCAGTCTCATACATGGCTAGAACAACAGGCAGCCACTCTTACCAACTGATATAGGTCCATATGTGCCGGCTTAAGGCAATCTACCAAAACCATTTCTTGCCTGCTGCCAATATCCACAATGTGGAGCCGTCAATCCGTACCACCTTGAAAGGACCTTCATATGGCCATTGCAATACACATCCTTGCGGTCCTTGAGCTCAGGTGGAATGTATGAAGTCATAGACCCATGCCGGGTGGCCAGAATAGGCACCAGTGTACCCACCTTCTCCCTTAAGTGTGTGAGTACCGAAGTGGGAGATTCCGGTTGCCCTCATGCTGCTGGAATGAAATCTCCTGGGACCGTTAGGGGGGCTCCGTTAACCAATTCTGTGAAGGACGTAGCTAGGTCTTCCTTTGGTGCGGTACAGATACCTAAAAGTACCCAAGGCAGTTCATCTATCCAATACATTCCCTTCAGACATGCCATGAGAGCTGTTTTCATATGACATTGAAAATGTTCCATTAAGCCATTGGACTGGGGATGATAGGCCTTCAATAGATGCAGTTACATGTCCAGTAACTGTGGACCATAACCCGGATGTAAAAAGAGCTCCTCTGTCAGAGGAAATATGCACGGGTAGTCTGAATCACACTATCCAATTGGCAATGAGGGCTCTTGCACAAGTTGAGGATTAATGAAAGCTAGGAGTTTCCAGATGCCATTGATGAGCTGCTCCAGGACCCCACCTCCCACAGGGCCTGATGCATCCATCAAGAGCCATTGGCACGTCAACCCCCCTCATGTGTACGAGCATAGTGGCTCTTGCTTGCGCTCCTTTGGCAGTTTCAAATGCAACCACAGCCTTATCATTCCATCTCAGTTCCTTGGGATGTCCAGGCAAGAGTTTGAAAAGTGGCTGCATAACTCTGGCACAAAACAAAAATTAATCATGCCAACAAACTCCTGCAGGCCTTTAATGGTAGCGTATCTTGGGAATTTGCAAATGACCTTGACCTTGGAAGGTAGTGGAACTGCTCCATGGTGACTAATACAGTGGCTGAAGAAATCTATTGATATGAGACCAAACTGGCATTTGGACAGGTTAATTGCTAACCCGTGGTCATTAACCAGACATAGTTGATGGACCTGGGCCCAGTGCTGCTGCCGCGAGTGGCTGGTGATAAGGATATTGTCCAATAAATGAATACGAAATCTAGGCCTCGGGTAACTGTGTCCATTAGGCATTGAACTGTTTGGGCTTCGTTTTTTTTTTAAACCAAAAGGCATACGGAGGAATTCAAATAGCCCAAATGGGGTAATCAAGGCAGTCTTAGGAATGTCGTCTGAGTGAACTGGGACCTGATGGTACCCATGCACCAGGTCGGTTTTGGAGAAAATCTTAGCACTGTGAAGGATCACAGAGAAATCCTGTACATGGGAAACTGGGTAGCAATCTGCTGCAGTGATATCATTCAGACGCCGAGTCCACAAAGTCTCCATTCTCCAGATGCCTTAGGTACCATATACAGCAGTGATGCCCTAGGGCTGTTGGAATGACAAACAATCCCCATTTCCTCCATGTAATGGAATTAGTCTTTAGCCAGCCACAATTTATCTGGAGGTAGCCTGTGCGCTTGAGCATGCAGGGGATGGTTAGGAGTTAGGATGTGGTGCTGTATTCCATGGACTGTTGAGAACTGCAGAGTAATAATGCTGGGGAATTTTATTAGGATTCTGGTGTATTCATTGTCCAAATGCATCACCGAGTCAAGGCAGCACTTTAGCGTGCAAGATGAAGGCCTCTAAAGTTTTTGAATTAACTAGGCGCTGACCTTTGAGATCTACTAGATGGGAGTGTGGTCGCGAAAAAAAAAACACCTGCCAGGAGTGGCTGTGATACATCAGCAATGGAGTATTGTGGAACTTTGACGAGCCAAAATGGAGTGGAATTATCTATGACCCGTACATCTGGATGCTGCTATTGTTGGTGGCCATGAGAGGAGGGTCCTTCTTTCCTGAATGTGTGTCTGGGCTGGAAGAGGGAAACACACTAACCTCCACTCCAGTGTCGACCAAGAACCGATGACCTGAGTGTCGAAAGGAGGCTGCTCTTGTGGCTGGGCTTGGTATTGCCCGGATGTGTGGAGGGGGAACATCAGCAGCAACTTCAGCTCCCCATCTCTGATGGGGGTAGCACCACTGCTGTCTGTGCCATACCGCTAACTGGGGTGGGCAGGGTTCATGCTTTTTGCCGTGGCTCCACGACACGCCCAACCAAAAATCTACCATGCTGCTTAGCATTCCACAACTCATCAGCACGAGCTAAACAACGAAGGTCGTTTGTCTTCATCTGCAAGCAGAAAATGGATGTCATCTGGTATTTGCTCAAGAAAAAGTTGCTCGAAAAGCAGGCTGGGCTTGTGTTTGTCCACAAGTGGCAGCATCTTGTTAATTAGTTTGAAGGAGTGCGGTCACCTAGGCCGTCCATATAGAGGTTGTGCTGCCCTGTTCTATCAGGAAAAGCTGAAAATATGTATGAGCCTGTCATTGGCTGGAGGCTGGTGTAAGAAATCAACAATATGCCCCATGGTGTCTTTGTCCAGCGATCCAACAACATAGTAGTACTTTAATCTGGTGTAGATGGAACTGGGCCTTGGCCTACTTGAACCAGACCTGTGGCTGCGAGGTCCAAAATATTGGAATATCGCAATGGCATTCTGCGCATCCATAGTGAGGTCCAAAATAGACCCATTGGCCATTTTATTTGCCTAGTCCCACTGACCTGCACCGTCCATTCCTCTTTCATCCATGTACCTGTCCAAATACTTCCTGTTAGAAATAAGCCTGCACTCACCATTTCAGCTGGCAGCTCATTCCACACTCCCACCATTCTGTGTGAAGAAGTTCCCTCTAAACTTTTCCCCTTTCACTCTTAACCCATGTCCTCTGGTTTGCATCTCACCTACCCTCAATGAAAAAAAGCTCATCTCCATTTACTCTGTCTATCCCCCTCAATTTTAAATATCTTAATCAAATTTCCCACAATTCTTCTGCACTCCAGGGAATAAAGTTCTAACTTGTTTAACCTTTCCCTGTAACTCAGTTCCTGCAGTCTAGGCAACATCCTAATAAATCTTCTCTGCACTCTTTCTATCTTATTGATCTTTCCTGTAGAAAACTGAACACAATACTCCAAATTTGTCCTCACCGATATCTTGTACAACTTTATTATAACTTCTCAGCTCCTATACTCAATACTTTGATTTATGAAGGGCAATATGCCAAAAGCTCTAGTTGCAGCCCTATGACACCACTTTTAAGGAATTATGTATCTGTATTCCCAGGTCCTTCTGTTCCACTGCACTCCTGTACCCTACCATTCACCATACATATCCTTTTGTTTTGTCCTTCCAAATTACACCACCTCACACTTGTTTGCATTAAATTAAATCTGCCATTTTTTCCAGCTGATCCAGACCCCTCTGCAAGCTTTGAAGACCTTCTTCACTGTCCACAATACCTCTTCTTGGTGTCATCTGCAAACTTGCAGATCCAATTCACCACATCCAGATCATTGATATAAATAACAAACAATGGTCCCAGCACCGATCCCTGAGGCACACCACTTGTCACAGACTTAATGTCTAAGAAGAAATCATCCACCACTCCTCTCTGGCTTCTCCTGTTCCAGCCATTGTCAAATCCAGTTCACCACTTCACTGTGAATACCTAACATCTGAACCTTCCTCATTAACTTCCCATGTGGGACCTTGTCAAAGGCCTTACTAAAGTCTGTGTAGACAACATCCAAAGCCTTTCCTTTGTCAACAAGACCCACCACACACAAAGCCATGTTGACTATCCCCAATCAGTCAATGGCTATCAAAATAATTGTATATCCGATGTCTTAAAACACCTTCCAATAATTTACCTACTACTGATAGGCTCACTGGTCTACAATTTCCAGGGTTACTTTTGGAGCTTTTTTTTAAATAACAGAACATGAGCTACCCTCCAATCCTCCAGCAGTACACCTGTGGCTAAGGACATTTTAAATAATTCTGCCAAAGTTCCTGCAATTTCTGCACAAGCCTCCCTCAAGGTCCAAGGGAATATCTTGTCATGCATTTGCATCTCTTTTCTATATAGGATTCATAATCTCACTGCTTGTTTTCCTTACTTCACACAACTCTCTGACTGTTTCCTGAATGAATCTGAAGAGAACAAAAATTAAACTTCCCCATCTCTTTAGTCCCCATGCAAAGGTGACCACTCTGATCGTCAAGAGGACCAATTTTGTCCCTTACTATCCTTTTGTTCTTATTGTACATGTAGAAACCCTTTGGATTTTCCTTCACATTTGCTGCAGTTCCTTTCATTTTGTAGATAAATCCTCTGGTGTTCACTATTCCTGCTTAGGAAAAAGGTGCTGCCTGTCCATCCTGACTATACCTCTCAAAATCTTGTAGACCTCTATTAAGTCTCCTCTCATCCTTCTATATTCAAAGAGAAAAGCCTCAGCTTTGCTCATCTTGCTTCATTACGACTTATTTTCCAATCCAGGCAATATCCTGGTAAATCATCCTCTCCATAGCTTCCACATCCTTCCACCAGAACTGAACACAATATTCTTGAGTGGTCTCATCAGAGATTTGTAGAGTTATAACATATGTGACCTCTTGACTCTTGAACTCAATCCCACTATTAATGAAGCCCAACATTCCAGAGCTTTCTTAACTATCCTGTCAACCTGCGCAGTGACCTCAAGGTCTCTCTGTTCATCTACACTCTTAAGTAACCGACCAATAAACCTGTACTCAACCTTCTGGTTTGGCCTTCCAAAATGATTTACCTCACACTTATCCAGATTGAATTCCATCTGCCACTTTTACACCCAACTCTGCATCCTGTTCATATCCTTTTGTAACCATTGACAATCTTCAGCACCACCCACAACTCTTCTAACCTTTGATTCATCTGTAAAGTTACTGACTGGTCCTTCTGACTCCTCATCTATGTCATTTTTAATAATCTCAGAGCTGTGGGCCCCAGAACAGATCCCTGCAGAAATCCACTAGTCACTGACCTCCAGGCAGAATACTACTACTCTGCTTTCTACATGCAAGCCAATTTTTAATCCACACAGCCAAGGTTCTATGGATCCCATGCCTCACGACTTTTTGAACAACTCTCATGGGGGACTCATCAAAAGCCTTACTAAAATTCATATAGACCACGTCTACCACTCTACCCTCATCAATTTCTTTTTACCTCCTCAGAAAACTCAATTAGACTTGTAAGACATGACATTCCCTTCACAAAGCCATGCTAACTATCCTTGAGTAGACTGTACTTCTCCAAATGCTAACAGATCCTATCCTTAAGGATCCTCTTCGATAGTTTGCAAATTACTGACGCAAGACTCAATGGTCTGTATTTCCCAGGTTCTCACTATTAGCTTTTTCAAACAAGGGGACTATGTTTGCCATACTATCATCTTCAGGCACCTTTCCTGTGGCCAAAAAGGACTCAAAGATCATAGCCACTGCTCCAGCTATCTATTCTGTTACTTCCCACAGAAACCTGAGGTATATTGCATCCGGCCCTGCAGACTTATCAATCTTAATGTTTTTAAGAAGATCCAACAGTTCCTCATCCTTCATCTCAACATCATCCTGCACACAAGTTTGTTCTATTCCAACCTCACCCTGATCCAGGTCCTTTTCTCTTGTAAGCACTGAAGCAAAATGTTCATTTAGGACTCCCCAACCTTATTCATCTTCTTTATCCTTTAATGGCCCCACCTTCATTCTTGTCATCCTTCTGTTCTTTGCATTCACATAGAATGTCTTGGGGTTCTCTAATTCTAGATGTTGAGGTCTTCTCATGCCCCCTTCAAGCTCTCCTAAATTCTTTCTTAAGCTCCTTCCTGGCTACCATATACTTCAGGATCTGTTCTTGATTCCTGCTTCCTAAATCTAATGTACTCTTCCTTCTTTGTTTATGTTGACCAGTATTTTTTTTTTGCAATAAGTGGTCATTCTTCCTTGCCCCCAGGTAAAAAAATCTCAGAGTTGTATGTGATATCATACATGTACTCTGACAATAAATCTGAAATTAGCAATGTACTGATCTTGCATGTTGAACTAAAATATCATAATGATCTGTTGGGAGGAGCAAATAAGCCCTCCAAATGAGAATAAATGTCTTAAGGCTCATATTAAAACAGAGAGAAAAAAGATTAAGGAAATATGCAACTATTACAAAGCATGACATTTCTGAACTGAACTTTCCAACTTTCAAAAAAAAAGTATAAAAGATTATAATGTGCCAACAATGAGAAGCACGGGACTTAGTGAGTCAGGCAGCAATCATGGGTACAAATGATCAGTCAATATTTTGGTTCTGGACCCTTTGAGACTATTTCTCTCCACTGATATTACCTGATCCGCTAAGTTCCTCCAGCTTACTTTTTGCTCAAGATTCCACCATCTATCATTTTTGTGTTTCTCTAAATTATGGTATGGTTTGGCATTCAAATGATAGGAAATGTACATGAACTTAACAGTTTGATATCTTCCCCAGTGGATTAATATTCCATGGCATAAACTCTGGTGTATAATTATTCATGCTAATTGTGTTGGAGTCAAGGTTGAACCAGTTCATAGTGTGAACGACATCCAACACAATGGTGACTAGCACAGAGAATAAGCAACAGTCATTGATGAACAAGAGATCAGAAGCAATATTTCCCCATTAAAACAAATGGTATTTTCAAAGGGCATTTATCTTATAAAAACAACCATATTTTAATTGAGAACATGCTTCCTGTGGGAAAAAAGCAACCAAAATATATGTTCACCAATTAAAGTTTTCCAGTATGGAGAGCAGCAATTTGAAAGATTCAAATGCAGCAGTTTTTCTGGAATCAATATTCAGTCAACTGTCACTTTCACAATCAGCCCATGGCAGTGTAACCAGTGTAAAGAAGTTTGATTTTGTTCTTCTTTTGAGCTCCTTTCACCAGCACTATTAATTCCCGAGTATCGAGAGAAATATAGCCTATTTTCAGATGTTTGCCAATGCAACATTGAGCAGTCTAGTCTATGCATGGGTTCAAACAATCACGCCCAAAAATACACACCATTTTTTTTTTAAAGACAACTAATAAAACAGACATTTTGCAGTATTGTTCAATAAACCTGCTTATTTTAATAGCATAACTCATGAAGCAATAGCTGCAATATTAATTTCAGTACATTTGTATGTGTGTACTAACCTGACATATCTGCTACTGTTTGGTTCAGTTGGGGACAACAATTTGAATACTGAAATGAAGCTGATTTGACAAATTAGTGAAGAATTGTTGAATTTAGAACTAACATTGTCATGTATTTTTAAAGAAAGCTTCTTTATATCTTGGTGTCAATTATTCAAGATTCCTTTAATGTCATGTAATAATACAGAACATGTAATATATTACATGAAATTACCTTCTGCATGATGCAAGGCAAAGAGTCACCATTAGTCACCTGATGCCCTTTACAGTACAAGAAAAAGCACAAGAGAGTCTCTTTAGAGGCACTGAGTGTCGGTGGAATCAAAGTATCTTAATCAAGTAGAGTCATATTTAGAATTAACCAGATTATTGATCTGAAAATTATTCCAAGTTTATGTTGGAAAAATTCATGTGTCAATCAAGATAATTTTCAGACTGTGGACAAAACAAATCAATTCTGCTATTGTCTACCAAGTGATAATCTGGAACGACAACTTTTGAAAAATGATGATTTACTGCCTTTCTCCAAACTCAAATTCAGGATTTTACTTTTAAAGCCTTCACATTGTACTGGAATTCAATGTTTCCCTTTAACAGCAAGTGGTTTCATTTGACAGGATGCTCCAGGACGAAAGGATGTGTTAAAAGGCACTCACTAAAGCCTGTTTTTTAATATTTACTCAACTCGATGAAAGGTCCATTCAAATGAAGGGAAATTAGACATTTATGTTTAAAAGGAAGGATACTTTTATAGAAATTTAAAGGGAAACAAGCACAAGTTCATCAGAATCAGAAACATTATTGTACATGAAAAAAAAAGTAGTTCTTCAAAGTTGGTAATATCTCAGCTACTTATGTACCAATATTACCTTATAAACTAATTTGGAAAGCCGGATGCCTTTGCAAAAGCTTCAGAAACATTTCCTGGTATAGCTTAAATGATGCAATGAACTGTCACATTTCAAATCATTCCGTGACAAATACTGTAATATTGCAACAGCTAGGGATGATTGTCATAGTTTCAAATCTTCATTTAGCTTATAAGGGTTTCCTTCTGCAGCCATCACATTCTCATCGATTCTGTAACTGCATTTGCAAGAAGAACCATGTGACATTAGCAAATGATGGGCATTCCTGTTAAAGTACATCTTGCTCCTCTTCAGAGTTCCTGAAAGTGATTGTGAGTAAATAGGAAGGAGGATGTTTACATCTTCTTGATGTTTACAAGTGAGTGGGCTAGAACATTTCAATATTACTTTAAAAATGTGAAATCATCTACTTCAATACACAAAAGATAAAAGCAAGAATACCTTTTCAATGGTGACAAATTGGGAAATGTTGATATTCAAAAGTGATTCCACAAGCAATTAGGAAGGCAAATGATATGTTTGACTTAATTGGGGAAAACTTAGAATACAGCAGTAGGGAAGATGTTCTCCAATTGTACAGGGCCTTGATCCATATTGGCAGTTTTGTTAATAACTGTAGTTAGCTTATCCAACTTTTTGTGGAAGTACAGCAATGGCTCCAGGATTGGCAGATTTGCCACAATGGAAAGGATTGAGCAAGCCTGGCCTGAATTTTATAGAGGTTAGAAAAATAACCGCGGTTCTCTTACAAGATTCAACAAGGCAAGGAAGATTAGAGGTCTACCAGCAATCACAGTTTTAGAATATGGGGTACACATTTAGCACTGAAATGAGGAGAAATTTATTCTCTCAGTTGGTGAACCTTTGGTAGTCTCTATGCTGGAGGGTTGTACTAATGTCTCATGAGAGAATTATTCAAAAGGAATCATTATTCTTCTAAAATCTCGTTTCAAGCTTTGTAAATGATCCCCAGAAATGAAAATTGCACAGAACAAACCTCCATCAAAATTAATAGTGCAAAATTTTCATTTGTTGCATCGAATATTCTTTCATCAGCACATGTACACAAAAGGTAAAAGAGGTTTCTTTGGATAACACAAAAATATTGGCTAATGAACTTGAAAAAATTATACAGGTCAAGAAAACAGTAAACTCAAATCATTCTCATAACTTTCATAAAATTTAGTTGTGCTGTTAATAGTTCAAACCGTACAAAAGGAATGAAGCAATTAAAGCTATTCATGCCACTTATTTAACTTTATTTAAATATCTTGTGCACTTACGTCTGCAGTATTTATGAAGCAATAATGCAACTCTATACTAAGTTTATAATTGTGAGAATAATTTAAGTATCCATTTTGCAATCACTAAACAAGATAAAGATTACAGCAGATTTTTTTCACCTTTACAATGGGGCCAAGGTAACAGGTTATGATATTAAATCAGCAATCTCGCCAATATAAGAGATGTGCATTCCATTTATAACTGCAGCAGAAAACTTCAATCATTCTGAAATCTTCAGAGACTTCTGAAATATAGCACACTTTCACACTTCACTAGTTCCAGAACATTCAAGTGACCTTATGAAAGTAAATAGAATCCTGCAAAAGGGATATTTCAGAGCCTTTTCAACACTATGAGACTAATATCCTTCTATTATACTTTGAAACTTTGGGACAAAGATTTTAGCTCTCCATATTGCAACTGACACAGCAAACCTTTAATCCAGAAATATTCTCCAACTCTTAAGGCAAATGATTCGAAGAATATTTTTTTAAAAACAAATGAAGTTCATCAGTTGCAACAACTGCAAATAATAAGATAAATTACTGTTTCAGAGTTAAGACTTATCTGTTCAGAAAGTTAATTCATATTCCTCAGTCCATGTTTGAAACATAGCAAAAGGAGAAGGCAAATTCAGCCCCAGAGCAATTTTGACCTTATTGATAACTACAGCTGATTTGTACCCAACTTTCAATGACTTATCTTTGCTCCATATCAAATGGTCCTTTAATAACGTCTGTTGATCTTAGTCTCAATTTTGGGGAGAGAATTACAGGTCTCAATCCTATGCACAAAAAAGTGCTTTCTGATTTCACTCTGGAATGGACCAGGTACAATAATTAAAACTGTACACAGCAGTAATCTTTTTTTTTATCTACCCAAATTACAGTTCCTTTGTAATTCAACAAACTTCAATTACATTCAGAAATTGAAGGCTTTAAATCTGAGCAATCAATATTGTTAGATACACATCATGACAAAAATTCTGGAGGCTTGAAACAAATACTTAATACAAAAAATAAACTTGTGCAATGCTTTATCTTACAAACATTTTAAGTACTGCAATTAAATCAGAATCCTTCACAAAGAATCTTAACCAAAGAACATTTCTAAGAAACATCACATTGAAATATATACGATGTTGCAACAGACAAGGATTCCTATTGAGCAATCCTGTGTTAAATCTGGAAGCTATACAGTATATAGTAATATATACTAGCCTCGAACTACCTTTCTGCAAAGGTGATACAGCTGTGAACATTTACTGCCTTAATAATAGTCATAAGTCAATCACTGATTATGAAGACCAAAGAGCCACTGCTCTTCCTCAGCACAGACTTAGAAGGGAAAAGAAAATTTTTTAATACTATAGCACATGGTGAGGACTAATTCATCCTTCTAATCACACAAACAAATTCACAAAACACCTTCCCATAGGGTCAATAACAGACCTCAAGTATCGTGAACTGGTACCAACATCTTGCACATAAGTTTGCTTTACTGTTGCTGCACCTTAAAATGGCAAGATGTTTTAATTCAATCTTGGAACATTTTCACTGTTTACTAACGCCCCTCATAAATAATTACTGTGAGCATCAAATACAAATATGTAAATTTTGGTGGATGTCCAACCTCTAAACTCTCTCCCTGTACCTTTACTCATTTTCAAAAGAAAATAGTTTTTTTTAAAAAAAGAAACCAAGTTTCTCTGAAAAATACAAGACCACACATTTTAATTTTGTGCTGGGCAAAATTCACTGATAAATGGAGTGCAAAATATCTCCATTTGCACAGATCAAGAAATCAGGGCTGCTTTACAGTTAGATATAGGTACCAATCTTACAATAGAATTTAGACAAAGTGAAGCACCAAAATATTTGAACTACATTCCACCAACTCCAAGATCTGGTTACATTTGAAGTGAAAGCCATTCAATGAAATAAGCGACTCAGATTGTTTAGGCTGCTCATGAGCTATTTAAAATTGTAATTCATCAGAAGCTAACATTTCGTCCTCAATTTTTTTTTAAAGACAGGGTAATGCTTGCTGTTCAAACATCTATAATATTTTTCTCTGTGGTCTTTCTCCCATCCCAGTAGAAAATTAAAAGAAAGTCATAATCTTGGGCTCAAGTTTCTTTAGACATATGAATGTTTGGGTGACAAACCCTGAGCTCGGACCACAGACTACTAAACAGAAAAATAGAATAACATCAAACTTTCAGCAATCCCACAGTGACCTAGTTTATGCCAATGTTAGGACTTTTACTGCACATTGAATAGGAGATGAGAATGACTAGATTGACAGCAATCAAATCAGGAGATCTCCACTGCACACTCCATAACATAAACCCAACAATGAATTACAATTAACTGGTCAGTTACCAAATGTAACCTTGAGTTGATCACTGTAATTCACACAAATTCCTACAATTTATCAATTCAATACTTTGATAATTTATTATCTAAAGCAACAGATCTAAATTTTAGTTCAAGTGAGAAATACAGCAAAGTAGGAAATTAGTGTTTCAATTATGGGTATTGCTAGATTTTTCCTCAGATTATCATTTTTTTGAAGGCTTCAGACTCCAAAGTTCTAAGCAAGTCATCTTTCCAATCTGTATGTTCAAAGAAAACCCAGTGATATGTCAAGGCAAATAAGTGAAAAGTGGCCTCGAGTTTGGTTCACCATTCAGAAAGACAATGCTAATATTTACTTAAATTCCACTTTCTAATCCTTTTCCCATGGAGTCTAAAAATCCATTTGTCTTTATATTGAATAAACTCTTGTCCTGTGCACTTGCTGGAGAAAATTCCCCCCAAGCTGAGAAGACATTTTCCTTCATTTTATTTCTGAGTTGCCATCCCAGCCTTCAAACAATTTGTACATGAATGATGGAACAGATTATGCAGTTTTCTATCTATACTGGCTTGAGTCCCACATCTTGATTGTTACCTTCGAGACATTGCTTATTCAAAACAAGACTGCTCCTGTTAATTAAATGGAAGTGTGGAACTGTGGCCTCCTTAAAATTGGTCTTTCAAGTAATTTAAATTGTACAGTTTTCCCTATAAAATGGTTTTAAACTTTTGGCAAGCATGCAGCCTAGTTTGAAAATGTCCTGATCTTCTATGTATTTTATATCCAGAACCTTTAGACAATATTTACTTTAAGAAAAACAAAATTGAAAAGACAAAAATCAGAGCAAGTTAACTTGTTCACAAACTTTTGCATGCTTACATTCAGTCATAAAGCAACACTCATGAAGAAGTGTCTGTCCCTCAAGGTAAGAAATGATGCAGAGAAAGGGTAAAAACTAGTGAGCAAATGGATATTACTTTGAAAATGAATTCTTCATGTTCAAGTAATCCAATCAATGTTTGCTGCTCAGGTTACAGTGAATTAAAGCAAAATTTGCATAGCACTGACCAGTAGTACACTCAGTTGCCATTTTCAGTAGAAAGCTGGCATCAAATGACATGAAGCTCAAAGATCTCACTAAGAGAATATAAATAGTTCCCTGCAGCTGTCCTCATCACTGGTCCTCTGCATTATTTCACACACAGTTGTCAGTTATTGTTGCAACACTGTAAAGTTACCAACCATACCACTGGGAGAAATTTTCTCTACAAAAACCTCCATGTGAAGAATTCAGTCACATGTCAGGCTCAAAACCGCTCAGCTGGGTGTCATGTGTTATAGGTCTGAAGCAGAGGGCTTGTTAAGAAATATAAACAACTGACCTACTTGACAGAACAGCTGAGCCTTTATAGATACATGTTGGATAGACAAAAATGCAACATCTTTGAATTAATACAGTCAGGCTTAGGTTGGCAGAGCATTATAATGTTTTGATAGCATTGTCTACTGTACAGGGTAATCATATCAAGCACTTTTTTGATTTAGTTATACATTTCATCAGGAAGAAATGAAATAATAAAACAAAAATAATTTCTAGAGTTAAATTACAAAAGTGCTCACAGAGATTCATTACGGGTGCAAAAGATGCAGTTTTCACAACCTTCAGCTCAGTATAATAACCTGGAAGACAAAAAGGTTGGTCTCTCATTAGTCTGCAATGATTGTTGATTGACTAATTGCATCAGGATTTCCATGCTGATCAGCTCAACTTGTATTCCTTTGTTCTGAATTTTTTTCTCGTCGAACTTCTTTGCTCAAAAATGGATTTGAATAAGGAAACTTACAACCAGGAAGTATAGTTGATGTGATTAGAATATTTGACAAGGGGAAGCCAGATATACATCAAGGAAAAAGTACATAGAACTTTACAGCACAATTCAGGTCCTTCATGCCATAATGTTGTGCAGTCCCATACAGTATAAAAAAAACCCTTCCTACCTCAAAACCCTCTATTTTTCTTTCATCCAGGTGTCTGTCTAAAAGTCTCTTAAATGCCCCTAATATTCCAGCCTCCCTCACCACCATGTCAATGAATTCCAGGCACCCACATCAATCTGTATAAAAAAACTTACACTGATGTCTCCCCTAAACTTTCTTCCTTCATTTTGTACAAATGTCCTCTGGTGTTTGCTACTTCCCCCTGGGAAAAAGGTGTTGACTGTCTACCTTATCTACCCTTTTCAACCTTGTAGATCTCTAGTGAGTCTCCTCTCCTCTTTCTTCACTCCAAAGTGAAGTATAGGGCACAGTTAGCACCATGCAGTTACAGTACCAGTGACTGGGACCAGGGTCCAAATCTGGTGCTGCTTGTAAGGAGTTTGTATGCTTTCCCAGTGTCTGCATTGGTTTTCCTCAGGGGCTTCCATTTCCTCCCACCGTTCAAAATGTATGGGGTGCACTGACTATTGGCTGAAATTGGGCAGACCGGGCTCATGGGCCAAAAGGGCCTGTTACTGTGGTGTATATAAAAAAAAAATTAAAGAGAAAAGCCCCTGCTAACCTTGCATCATAAGACTTATTTTCCAATCCAGGCAACATCTCCACTACACCCTCTCCAAACCTTCCACATTCTTCCTGCAATGAGGTGTCCAGAACTGAACACAAAACTGTATTCCAAGTGTGGTCTCATTATAGATCTCCTCACGACTCCTAAACTCAATCCCCCCACTAATGAAGTCCCGCATACCAGAGTCTTCTTAACTATCTTATCAACCTGCAGAGCAACCTTAAGAGATCTATGGATTTAGATACCAAGGTCCCTCTGTTCTTCCATATTGTTAAGTATCCTAACATTAACCATGTACTCTGCCTACAAGTTTGACCTTCCAAAATGTATCACCTCACACTTATCCGGATTGAACTCCACCTGCCACTTTTACACCCAAATCCGCATCTAGTCTCTATCCTGTTGGAACCTAAGACAACCTTAAAAACTATCCACAATTCCTCCAAATATCATTTCATTTGCAAACTTACTGACCTCTACTTCTTCATTCAGGTCATTTAGAAAAAAACACCAAGACCTGGGGTCCCAGAACAGATCCCTGTGGAACTTCACTCCATTCAACAGAATACGTAGATGCAATTGAATGAAAAAAAGTTCCAGAATTAAAAAACAATTAATGCTGCAATTTGTGTTAATTTGGAGCCTCTCATTGTAATCATGGAAGACATGTAGCATTGCCTGCTTGCCGGATCAAGCTAAAGAATGACAACAATCTGAAGCATCAACTCTTTCTCCCTCACCTGTCCTGCTGAGTATTTTGTTGGGATTGAATTGAATTAGGGACTTAGGAGTATAATCACTTGTATGAAGCAATAAGGCCACATGCCCATTTTAAGTTGCAAATGCTGTCTGACTGTCCTTTCCTAGTCTTCAGTGGATAAATAGCGAGTTTTCAAATCTTCGCTAATGAAATAACTCTTCGTTTTATTTTGCTGCTGGTTAGAATTATAGCTCAATATCTTAACATGCCATTTTCACTCAGATTGGCAAGTACTTTATCTTTATTCCATTACGAGCTGAAAGAAGGTAGTTCATCAGTGTTCATTCCAAACATGACAATAAACAAGATGCCCACAATATAAAGTTGATTAGCATTTTTCATTACTATATATTCCAAACACAATTATCTTCAGGTGTCATTTGACAAGTAGGGATGAATTTCCACCTAGATGGAAATCAGCCGTTATGTAAATCTCATTGACATCTCTAATCCCTAAATAGAACTTGGGGAGAAGGAGTTTTAAACTTTAATAGTACACACAGACTTGGACCTATATATTTCAGGAAGGAATTCGAATTAAGTCAGTACTTTATTCTTGCTCATGCTCCCTGTAGATTTATGGTATCATACAAATAACCACTTAATTGATTTACATTTGAATGGAAAATCAGTTTGGATTTTTTTATTCCATAACTTAAAAGGCTTGCTTTGGAAATTTCATGGGATGCTTAAGGATCTTGGAATGGGAAGAGGTAAGAATTTTGAGCAGAAATTACCAGGTGAGACCATCTCCAACAAATGCACATCCTTTATCATTTAACTGCATCTCCCTTGTCAAATCCTCCACCATCAATATCCTGAGTATGATTGACTAGAAGTTTAAATGAGCCAGAGAGAAGAAGCTGGAAATAGATCATTGAATGACTCAACTGTTAAAGAAATTTAGGCTACATTGCTGCAACGAAGCAATCAATCTACAAAAACTGCAAATTTTCACTCAGAAAGGTCAGTAAGCAGATACCTTTAAGCCAGAAGGTACCATAACTTGGACCTACATGTCCAATTCTTTATTATCTGAGGCAAAATTTCTTTACACCACTAGCTTCTGGAGGCTATTTAAAATGGATATGAGATGCAGGCTTTGCCATGAATACCCACACCACACAAATGAAAGAGCCAGCAGCTTTATAATGAGCAATTCGAGATAAATGCTAAGACACAAGGATTCCTTTCCTAAGCTCTAAAATTGATTACTCTAATATTACGAGCTCCTCTTTCATTTCACTTTAAGGGCTAGCACAGGCTGCAATCATTCACAGCTGTGGAAAGACTGGGTGGCAACAGCTAATACAGGCTGTACTCAAATTCGATATTTTGGAAAGGGGAAAGAACATTTGTTGCTTTTTCCTGGGACACAGGTGGTGAGAGTCATGCGTGTGGAACACTGAAGAAACATCACTTTATTGACCAGTGGCTGTCTCATCGAACATGGAGCAGTGATAATGGACAATTTGGCTGATTCTTCCTCTCAGGGGAATTATTGAATCCCACCGTGACCCAAGGAAGGGTCACTTTGATTGACCTGTACCTGGGTTTTGGAAGAATAATGGAAGTCACGCATTTCATTTCCCCTACGCAAGAAAAAGGGGAGTTGTGACAGCTGTTCGTAGGCAAGGATATTTCTCTGGAAAAAACTCGACAAGGATTCGTGAGTTTTTGGCAGTCTGATCACTCAGTCTCTCCCATCTCCTCGTGATTATTTCTGTGCATCAGTTTAAAAGTCTGCATTTCAACAAGGATTTCTAAGACTGAACTTTGGAAGGACTTTCCAGAATTAGGCCTAAGCTGTAATAGTTTGGGTAATACATGCACAAAATTGGGGTTGATTTGACTAATGTGTTATATTATTAGTAGTTATTAATAAATAAGGTTTTAAAAGAATAACAAAAACACTGCTTTGATGAATTTTCATTGCTGCTGGTCTGTGACGTAACAAAAATCTATGCTCAATAAATTTAAAATTTATTCAATATACCAATATTTATAATCATCTATACTACATCATTTCCCTTTTATAGCATCTCATCTTTACATTCCCTCCCCAACTCTGCAAACTCTTCCTGCCTGACAAACCAGAAGAGCTCTCTGCATGCCTTCAACTTTGGTCTTAATTATTCCCATTTAAAAAAATCTATCCATAATTTGTGGTTAAGTCAAACTTTGTAACTTAATTCCTGACTCTCCTCTTTTTTTAATAAGCTCTTTAAAGTCCTTGGTTGTGATTTCAGTTACCTGTCCTACATGGCCTCGTGTCAGATGGTCCTGATCAGTGCATTAAGACACTTCACCAAATTGAAGTACAAAATGAAGTTGTTTGATGTTAATTTTTCTATCTTTAAAGATTTTTCACAATAACAGAGTTATAGGACAAGATTAATTAACTCCTCAAACTTGCTTTTTAAAAGAAAAATCATTGATTTGCATCTCAACACTATCTTCTTTGGTTTTGTAATTGAGTCTGTGATATTTCTCTCCTCCCACACAAACGTACCTTTAACTAGTTTTTTAAGCCAGCTCCATCATCACACTCCTCGAGTTTCAGCTTCTATTTTCCGCTCTCCCTGTGGGCTGTCCAAATCAGCTTGAATAACATTCTGCCGCATGGCAATTTCTGGCCCACCACTGTAGATAGTAAACAAATAGTTCCAGGTTTCCTCGGAAATCTGACCATAATCGGCACCTAGTTTAAAAAAGAAATCAGAACCACAAAATGAAAGGAAAACTCAGTCAAGCAACCTCAATCTACATCACAAGGTTACATCTGTCACAAGTTTTGGGCTCCATTATCATGGTTCAAATTTGTCATAAGTATTGATTGTTTTGCATGCAGGCCAGTAGACCTCTTACATGTAGTGCAACCGATAAGGCAGTTAAAAAGTACAAAATATTCAATTCTTTTAAATCATGCACACACCTGAGGAAAATACACAAGTTTAATGTACTATTTTAAAACATTTTATATTTCAATTATAGTTGTGTAGCAAGCAAATTATTTGAATCCATACCTTGCTTAAGTTGGATATGGCCACCTTTAATGACTGCAATTTTGCTATTGTCTATTGGACCTGGAGGTTCTAAGGCAGAGAAAAAAAATACATTGAGAGAAGGTCATCTCACCTCTTTTCAAGTATATATATCAGTAGTTCTCAACCATTTTCTTTCCACTCACATACCACTTTAACTATTCCCTATGCCATCGGTGCTCTGTGATTAGTAAGGGATTGCTTAAGGTGCTATGTGGGTGGAAAGAAAAAGGTTGAACTGTTTTAATCATATCTAATTGACTCATTATGCCCATGGTTTCATAACTCTAAAGGAAATGGGCCAATGACAATTTTTCTCAAGCAAAATATTTCAGTAACAACTGGATCTAGAGCAGTGATCCTAAACCTTCCCTTCCCACTCAGATACCACCTTAAGCAATCCTTGACTAATTAGAGCACCAATCGCATAGGAATTACTTAAAGTGGTATGTGAGTGGAAAGAAAAAGGTTGAGAACCACTGATATATACACTTCAGTTTCTTTAACTTCTTGGTGTTTTTACTGCAAAATATTCTAAAAGAGTCCACAGTCAGAAAAGGCCAATTACTCCCTGTTTACTCCATTCAATATCTATGTGTAATCAATCTGCTGGGAACTCTGCCCCTTCCAACTTCTCTCTTATACTTCAGCAATGCCATACTTTCCTCAACACTTCAGAAAAAAGTAAATCTAGCAATCACATAATATTTTTGTGACGATAAAAATATTCTCTAATTTGGAGCTATTTAACTTCACATTGATTGCCATAACTTGTGTAAATTCCTTTACCTGCCATGTATACTTAAGACTGCCTATAAATGCACATATATCAAACATGAGCCAAGTCTACTGATTTTAAGATCAGAGTCTTAATAAGTAGTGGCATTTTCTGTATAGCTTCACTTTTTAAAAAAAAAGGTATTAAATTGTCCAAATAAAAATACAGTTCTGAATGTACTTCACTAGAATTCAGGGAATCTGCCAATCTATTTGATTTACTGGAGACATCTCCATCAAATATTTCTTACCATTGTCTTTGCCTTTAACAAAACCTTCCCACTCACGGAACCACTGCATACTAATGCAGTATATCACACCGGGAGATTCCTCAGCCTGGAATGCTTTGTTAAGCTGGACGAAAAAATTGGTAAAAATATCACAAAAAGTTGTATTAACTTTATCTCTGTTCCTAAATAAAACAGATAATCACTTTGCTATTATTGTGTGCCAAGTGACTGCAGTGCTTCTACTTCAATACAAGGCACTGGTGAGACCTCACTTGGAGAATTATGAGCAGTTTTGGGTTCCTCATTTAAGAAAAGCTGTACTGATGCTGGAGAAGATTCAGAGGAGGCTCACAAGGATGATTCCAGGAATGAAAGGGCCATCACGATAAGCATTTCACAGCTCCTGGCCTTTTGGAATTTAGGAGAATGAGGGTGATCTCATTGAAACATTTTAAATGTTGAAAGGCATGAACAGAGTAGATGTAGAAAATGTTTCCCAAGGTGGGAGAATCTAGGACAAGAACGAAAGGCACCCACTTAGAACAGAGATGCAGAAGAATTTCTTCAGCCAGAGGACGGTAAACCTGTGGAATTTGTTGGCATAGGGAGTTGTGGAGGCCAGTTCATTGGGTGTATTTAAGGCAGAAATTAACAGGGTTCTTGATTAGTCAAGGCAACAAAGGTTATGGGGAGAAGGCTGGACAGTAGGGCTGAATGGGGAAAATTGATCAGCTATTGATTAAAATGATGGGGAAGACTTGATTAACTGAATAGCTTATATCTATTCCTATGTCATATGGTCTAAGAAACATAATTGTGAAGTGCTTTGTGTCAACCAGAAACTATGAACAGTGATTATACAATTACAAGTCTTTCTTGTCTTTCTCATAATAGATTAGTAATTCTTTGGTTATAAAGGTTTATGGATTCAATTATTTCATTGTGATAGGAAAGAAATACATTTATTCTATTTTTTTTTACATTTTCTTCAAAGCACCTTGTACAATTTCCCAATCCAAGTACAGTGTATTCAGACCAATTAGTGCGAAATCAACTGACTCCAGCTGCACAGGAGTGACCTGATAGCATGTCTTGCAGTTTTCCTTCTCCTCAGGGCAGCGGGAGTAAAGTTGGTGAATAAGAATAAATTGGTTCAGCTGATAGTAAGAACAGTTTAGGATATCGTGACACTGCAAACTTTCCCCGAGTTTCGAAATGCTTAAAGGCACTCTGTATAGATGCCAAAAAGGCAAAAACAGTATGAATCATATTCAAGACATCCGAAAGCCCAGCGGGAGAAACAAAAGTTGAGAAGCTAACCAAATAGGTCCTTCATTTATTGCACAATACTTTTAAGTATGAGTAAAAGACTGGGACAAATTGTGTCACACATTCAAAGAACTGGCACAAGAATAATGGATCACATGTTGATATTGCTCAATAAAAGTGTATGGAAACTTAGCAAAGTCAGATAGTGGTTTTAGACCCTTGTAGACTTGCATCCCACTAAATCAGCCATTCAGTGCCCCAGGACAGGAATGGCATTTTTGTTGTTCACATTTGACCACTCTTAACTGGGACACTACACACATTCACACTTGCAAGGAGCCATCCCAGGGATTAGAACTGTTCTACCTTCTACCAGTGGACCTGCCCTAAATCTTGATCACTGCATTATGATCTTATATTTGAACAAAAGTAATCATGCCTAATTATAACAAAATTAAGCTTTATGTCCAGCAGAGTATGAGCCCTTCAGTCCCTTTGTTGATGTGCCGACCTATATAAAGGACCGTGGGAAAGTGCTAGGAATAAAAACCAATAGTGGACAATTTTTAAGCAGCATGGGAAAGTTGGTAGCACTATTGTGTACAATTTAAACAGCATGGGAAAGTTGATAGTGCTATTGCGCACAATATACAAATATTCTGGGAAGTCAGGTCTGCCACTGCTTTTTACCCCATGGTCTTTATAAATTGTGTGCTATAGCACTACCAACTTTCCCACGCTGTTTAAAAATTGGCTGCTATTGCTATTTATTTCCTCTCTCTCTTTCCCTTGCTGTGACTTTCCCACAGAAAAGTTTATACCTTCATTTTAATCTTTTCTTCCTTCATGTTCCTGCACTCATGCAAAAACTTGGATAATTTCTATCCCAGAATGCAAAAGCCCATTCTACACTTGCCTGATTGCAACGCCAGCGTCTGCAGACCCCGGGGATTGTACTATGGATCAAGGCAATTTACTCCCAGCGTGAGAATGACATCATCTTCCTCCAGCATTGCGAAGATTGATCCTTCACACTAGACTCTTTTTAGGCTGATTGGCCATTAATTCCTGCGACCACTTGCAAGTGTGAAAGAGACTTTTCTGACCTAGTTGGCTCATTTTGCTACTATGATATAATAAATATAGGCCAGTTGATTTCAAGAGCCATAAATTTTAACTGAAAATAGTTCAAGTCCCAGAAAATATAAAATGTGAATAAGTGCAAGTAACGATATTTGCATTGGCCATTTTATTCTAAAAATATTCAGTGTGTCAGAGCTTCTGCAAAGAATTTTTTTTCAACAAATACTTGTCTACTCCTGCTCTTGTAAACTACGTTCCAATTTAAAGAAATGCAGCATCATTTCCACTGGGCAGTTAGCTTTGGTTAATCATTCTTCAAGAGTTTAAACTTACTTGCAATTAAATATATTTTGTAACTTTTTAGAAACTTATCTGAACTTGAAACTGAGTTAGAATTACATAATATTGGTTTCACACCATGGAATTTAGGAACAGGAATTGCCTATTCATCTCCTCAAATCTGTTGTGTTATTCATGGCAGCATATAGTACAATTATCAGAAGTGTGTTATATTTTTTTCCATAATATCTTTTATCATATATTCTTAATCTCTGCTAAATAATATTCCACAGTTCAGATGGGAGAAACTACCCAAGACTGTACTGTACTCTTGTACTGGCTCAGGACTGAGACAGAGACAGAAAGTTTGGAGCAGAATGTGTGACTTGATGTAATGCACAAGTGCAAGACATAGAAATAATCAACAGTTGGACTGTGATGGTGTATTTCTAATTGCCATTTCACACACAAGAATTTTATTGAACTAGTGTGAAGCTATGATCAATGTTCTCAAACATTTATAAGGCAATTGTACAATTAACAATTGTAAAATTCACTTCTAGCTCCTCCCCCCCACCCCATTTACGATGATGCAGTGATCTCTGACCTTTATAAAAGTGTCTACTTCCATTTTCCTCCTTTTAGCAATTGCCTCAATTTCTACTTGGCAAATGGAACAGATGTATAAATGGTTCACAGAAGGACCACCTCCAAACCTGCCACAATCAAGACAAGAATATTGAGACATGTAGCAATTTTGTCAGATGACCAGGAAGAATGTCAAATTTATTAAGTATAGCAATTTTTATCTTATTAAATAAAATTCTTCAAAACTTTCACCTTATTCCTTAATATCTTTACTTGCCAAACAAACAAGTGTTGTTTTTACATAGAGACCAAATCACATGTATCACCTTTTAGGATCATGTTAGCAGAGTCCTCTCTGTCAAGAAACATTTATTTTTAAAGGCAGATTAAAGCAAGTTCTAAAATCTTGCCTTGGGGTTTCCAAATAAAGAGGATGAAATTCATATCCTGTCAATTTCTTTTAATTATATGAAAGATCTCAATCATATTAGTTTCAATATCCTCATCTCTATTGACTACAACTGGAATCTCCGGGATAATGATTTTATCCTGGAGATCACCAATGTTGAAGTATTCCTTCCAAGGCAGGAGTGTCCAATACACACAATGGATTGTGTTTGTCTATAATGGCTGGTTGCCATACAAATAGAATCATTAATTAATTACATAATTTCATATGAGGAGTTGGGTGCTCCGCAAAGCAGCACAATTGAGGCAAAAAGTGAAAGGCATTTATTCAGACTGAATTTTACCTCATGATAAGACTAACTGATCTGATTAAAAAAAATAAAACATTTGTCAAAGAAATCAAGATATTTATAACAAATTAAGGGATCCACTCTCAGGAGTCTCTTTGCACCTACCTGTTGTAGAGATACTCCCATACGTTTTGGGGCAGAATCACTACTAGGTCATCGATGTAATGGTATTTATTTGGAGGAATACCTGTAAACAAACAATAGTGCTACACATACAGCAACTTTGAAAATAGGAAACCAAATCATTATTTTGCTAAAGCACAAATGGAAAATAGAAGTATTCACATGCATGAACAACACTCTCATGGCAAATAAACATACCCTCCAATACATTCCAGTACTTAAATTACATAATGTTCCAATTCACTTTCAAGAAATGGCCTTTAAGCTTAACAATCCAGTATGTTACTCACTAACTTCTAATCTGTCCAGGACCCAAGTCCTTCCATGAAACTGTCATTTGCAGACAACAAACAGCTACAATGGAGTGATGTTCCATCCAAGTAGAGCAAGAATAAAACAACCCCTCTGATATTTGCAAGCAAGTTTGAGTTACGCTTGGGAGATGTGCCCAGTAAATAGAATTATATATGGCAGATTATTTAAATAGTAAAATTAATCTTCAATCACCAAAACTTCTCCATTATATCTAAGAAAATAATTGGATTGGTGATGGTTCACAATGAATAAATGACATTTAAAACAACTATTTGTGGCTTAAAACCAAAGTTGGGGGGGGGGGGTGGGGAGAGGTGAAAGTGTTAATCCTGCATTAAAGGAATTGAGGGGGGGGGGCAGGGTCAGAGGAACAATTCAAGGAAAAATTTAGTATTCCTTCATGGAAGTACATGTTGCTGAAACATTCAGTATTAACCATCCCTATATGCCCTCTGATATTGTGGCTTGATGGTCTAAGTAGATTCAGTTGGTCAAGGGGCTTTTCTCATATTGTATAACTTTTACTCCATAACAATGTAGCATGTTAGGTTATTTCGGGGGGAGTTAAGAATTGACTATGCGTATGCAGTTACATATAGTCCAAAGTGAGTAATAGATGTCCTTCCCCAAAGGTCGTAATTGAACCGGTCCAAGTATCTTCATGGACATCATTACGATAATGTTTGTTCTTCAAATTTCCAAATATACTTGACTATTTGAATTTAAATTCCCTATTTTCTGTGAAAGGATTTGAATTCAGACCTCTATTATCATTCAGATTGCAATTAAATCTTGAAATCACTTTTGAACATTAAGAACACACATTTAAAAATAAATAAAGTGAAAGCAAAAGAAAGAGCCCGAGTTAAGACACTGTTGGGATGTCTCTTTTCTTTGGCTTGGCTTCGCGGATGAAGATTTATGGAGGGATGTAAGAGAGCAAAAAGTGGCAGACTATTTGGACATTCAAATTGAGGTGCCAAGCTTCCATTTCCCCCAGGCTACTGACCTCCATGTAAACAAAGAAAGGTGTGGTTTGTGATTGGCCCTGGCTCAGTGAAGGTGTTGAATTTGTTCAACCACTCTCTGGAGATGTAGAACTGAAGTAGGCTGGGTTCCTTCAAGTTGGTCAAAGCTACAACCTTTTGTCTCTCACGCACTGCCTCTTCACTACTCTTTCTGCAACATACAGTATATTCAAAGAAACATTCACTGAGATTAGGAAAAGTTGAAAAGCACAACTTAAATCTAAAATCTTTATCATTTGCCACAAAGCATACAATGTCCTTGGGATAAGATGTTGAATATCAGTTTCAAAATGAAAAACAGGACTACATAGCCAAAAAATTTAAAATTCCTGCCTGCAAATGTAAACCAAATTAGTGTTACACAAAAATATTACTTAGTTTCAGAAAAGATTAATAGGATTATATCTGAGTTGGCATTTGGTGCTTCCAATCATTTAGACCACTGGTAAAAATTATACCCCTTAGTTTTGACTGCCTTTTGAACATTTTTAATCAAGGAATGCTTATAAAATCAGTTTAGAATGGAAACATCCACCAGATCACAGGTCAACGGTGTAAATGTAAACTAGCAAGAACTTGAGCTTTTGAAAGTTTTTAAGAAAGGCTATACTGGCATTAGAGCCACACCAAAGATTCACTCGGCTAATTTCTTGAGCATAAAGTTGAACTATTATGAGTGGCTAAACCTATATTTATTGAAGTTTAGAACAACAAGGAGTATTTTATAGAAATGTAGAAGATCCTTAAAAGGTATAATAGGTCAAATGACAAAATGTTTCCACTTATGGGAGAAGATTGAATGAGGACATGGGTACAAAATAAGTGCTAACAATGCTGGAGAAACTCAGCAGGTCAAACAGCATACTTTATATAGCAAAGATAAAGATACACAACCAATATTTCAGGCTTGAGCCCATCATCAAGGTATGGAAAAACGTCAGCAGGTTTCTGAACAAAATAGTGGGGGGGGGGGAAAGAGGAGCACAGTCTCAAAGGCAGGAGGTAATAGGTAGATAAGGGAGGGAGGATACAGCAGCAAGCAGGGGAAGGAGTAATTAAGAGAGCAGTCATTTAAAAATTAGCTGCACAGAAATTTCTTCTTGCACAAGTTGGTTGATATCAGGGAATTGAGTGATTAACATAAATAACTTGCATCTATCTACTTTACAAATAGCAAGAGAAAACTGAGCGCTTAAACATACAAATACAAAATATTCAACTGAGTTTATATTGCACTGCTTGTATGAGTTTGTGATGTACTTAATATGGCGTGCCTACAATACAGAGTCCTATCACAAGCAGCTAAAGAAATTAGAATCATATTCTTTGGAGTTTAGAGAAATGAGGGATGATATTATTGAAACAAGATCCAAAAGAGGCATGATAAAGTTGACTTCAAAAAGTGTCATGAACAAGGGGATAAAGTTACAAGATAACAGGATTGAGGGTAATTACATTTTTGAAAGATTAAAGAACTGAGGGGGATGGGGAACTTGTACAGAAGAGATGAGGCCTGGGGCAGTTTAGACTTAATCATATTGAAAGGCAAGGCATCTGAAGGAATTAAGTGGCCTGTCTGCTCCAAGTTTCTTACGTTCCCTCTGCAATGACTTACAGACTTGTGTGCATTCCAAATGTATTTCAATTATTATAGATGAAATGTAGTAAACTTGGAATGTAGGGGGCATGGTAATGACATCAAAGACTTGTGGAACCTTTTATGTCCTCAAAAATGTCAACACTTTGATTTGATGCCTTAAGTTGACAAAAGGAACTTTCAACATTTAAGCACTTACTCTGTCCTGCACTAGTTGAATGAGGTGCCAAGTCTCTAAACCATTAATTTTTAAACGCACATTTCAACATTTTCAATATTTCTCACCTGTAGAAAAGGACATAAGCCTCAGCATTCTGTACAACTGTCTCATGGACCTCAGTGACGTACTGGTCATCGAATTCATACCACTGACCATTAATTACATTCTGGCAATAAGCTATGTAGTGACCACCTATGAAGACACCAGTCTTAGCATCAGTTTATATTGCAAATATTGTGAAAGCCCCAATCACAAAACTTTCAACTTTAAAAAAATCAGCTGATTTCTCTTCCTTAACACTTTAAAGCAGGAGTGCCCAAGCACTGGCCTCTAGAGTCCTGCAACCAGACACTTGAAACTGGCAAATTTGGATTTTGTCTACTCCTGAAAATTCAAACTCATTTCTTGAGTTGGCAAATTATCCAATTATTCAAATTAACCAAAATGGGATTTAATATTTTTTAAATTGAAAAAAAATTTAAAAAAGAAAATTTGAATTAAGAGGAGTAGACAGTTTACTTCTTACTCACTGTTTATCTTCTTGAATTTTATGGGCTGAGAAGTTTGGAAAGAGATCTTCTTCAGATGGGAACTGCAAATGCTGGACAAATCTTAAATTAGAACACCAAAAACCATTAGTTTCATAATATTAATGGAAATTAAATACTCAAACAATGTACAGTGCCTTCCATAATGTTTGGGACAAAGACACTTTTTTCCCCTTATTTGCCTCTGTGCTCCACAGTTTTAAATTTATAATCAAACAATTCACATGTGATTAAAGACCACATTCTAGATTTTATTTGTATACATTTTGGTTTGACCATGTAGAAATTACAGCACTTTTAATATAAGGTTCCCCATTTTCAGGAACATTTGGGTTAACAGATGTGTTTAATTGCTTTATTAGTCCAGGTATAAGAGATAAGATTGCTTCTAAGTTTTTGATCACCTCTGGAGTCTGTAGTTGCCATTTTTCAACATGAAGAGCAGAATTGTGCCAATGAACATCAAAGATAACATGATCAGGCTGAAAAGCAACAATAAAACAGTAAGAGGCATCGCCCAAACCTTAAGATGAACAAAATCAACAATTTAGAACATCAATAAGAAGAAAGAGCGTACTGGTGAGATTTATAATCAAAAAGGGACTGGTAGGCCAAGGAAGGCCTCCACTGCTGGGCCAAGGAAGGCCTCCACTGCTGATGACAGAAATATTCTCATCATAATGATGAAAAATCCCCAATCAGTCCGAAAGATCAAAAACACTCTTAAGGAGGCAGGTGTGGAGGGGGAAAATGAGCACTGTCTGCAGAAGACTTCATGAACAGAAATACAGAGACTACACTGCAAGAGGCAGACCATGAGTTGGCCACAGAAACAGAGTGGCCAGATGACAGTTTGCTAAGAAATATTTAAGAGAGCCTGAAAAATTCTGGAAAATATCTTGTGCACAGATGAGACCAAGATTCACCTGTATCAGAGTGATGGCAAGAGCAAAGTGTGGACGCGCAAAGGAACTGTCCAAGATCCAAAGCATATCACCTCATCTGTGAAACATGGTGGTGGGGGTGTTATGGTCTGCGCATATATGGCTGCCACAGGTACTTTCCCACTCGTCTTCATTGATGACGAAACTGCTGATAGCAGTAGAAAAATTAATCCTGTGGTGTAGAGAAACATCTTATCTGCTCAAGTTTAAGAGGCCTCCAAACTCTTGGACAGCACTTCATCCTATAGCAAGACAATGATTTCAAACATATTGTTAAAGCAACAAAGGAGTTCTTCAAATCTAAAAACTGGAAAATTCTTGAATAGCCAGTCACCTGATCTAAATCCAATTGAGCATGCCTTCCATATGCTGAAGAGAAAACTTTAGGGGACAAGCCCCCCAAAACAAGCAGGAGCAGTAAAGGCCTGGGAGAGCATCATCAGAGAAGATACTAGGCATCTGATGATATCTATCAATCACAGACTTCAAGCAGTTATTGCATGCAAGGGATTATGCTACAAAGTACTCAACATGGCTGAGCCCATTCAGCTGGCTGAATTCAGAGCCAGCTCTTCAGCGCTTGACGTCCTGCTTTGCGGAAACTGCCAAAATGTTTGGCCTGGAATCAGCCTGAAGAAAACTGAGGTCCTCCATCAGCCAGCTCCCCACCATGATTACCAGCCCCCCCACATCTCCATCGGGCACACAAAACTCAAAACGGTCAAAACGGCTGCACCATTTCATCAGATGCAAGGATCGACAATGAGATAGACAACAGACTCGCCAAGGCAAATAGCGCCTTTGGAAGACTACACAAAAGAGTCTGGAAAAACAACCAACTGAAAAACCTCACAAAGATAAGCGTATAGAGAGCCGTTGTCATACCCACACTCCTGTTCGGCTCCGAATCATGGGTCCTCTACCGGCACCACCTACGGCTCCTAGAACGCTTCCACCAGCGTTGTCTCCGCTCCATCCTCAACATCCATTGGAGCGCTTACATCCCTAACGTCGAAGTACTCGAGATGGCAGAGGTCGACAGCATCGAGTCCACGCTGCTGAAGATCCAGCTGCGCTGGATGGGTCACGTCTCCAGAATGGAGGACCATCGCCTTCCCAAGATCGTGTTATATGGCGAGCTCTCCACTGGCCACCGTGACAGAGGTGCACCAAAGAAAAGGTACAAGGACTGCCTAAAGAAATCTCTTGGTGCCTGCCACATTGACCACCGCCAGTGGGCTGATATCGCCTCAAACCGTGCATCTTGGCGCCTCACAGTTTGGCGGGCAGCAACCTCCTTTGAAGAAGACCGCAGAGCCTACCTCACTGATAAAAGGCAAAGGAGGAAAAACCCAACACCCAACCCCAACCCACCAATTTTCCCCTGCAACCGCTGCAATCGTGTCTGCCTGTCCCGCATCGGACTTGTCAGCCACAAACGAGCCTGCAGCTGACGTGGACTTTTTACCCCCTCCATAAATCTTCGTCCGCGAAGCCAAGCCAAAGAAGACTCAACATGGCTACTTTAATATACATAACAGGGATATGACCCAAATATTATGGTGCCCTGAAATGACGGGACTATGTATAAAAAGTGCTGTAATTTTTACATGGTCAAACCAAAATGTATACAATATCCTTGAATAAAATCTGGAATGTGTGCTTTAATCACATGAATTGTTTGATAACAAATTTAGAACAGTGAAGCACAGGGGCAAAAAAAGGGGAAAAAAAGTGTCTTTGTCCCAAACATTCTGGAAGGCACGGTACATAATCTCTGAGGCTCAGGGGCCCAGAGTAAAAGCTTGCACACTCCAGCTGTAAAGCATCAATGATTTATCATCACTCATTAACAAATACACATTTTAAGTGGGTTCCATAATACTTAAAGGACTTGAAAAGTTGAAAAAAATTAAGATAAATTTCAGCCATAATTGCCCAATCATGTTCACTTATTTTTACTTCAATTGTTGACTGTAGATTTACATATCATTTATTCTACTTTCTATTCTCCAGAGCTCAGTGAAATCACAGAGAGCATCTCTGGAAAACACTTTATGTTATTGTGTATTGAACTTGAATTTAAGTTATTCTGATAGAAACTAAAACATGGACCAATCATTCAGAATTTGGATTTGAACAAGGAACATAACTCAGTGAGAAAAGATGTTTACCTCATCAAACAAATCTCCCTTATTAGCCACTTGTGACTTGCTTCTTAGAATTGTTTACTTACTGCCTGCAGTCCCATGATGACAAATAACAGATAAAAGATCATAGGTTGTAACTTGAGAATGGCTCTCCTTGGAGAGAAAGGGTCGGAGATCAAGACCTTCCAGTGGGAAAGACACGTGGCTATTTACTTTGAAGGAATACATCACTTCATGGCGAAAGCGTTTTAAGTGAACACAAAGAATCTGTAAAAGGGAAGTAAAGATTCGAAGTTAGTACTAATTAAAAACCTGATTACAATGAATGTCAATACTTTAAGCTTAATGTGAACAAATCAAATTGTATTGAAGTAACTATTATACTTTGTGTCAACATTTACTAATTCAAATAGTGACATTATTTCCTATGCCAACTATCACAATGTGGTTCTAGGATAGGGCAATCAAATGACTTTTGTAAACTAAATTTCCACAGGTATACTCCACAGGATGTTACCATCTTGTGCACAAAACATGCCTTGGAAAATGTACTAGTATTAAATTATTTTAGTGGAATCAAGCTTAAACAGTAAATTTTACTTTTACAATATACTGATCCCTATACTCATAATTTTTGCTTTCTTGTAGTACGATGTTGTCCATTTGCCCTACATTCTCTTTGAGAAGAATACAGCATTAAAGGAAGCCATCAGCCAACATATATAAGCTGGCCCTTTGAAAATGTTGTCCACTGAATTCCATTCTCATGTTCTTTACTCATTGAATTAGTTTGCTCTAAAAACATTAGTTCCTACCAACTCTCAAGATATTTATTGTGGACTCCAATATTCAGTTTCTCCCAGTTAATTGAATTTTAATTTAGACATAAGGCACTGTAACAGGCCCTTCTGGCACACAAGCCTGTGCCGCCCAAATACACCAATTAACCTACAAGGTTAATTGTTTTGAAGGGTGAGAAGAAATCAGAGCACTCACAGGAAATCCATGCAGACACAGGGAAAGCATACATACTCCTTACAGAGCCGTAATTGATCTTGGGTTGCTGGTGCTATAATAGCATTGCGCTAACTGTGGATTTATGATTAGAATTCCAAGGTAGAGGCTATAGTTAACCTCCTACTCCCACCAAGTGTTGTTCTCAGGACATCTGTGTACTGTCAGTAGACACCTCAGAGTTCAATGAGGCAATGAATACTTTCTTTTCCAGCTGTTGAGTTTGCATTAAATTAGTGCAATGAGTCCATTGAAATAAAGGGAAGAAAAAAGTTATTTTGAAAACAGTATGTTGAAATTAGTTTATTTTTCTTATTTAATTCTTAGTGAGTTAAAATAATTTATTTGTTTTAAAAATAAATTTTTGCATAAAAAATTAAAAATTGAATTGAATTTGATTTGTTTTTACTAGTACACCAGTTTTCTGCTTAGTGCGACCTCAAAGTTCCAGCACCCTTGATTGTGGAACCCCACATTCTGTACTTTAAGATATCGGATGGCTCTGTGCACTGCCGTGTCAGGTGCCTGCTACAAGTTTCTGCCCTCTACTGGCACTTCCCTTGTGATCTCATTGGTATGCGGCTCAGGGTGAGATGAACTGCTGAATTAATGTGGCTAGGAAGCCTACAAGGGCAGGTGTACAGCTGCTCAGCAGTAAGATGAAAGGCTCAGGTGAATGCAGGTCATTGCTGGGACGACAGCAGCAGTTGCTTCAGGTGATTTTTGGGCTGAAGATAATATGTAGCCAAACGAAGAGGAAAATAGCAAATGACATCTGGAGAAAATGAGTGAGACCATAGGATCCAGTAGCCCATCTTCACATGCAGCAGGCGTCAGTGCCAACAATGACTCGTATTTGATATATTGGTCAGGTTGCAACCATGAACCTCTCACCTCAACCTCAAATTGTTACACCTCTTTCCCTCAATCAATCCAACACTAGCTCACAGGCACACTTTGGAATGCGCCATGTGGTGTTCCACTTGAGTGCCAGTGGAAGTTGAGCCCCCAATTATGTTCCTGGCAGAGGTATGCAGCAACAGCAAAAGCAGAAGGTTTCATTAAGTTTCTAGCAACCAGTAACTGGCATTGGTGTGACAGATTATGTTGCGTTTGTATTGTATATAGAGATGTTTTTGGGAGATAAATTGGGGCAAGTTTTTTAGTGTAGGTCACATACAAACACTTTAAAACAGATCTTATTTAAAATACTGGAGCTCTGCTCATGCTAGACATGTCAGTGCCAAAAGCCTTTGCAAAAGCTTTGGAGAGTGCCCAATAGACTTCACTAATGGATTGTTGTTTATAAAAAGGCAACAGATGAAAAAAAATGTCAGAGCTGCAGACTGTCTGGAGTGGAACTTGCTGTTTTAGGAGGGTCACGTGGTTATGCAAGCAGAGAGAGTAAAAAAGGTTTTCTCTCTCTGAGTGGGGGAGAGAGAGAGAGGAGAGAGAGAGAGAGAGAGAGAGAATTCAGTTCTGCAGTGCTATAATCAGCAGAAGCAGGTGGGACTGGAACAGGACAAGCTGGCAAGCCCCACTGGAAGACAGCCTGTTCAAAGCCCTTGTGGTTCATGCAAGAGAAGAGGACTGGCTGCCTAATGTTTCACTTGGAATAAGAGAAACAAGAAGCCACTCTGTGGTGACCTGAAAGAAAGAGGTTATCAACTGGAGAACCCGAAGGGAGGCAAGTTTCTTCGGCAAGACACTGAAGTGGCTGATGAAAGTAAATGTACATGAAATCTCTCTCTGAAAACTGACAAGAACCTTCCTGAGTGGTAACCATTTACCTTTCAAGCACCAAAGCCCGGTGTACTTCATAAATGTTAAATTCTGTGCACAGTATAAGAATTGACTGCAACCAGTAAACTTGGAGGAATGAGAAGTGAGATTGGACTACTGTGAACCAAAGAACTTTTTTGAACTTACACATACATTACATACACGTGTGCTTAGAATTAGAAGGAGGTTAAGTTAGGTTAGTTAAGTCAATAGTGATAAGTTAAAGCGTGATTCTGTTTTCATGTTTAAAGATAATTAAAAGCAACTTTTGTTTAAGTAACCATTTGTCTTGGTGATATCTATTGCTGCTGGGTTTGGGGTCCTCTGAGCTTGTAACATAGGATTGTGCAGCAGCTGAGATGCCTGTACCCGCCAATTCAAAATAGAAATTGAAGGATCTTCTGTATTTTTCATTATTATACTATAATAACTTTTGTTTTAACAAATAAAAAACCTTGACGGGGAAAAGTAAAATTCTTCTTGAAACAAAACTTGAATTGTCAATCAAATTTACAACCAGAATGTATGAATCTTTAATGTATATTATTTCACTTTCATAAATATACTTGGGCTTTAATGAATAAATGATTAATAAACTGGATAACTACATAGTTACCAAAAAATAGTACAAGATTATGTTTCTCACCTACCTCTGGAAGCTTAAGGACTTTACAGTACTTTACTCCATTTCTTAACCTGAAATGGGAAACATATAAAATTAAATAATTGCAAAAATACAATACATAAACTAAAACAAATTTGATGAGCCCACAAGTATTGGTTGTACAGCTACTTATTTTAGAGAGCTACTTATTTTAGAGAGACACTAATGACTTGGAGTAGATGCATCAGGTAGAATTTCTACATTTCCAAGCAACGGCAACATTGTTAAACAATTATGAGTATAATAATACATTTTTATAACACAAAGAAAAGCTGGCAGAATGGACAGAGAAGAAGCAGTTTAAATTTAATTCAGAAATGCAGTATGATAATATTTTTGTGGAAAGAATGAGAAGAGGCAATATGGAAAATATAGAAAGGTTCTAAATGTTGCACTGGAGCAGTGATATCTGGCTGTTTTGCACATAAATCTGCCACAGCGACAGAACACCAGGGCAGTTAGAAAAGTAAATGGTATCTTGAGGGACAAAATACACATCAGCGTGTAAAAGGAGAAAAGTTATGTCCAACTATAATTAGGCAATCAAAGGTGACCCAAATATTTGGAGCAAGATTTAAAAAACTCATATTCAGCAGGAAGAAGCTGAAAGGGCAATCAAGGTCAGGTGACCCAAGCAGTTGGACCAAGATTTAAAAAAAACTTGGACTCAGCAGGAAGAAGCTGATTGGGTAACTAAGGTCAGATGACCCAAACAGTTGGAGCAAGATTTCAAAAGATCAGGTGGTCAGGTGACCCAAGCATCACTATAAAAGTGAGGTTCTGTGTAAATGAGTGGCAAGGCTTTGGTGAGAAGAGGTAGTGTAGGAGTTGAAGTAAGGGCCACCCTATTTTAGAAACAAAAATGATTCAAAAGATATGCAAAGGTAAGGGCAGGTTTTATTTATCTTGTACAACTTGTCTGTAAACTACTCTGCAGATGATGCCGCTTTAGTTGCTCATTCAGAGCCAGCTCTTCAGTGCTTGATGTCCTGTTTTGCGGAAACTGCCAAAATGTTTGGCCTGGAAGTCAGCCTGAAGAAAACTGAGGTACTCCATCAGCCAGCTCCCCACCATGACTACCAGCCCCCCCACATCTCCATTGGGCACACAAAACTCAAAACGGTCAATCAGTTTACCTATCTCGGCTGCACCATTTCATTGGATGCAAGGATCGACAACGAAAAAGACAACAGACTCGCCAAGGCAAATAGTGCCTTTGGAAGACTACACAAAAGAGTCTGGAAAAACAACCAACTGAAAAACCTCACAAAGATTAGCATATACAGAGCTGTTGTCATACCCACACTCCTGTTTGGCTCTGAATCATGGGTCCTCTACCGGCATCACCTACGGCTCCTAGAACGCTTCCACCAGTGTTGTCTCTGCTCCATCCTCAACATTCATTGGAGCGACTTCATCTCCAACATTGAAGTACTCGAGATGGCAGAGGCCGACAACATCGAGTCCATGCTGCTGAAGATCCAGCTGTGTTGGGCGGGTCACGTCTCCAGAATGGAGGACCATCGCCTTCCCAAGATCGTGTTATATGGTGAGCTTTCCACTGGCCACCGAGACAGAGGTGCACCAAAGAAGAGGTACAAGGACTGCCTAAAGAAATCTCTTGGTGCCTGCTACATTGACCACCGCCAGTGGGCTGATATTGCCTCAAACCGTGCATCTTGGCACCTCACAGTTCGGTGGGCAGCAACCTCCTTTGAAGAAGACTGCAGAGCCCACCTCACTGACAAAAGACAAAGGAGGAAAAACCCAACACCCAACCCCAACCAACCAATTTTCCCTTGCAACTGCTGCAACCATGTCTGCCTGTTCCACATTGGACTTGTCAGCCACAAATGAGCCTGCAGCTGACGTGGACATTACCCCTCCATAAATCTTTGTCCGCGAAGCCAAGCCAAAGAGAAAGAAGAGACATTTTTCCCTCAAGTCTTAGGTAGTGGGAATGACAGCCAGAGTAAGGGAATGCTCTTCTTACAAAATGTGTATTGGCAGGGAAGCCAGCAGAATCCCTGCTGACTTTATCTGAGAGAAGTGTATCCAGCTGCAGTTTTTTACAAATTAAGGGTGATGTAGTTTGTGTAGTGGTTAGTGCAATGCTTTTATAGTGCCAGTGATCAGGACTGGGGTTTGAATTCCATGCTGTCTGTAGGGAGTTGGTATATTCTCCCTATGGCTGTGTGGGTTTTCCCTGGGTGCTCTGGTTTCCTCCTGCTGTTTGTAATGTAGGTTAATTGAGTGTAAATTGGGTAATAGGCTTGTGGGCCAAATTGGCCTGTTACTGTACTGTATTTGTAAATTAAAAAAAAAATTAAGGAAGGATATAAACAGAGTGGAGAGAGTGCAGAGAAGGTTTACCAGAATGTTACCTGGGTTTAAGCATCTAGAGTATAGGGAGAGATTGGACAGATTAGGTCTTTATTCTTTGGAGCGTAGAAGGTTGAGAGGGGATTTGATAGAAGTATTTAAGATTATGAAAGGGATAGACAAAGTGGATGTGGATAGACTATTTCCGTTAAGAGGAGGAAAGATTAAAACAAGAGGACATGAGTTAAGAATTAAGGGGCAGAGGTTTAGAGGTAACATGAGGGGGAACTTCTTTACTCAGAGAGTGGTAGCCGTGTGGAATGATCTTCCGGGAGAAGTGGTGGCGGCGGAGTCAATTGTATTATTTAAGAAAAGGTTGGACAGGTATATGGATGAGAAGAAGATGGAGGGTTATGGGCATTGTGCAGGGAGGTGGGACTAGAAAGGGGTGTTTGGTTCGGTGCGGACTAGAAGGGCCTAATGGTCTGTTTCCGTGCTGTAATTGTTATATATGTTATATTTTATATAATTGGAGTTAAATGAACTCTGGATCATTTTAGAGGTTAAACACTTTTTTTCTCCCCCTCCCCATAGGCAGTCAGTACAGTGTACCCCTGTGGCTGTTCCTGTCAATAATGTATACCATTTTGGATACTGTGATGGGGGAATGACCTACTGGGGTCAAGCCACAGTGATCAGGTCTTTGGAATAGAGTCTGATCCTCTGGTTCAGAAGGGAAGGAATGAGTTGTTGTGCTGTATTGATAGGGGATTCCATAGATGGGGAACAGGTAGGAGCTTCTGTGAAAGAGAATCATACGTGTTATGTTGCCTGCCTGGTGCCAGAGTCTGAGATATCACAGATTTGAGTTCATGGCATTCTCAGGAGATATGGTGAGCAGTCAGATGTTGTGTTCCATGTAGGAACCAATGACATTGGAAAGAAGGGTGATGAGTTCCTACAAAGATAGTTCAGGGAGTTAGGCACAAAGGTGAAGGTCAGAACCTTCAGGGTTGTGACCTCAGGATGGCTTATTCTGCCTATTCCTTGAAGGGCTTAGGCCTTAAATGTTGACAATATTTTTTTTTCTCTTTTAGTGCTGAGGCTGATAAGACCAGCAGAGTTCTTCCTGTATTTTAGTAATCACAGCATTTGCAGACTTTTGTTTCACTTACCTCAGGATGGCTCGCTGTGCCATGTGCTAGCAAGGTTAGAAATAGAAGGATAATGAAGCTTAAGATGTGGCTAAAGACATGGTGCAGGAGGGAGGGCTTTAGGTTTCTAAGGAAGGTGAGACCTGTTCTGACAAGATGGTTTGCATCCCACCTGCAGGGGAACTGATATCCCTGTGGGAGGTTTGCTAGTGCTACTCTGGTGGATTTAAATTAGATTTGTAGGGGGTGGGAACTTGAATGCTAGATTAGATAGAGGAGTGTAGAAAGGAAAAGATGTGAAAATTGCATGCACTGTTAAAAGTCAACAGATAGTATGTGGTGGAAATTTTCTAAAGTGCATCTCTTTCAATGCAAGGACTATTGTAGGAAAGGCAAATTAACTCAGTGTGGATTGGCATGACATTGTAGCCATTAGTTAAATTTAGTTGCAGGATGGGCAGGACTAGCAGCTCAATGTTCTGGGCTTCTATTGTTTTGGATGCTATAGAATTGTGGGGCGGGGGGTGGTGAAGGAATGAAAGGGGGAGGAGTGTCAATGTTCATCAGGAAAAATATCATGGCTGTTATTAGGCAAGACAGACCAAAGGCTTGTCAATTGAGGCTATATGGGTGGAGATGAGGAATGGAAAAGGTATGACCAGTCTCGTGGTGTTGTATTATAGACTACCCAATAGTCAACATGTTTGGGAAGAGCAAATCTGTTGAGAGATAGCAGAGCTGCAGGAAACAGGAGATTTTAACTTTCCACATATTGGCTCGGGACTCCCATACAATTAAAGGACCGGATGGGTTGGAGTTTATCATGCATGTTCATGCTTTTCTAAATCAATATATAGAGGTACCAACTAGAGTGCGATACTGGATCTCCAATTAGGGAACAGGACAGGTGACAAAAGAATGTGTTGGGGAACACTTTGCATCAAGTGATCATATACCATTAGTTTCGAATTGTGGAGAAGGATAGGACTGGGCCTCAGGTTGAAATTCTCAATAGGAGAAAGACAAATTTTGAGAAAATGAGAGGATCTAGAATGCGCGGATGGGGTTAAAATCTTTTCGTGCAAAGTTGTACAAGGTAAGTGGAAGATCTTCAAAGCTGAAATTTTGAGTAGTTTGTATGTTCCTGACAGGATTAAAGGCTAAGTTAACAGGCAGAGGGATCCTTGGTTTTTGAAGGATATTGGGTATCTGGTTTGGAAGATGAGGGTGTTTACTTAGGAATCTAAAAAAAATGCAAGAAAAATTAAGAAATCAGGAAGGACAAAAGAAAGACAAAATTGGTCCCCTTAAAGGTCACAGTGGTCAACTATGTATGGAGCTAAAAGATTAAATGTTTTTTTTTGCATCAGTATTTACTCAGGAAACTGGCACAGTCAGGGGAAGTTCAGAAAACTTGCAGTGATGTCAAGGAACCAATATAGATTAAAGAGGAGATGTTTTCTGTCTAAAAGCAAATAAGGGTGGATAAATCTGCAGGGCCTGACAAGATATTCCCTTGAACCTTGAGGGAGGTTAGTGGAGAAAATGCAGGGGCTCTGCAATTTAAAATGCCCTTAGCCATGCCTGTTGAGGATTGGAGGGCAACTTGTGATGTTCTAGAGTTTTAAAAAAATGTTCCAAATGTAACCTTGAAATTATAGCCTGGTGAGCTTGACATCAGTAGTAGGTAAATTATTGGAAGGTGTTCCAATATGGCTTTGAATGTGAAAAGCTGTGTTTAACCAATTTGAGGTTAAATGAAGGAAAGGCTGTGGATGTTGTTTACATGGACTTTAGTAAGGCCTTTGCCAAGGTTCCACATGGGAGGTTAATCAGGAAGTTTCAGATACTTGGATTTCAGGGTGAGGTTGTAAAATGGATTTGACATTGGCTGTACAGGAGAAGCCAGAGAGTGGTGGTGCTTCTCAGTCTGGAGGCCTGTAACTAGGGGTGTCCTTCAGGGATTGGTGCTAGGACCATTGTTCATTGTCATATATCAATGATCTGGATGAAAATGTGGTAAACAGGATCAGCAAGTTTGCAGATGAGACAAAAAGTGAAGATGTTGTGGACAGCGAAAGAGGTTTTCAAAGCTTGCATAGGGATCTGGACCTGATGGGGAAAAATGGGCTAAAAAATGGCATTTTTCTTTGAATTTAGTGCAGACTAGTGTGAGATGTTCCATTTTGGAAAGACAAACCAAGGTGGGACATGGTAAATGGTGGGGCATTGAGGAGTGTGGTAGAATAGGGGATTCTGCAAATACAGATGCATAATTCCCTGAAAGTGTGTATCTACATAATTGTATTGTCATAGGTAGATTTGTAAAGAGTTTTTGGCACATTGGCTTTCAGAAATATTGAGTATAGGAGTTGGAATGTTATGATAAAGTTGTACAAGACATTGGTGAGGGCAAATTTGGAGTATTGTATACAGTTTTGGTCACCCAACTACAAGATTCCAAGACTGCAGAGATGATGAACTAGGATGTTGCTGGGACTTCAGGAACTAAGTTATAAGGTAAGGTTAAACAGGTTAGGACTTTATTCTGTGGAGTGTAGAAGATTAAGGGGAGATTTGATAGATATAAACATTTTGAGTGGTATAGACAAAGTAAACGTAGGTAGTCTTTTTCCACTGAGGTTGGGTGAATATTTATCAGAGGACATGTGTTAAGGGTGAAGGGGAAACATGAGGGGGAACTTCTTCACACAGTAGTGAGTGAGCTGTCAGCTGAAGTTGTGAATGCAGGCTCATTTTTAACATTTAAGAAGAATTTGACCAAGGATCTCCACTATCCCCAGCTCTTTGTATTGGCCATAGAACCTTTAGTGGTAACTATTCAACTGGATCCAAACATTAAAGGGATCAGAGTGGACCAAGATGAACATAAGATATTTATATATCTAACAGAACCTGCAACTTCTCTACAAAGACTGCACTTGCAATTGGAAGATTATGGGAGGGTCTCTGAGTACAAAATAAATTGGAATAAAAGTGAAAATGTATCTTTAACAAACAGAGATTATACAGATTCTAAGATAAATACATGATTTAGATGGCCGATAAATGGGATCAAACACTTGGGGATTAAAGTAGATAATGTTTTTTAAAAAATGTATAAATTGAACGACCTCCTTTTACTTAAGTTGAAGAT
The DNA here is from genome assembly GCF_036971445.1 of Narcine bancroftii. Taxonomy (NCBI): domain Eukaryota; kingdom Metazoa; phylum Chordata; class Chondrichthyes; order Torpediniformes; family Narcinidae; genus Narcine; species Narcine bancroftii. The sequence continues at coordinate 188,455,667 of NC_091469.1, read as the reverse complement.
TTAAATAAATGAGTAACTTTTCCAGTTACAGATTGGAAGAGTGAACACTAATAAAATGAATGTATTCCCATGTTTACAATATCTTTTCCAGACTCTTCCAATACCATTACTACAGAATTTTTTTCAAATCTTGAATAAGTTAATTAGGAACTTTCTTTGGAAAGGTAAGCTGGCCAGAATATCCATGAAAAAATTAATTTGGAAATATCATACAACTCTAGAATTTTAAATATTACTATTGGGTGGCCCAGATGAAATTTGTCACTTCCTTTGATGGAAAATGAACTGTACAAAGTCAGAGAGAGAGAGTAACAGAAGATTTTATATACAAATGGGATACTAAATCTATTTCTGCTGGAAAGGAGGCAACATCAATAAAGTATATTCTGAATATTTGCCATAAATAGAATAATTAGATCAAGAAAAAAAACTCCAAAAATGCCCTTGAATCAAAATAGATTAATTCCTTTCACAATGGATAATTCTACATGCCTAGTCCCACAAAGGGATCGGATATGTAGAAGATTGTTATGTACAAGGGCAATTAATGTAATTTGAACACTTAAAAAAAAAAATCTTCTGTTACTTTCATTTAAGAATTTTTTTTCAGAAACTAATTAGGACCAACCATAATTCTACAAGAGAGTAGTGAAATGGAGATTCTAATTCAAAAGGAGATCAGAAATTTACATTAGTAATGTATTTTTTTTACTTCAATCAGACACTCCTAAGTGGGAGTTTTATAAATCAAAAAGGATGGGAATCAGACTTGAATATTAGTCTTAATAAGACCTGGTCCAATTTGTGTCATGATTGCATGACTAATACAATAATGTAAGGTATAGACTGGTGCAATATAACTTACATCAGCTACATCTTGCCCTGCAGAAGTACATAAATTAAATTCTCATATACCTGATGTGTTTTCGATGCAGGGAATAAACAGGTACCTTTTTACATTCCACTTTTTCATGCTCTAAACTGAAAACCTTTTGGGAAAATTTAAGAGTTTTATTAAACCACATTATTGGGAAGCAATTGTCACAAAGTCCAGAATTGTTTTTCCTAGGAAATATTGTGGACATAAGACCTAAAATAAGACAGTCCATGTACCAATTGGAATTTCTTAAAGTTGCATTGACAGTGACTAAGAAATGTATTGGAGTTACCTGGAGGTCTGATTTCCTTCTGAACATAGACTAATGGAATGTGGAAATGCATAGTTGTGTTCCTCTGGAGAAAATTACTTATAATTTAAGGAAGTATAATATGTTTTTTGCAGGTAGGGCAGCCTTATTTGCACAATGCAGTGTTGAATAGTTAAGACATTTTAATATTGAATTTTCTAATCCTTTTTCTCATATTTGAGATCAGGTAAGAAAATTGTATTTTCTGAATTGGATTCCAGATCCTGATAGTTCTTTCTTTCTCTTTTTCATGCTTTTTTATTCACTTTCCTTTTCTAGCTTTTCCTTTCTAATTTCTATTTTCTTAAGGGTTTTTTGTTTGGGGGAAAGAGGGATGGGATTGTTTTGAAATTTGGACCACCTGTATCAATGATTCCTTTTCATTTATGTATTTGTGATGGTTAATTCTTGATACTTATTTGACCACAAAATTAAAATATTAAAAAAATGTAAAAGGTGCATGGATGGGATGGGTGTAGAGGGCTGTGGATTGGGTGCAGGTCAGTGGGACTAGGCAGAATAATAGTTCAGTATAGACTAGAATGTTCTATGGTTCTATTAATAAATATTAGTGTCTTTTGTCCAGTTCCAAGCATCACACTTTTAGTAATGATGGAGCAGTTTAAGTGAAGGTGAAGATAATATTGAAATAGTTGGAGAGATTAAAGAGTTAAGCCTCTGTTAGACTAGAGAAGCTGAGGTTCCTCACCATCCAACTAAAGTTGAAATGGAGATTTGATGGAGGCCTACTGCTCCTATTTACCCCTCCATAAATCTTCGTCCGCGAAGCCAAGCCAAAGAAAAACTGCTCCTATGAGCAGATCTTTGAAAGACCAGGAAACACACTTGGAGATAAGAAAAATGTACAAAAGCCCTTGAGAAAAATACTTTATATTAAAAAAAAAATTGCAATGAATTGAAATCACTGCCTTCAAGGCTGACAGAAAGAAGAGTTATCTAGAAAGGCACTTGTGAGAAGATAATCTGCAAGATTATAGGTAAATAGGATTGATGGGATTACTCTGCAAAGTATGAGCCTGGACTTAATGGACCTAATGAACCTCCTTCTGTGCTATTTGATTCAAATATAGATCACCAATAATAGTAAGACTCAATTTCATTCACTCTCTAGTTTTCTTCATATGAAGAAGAACATGGACATTAATTAATTAATATTTTAATTGGCATAAATCAAGTTTGCCCTGCCTCCTCCATTTGCAATTTTCTCACTTCAGTAAAGGTTCTTCAGGCTTTATCTTTAGCACAATTTAATTATTTGGCTATTATACACTGCCTATGATTTTATGTTTGACAAATAACCAGTTTTAACTACAATTTTAAAGCTTTAAAAAAAAAACTAGCTTAAAAACACTACAATTAAAATGTCTTTTAAAAGCGACACTTTCTTCAACTTCTCTCTGCATAAATGTTAAAAAGATCCAAAACTGTGAGCCTGATAATGCCAAAGTAAATGCTTGCACTTTTATGGCATCTTTCCTGACCTCCAGATATCCCAGAACACTTAATAACCCATGAGACATTTCTGAAGCGGAGTCCTTGAAACCAATTTCCTTGCATCAAATTCCATGATGATCAGATCATATTTTTTTTCAAAAATATTTAGCTAAAACAATAAATAGTGCCCCAGACACTAGTAAAGTTGCCCAGATTTATCTTCAAAATAGTATTGTGGGCTCTTTAATAGGTGGGTCTTTGATTTAATGCTTCCTCCAAAATACATTATGACTGGTACAGCAGCTCACTCAGTGCTGCACTTTAAGCGTTAACTTAGATTTTTAGAGAGATTTGAAAAATAAACTTTCAACTTTGATGCAGGATGGTTATCAAACATTGACATAAGAACATAAGAAATAGGAGCAGGAGTCGGCCATCCAGCCTGTTGAGCCTGCTCTGCCATTCAATAAGTTCACAGCTGATCTGATCATTGACTCAACTCCACCTACCTGCCCTTATTCCCCCATTTTCCTTTTTATGTAAAAAATATATCTAACTGAACCTTAAATATGTTTAATGAAGTAGCCTCAACTGCTTCCCTGGGCAGAGAATTCCAGATTCACCCCTCTCTAGGGGGAAAAACAGATTTTCCTCATCTGTCTTAAATCAACTCCCCTGAATAGAGTACGTGTCCCATAGTTCTGGTCTCATGAACAGTGAAAACTATTTTCCTCTCTCTATCTTATTTATCCCTTTCATGATCTGGTTTCTATAAGATCTCCTCTCATTCTTCTGAATTTGAGTATAATCCCAGGAGATTTAGTCTCTCCTTGCATGTCAACCCCCTCATCTCCAGGATAAACCTGGCAAACCTCCTCTGAACTGCCTTCAAGGCCAGTATATCCTTTCCCAACTATGGAGACCAGACCTGCACACAGTACTCCAGGTGTAGCCTCACCAGTACCTTATATAGTTGCAGCATGACCTCCCTGCCCTTGAATTCAATTTTTCTAGTGATGAAGCCAACATTCCATTTGCCTTCTGTTGTAACTACAACCAACTTTTTGTAATTCACGCACAAACACTCCCAAGTCCTTCTGCACTACAGCATGTTGCAGTTTTTCACCATTTAAAAATCTGTTCTATTTTTCCACCAGAGTAGATGACTTTGCATTTACTAATGTTGTATTCCATCTGCCGGACCTTTGCCCACTCACCTAACTTGACTATATTCTTCTGCAGCCTCTCCACATCCTCTGTACAATTTGCTTTTCCACTCAATCTGGTCATCTGCAAACTAGGCTACACTACACTCCATCCCCTCTTCCAAATCATCAATGTAAATTGTGAACAGCTGTAGCCCCCCACTTATCACAGTCTGCCAATCAGAAAAACACCCATTTATCCTGACTCTCTGCCTTCTGTCAGTTAACCAATCTTCAATCCAGGCCAATATACTTCCCGACTCCATTCATCTCTATCTTATTGATAAGTCTCTTGTGCCGTCTGATCAAACGCCTTCTGAAAATCCAAATATACAACATCACCTGTTCCCCTCTATCAAGCACACCCATTAAATCCTCAAAGAACTCCAGCAAGTTTGTCAAACAAGACCTGCCCTTTCTGAATCCATGCTATCTGTCTGATGGAACCCCTTCATTCTAAATGCCATGCTATTTCATCCTTAATAACAGCTTCAAGCATTTTCCTGACTTCGGACATTAAGCTAACTGGCTGATAGTTAGCCATCTTCTGCCTACATCCCTTTTTAAAAAGTGCCATGACATTTGCTGTCTTCCAATCTGCTGGGACCTGCCCAGAGTATAGAGAATTTTGGTAAGTAACTACTAACGCATTGACTATAACTCCCACTATTTCCTTCAGTACCCTGGGATGTATTGCTCAGGACCAAGGGATTTGTCCCCTTTCAGCCTCATTTGTTTGCTCATGACTATCTCTTTTGTAACAATTATTTTATTGAGGCCCTCACCTCCCTCTGTATCCCTATCACCACCCTTTGGCATGCTGGAATTTGAATAATGGCCCAATTACCTGATGCTCCAATTTGTTTTTAAATCAAACATAGATCATATACAATCAAAACAAATGGTGAAACAATGTCAGAAAAAGCAGATCTATCTCTAAACTTACTTTTTGCATTTTTCACAGCTGTACATATTGTCACCTGCAAAAAAAAAATGGAAAATCAGTCTGAAGCCATCTTGTTTAAAACTTTAAAATCACGTGCAGATCACGAATAACTTGGCTCCCAAAGAAAGGTTCCCAGAGAGCAAAAATATCTAGATATCTGCATTAAAAGAAAGGTTTATGAAAAAGACAGCAATATTGATGCAGCAACATTTGTAAGACCAGTAACTTCCAAGGAAAGCTTTTAAAATTCTGTTGTATTTTAAAAATTAAAGCAGGAATCTTGCAGACTATTGGCCAAGACAGTAGGGACCACATTGATAGAAAATGTGGCCCAGAGACAGACCACTATACAGTCCAGTCCATGGTAGCCTATACATGAACATCTTTCCACAATGGCACAGGCCTTGTAATCGCCAAGACCTGGATTCAATCCTGATGTTGAATATTGTTTGTGTGGAGTTTGCATATTCTTTCTACAACAACACAAATTTCCTCTGGATGCTGCTGTTTACTTCCATATCCCAAAGACTCAAGTTGGGAGGTTAATTGGCCACTTAATTGCTACTGGTAGATATGTGGTAATTTTTGTTTGGGGGGGCAAGAGGGAGTGTTGATGATAAAGTGGGAGTCTAAAAGAATAGGATTAATGTGGGATTGATGCAAGTGCGTGAGTAATGGACACCATGCACTTGGTTAGCTGGAGGGCCTGCTTTGTGCTGTATCTTTCTATTATTCTATTCCGTTACTTTTATTCTGCTCTTCTTTGAAGCAGTGTTTGGGACTGTTGGCACAAGTGACAGATGGTGCTTTGGTATAATGTCTCTTCTGAAAGACAGCAGCTGACAGTGCAATGGCAGCTTAACATGTAATTTCATACCAAGGATATGTGTGGAATAACTGACATTTAATAACTATTTTTGTCATTTCAAGATGAGGCAGAAAATTAAAATAACAGGATAGTGAGCTGTAAGGACAAATAAAAAATGCCTCTAAGAAGTTCAACAATTTTAAGGGAGCAGATATTTTGTTACAGGTCTTGTTATATGGTCTTGTACGACAAAAAAGGCAGCACTGCCGCTGGTGCAGACCCATGGGGAGCGAGTCTACGGGGTCCAATCGAGCAGTCAACTGCCGTCAGATCCGCACAGGCTTTGAAAGGCCTGTAGTTTTATTTAAAATCCCGTGATCATAGGGTCTGTGCCCACGTTGGCTGCGCCTATGATTGGCAGCAGCCACGAGGGGTTGCAGACTCCAGGGGAGCAGAGTACTGGCACAGGGCCCTAGAAAACAGGGAGATCATCCCCTAATAGACAGCTGCTGCCATTGGCTGCTCTGCACCTGTTGCAATTGCGCTGAAGCCACCGTATGTACAACAGGGCTCTGCATATGGAAGAGCTCGGCGAGGGCGCAGTGGTGAAAAAACAAGCTTTGGTATGGATTGTATGCCATGTAAGAAGTTCCCTCTCCTGTGTGTACAAAGTAAACTGTTTTCTTAACATTACACTTAGTAGTTGTCTTGTTATCCAGCACGCAGTAACAAACATGGTGTTAGAACCGGGATCACAAGCATCCTAAGCCTGAGGCCTTCCAAATGACTAAAAGTGAGTAACCAACACCGTGTTGCAGCTGTCATAAAGCCAGATGGATTTAGACAGCCCGACCCACTCCTGTTCGAGGGCAATGTAGCTGAGAACTGGCTTATCTTTGATCAAGAGTATGACATATTTATTGCAACAGCACATAGTGACAAGCCTGTCCCCACCAGAGCATATTTTATTGAATTTGGTGGGAATTGTTAGGTCTGCTTTGTTCATGAATGAGTGAGTCAAACATCAGACTGAGTCGAAATCAAGGTTCTTTGTTCTTTATTGCCGGATTGTAACACTTGCAACTAACAGTGTTAGTTGGAGAAGGCGCATTCTGCCGTTATCAGCAAGTGGTGTTTTTTTATACCTCAGGATACGTACTTAGTAAATTATCATACCATTACATTGTCCAATGAATAAACTGTTGCTATCCTTCTCTGTTAGTCTGCTGCACATCATTCTTAGTGCAAAGCTTATCTTGAATGTACAAGGTCACATCTGCATTCTGTTACTCCTTAGTACTGGATGACTCCTTCTCCGGTCCCATCTCATGATGTTTTTACCTTACAGCCTGGAAGCCATTTGAAGGGAGAGGTTATTCGTGTATGATAGTGCATGAAGGGGAACTCGTTACCAGCCCGGCTGAGATGATGGAGGTGCTTGAGTGTCTAAAATGAAAATTCAGGGGAATGTAATGATTGAAAGACACAAGTTTAATACTAGAGACCAAAAGCCTGGCAAGTCGATTAACTCGTACATCAGCGATTTGAAAATCAGGGCAAAGACTTGTAACTTTGGAATGCTCTGAAGAATTAATTAAAATCAGCATGGTATGTGGCATTTGTGACGACAGTATTAGGAAGGCACTTCTGCGTGACGACTACCAACACTTGCAAAGGCCATCTCTACCTGTTTTGCTTATGAAACCACAGGAGAATAGCAGGGAGCTAGCCCCTCCACAGCAACATGCCACAAGTGTTGACACAGTCCAGACAGGACTGACTTCCAGGCTGGAGGTCAGGAGAAAAAGCCAGCCAGGCCATACCACACTCTCATCCAGGGCAGAGGACAGCAACTGCAGAAGTGACCATGTGGCACAATGAGAAATGTGCCTGGCATTCAGCCAGTATTTTAGAGCCTGCAGAAAATTGAACCATTTCAGCAGATGCTGAGGAGCCAGGCAGCAAACCAACTCTAGGCCCAGACCTAGGATGACAATTCACCAGCTGCAGCAAGGGGGAAGCAACCCAGATGACAGGCTGACTGTGGATAGCAGGGAACTCAACAGAAATGCAAATCAGGGGAAACAATGAAATCTTTGACTATGAAAGTCAACGGCAAGATGGTAGAAATGAAGGTCGACACAGGAACAAAGTGAAAAATCGTGTCACAGAAGACTTTCAGTCAGCTGAGGAAAACTGAACAGTTTAAGCTATGTGTCAGGTTAACAAGTATAGTGGCATATGGAGACAGCAGAATCAAAACCAATGACACGATGCAGATGTGGTGCTATATGCAGGGATAGTTGCACGTACTAATGTTCTTTGTAGTCCATGGAGATGTCATGCTTCTGTTGGGCCTGAGTGCATACATGCACTCCTCGTTAAGCAGAGAAGTACACCAAATAAGCCCCTCTGAAGCTTATTTGTGCCAGAGAATTTTTTCCAGAATATGGTAACCTTTTCACAGATGAGCTGGGGAAGTTGCCAGTAACAAACTCCATGTGGCTTGACTCAAAGGTGAGACCCATGGCTCTTCTGGCACACTGTATACTGGTGGCAATGAAAGACGAGGTCAAGGCTGAGCTGGTCATAATGCAAGGCCTGGATGTGATTACCCCAGTCTCTGAGCTGACCAAATTACTGTCCTCCATGGTCACTGCCAAGAAGAAAGATGGACAAGAGATCCAGATATGTCTAAACCTGCAAAACCTCAAAGCCCTGATAAGCACCATCCAAAGCGCACCATGGAGGAAGTTGCTTCACAAATGGTCGGCACAACTGTTCTCAGTTCTAGACAGGTCATGCTCTCTTATAAATTGTCATTATCGACCATATTCAGTACTGGGTTTGGTTGATACAGATTTCTGCAGATGCCATTCAGGATCAATTTGGCCAGAGATGCATGGAGCAAATTTTGGCCAGGTACCCCAATGACATCATAGTCCAGGAAGGCAAACCTTAGGCTCAACAACTCCCGGAAGAGCAAATTCTGGCTGAATGAGGCCAGCTACGTTGACCATGTGTTTACTAGCAGAAGCCTGAAGGCGGACCCCTAAAAAAAAACCAAGGCAATCAATGAGATGCTGTTGCCGGCAGATGTGACGGACCTACAAAGGTTAACTACCTGGGCAAATTCATCCTGGACTCAAGCAAACTCAGCTCCACTAAGACAGGTGACTCAAAGATATGGAGTGGACATGCATGAGCAGTAACCAAATGCATTTGATGCTTTAAAGAAGCATATGTCATGTTCACCAGTTTTGTTGCACTACGACATATGAAGACCAGTTTTGCTGACCTGTGACGCATCACAGTATGGCTAGGTGCAGCATGTGGTCTATGCATCAAAGTCGCTGACAAGGAAACCAGGTATGTCCAGATTGAAAAGGAGTCATTGGCAGTGGTTTTTTCCTGTTCCAAGTTCAACGACTAAGTTGATGGTAGACAGTGACCATAGATACTGACCACCTACCCTGGTCATGATATTGAAGCTGATGCACGCAGCGTCAGTGAGGTTGCAAAGAATGATGCTTAGACTTCAGAAATACATCACTTTGGAACACAAGTGTGGAAAAAAGATGCACCTAACTGACGTGCTATCCCATGCCCCCAGAAAATACACAGTCCAACTGGTCGAGGAAGAGGGCACTTTTGATGTAATGATGGTCATGCACATTTCCTCATCCCAACTGAAGGAACTAAGAAGATGCACAGCTGAAGACACCACTTTCAGGATCCTAGGTACTTTTAATAGGGGTGGTTGGCCAGATAAGCAGCGCAGCCTGTCACCAAAAGTGCAGCCCTACTTCCCATTTCATGACGAGCTACTTGTCGATGAAGAAATCGTAATGAAGGGCCAGAGAGTGGTAATCCTGACTTCACTGCAAAACATTTACATTGGCATCCTGCAGAGAGAACATCTGGGTGCAGAGGGAACAAAATGAAGGGAGAGAGACAGTTTTTTGGCCAGGAATAATTGAAACATTGATCAAGTGTAAACTCGTTCTGTGTGTAACAGCACTAAGCCATACCAGCAGAAGGTGCCACTGCACCTTCACCCAGTGGCAGACCTTACCCTGATCAACTGTGGCAAAAGACATTTTTGAATGGCAAAGTCAACAATACTTGGTAGTAGTCGATTCATACTCGGGATGATTCGAAATAGACCTGTTATGCAATGCTACTTCCTCAGAGGTCATAACCAAGCTAAAAAGACACTTCAGAGCATGAGGCACCTCACATTCTGCTGTCAGTCAATGGCAGACAATTCACCAGGAAAAGATTCTGAGACTTTGCAACAGCGTGGGACTTCACCCACATCACCAGCAACCCAGAATATCCAGTCAAATAAGTTGGCTGAGGGAGAGCTGTAAGAAGTGCAAAGCAGCTCATGGAAAAGTCTCATGGGGAGAAGACAGATGTATTCCTCAGTCTGCTTAACCTGAGGAACATCCCTCATGATGCTACATTGGGCTCTCTGGTGCAAGACTAATGTCAAGACAGACGTGAATGACTCGACTGGTGGCAAGGAGGCTTCTGGTGCCATTATTGAGGAACCCACAAGAAATCAAGGCCCAGCCGCTGAGTAAAAGACTGGCACAGGAGAAATGCTAATACAGAACAAATTGACTGCTTGAGTGATTGGCAGAAGGGCAGATCATCAGAAAGCAGACTATGCAGGGCTACGACTGCATGGGTATAGTCAAAGGGAGCTGCCAGGAGCCTAGGTTATACCTAGTCCAATCAGAAGGGAGGGTGTACAGAAGAAACTGGTGACACATCCTTCCAATAAGGGAGCCACTCCCATCCCAAACTAATCCTGATGAGACTGTTCCAGGATTTGATAAGTGATCTTGAGATTGGCAGGACTCCCTCAGTGACCACACATGATACAATGGACAACACAAACTTTCAGGCTGTTGCACCCCAAGCCTCCACATCCACAGAGGGCTTCTACAGGACATGCTTCAGACATAGCTGTAAACTTAACCCTAAGTACAGAGACTGAACTGGGTTGGCTGTTTCATCACTTGAAAAGAATCAAGGTAATGTATAACATTAGCTTTAACTGGTATGTGGGGGTTGTTCAAGACTGGAGATGTAGACAGCCACTGCCATCAGCAGAGTAGCTCATTGGAGAGTAGCTCATATTGTCCTGCTTTTTAAGGCTCCAAGAGTAAACCAGGTAATTGTAGGCTGGTGAGCCTGATGTCAGTAGTAGGTAAATTATTGGGAGTTCTGAGAGAAGATATATAGGTATTTGGACAGCCATGGGCTGATTATGGATGTCAGCATAGCTTTGTGCATGGTAGGTAGTGTTTAACAAATCTTGTAGTTTTTCAAGGAAGTTACAAAGAAGGTAGATGAAGGAAAGACTGTAGATGTTTAAGGCCATGGACTTTAAGGCCATCGACAAGGTCCCACATGGGAGGTTAGTTCAGAAAGTTAAGACACTAGGTATACATGGGTTGTAAACTGGATTCAAAGTTGGCTGTGTGGAAGAAACAGTGGTAGTGAATGGTTGCTTCTCGGACTGGAGGTCTGTGAGTGTTGTGTCTCAGGGATGTGTTGGGACTATTGTTGTTTGTTGTCTATATCAATGATCTGGATGATAATATGGTAAAATTGGATCAGCAAGTTTGCTGATGACACAAAGATAGTAGTGGACAGTGAGGAAGATTTTCAAAGCTTGCAGAGGGATCTGGACCAACAGGGAGAATGGGATAGTAAAATGGATGATGGAGTTCAATGCAGACAAGTATGAGGTATTGCATTTTCGAAGAGCAAATCATAGAAGGACTTGCTCTATAAATAAATGGTAGGGCATTAAGGAGTGTGGAGGAGCAGAGTCCTGGGGATAAAGGTACATTGTTCCCTGAAAGTGGTGTTCTAGCTGAACAGGGTTGTAACTATTGGCATCTTGACCTATATAAACCTAAGTATTGAGTATAGGAGTTGGGATGTTGTGTTGAAGTTATATAAGACATTGGTGAGGCCAAATTTGGAAATATTGTGTGCAGTTCTGGTCACCTAGCTACAGGATATCAATAAGATAGAAAGAGTGCAGAGAAGATTTATGAGGATGTTGCTGAGTCTTCAGGAGTAGAGTTCAGGGAAAGATTAAACAGGTTAGGACTATTCCTTGGAATGAAAAAGAATAAGGGGAAATTCGATAGAGGTTTACAAAATTGAGGGCTATAGGCAGTAAATGTGAGTAGACTCTTTCCACTGAGATTTGGAAAGAGAAATATGAGGGGACATGGCTTTAGGGTGAAAGGGGAAAGGTTTGGTGGAACATTAGGGGGAACTTGTTCATTCAGTGTGGTGGGAGGTGGAATGAGATGCCATCTGATGTAGTGGGTGCAGAATACCTTGAGTTTTAAGAATATATTGGATAGAGACATGGATGGGAGAGGTCTGGTGGGATTTGGAATGGGAGCAGGTTATCGGGACTAGATTTGAACAATAGTCAGCACAGACTAGAAGAGCTGAATAGCCTGTTTTTTGTGCTGTAGTGCTCTATGGCTGCTCTGCACCCAATGCAATTGTGTTGCAGCCACTGTACTCGCAACAGCACTCTGCGCAAGCAGGAGATCTGCAAAGGTGTGGCGGTGAAAAAACAGGCTTTGGCACAGAGTATATGCCATGTAAGAACCTTTCTCTCCTGTGAACAAAGTAGAGTTTACTTAACGATACTCTCAGTTGTCATATTATTCAACATGCAATAATGAACATCTGTATCTGAGGATAAGCAGAGGAGATGACCACAGGATGTTGACCATGGTGGCAGACCAGTGAGGGTGCTCTGTAGCTGAAAGGTGGGCTGCTGATGAGGCAAGAAACCCACGGAGACTGGGCTGCTAGAGACTGCTGTCGGGGAACTTGCACTGGGCTCCGGACTGCTGGAGACTGGCTGAAGGAGTACCAGGTATCAGAAACTGGATGGGGGGGGGGGGGGGGTGGAGGCACTGAAGGGTTCCTGACAGTGTTGGAGGTTCATATCTGGAGTGGAGGCTGCGGCAGTTCTGGAGGTGAATCAATGGATACTCATACTCAGTGATTCTGGGGGGGGGGGGGGCTCTGCTTTTCTTTCTGACTTTAAGAGGCACTTCAGACTATTTCTGCTGATGGCAAATCTGTCTGCCTTACAGCAGGCAAAAGCAATTTTGTGTAATATGACAGTTTTATTACAACACAATAAATTGAATCTTGAATTAATGCAGTTCCTGATTCAGACCTTCTGAGGGAAAAGAACCACCTGTAAAACACCAATTCTGGAGTAATAAAATTTTTAATCTGCTTACAATTTTGTAATACTTGAGGAAAAAATGTTAACTTCCTAAAGAAGAGTTGTGTGACTATTACACCAGACATTGAGCTCTATCGTCGGACCTCTATTTCTTTGTAGTATTAACAATGCATGCTGTACACCTACATTAAAAACATAAGAAATAGGAGCAGGAGTAGGCCATCTGGCCTGCTCAGCCATTTAACAAGATTATGGCTGATCTGATCATTTATTCAACTCCATCTACTTGCCTTTTCCCCCATATCCCTTAATTCCTTTATGTAAAAATATATCTAACTGAACCTTAAATATGTTTAATGAAGGAGCCTCAACTGATTCCCTGGGACAAAGTTTTTCCTCAACAGTTTTAAATCTACTCCCCTGAATCTTGAGGCTGTGTCCTCTAGTTCAGGTCTTACTTAACAGTGAAAACAATTTTCCTAGTTCTATCTTCTCTATCTCTTTCATAATCTTGTGTTTCTCTAAGATCTCCTCTCATTCTTCTGAATTTGAGCATAATCCTAGGAGATTTAGTCTCTCCTTGTAGGTTAATCCCCTCATCTCCAGGATCAACCTGGTGAACCTCCTCTGAACTGCCTCCAAGGCCAGTATATCCTTCCTCAACTAGGGAGACAGAACTGCTCAGAATTCTCCAGTTCTGGCCTTACCAGTACCTTGTATAGTTGCAGCATGACCTCCCTGCCCTTGAATTCAATTCCTCTAGCAATGAAGGCTAACATTCCATTTGCCTTCTTAATAAACTGTTGTACTTGCAACCCAACTTTTTGCAATTCTTGCATAAGCACTCCCAAGTCCTTCTTCACTACAGCATGCTATAAGTTTTCACCATTTAAATAATAATCTGCTCTTCTATTTTTCCTACCTAAGTGATTAACCTCATTTACTGTACTCTATCTGCCAGACCTTTGCTCACTCACCTAACATAACTATATCCTTCTGCAGCCTCTTCACATCTCTTCCAAATCATCAATGCAAATGGTGAACAGCTGCAGGCCCAGCAATGACCCCTGCGGCACCCCTTACCACTGTCTGCCAATCAGAAAAACATCCATTTATCCTGACTCTCTGCCTTCTGTCAGATAACCAATCCTCAAACCAGGCCAATATACTTCCCCCGACTCCATTCATCTCTATCTTACAATTCTCTTGTGCGGTACCTTATCAAACGCCTTCTGAAAATCCAAATATACAACATCAACCTGTTCCCCTCTATCAACCGCACCCGTTATATCCTCAAAGTACTCCAGCAGGTTTGTCAAACAAGACCTGCTCTTTCTGAATCTATGCTGTGTCTGCCTGATGAAAACCCTAGTTCTAAATATCTCGCTATTTCATCCTTAATGACAGCTTCAAGCATCTTCACAACTACAGATGTGAAACGAACTACTGATAGTTACCAGGCCATTTCCTCATTACTTTATCAATTTCCCTTTCTCATCTTCAAGGGTCCGATGTTGACTCTAACCACTCTCCTGTTTTATATATTTATAAATTTTTTTGCTGTTTTTATATTTTAATGCTAATTTACCTTCATAATCCTATTTCCTTTTCCTTATTTCCCATCTATTTCTCCTTTGCTGCCTTTTAGTTTTCCCAATCCTTCAGTTTCCCACTACTCTTGGGTACTTTGTACACTAGTTCTTAATTTTTATACTTTCCTTTATTTCCTTAGTTAACCAAGACTGATGCTTCCTTCTCTTATTGCCCTCATTTTTAACAGGAATATATTTTTGTTGAGCATTGTGAAAAATCTTTGAGTCTTCCACTGTTCCTCAATTGTTCTGCCAACTAACCTGTGCTCCCAGTCCACACTGTCCAATTTCTTTCTCATCTTGTTGTAGTTTCCCCTGTTCAAGCATCATACACTAGTTTTAAATCTATTACTCCTCCATCTGTATGAGAAATTCAATCATACTATGATCGCTTTTTCCAAGAGGGTCCTAACTACAAGATCGTTAATTTTACCTATCTCATTGCACAATACTAGATTTAAAATAGCATTCTCCTTGTTGGTTCCTTAATATGCTGCTCAAGACAGTTATTGCAGATGCATTCTATGAAGTTATCCTCCAGACTCCCTTGATCAACTTGATTTTCCCTATCTACATGAAAGTTAGCCCCCCACGACAACTGTCGTTCCGTTCTTACATCCCTCATTTATCTCTGTTAATGGCCTGTGCCACTGTGCTATTGTTATTTGATGGGTGATGGACAACTCCCACCAGTGATTTTTATTTTCTCTTCCCCCCCCCCCCCCCTTACTATTCTTAATCTCAACCCAAATGGACTCAACATTCTGCTCCTTGGATCTTGTATTGTCTCTCACTATTGCCTTGATCTCTTCCCTAATTAAGAGCGCCACCCCACCAAAACTTTACCTTAGTCTCTTTTCGTATTACCTGATACCCTCATCAGCAGCAAAAAAAGCAGCCAAAACCAGCTTGGGATACATGACACAACAAACCTGCAATGGAAATTGCACAAATACCAAGATGAATCAAAATTATTCGTAATGAGATAAAGTCACGACTCAAAACCTGTATTTTCATATCTAGTTGCCCACCTTGCAACCATGTTTCTGTTATGCTCACTAAATCATATGCTTGGGTACTGATTTTCACCTCAAGTTCACTAACCTTGTTTCTAATACTACGGCCATTAGATAAAGTGCCCTGGTGCTCATTTCCTTTTAGAATTTAGTGACCTCTGCATCTTTTGTTTTTGACTTTTCAGACCTTTTTTTTCTTTCCTAACTCTAGCTTTGGTCTTTGTACCACCTTCCTCATTCTTTCTTTATAAGTTCCCTTCCCCAATGACACTAGCAAACAATCTCCCTAGGACCTCTATGCTGGCCCTGTCCTGATGTAGACTGTCCAGTTTGTACTGGTCCCATCTGCCCAACAACATATTCCAATACCCCAAGAAACTGAAACCCTTGCTCCTACACCACCATTCATGCCACATATTCATTAATTATCCTGCTACTTCAACTCTGACTATCTTGTGGCACTGGTAATAATCCAGAGATTATTACTTTTGAGGTCCTACTCCTAGATCCCTATATTCATCTTGTAGGACCTCATCCCATTTTCTTCTTGGTACCAATATGGACAATGACAGCCAGCTGTTCACTCTCCCCTTTCAGAATGTCCTACAGCTGCTTTGAGACATCCCTGATCCTTGCACCTGGGAGGCAACACACCATCCAGGAGTCTTGTTTGCAGCCATAGAAGCTCCTGTCTGTTCCCCTTACTATAGAATCCCCTATAGCTATTGCTCTACTGCTCATTTTTTCTCTCCCTCTTGCACATCTACTCAGTTCCATGATCTTGCCTACTGCTGCCTTCTCCTGATGGGCCATCACTCCCAACAATATCTAAAGTGGTATATCTGTTTTGGAGGGTGATGACTACAGAAGATTCCTGCACTACCTTCCTGGTACTGCTCTTGCTATTGGTCATCCAGTCCCTATCTTTCTCTATTCTCAAGTTGTGGTATGACCAACTCACTAAATGTGCTATCCACCACATTCTTTGTTCCAAAGTAAATCCACCTAAAAATAAATAAGTGGTTGAAACAAATGCAACAGCCTTTATACCAATTCTAAGATGAAATTTTACATTCATTGAGACAGAAATTTACTGCCATGCCAGGTATAGTTGTTTAGAGAGGAAAAAAATAAGCAATTTCATTATTTTACAATTAAAAGTCTGATAGATAAATGCTATAGTCTTATACTAATTCCATTTGTTGATTTGGCTTGGTTCATTATTTATTAATGCATGCTCAAAGGAACACATCAAATGATATTCTCACTACATCTTTACAGTTTGGGGAACGAGGAAAAACAAAATGAAACACCTCATGACATTTTGGATCCAAAATACTTCCATCAATACATGTCTGTCAATTAAAGGGAAAAGTTTAAAATATTCAAACAATGAACTGCTTGAACCATATGGAGTTGTAGCATTCAATGCAAATATTAGGTGTGGATGCAGAATGCAAGTGTATATCCAGAATGAGTTTGGAAGATGAAAAGAGATTGGCATAAATATTAGAAAAGGAGTGAAGAGTACTACTACATTCACCCTTCAACTGTGAAAGCTTGTGCAAATGGGAAATTTGTTGTGTGTTCATGTTGTCTATCCACCTCTATGAAAATAGTTCAAAATAAAATTACACTGAACTCACCTTTCAGTTCATCAGCAGCAAAAAAAGCAGCTAAACAATCTTCTAATGTGACAACCGGACCCCAAAACCAGCTTGGGATACATGACACAACAAACCTGCAATGGAAATTGCACAAGTACCAAGATGAATCAAAATTAAACTTAATGAGATAAAGTCACAACTCAAAACCTGTATTTTCATATCCAGTTGCAAGCAGAACATAAATAAAACAAAAAAAAAGACATGAAAAGAAGGCAAGCATTTAACATAACTCTAAATTTTGTAAATCTATTTTTTGTTACTCTTTTCTGTTACCAAATTTCAATTGATAACAAATTAATTTATTTATCTGCTAATATGAACTTAACCAAGTTTTTAAAACTTTATTTCATTACGGGCATTTGAAGCTTTCGATGGAAGTAAAAAAAAAAAAAAAAAAAAAATAAAATCTGCAGTTAACACTGACTGGTGGAATGACTCACTTTTGCTGAATGAGAAAGTTTAATACAATTGCACTTGCAATAGTAATAATTCCATCAGTTTGGAGAGATTCTACAAATTGAGATTCAAGAATGGTTAAAATGTTCAATGTCTGTGTCACAGCAGAATAGATAAAAGGCAAAACATCCAAATCACCATACAGGCAAAATAGCAATGTTGCTTGAATGTAAATGGCAGATCAGGTGCACAGACCCATTTCATGAAGTATCCACTTGTTCAGTATGCCTTTTGATAAATTTCATACTTGCTTTTAATTAAAAAAAATGCAATTTTATAAATTGGTATGCCAATGTTTAGTAAAAGCAAACTGAAGAATGGTAAGACAAACTTAAACAAAAATGGACTAAAGCAATGTGTGAAGGAGCTTTATCTGAAATCTAACCAGTTTTGGAAACACCATTTACCTTCTAATATAATCCATAATAAATGCTACCCATCCTTGTGTAGTGTAAGCATCACCACAGGTGCCACTTTTCACAGGTAAATTTTGGTGGATGGATGCATGTAATTTAGCCAGGTCCTCTTTACCAGGGATTGGCAAAGACAAATCTTGAAATGTTTCCACTGTGGAAGAAATCTGTAACAGGATAGTTTTATCATGTTAAATTAAAAGATACAAATTTGCTAATGTTTTGGTGCATCATCCAATTACAATACTTCATGCAAGTAAACTGCATCTTCTTCAATATACTGTAACATTGTGTCCTAACCTCTTCTCCACATCCTTTGATATTCTCTGCCTTTTGTTGTTTGAATTTCAATTATATACTGTATCTATTTATCTTATTGTTCAGAGCAACCATTTGATACCATGTGGCTCTCTTTAATCAAGTATTATAATCTTCCGGGATCTACACATAGAAGCTGAAGAAGTTTTAAAACATTAAATAAAAACAATTTAGCATGACATATTGCATAAAATAATCTTGTACTTCTATAGAAAAGTGGAAATTTAATCCCAAACAGTTTATTTTGTTTTGACTTGCCTTGAATCAATTTCATTAATTTAATTTGTGAGTGCATTTATTAATTACTGCAGGTCAAGTTATGTCAGTATTCTCTATTATGACATACAAAATCCTGACTAACTGCAAAAAAAAAGTCATGTTAAATAATCCTGATTTTCTGAAAAGTTGGCCCTCGCTCAGTGGTAGCGATCCCATCTCTGATTCAGAGGATATTGGTTCAAGTTTGAGATTTGAACTTGTAACATATGCCGATGATAAGCCAATGTGGAATTTGATCAATAACTAAATCCTTAAAGATGCTGCATACTTTTAGCAGTCATTTTTCATTACCAGAAGTACATTGTGAGCATGTAGTGGGGTTGCTACAGTTAAAGCACGAAGTTGAAGAAAGCAGACTCTCACACGAAGAGAGTGTAATCAACACTGACTTTATTGGGCTGCAGCTTCCTTTTATAGGCAGCCAGCTGCACCACCTCTGGGGTGTGGCTTGAGCAGGGCTGGTTGCCAAGTGGCTGTACTGGATGAGTGGGCCCAGAATGGACCCTCTGCAATCCTCTGGCGGTGACTGGTTGATTCAACCGCTATTCCTGTAGCCTATGGGAGTGGGCGTCTCAACCTGCCCGCTGTTTGCTCGATCGCAGAATTTGATGGACGTTTCCTGTGTCAGGCAGCTGCAAGTAATTAATAATGATCTCATTGTTAAACAGCTACTAAGACAAGTGGGAGTTTTCTGCTGCAGGCTTAAATATATAGAGGTTTATAGTGGATAACTAGAGTTTTACTACCGTGCATCTTGGCGCCTCATAGTTCGGCGGGCAGCAACCTCCTTTAAACAAGACCGCAGAGCCCACCTCACTGACAAAAGACAAAGGAGGAAAAACCCAACCCCAACCAACCAATTTTCCCCTGCAACCACTGCAACCGTGTCTGCCTGTCCTGCATCGGACTTGTCAGTCACAAACCAACCTGCAGCTGACGTGGACATTACCCCTTCATAAATCTTCGTCCGCCAAGCCAAAGAAGAAAAGACTATATCTCCTGCATAAATAAAGCAACTTCACATCATTTAATGCATGCTAATGGTGAGACAGAAGTAGGTTCCACTTCTGCCTAATTCATGGTACAATGATACCTCACAGGTAGTAACTTCTGGTTTATGCTGTTAAATTGTTTATCCACCCACCCCTGCTGAAACATTTGGAAATAAGTAATGCAACACCAGTCTTATCGCTGTTTAAGTGAAATGGAAATTCTATGATATATTTCTCAGCAGACTTCTTCAGCTTGTCCAGAAATGATATGTTTAAAAGCTGCTGGAATGTGGCTGTTCAAGTTGGAAAAGAACCAACTTGGTCCCCAACCATCTTTATTTACCTGTGTTGCACACAACATATTCATTCTTTTGTTTCTCCACCAAAAATTCAACATCTTTGTAAATGCCATATGACTACAATGGAAGGTGTAAAACCAGTTTAAAAAAAAATTAAAGAGTGGAGATCAATTTTATACTTATGAACTTTAGAAACAGAAATAGATCATTTGGCTGCTTATACCTACTTCAATATTCAAATCAACAATGGCTGATATTCATTTGTCTATATCCATCTGAAACCTCTCTGCATTCTTCTCACACTTCATGACACCACCTCGCTTTGTATCATCGGCGAATACGGTATGCAAACACATGGACTCCAAAACCAATCTCTGTGGCACACCACAGATCACAGCCTTCCAAATCAAAAAATGACCAGTTTAATCCTATTCACCACATTCTGTATTTTTGGTGCTGTTTTCTGGAGTCAAGATCCAGTGTTTACATTTTCTTCAAAAACTGTCGTGCAAAAGCTACTTGAATTAATCATTAAAGAGAAAATATGCTTTTTTTTAAGCTTTACAACAATTGACATTCTGTGATAATTAACCTTTAATGCAGGCAATGAAATAGAAACAGACAGACAAAATAGGTCATAACAAGCAAAAAGAAATGGATGGATTAAGATAGGTATGGAGGGCAATTGATGGTGCTTTTTAAAAACCTTTGAAATGTAATTTTTAAATTTCAGAGGTCTAAATATTTATTTCATGTTTAGACGTATGAACTGACATAATAACTAGCAAGTTAATATGGAAAGAGCATTCAATTTACAGGATAAATGTAGTAAAATGCATCAGCTCCACAGGGGTCAGTGATTGTTAGTTATTAAATAAGTTTAATTAACTAAAGCTTTGAGGGGAAACTACTTGATGTGCTGCAGTTACAAAAGAATAATAATAAAACTAAATGAATAGCTCCAAATTACTGCAGGATTCTACACCAAATTATAATATATTAGCTCAAAGAGGCTTACTCTGTCACAGGTGAGACACTGGACTAGGCTCAATATTGACCCATCAAAAATATCAGAAATTACACTGCGATATTTGGGTTGCCTTTTCTTCTTGGTTGACAACAGAAGTTGCGCTGAATGAGGAAAAAAAATGAATTACACATTGTAAAATGACTAAATCGAGATAATAAAATTCACGCCAACATGCATAAATTGTATTTGTGTAATACTGCTATGTAACAGAGTTGCAGAGTACAATACAGAATAATAACAAAACAAAATTTGACACCAAACCTCAAGACAATATATTCAGGAAAATGATCAAACATGATTGAAGATGTAGCTTTTAAAAAGGAGGAAGACACAGATAGCCAGAAATATTTAAGAGATTGCCACTTTACAATCTTGGAATAACTCATGGCCAGGTGGAGAGACAATTAAAACCAGGGATGGTCACAAGACCAAAAAGAAGAATGCAGGCATCTCAAGTGTTTCAGGACTGGAGTAGCTGCAGAGACAGTTAGGGATGAAGTATTTTAAAACAAGGATTGATATTTTAAAATTAAGAGGTCAGAAAACAGGCGCAAGGTTTTTAACCAAATTAGGCAGTGCGAGTTAGAACACTAAAGGTTTGAGTTTTACTTCATCTCAAGTTTGTGATGAATAAAATGTGGAAGGCTGGTCAAGAACACTTTAAAATAGTCTTCCTCCCCCTTCCCCCTTGCGCTAGTTTATTCACATGACTGACTGATTTTCGGCACTTCTGAGGAAGGCTCAAAACGTTAACAGCCTTTTGATTTCTATGGACGCTAAGTTTAAAGATTAATTCATGGGGTGAATAGGAAGCAATGTCATTACATGAAATCCTCTGGCTACAACTAGACAGATGAGAAAAAGGTGTCATGTAAGTAGGCACACTAAATTGGATGACAGTGAAGAGGCCCTGAAAGAGGATAATATTAATCAAGTTGAAATCTGTAGACAAATTAATGTTTTCTTGATTGTATCAACATACTTTAAAACAAAAAGTATTTAATATTAAAATCAAAAATATGCTCCTAATCATTTGCATTTATCTACTTAAAAGAAGACCTTATTTTGTGTCTTCAGGAGTACAATATGTGGTTTTGCCTATTCACAAGCACATTACTAAAAAATTGTCATTTGGTCAATCTGACAACTTCAGTTGCTTAAGAATGCTTTTAAGAAAACTAGGAAGAAACATTGTTCTGAACTGCAAATAAATTCATTTGAAGAGGTACAATTAGTTTTTTCTTTTAAAAAAAAATCACATGACCAAAAGAACATAGATTCAGAATTTATTAGTATATTGTATTTTATCTTTTGCCATAATGCCAGTGTTTTTTAAAAAAATCACAAGGAAATTATTATAATAGCACTTTGGAAGAGTACCTTTCTTCAAAGAAAATGGTGACACTGCCCTCATTGGACTCGATCGAGGTGGGCTGCTGGACAACTTGGAATGAAGTTCTTGATGGATAGGGCTGCAAGATCGTGACGTGCGGCGAATGTTTACATCATTGTCAGGTTCTGGATCAGGCAAACAAATGAAATCAAAAAGGTTATCTTTTCCAACACTGAAGCAGGATGACTGGCTTTACAGCATATTATATTGGGGGAGAATCTAGCTTTCATTTCAAATATCACAATAAAGCTATCAGTGAAGAGAAGAATTGTTCCCATAAAGATTCAGTTTCTCTTAAAATTCCCATAAGAGAAAATTTAGAATTCAAGCCTGTTATCTCAGATCATTGAATATCATTCTGTATTCATTCTACAGGTATGTGTAAAATGCCATTAAAGGTAGATAACAATTTATAATTTATTGGATAAACTTGTCATGAAATTTGTTGTACATAATGGTAAAATACTGAAATGGTACAAGATTGCGTTAGTAAACACTACACAAGGTTCACTAATTGAACAGGTCAAAGTAAGCTTAAGAAAAGTATTTAAATACAACACCTGGTGCTCTGCAAGGACTTCTAGAAACCATAGCAGTTCTGGCATCACCAGAACCTCCAGCATCTCCCGAACTCAAAGATGTGTCTACATCTGCATCTTCATCAATTGCATCCACTAACCCCAGTCTATGGTGGCCACATGAAAATTTTCTGTCCTTTTGCCTCTCTTTTTCTGAAATTCCTTTTCCACATTCATCCTGGATCAATAGCTCTGTTTCAATCTGCTTCTCAGAGGAACATTTGCTTCTGTTTTCCCCTTCCCCTTTATCACTGCTTGCGCCAGAGTCACATGAGAGAAACTCATCCTCTGAAGGACTCCTGTCCCCATCTCGCTTTTCTTCTGTGTCACTCGAAGAGTCACAATCTCTCTCTGTCAAAGGTTCCTTAAGTTCTTCATGAAGTTGATCCATCAAACATCGGAGAAATTCCTGTGTGTCCTGGAAAAGGAATCAGAGGAAAAAGAGTATGGCAGTCTGGTTATTATTTATGGCCTCCCATGTGAATACTGACAACATAACATCACCAATAATCTTGACGCACATGTCCCAACTATACCCAGTCATCTCTTTTCCATCCCTTTCTCTGCCCTACCACCACCAGTCTCTAAATTATCATACTGTCTCTCATCCAACATCAAACTTTGGACAGACCAGCCACCAACATCAATCCCCATCAAAAAACAAACCGGATCTGCAGACCCAATACCTTTTCTAGGCTAATGCATAAAAGGTCCTCAATCTAAACCTTTCACTCAGTTTCCAGTTCCAGATGCTGCCTAACCTGGTAATATTTCCAGCAATTTTATTAAATTTCAGATTTCATTCTATGTGAAAGTCATATGTTTTCTTCACAACCTTGGTTTTATATTTGACTCAAGTTCACATCGATATGATTTGTAAACTAGATGGGCCCACCTCTTCACCTGACTCTGACTCTCCTTCAGTTCATCAGCCGCTGATACTATCATCCATGTCTTTGTCATCTTTAGTCTTAATTATTTCAATAGATTCTCTTACTCAACCATCCTTAAAACACAAATTCAGCTTAAACTCTGTTGTCTATATCTTAACATTAACAAGTTCTGTTACCCATCATTCCCTGGCTTCCCATTGTACACTGTTTCTCGGTTAAACAATACACAATTTTAAAGTTCTTATCCTTGTTTTGAACCAACTCCACGGCTTCCATCCTCCATGACCCGACATTTTCCAACCCTATAATGCAAGTCATCTGCATCTGTTGAACTCTAGCTACTTGCTCATCCTTGCCTTCTCTACCTTAGTTCTAAAGTTTAGAATTCTTTCTCTAAATTCTGTTCCTTCCTTTATTCTTTTGAGAGGGATTTTTAAATTAATCTCTTAAGAACTATTTTGTCATCTGCTCAAATAATTTCCCATTTCAGCCCAATTTCAATAATATTCTTTCTTCCTTTTATTAAAAATACTTCATAAAATTGCATTCATAATTTTGGCAAAAGTGAGCAATTTAACAAAAACCCTCATATCTATGGGAAACAGAAATGTGACTTGAAAGATCTACAGCAACTTGACAGTAACCCAGCAGAGGTCCCTGAAAGCAAAAAATCTAGTATTCTGGGGCCTCTGTTCACATTTCATTGGAATGGAAAACACACAAACCATGTAAACTCAATACTGTACTGCATAATCAACTTTGCTCAGGTTCATACATTGAAGCTTATATTTATAAATGAAGCATTTCTGAACAAGATAAAACCAACATAGTATCTGCCAGTTATATCCATCCCTTTGAAATTTGAAAGGGAATTGAAATGCCATTTGAGAGTCTTCATTACAAAATATACACTGTTTTAATCAAAGAATAAAATTATTTTCAGTGCCGCGTACAAGTGGTTCATCAATTCAAATCAACATTAAGGAAAAAACGTTTAAAACCAAATGACCTTGAAACCAATCATTCTAAACATGGGACCTCAGAAACTTTCCTTTTCATTTAGTTCTCCAAATATTTTAACAAATATGCTTACTTTATTAATTTCTACAAGTTTTGTAGATATTTGTAGATTTGTAGAAAGGATAGATCTATTCAATGTACACTTGATAGGATTTTCCCACGCTTAAAATTAAAAACTAAACATCCTTCAGTTGGATACAGACATGCACTTCAATTGACACCACAGGGCAAACTGATTTAAGAGGCATGTCTTTATTTTTCTCACTCCACTACTTAAATATAGCATTCAGAGCATCAAACAATGGCCTACCATACAAAAAGTTGACAGATTTAAAACCAGAGATCTTTGAACAATAACAATATGAAAAATGTCAGAATTCAGGAAGATTCCAATCACTAATTGAACTAGTTCATTGATCATTTTTTTAAAAATGTTAGAACAGAACACAGCATTTATTCCCGTCATTAAAAAAGTTCTACATCTGCCATCACTGAAACTCTCACTGCAGCCTGTGCTTAATTGCATTGTATCAATGTTAAATTGCTAAATGTCTATTCTAATAATGTATGCATAGAGTAGAACCCCAATTTAACATGAACCCGGATAGTGGACCTTTTTCCTCTTTCTGGAATTGAAGATGTTTTCAGATCAAAGTGGAACGCACCATTAGAAGATGAAAATCTTTTTCAGTGTAAGACGAGCTTCACGCACTTCACTGATTAAAAATAAAAGTCAAATCCAAGTTGCTGGAAATCTCAGGAAAATAAGTTACGTGCATTGCTTTGGAAAAATGAGGAAAAGGCAGGACTAAAGGCTAAACACATGAAGACACCCAAAGATGTCAGCCTCGATGACTCCCTGTACAACTGGTTTGTTGAAGTGTGCTCAGAAAGCCTTACAATTTCTGGGCCTATTCTCTAAGCTCAGGCTGAGAAGTTTGACCAGCTGATCAAAGGAGAAACCTCACAGTTCAAAGCTAGCAATGGATGGCTAGACTGGTTTTAATGTTGTCACAGGATTTCTCAAGTGTTAGTGTCTGGAGAAATTTGCTCAGCCAATAGCGAATACCGACAGAACTAAAAACTCTCTTTGAAGAAGGTGGCTATGTCAAAAAACAAATGTACAATTGTGACAAAACAGCATCTGCTACAAGATGATCTCAGACCACACACTGTCTAGCACAGATGACGCCCATCAATGTGAGGGGACAAACAAAGCAAAGATCGCTGACATTGTTGTTTTGCGTTAACAAGACAAGTTAAAACCGCCCATGATTGGCAAATTTCGCTCGCCCCTCTGTTTTCACCATGTCAACATGAAGTCGTTACTGTTCAAGTACATGCATAGCAGCAATGCTTGGATTATCTTTGAGAATTGGTTTTACCTAACTTTTGTTTCTGCTGTCCGTACTCATTTTGCAAGCATAAGTTAGAACCCAAAGGTCTTCTTTTGCTTGACAACCATCCCACCCACTCACCATCTGCCAACCTATTAAACCGTGACGGAAAGATCCAAGTTTCTTACTTCCTAAAGGACACTACATCTAAGATCCAGCCTCTAGATCATCTCCATGTTCAAACAAAGTTACAAGCGTGAATTCATTTGTAGAATTGTAGACGAATCAACAATGCTGGAAGATTATCTGAAAAGCATGAATGTTAAAGAAGTTTGCACTTAGGTGGGAAGGGTTGGGCAGCAGTCAGCTCCTTGTTATTGGAAAAATGCTGGGGAAGGGTTTGGGTCCAGCCTTATCATCACAAAAATCCACCGAAGAAGATGACGATGAACAAAGTTTCTATGGCTTCACAGATGAAGAGGTGGGTGAGGCAGTTTCAAATTAGCAAAGAAAATTTTCACCAGTGTTACTCTGCCGATGACAAATGCCCGACATATGAGCATCTGACGGACTCAGGATCGTCTGTAATGTTACTATAGCACCGGTTCCTGAACCACAGGAGGATGACAATGAGGAGCCTCCACCCCCACCCCCAAAATTGTTTGAAGCCATTGAGTACCTTGAGGCTGGTCTAGTTGGCTGGAGACCCAGGATGTGGCCCATATAAAAATCCTCCAACTCAGAGGTATTTTGGATTTCGCTCGCCGCCAGAGACCTGCTGCATTCAGGTAACGAACGCTCGATCGCTTTTTTAAGAAATAAAATGATGATTGTAAGAAATAAAAAAAGATGATTGCAAATACAGGTACTGTACGTGCTCTTTATTTTTTTGAAAATGCTGTTTTCATGTCCCCGATTTAGCGCGATCTGTTTTTTGTCTTGATCTATCGTGTTGTAACAGGGTTCCACTGTATTGCTGGCAACAACCAGAAACAGTGCATTTTTCAATGTGTAGAAACATGGAGGGAAATTTAATGATCAATTCCAGAAAGCATGCAGGTCTTATTTAACATCTCTCAGCCAGGCAAAGCTCCAATTATTGGGAAAAAAAAACTAGATGCTGTAACTGTAAAAGCACCAGAGTTTATATTCTAGAATCAAAATGGACTAAAGGCCCATTTTCATGAGAACCTTTCTTGTAAGCACAGACAATTATTTAATCAATATCAAAATAATCAAAAAAAGGATGCAATTAGTTGGACACCATTGTTCAAACCGAAACAATGATACAGTCCATAACTTTGTTACAATAGTGAAGTGAAAGCCAACATAACTTTATTCTCAATCAAAGTTCCCAACTGATGGACAGGAACACATTCTTAAACTCTGTGAGCTTATTCTAAATGCTATATTTAAAGATAATCTCAACTTACCTGCTGTGCATAACCTCGGAACATAGGATTAATCAATTTAATGCCATGGGCAAGACTTGTAGGAACAACATAGCTAGGACTGTACAAGAAAGAAAAAAAATAAAATAAACCTCCTTATTTCAAGTAATTTGAATACCTCTCTCAAATTTTCATCATTGTGCGAAAGTGAGATTTAAACACCAAAATTTATATTTAAAACAAACCCCCTTACAATTTTTTTTTCAACTTCTCTTGAGGGATTAGCCAGAAGTTGGCTCGTGAATAAGAAATTTTGCAAGTTACAAGATGCAGTACAAAATGGTAAACAAAGCAGCAGCTATACAATTCCAGGGCTATAAAACTCTGTGTACATATTAAATATATTCCAATTCTCAGCTTCCAACTGGATCCATTTAATCATACATCCAATGGGTTTAATGGCCCTCTTTGCATTATAAAATCTAATGATTTGTCAACCAAGAATTTACAAAATAATTGAACACCTTATGCATTGTATCTGCTATAATTTGAACTTCTCCTGCTGCCTGATTTGCTGTCAATTTCTAGCATATGCTATTTTTTTTTTTATTTCCACCATCCCATAAGAATGTCCCTATGCTGCTTAATTTTAAAAAAAGCCAACAATTTGATAAAATTTTTTAATATACTTTATCTCACTTAATATCTGGGATCTAGACTGAGCAAACCAAAGACCCATACCAGCCATTGAAATCTTCCCACTTAAATGTGAACCAAAATTCTAACACCAAAACAAATACAGCAATCTACAAGTAAAACAATCTGTATGTTCTTCACAGAGAAGATGGAACATTCTTACAGGATTATTCATATAGATCTCATTACATTCAAAATGTACTGGGGTTTGTAGGTCAATTGGGTGACACAGTCTCGAGCTGAAAGGGCCTGTAACTGTGCTGTTTGCCTAAATTTTAGATCTTGATCAAGGATGATAATGTAAAGAGACCAAACTATCCAATGATGGCAGTTACAATTATTTCAAACTTCCAACATTGCTCTATTATTTTGATACGTGGCAAATGCCTTTGCTCAGTTATTTTGAAAAATGCCTTATGCTTTCACAAATGACCCTTTTGCTGCTCTATACATTCACCAGATTGCAAAATCCAGATAAACACTACAAATCCTAGACCCAATAAATGTTTTTTTTTAGTGGTTTACTCTCTTAGTTGATGGACTGCAACACAAATAAATGGAACAATCAACTGGTTCCATGAAGCAGATTTCATCAACATCTTATGCCCATGGAACCTTGATCTCAATGTATAATAGATATTTCTTTTATCCAATTCACCCCTCCATCCCTATCGCTGCAACTGCTTTTCTCTTTTCCCCATTACTTCAGAAGTTAATTAGTCTGTTTAATTAACTTTGTTTCTCTTTTTGCATAGCTTACCTGATCTGCTACATTTATCCTGCATTTCCTCCTTTTAAATGTATTTCCTCCTTTTTACTGATATTGTTCTTTGTTTAAAAAAAAAACTATGAATACAGTGGCCCCCTTATCTGCAGTTTCACTTTCCGCTGTTTCAGTTACCCGTGGTCAACCGCACACCAAAACTGATCCGACTGCCTTGCACTCTCCCCACAGCCCTGTGTTGGTCCCCACACTGATCCCTACTTACAAATAAAAAGTTTACAAGTACACTACAGTATCCCATATACCTTTGCTAAGTATATAATTATGATGTTCACACAATGTCCACATCGCATAATGCTCTATTTCACAGAACGTATCTTGGACATTAAGCGGTGCATACCCTGTAAAGGATTCGGCACTCTCCGCGATTTCAGGCATCCTCTGGGGGTCTTGGAACACATCACCCGCACAAAAGGGAGGGAATTACTGTATATCCAACAATGTCTGAATCCAACCAATAAGCTTGTTACTTTTTGTTAAAACTTGGTGGCAACATTTTAGCATTATATACAAAAACAAATTCACATTCATAAATGGACACATACCGTTTTTTGTGCCAAAGCTCAGAAATAAGTTTCTGATAGCTTTTGCAAAGAGCTGGCTTTTTGTCGGTACGAACCAAGCCTACACATTCCAAGAAGAACTGGGTGAGTGGTGGACTGCAACAAAAAAGTGGCAATTGAATTAACTAAATTTCAATTAGAATACCAGCAGCTCAATAGCAAAACAAAATGCTAACTAAAATCATTAAAATCTCAGGGTATTCACAATCAATCTCAATGGCTACATTAAGACTTAAAAGGCAAAGACATTTTCAGTTAGTAAGAGTTCTAAAACAAATAACAAAGTTTAATGACAAAATCTCTAGATCAAGTATTCATTCAAACAGTCAAAATGAAATAAAGAGTGGGAACTGACTGATCTCTCCTTGTTGGCGCTAAAACTTATTCAGGATATTTTTGGATAGGGAAAAGAGGATGGAGGTCAAATCTTTTTTTAAAAAATCTACATTCACAAAACCCTTTTTTTAAAAAATCTAAATAGTTATCATTTTGTACAGTCTTACTTTGAGTGGTCACACAAAGGTTTAGGGGTTACCATTTTCTCTGTTTAGGATTGCCACACAAAAGTGAGTGCAAAAAGACTAATAAACAACTTTCACAAGGACACTGGATACTTGGGGCAGGTGTTCAAGGGAGGAATGTATAATGTTAAGAGCAATGGAGTGGATGAATCCTCTTACAAAGAGATGGCAGAGGTATAATGGATGATTCCTGAACAGTATCATTCTGTTTGATTTCATTCTTAAATCCATGAAGAAAACCAAAGGATGTGAAATGCAAACATACATTTTTACCTGGCTTTTCAATAATTAGTGCCAACCCAATGTTTAATTTGATCATGAATTTGAAATACATATGATTAATTTTTCCATCAAATATTCATTAAGTATTGATACAGTATAAGTTGGAAAGGTACTAAGCTCAGTAAAACCCTTGTCCTACCAGTTGGACAGCGCCTGCAGTGCAGCATTCATGTAGCAAGAGTTTCCAATGTTCTTCATTCCTGTGAGTCCTAAGCGAGTTCAGCAAAAAATACAAATTTTAAAAAATGATGTTAATTTCAGGGGCAAAACAATAATGCATTTGAACACAAACTTTCCACACGAACATGCTCAATTCGGTCAATTGGGATAAACTCCCAGGTTGAACACAATGATTCATAACATTGACTTAACACAACAACAATTTATTTCATTTGTTTCAGTTGTATTCAATACTCTCTGTGCTCGAAGTACCTCTTGGTCTCAACTCATCATCCTCAGACTCTGATTCTCCTTCATCTGCAACAGCAATGGGAACAATTTTGAATGGTTGATTTCCAAGTGATATGCCAGAGTCCTAATAAAAGAAAAAGCCATGTTACTAGAATTATACCAATTTTTAATCTACAGGGATTATTTCTCATTAATTATATTTTAGGCTATTTATAGGAAATATATT
The DNA here is from genome assembly GCF_036971445.1 of Narcine bancroftii. Classification (NCBI taxonomy): domain Eukaryota; kingdom Metazoa; phylum Chordata; class Chondrichthyes; order Torpediniformes; family Narcinidae; genus Narcine; species Narcine bancroftii. The sequence continues at coordinate 188,424,660 of NC_091469.1, read as the reverse complement.
TACATGTCACCAAAGCTATGAATTAAGAAAACTTTCACAACATCCAGCTATATAAGAATGTGGGTCTGCCTCTGGATAACTTAAATATCCCCAAATAGCCAGTGTAATTTTTTTTCAGACATACAACACAGAAACAGGCCATTTCAACCAATGGACCCATGCTGGCCAATTACACCCAATTAACTGACAACACCCGGAACATTTTGAATGGTGGGAGGAAACTGAAGCCCCTGGGGAAAACCCACACAGACACAAGAGAATGTACAAACTCGTTAAAGACAGTGCAGGATTTGAACCCAAATTCTGATTGCTGGCAATGTAACAGCATTGCACTAACCACAATGCTAACCGTGCCACGCGAGAAATAAGAAAATAAATTTACTTTTCAAAAAGCAGCAGCTATATCAGTGCATACATTTTAGCATAAATCCACCTGTGAATTACCTGCTCTGTTGATCTGCTTGATGGAGCTGGACTGGGTACAACAGATCGTTGTTCCAGGAAAACTTCCTTCTCACAGGCGTAACACCAAACTCGGAATGTGGTTAGGTTCACTGTTAGGTTATGTTTCTTAGCCTGTGTATATAAAATAGAAAATTAGGTAAATTAACATTATGATGAAAATAAGGGATTTCAAATAGAGTAAAATATAATTTAGTACCTTTTAAAATACTTTCATAATATCAGAAAGGTGAAGAGTCTGTTCTTCCGTTAACATATTTTGAGAGTTAAAAATGTCACTGTCACTTCCTTTTCACATCGTCATTACATGGAAATGTTTTAGTAATTTAAGAGGTTTATTTAAAAGATGCAAAACTAAAATGGAGGCATTCAACATTCAATCTCTTTTCCAAGGATATGCAAGAATCAAAATTCTTCCACATGGTATAATTAAAATTGTCAGAACTACCATAAAACTCCTGCTTACATGCGTTAGTGGCACTAGACTTGCAGATTTTCTGGACTCCTGTTAATATCCCAATATACAGTACTTCAATCAGCTTTATATAAAGTAAGATTTTAAATAATAGCGTGATAAATTTTCTAGGAAACCCAGTGCTGGAAACAGAGCTGAGTGAGTCTAAATGAATGTGTGAAACAGTCGTGAATGAGCTTAAAGGGAACTTGGAGAAACTAGGACCCAGTGATCTAAATGACAAACCACTGGGATTTCTGAACAATGGGCTAATGAATTATTGGAGTTTTACTTAATTTTGGAAATGTTATACATCATTTTAATTGCAAATGATGTTAATGCCAACCGGATGGAGGATACCTAGACATAATATGATCATCTACTAAATCCGATGCTCTCGATGTGGCCTCCTCTACATCAGAGAGGCGGAAATAGACTGGGAGATTGCTTTGTTAAGCACCTCAGTTCTGTCAGCCGCAACAGTGTGGTTCCCTCAGTGGTAACTCATTTAAATTCTCTGCCCCATTCCCTTGCCAATATGTCTGTCATGGTCTCATGCACTGCCAGATTTAGACCACTCGTAAACAGAAGGAACAACCCCTCGTATTCCGTCTGGGCATCTTCTAACCAGATGACATTATCATTGACATTCTGGTTTCTGTTTGCCACTGCACACCCCACCCCCCTTCTCCTCCCTCCTCCATCTCATCACTTTCTCTGCCCTTCTTTCACAGAGCCAAAAATCAATTCTTACCTTTCCTATTGTCATATCCAATTAACACCTTCTGTCTGTAGGTCTGTACTCCTCCCCCTCCCATTTCCCCCACCCCCTTTTCTTTCCTCAGCCTTTAATTCCATCACTTGTCTAATTTCTCTCGTCTTGAGGAAGGCTTCAGGCCAGAAATGTTAGAAATACAGTAAAACCCCTAGTATCTGGCACCTATAGGGATTGGTAATGCTGGATAACTGAATTTGCCAATTGGTTGAGATTGTATGTTGCATGATTAATGAACTGACTACTAGGGAGTGTCAATGTTAAACTTTCCTTTTTTAAAAAACCATGTGGTGGCTCACCCACACAGCAATCGAACTGGCTCCAGTGGTTGTGAGCGGGTCCGTAGCCAGTGGCATCCATGGGGACTCTTCAGTGTGGGGAAAAGCCTTGACCCAGAAGCCGACATCACTCCTGTCCTGCAGAGCGCGAGGGTCACTGGGAAGTATGGCCCTCTTAAGCACGCGATTTTGAATTAGTCAAATCAGTTGAACTGAAACTCTGCTCAACTCAGTGTGTTTCTTTTGCTTGCAGTGGCATACCAGCCACATTGGTGGCCTCGAAGATCCAATGGTATGTGGACTCGACACGAATGACAACGTTGACGTGGACAATGTGAACGACTCGGCTCTTCAGAACACAATTTCATGTAAACTGCCAGCTTTCTGGACCACTCAGCCCTTTGTCTGGTTTCAACAAGCAGAGGCCCAGTTCCAAGTCAAGAACACTGGCTCCGATGAGACCAGATACTACTATATGGTAGCTGCTCTCGACCAGAAAACAGCGGGCCAAGTAATTGACTTTTTGCAACAGGCCCCGGAAGCTGGCAGGTATGAAGCACTTGAGGCCTTGATGGTCAGCACATTTGGCCTCTCATGCCGCGAACAGGCCACATGGTTGCTACATATAGGCAACCTGGGCAACCGCACGCCATAGCCCTGATGAGTGACATGCACTGGCAGATGACCATAAGAAGTGTCTACTCTTTGAATACATCTTTTAGGAGCAGATGCCGGAGGACATCCGCCTCCTACTAGCCAATGAGAACTTCTCCGACCCGCAAAAGTTGGCTACTCGCGTGGACATTCTGTAGCGGAACCAGCATGGCGATCAATGCTACGTCACAGCTGATAGCCCAACCACACCATATCCCAGCAGCCAAACCTGCAACGCCCACACCAAGAGACGACACAATTTCTGAGTCTTGGTGCTTTTAACCATCAAAAGTGGGGATCCGGGGCCCACTGATGCCGACTGCCATGCTCGTTCCAGGGAAACGAAAGAGCAAGTGTCACTGGCTATGGTGGCTGGCCACTGTGATAGCCTCCTATACGTCTGGGTCAGGAACTCTGGGTGCAGATTTCTAGTAGACATGGGAGCAGAAATCAGCGTCCTTCATCCCTTGAGTCACGATACCCAAACCAGAAGGGCCAGACTGGAGCTCACGGCAGCTAATAGCAGCACCATCTGCACCTATGGCACCTGGACTATCCCCTTGCAATTCGGTTCCAGCTGCTCTGCACAGATATTTACGCAGGCCGCGGTATCACAACCATTGCTGAGTGCGGACTTCCTCTGTGTGCACGGTTTGCTCCTGGATCTGAAGGGACGATGGCTGGTTGACGCAAAGAGATTCCAGACCTTCTCCCTCAGTGAGGCCAAGTTGCCAACTTCACTTATTCAGACAACAAGTTTGCCAGGGTGTTGTCGGAGTTCCAATCCAGCATCACGCTGCAATTTTTCATAGCAGCCCCCAAACACGGCGTGATGCACCACATTCCCACATAGGGACACCCCCTACATGCCCAGGCCCACCAGACAAGCTCAACTCTGAGAGATGAGTTTAGGAGGAGATGGGATCATGCGGCATTCGGATAGCCCATGGGCCTCCCCGCTCCATATGGTGCCCAAATCTGCGGGAGGATGAAGGCCATGTGGTGACTACAGGAGGCTGAGGGACACAACCATCTCTGATAGATATCCAGTCTTGCACATCAAAGACTTCATGGCTAATCTGCATGTGTCACGCATCTTTTCAAAAGTTGACCTGATTTGAGGGCATCACCCAGATGATATTCAGAAGACAGCCAATCATTACCTCGTTCGGTCTGTTCGAATTCCTTAGGATGCCATTTGGCCTTAAAAATGCAGCGCAGACCTTCCAGTGGCACATGGACGCAGTAGAGTGGGATCTGGACTTGCTGTTCATCTACCTAGATAACATCCTGGTAGCCAGCCACTCTCACAAGGAGCATATGGCACATCTGCGCCTGTTCTACTACCACCTCAGTAACTATGGCCTGGTGATCCACTTCACCAAGTGCCAATTCGGCATACCTGCCATCAACTTCTTGAGACACTAGATCGACCGTCAAGGAGCTTTTCCTCTGCTGGTAAAAGTGGAAGATATTCGTCAATTTGCCAGGCCCAACACATTCAAAGGCCTGCAGGAATTTGTTGGGATGGTTAACTTTTCTATCAGTTTATTCCCTCAGCAGCCCAGATCATGTGCCCCCTTTTTGGTTTAATGTCTGACAAAGCCAAAGAAGTTGCCTGGATGGAGGAGGCGATGGCAGCTTTAGAACAGACCAAGGATGCTTTAGCCAATGCCACGCTCCAGGTCCATCCCCGGGTAGACGTTCCCACAGCCCTCACTGTGGCAGTCAGTGTCGTACTTGGGCAGCTAATCGAAGGCCAGTGGAAACCGTTTGCTTTCTTCAGCCAGCATCTGCGACCCCGAGAGATCAAATACAGTGTATTCTGTACCTGGCAATCCAGCACTTCAGGTATTTCCTAGAAGAGAGGGATTTCACAATCTTCACAGATCACAAGCCCCTCATCTACGCATTTGCCAAAGTGTCCAACCAGTAGTCAACCCACCAGCAGCACCACCTGTCATATGTATCTGAATTTACCACCACGATCAAGCATATCTCTGAGAAGAACAATGTGGTGGCCAACGCGCTGTCATGGACATCCATCCAGTCAGTACATGCTCTATCTCTAGGGGTGGACTATGCAGCATTAGCAGAGGCGCAGCACGTGGATGGCGAAATACCAGAATACCAAACTGCAGTCACTGGACTCCGCCTTGAGGACGTACCTATTGAACCCAGATGATTAAGTAGCAAGCTCCTTTGCGACATGTCCACTGGGCAACCCTGGCCCATCGTCCTGACTGCTTGGAGTTTCAATGCCTTATACGGATGAGCCCACCCTTCCATCCAGGCGACTGTCCAGCTGATTGTGGATCAGTTTGTGGCATGGCCTACGCAAACAGGTTGGGCACTGTGCCAGGACATGCACATACTGCCAGGCTTCCAAAATCCAGAAGCATGCAAGGGCACCATTGCAATCTTTCCAGCCACTGCATAAGAGGTTCGAGCACGTGCACGTCGTTGGCTCACTGCCTGTCTCAAGAGGAGCAAGGTACCTATTTACAATGGTGGACAGGTTCACAAGGTGGCCAGAAGCTGTCCCAATCGCTGACACGACTGTGGAGACCTGCCCAGGACTCTGATCGCTACCTAGGTAGCACGTTTTGGGCTCCCTGCTCATATCACTTCAGACGATGGTCTGCGTGGTGCAGCTCCTCAGAACCCAGCTCCACTGGATGACTGCGTACCATCCACAATCAAACAACATTTCCACAGGCACCTGAAATCAGCCTGAATAGCATACTTCCAAGGGCCAGACTGGGTAGACAAACTCCCCTGGGTGCTACTGGGCATCCGCATAGCACACAAGGAAGTCTTGGCAGCATTATTGGCCGAGCTGGTTTACAGCTTTCCGTTCAAATTTGTGCCCGCAACCCACGGCTAAGAGGACACACCGATGGAGGACTAGACCAAACTCTGAACTTGGGGTACTGGCCCTGGTACCAACGTCCAACCACAGACCAGTGTGCCTTCCTTTGTGCTCAAGGACCTGCAGCAGAGTGAGTAGGTTTTCGTTCACCAAGGAGCACACAGACGACCCCTGCAGTGGCTGTACGAAGGACCCTTCAAAGTGATGCGTCATAATGGGACAACCTGTGCTCTGGACGTTGGTGACTTTTACCATTGACTGTCTCAAACTGGCACACCTACTCATTGAACGACCAGTTGTGGTACCACTCGCAAAAAGATGAGGCTGGCTATGTAAAACGAACAGTGTACAGGTTATGGTTTCTGCGCCTCCTAATGCCAGTTCTTGTGGGGGGGGGGGGGGGTGGGGGAGGTCTTGTGGCAGCTCACCCATGCAGTAAGTGAATCAGCTCCAGTGGTCGCGTCCGCAGCAGCAGCATCCATGGCAACTCTCAGTGCGGTAGCCAACTTCACTTCCGCCCCGCAGGGCACAAGGGTTGCTGGGAAGCGCGGGCCTTTTAAGCTTGCGATTTTAAATTAGTAAATCAGTTGAACTGAAACTCTGTTCGACTCAGTGTGTTTCTTTTGCTCGCAAAATCTATTTATTTTCCATGATTTTTTTTTGCCAGAATATCTTTACATTCTATGGGTGCTGCACGATCAGCTGAGTTCTTCCAGCATTTCTGTGTTTTGACTAAATTGTAGCATCTGCAGACTTTCACTTATTTCACCTTGAGGAAGAGCTCAGGTCCAAAGCATGTTCATACTATACATCCTTACCTCCTATGGATGCTGCAAGACTTACTGAGTTCCTGCTGGTTTTTTTTTTAAATTCCCTTAAGGAAACTAGTTTCCAGTTGGATTTTAATTTACAATCTATTATTCAAATTTCCTGGCAGTATTATAGTTCCATATATTTTTTGCAGGTAGCAAGTGACAGACAAGATGGAAATAGTGATCATTTTATGATAAGCATTAAAAATTCTCAACAATTTTTGAAAATTAAAGATCTATTATGGCAGCTCAACTATTAAATCCCAACTAAATAATGCAATATCTGAAAATGAGAGAGATTCCATTAAAATTTGTACATTTTTAGCAGAAGAATCGTGGTCACTATAAATGCTAAAGGTTTGTAAAAATTGTAAAAACCTTCATACTTAAAATTCCTGATTGAGTGTTAAAAATAACAACTCTTCATTATAGGAAGACTGGGAAAGTTAAATACAAGGCAATTGATGTGGTAGACAGCATATACAGTGGCTGCTTTCAGATGATTAATTTCATGGCTGCTTATGTAAATTCACCATGAGAAATGGATTTAAATGAAACAAGTTATCAACCAGGCCACATGAGTGCCTGAAATTGAGGCAAAGTATCTCTGCTTGGCGGTTCCATTGATTCAGAGACAAGTTGAAGGGGAATTACTGCATAATGCCTCACTGAGTTCATCATTTTCCATTCAGACCCTCAGTTAATGTAAATAAGCGCTGACCTTGAAAGAAAAAGGCACAAACAATTAATAGTAGTACATGAAAGGATTTTCATTATTTTTGGACTATGTTTAAAAATTATTTAAGACTTCTTGAAGAAAATAAATCTTTCATTATTTAGTTATAGTTCAAGCATCAATGGCAGTAGTGAACTGCCAGTAGGTTATAAAGGCATTCCGTAGCAGGCCGACTTATTGCTCGTAGCTTGTTCCACTTCGTGAGAGGATTCTCAGATATAGAGTGTACTTTTTAGATTGGAGTTTCCAGATCATATTAATGGAAATGAAATACAACTTTGGACAATGGGTAAAGTGCAGCATAATCCAAACCAGTGTAATGTGAATTACAAAAAAAAAATTGGAGACCAGCACAACTTAACATATCCTGATACAAAGCATCAACATGATTTTAAATGATGAATATGTCAACAGTTTAATACTGCTATTGTCAAAAGGACAATACACATGCAAATACCTACACTTTCTCCTTCATAAAGATGTCAATTACCTGTGAATGTAATGTGCTGTGATCAACATATGATTCTCCACATCCTACATAGGGGCAGCCATTCTGTTTAGAAGAAAAAGAGAAAAAAAAGAGCCAAATATGAAGATTAAGTTGACTAATAATAATAAAATATTTTGAAAAATAAACAGAGAACAAATTATTGTCTGATATTAATTATGTTTTAAGTTCCCCGATAAATTCATTTTTATCCCAAATAATTTTCAAATCCTATCTGATTTGTATTGCTACCACCAATATTTTTGTTTTAACTTCATTCAATGCACAGATCCAAGACTGAAAATAAAAGAATAATCTACTGAGTAGCTTCTACCAAAGAGTTTATCTAAAGATGGATAGCTTTAGATTGATCTTTGCACCGAACACAATGTTCTCTCTCCCTATCAAAATCCTGGCTTATTTTCAAACACTATCTACTGTCCCTTCAACTTCTTCATCGTGCATGATATCTGCTGGAAGTGCTGGAGGTGAATCTACAGACACTCTGACTCTGGGGGGACTGTCTTTTGCTTTCTCTCTCTCTCTCTTTCTCTCTGACTGACTGTAGAGGCGCGTAAGCAATTCCTGCCGGTGGCGAATCTATCTGCCTTGCAGCAAGCAAAAAGAAATTTCATGTAATTCGACACTGTTTTATTACTATGACAATAAATTACATCTTGGATCTTGATATCTTTTGTGCTGTTTACAAGGCACTTTTAGATCCATTCCAGGTGAAGAGGAATTAATGTAATTAATATTCAATTCTCTGCGCCTACTTTTGTCCATACATGACTTCCACCTGCAATTTTTCAAACTTTAGAGCATTGAATAGGAAGTCATCCCAGAAATCATCATCATTATACAACCATATCTTATTCCTGACAGCAAGGCAAAAGGAAACAAAGGAATTGCCCACATAAGCATCAAAGATCAGGAACTTGCAAACCAACAGCGACAGCAAAAATATCCATGCAAAATACTAAACTATTTGTCTTGCTTATAGATAGTTAAAGGAAACATCTAAACAATGACCTACTTTTGTATGCATTTTATGATAGAAATGACATTTACCTGAAGGCATGCCCATAGATTTGGTCCACCAACACCACAGGATTGACATGTTCCCTGGGGGAAAACAAAATCAGTACAATTATCTCAAGTAGTTGCATCTTGAAAGCCTTGTACTAATTTGCAAAGTACTCTGTGGACATCAATGATCAGGAACAATGGCATATTAACAATAGCAGGATTTCCAGCAACCAAATAAACCACGTCAAACTGGGATTGTGGCAGTTGCAAAGAATCAGAGATATAAAAAAAAGTTAATTCATCCTCCCTAAATGCAGCTCCTGTTCTCTTTCCACTGAGAACAATTTTCTTCGGATCAGGAGTTAAGGGAATATTGGATGTGGGAGTTGCTAAAGTATTTTATGTTTTAAATGTGTTGTCATACATTGAGTTTAAAAAGGGAAAACTGAGAGATGAAAATGGGGAAAAGGGGGATGGTGGTGGTGAGTAAGCGGAAATGAGGTGTAAACAGGATACGAGATCGCCATGTTGAACTATATGACTATAAATATTAATTGAATACAAAACCAAATTAAAAGGAAGAGGCTATTAAATTTACTGAAAAAAAATAGACATAGCATTTGTACAGGAAACACATCTAACTGAAGTGGAACATAATAAATTAAAGAGAGACTGGGTAGGGCACATAGCGGCAGCATCATATAATTCAAAAGCTAGAGGTGTAGCCATATTAATTAATAAAAATGTACCAATCAAAATAGAGGAGGAAATAATAGATCCAGCAAGGAGGTATGTAATGATAAAGTGTCAGATATATTCAGAATTTTGGAATTTGCTCAATATATATGCGCCTAATGGAGAGGATCAAAAGTTTATGCAAGATATTTTTTGAAGATTGTAGATACGCAAGGGAATATATTGATAGAAGGGATTTCAATCTTAATTTGGATCCAATGTTGGATAAAACTGGACAAAAGACAAGCAAAAAGAATAAAGAATTTATGATTAAATCAATGCAGGAAATGAAACTTATGGATATATGGAGGAGGCAGCACCCAAGAGAGAAGGAATACTCATATTATTCGAGTAGGCATAAAACATACTCAAGGATTGATATGTTTTTATTGTCAGCCCATATTCAAGGGACAACTAGGAAAACTGAATATAAAGCCAGATTGTTATCTGATCATTCACCCCTGTTATTAGCAATAGAACTGGAGGACATCCCACCAAGAACATATAGATGGAGATTAAACTCCATGTTACTTAAAAGGCAGGAATTTAGAGAGTTTATTGAACGCCAAATTAAAACGTACTTTGAAATAAATACAGAATCAGTGAAAGACAAATTTATAATATGGGATGCAATGGAAGCTTTCATTAGAGGGCAGATAATAAGTTATGTAACTAAGATGAAAAAGGACTACAATCGGGAAATAGAAAAGTTGGAAAGGGAGATAGTAAGTACAGAAAAGGAACTAGCAAAAAGGGATGATATAACAAAATGAGAATTGGCAGACAAAAAAATAAAATACAAAACATTACAAATGTATAAGATAGAGAAGAACGTAATGAAAATAAAGCAAAAGTATTATGAACTAGGAGAAAAAACAACACAAATTACATATAATCCAATGGAGATTAATGAGAACTTTAAGGAATTTTATGAACAATTATATCAAACTGAGAACGAGGGAAAAGATGATAAAATAGAAGAGTTTTAGCTAAAATTGAACTGCCAAAATTGCAAGAAGAGGAACAAAACAAACTGATAAAACTATTTGAAATAGAGGAAAATAGAGGATATATTAAAAAAGCTGCCAAACAATAAACGCCTGGAGAGGATGGATTCCCAATAGAATTCTATAAAACATTTAAAGAGTTATTAATTTCCTCCTGTCTTGGAAATAATGAACCAGATAGAAGAAACACAAAACTTGCCAGATTCATGTAAGACAGCAATAATTATAGTAATACCAAAGACGGGGAAGGATCCACTAACACCAGCATCATATAGACCAATATCTCTACTTAATTCAGATTATAAGATAATAGCAAAATTATTAGCAAACAGATTGGCCGATGGTGTACCAAAAGTAGTAAACCAAGATCAAACTGGATTTATTAAGAAAAAACAAACAGCGAATAATGTCTGTAAATTTATTAATTTAATTCATGCAGTTCAAGGAAATAAGATACCAACAGTGGCTGTTGCTTTAGATGCAGAAAAAGCCTTTGATAGGGTAGAATGGAATTATTTATTCAAAGTATTACAGAGGTTCAATCTACCAGAAAAATATATTAATTGGATCAAAGCATTATATAATAGACCATTGGAGAAGGTAACAGTAAATGGATATGTATCGAACCAATTTAAATTAAGTAGGTCAACTAGGCAGGGATGTCCATTATCTCCCTTATTGCTTCTATTGCTTTAGCAATAGAACCATTGGCAGAACTGATAAGAACAAAAAAATAAAATAAAAGGGATAAAAATAAAGGAGGAGTACAAAATCAGTTTATTTGCAGATGACATCATAGTATACTTAACAGAACCAGAAATATCAATAAAAGAACTACATAAGAAATTGAAGGAGTATGGAGAAATATCGGGGTACAAGATCAATGCAAATAAAAGTGAAGTGATGCCAAAGAGTAATGCGGATTATACAGAATTTAAAAAAGAATCACCATTTAAATGCCAAACATAAGCAATCCGATATCTAGGTATTAGGTTAGATAATAATTTAAGCCACTTGTACAAATTAAATTAACAGCCACTAACAAAGAAATTGCAGGAAGACTGAGAACATTGGAAAGAATTACCGCTAACTTTGATAGGGAGGGTAAATTGCATTAAAATGAATGTCTTCCCAAGGGTACAATACTTATTTCAATCATTACCAATTCCCTTAACAGAGAAATTCTTTAATGAACTAAAGAGAATAATAACGAAATTTTTGCGGAAAGGTGGGAAACCGAGGATAGCGTTAGATAAATTAACAGAGGGGTATAATCAAGGTGGTTTGCAGTTACCAAACTTTAAAAAATTATAATAGAGCAGCACAATTAAGGTATTTATCAGATTTTTATCAGACAAGGGAAAAACCAGATTGGACTAAGATAGAGCTAGATAAAATAGGGGAGAAGGTATCGGAACATACACTTTATAAGTAGGATGAAAAGCTGGTACAATATAAAAGCTCACCAGTATTGCATCATTTACTGAATATATGAAAGAACATTCACTTTTTGGGAATAATTTATTAACATTTGAACAAATGAAGTACAAATATGGAATAACTCATGGTGCAATGTTTGCATATTATCAACTGAAAGCTTATTTAAAGGATAAATTGGGAAACAGACTGAGATTACCAGAAGGAAGCAGCTTTGAATATGTGATTATAGACACAATGATAATTAAAAGATTTATAATGAACATGTACATCAAGCTGCAAGATAAGGAAAATGATGAAATAAGCTATCAACCCAAACAAAAGTGGGAAAAGGATTTAAACAAAGATAAAAAATGAAACATGGGAAAAGTTATGTTCTGGAACTATGAAGAATATAATAAACACAAGGTTACGCATGATACAGTGAAATTGGTTTCTTTGGCTTGGCTTCGCGGACTAAGATTTATGGAGGGGTATGTCCATGTCTGCTGCAGGCTCGTTGGTGACTGACAAGTCCTATGTGGGACAGGCAGGCACGGTTGCAGCGGTTGCAAGGGAAAATTGGTGGGTTGGGGTTGGGTGTTGGGTTTTTCCTCCTTTGTCTTTTGTCAGTGAGGTAGGCTCTGCGGTCTTCTTCAAAGAAGGTTGCTGCCCACCGAACTGTGAGGCGCTAAGATTCACGGTTGGAGGGGATATCAGCCCACTGGCGGTGGTCAATGTGGCAGGCACCAAGAGATTTCTTTAAGCAGTCCTTGTACCTCTTCTTTGGTGCACCTCTGTCTCGGTGGCCAGTGGAGAGCTTGCCATAGAACACGATCTTGGGAAGGCGATGGTCCTCCATTCTGGAGACATGACCCACCCAGCGCAGTTGGGTAAAATTGGTTACACAGGTTATATATTACGCCCCAAAAGTTAAAAAAAATGGGATCCAACATTATCAGATAGATGTTTTCGTTGTAAGAAGGAAATGGGAACAACAGTACATGCAATTTGGGCATGTGAGAAAGTGAAAAAGTTTTGGGAAGATCTAAATCAGATATTAAATAAAATCACAAAAACCAACATACCAAAAAAATCCAGTGATCTTTCTTCTAAGTCATATAAGAAGTAAGGAATTAGGCCTCAAACTGGATGAAGCTCAAAAAAGATTTATTATGATGGCTTTAGCTGTAGCAAAGAAATGTATAATGTCAACTTGGAAATTGGAAGAGAGCCTGAGAATACAACAATGGTACATGGAAATGAATAAATGTATTCCATTGGAAAAAATAACATATAATTTTAAAAACAAAGTCACATTATTTGAACAAATTTGGGAACCGTACATGGAACATAACAGAGAGGGCTTGCCTCAGACCTCCACCTGCTAAAATAAGATGACAAAATGACTTGATCCAGTGTGTAAAAGTAGATGACACATTTTTTTTGTTTATTTTTCATTGTGTGATGACATTGTTTAATGGTTTTATTGTATATGTTGAATCTTTATTGGTTTTGGAGTGGGGGGGGGGGAAGGGGGAGAAAATGCCACTGTTTATATTTAAGAGGGAAATGTTTGTATGTATTTTGGTTGATATGGTTCACAGTGTGAAAAATAAAAAATTATAAAAAAAAGATATATTCAGAGCATATAGAGCATCCCTGGCTATTCATGAGGCACATTGGGGTTCACTAAAGAAATAAATTGCAACACAACCTGCAATATTTATAAAAAAGTATATACTCCATCCTGGTATTGCAGTATCTTTAAACTGCACAACCAAAGTTCATTTAGTGAAGAATGTACAAAAACAAGTCAAGAACAACAGTATACATAACTAAAATGAAGGTGCTCATCACTGTGAAGCTGTAGTTCAGGATTAGATCTTTGTTGTACAATAGAAATTAATGATGCAGACAGAGATAAAGACTCACATGTACCTAGTCCTTTATTGGGTTCTAATTCAAGTTCATTGTCACATACAAGTTGTTTTGCAAGCAGGCCAGTAAATGTCTCATTCATAGTACAAGCAAGACACCCTCAAAGTGCAGAGTTACAGAGAGAGATCAGTTGGTATGAAGAAAAGTGACATAATTTTACTACTCTGGGATCTGTTCAAAAGGTTGATCTCACGGTCATGAATTTCTTTCTGACTAAAGGGCTTGACGAGTGGGTGGCCTGGATGGGATGAGTCTTTTAATTTGTTGGGTGCTTTTCTATAACACAGGAGTTATAAATGGGGTCGATGGAATGAAGGAGGGCTTGACTGAGCCACGTTTACAAATTGCTGTAGTTTTGATGCAAACTATGCCTTTCGCCCATTTCCTCTGGGTAGGCTGGGTTTAGAAATATTTAGAATTCACAGCACAAAAAAGACCAATAATGACTATGTCAACAAATTCTTCCCAATGTGTTTATTTGCTCTATTGTTGAAATTTATGTCACCTTATTTTGATATGTCCACATGCAACAATTTCTCAACATTGTTGAGTCTTTTTAAAGACCTCTATCAAGACCCAAACTAAAAGACTTGCATTTCCACAGGGACTTTCATTGTCAGAATATATCAAAGTTCTCGTCAGCCAATGAAGTACAGACATGACCATTTGCAACTTATAAACTGTAATCTCCTACAAACAGAAAGGTTGATGGTTGGGATTCTCTGCCTTTCCACAAAATAGAACAATGGTATCTCAAACACTCGACAATAGTTTTAAAATGTCTCATCTGCCTCACGCTCTTGCTCTTATGAAGTCCAATCCATATCCACCTTACACCAAAACTCAGGACATATGAAGTCTAGCATCCCCAAAGTCCAGACACTCACTTTCTGCACCATCCAACCTCCCAATATCTAGGCCCATCTTCTATTAGCCTCAGGCCCTTTCATATCCCCTGCCTTTTCTCCCCATTTCCAGCCTCATCAACCTTTCTGATATCCAGTCTCTTTCCTGCCCTCTCCTGTGGCCCCAATGAATGCAATGAAGGGCCTGTGCTGATCAAGACATTAACAATCAGCCAGAAGCTCATCACCTACTGGGAGACTGTGCCCAGAAGCACATTGTGAAAACAGAGTCCCAATGTGCTTCCAGCAATTTATCTTGCTGGCCATCTGAAGATCTGCTTCAATTTGTCCTTGATCTACCCTTTTCTTCATGCCAGCTTGCACTGTCTAGCCCTCATTATTTGGCCTAATTTGCAAACTTAAAATGGTAATTTTCTTATTCCTGAAAACTTTTTTACCACCTTTTCTATTCTATCACAGTCTCCAAGTTTGGCACTACAGTCATGCAGAAGACTACAAGATTTTAATAGTTTCTCAAATTGAAAATAATAGAATAAACATGGGTTAATTTTTTTTAAAATTGGAGCTTTGTATTGTTATGAGCCTAGAGGACCCCAAAACTATGTTTCCCATTTCAGGTTAAGGAATGGAGTAAAGTACTGTAAAGTCCTTAAGCTTCCAGAGGTAGGTGAGAAACATAATCTTATACTACTTTTTTTTTGGTAAAGGTGTGGTTATCCAATTTATTAATCATTTATTCATTAAAGCCCAAGCATATTCATGAAAGCCAAATGATATCCATTACAGATTCATACATTCTGGTTGTAAATTTGATTGACCATTCAAGTTTTGTTTCAAGAAGAATTTTACTTTTCCCCATCAAGGTTTTTTATCTCCAAAAACAAATTATTATCATGCAATTATGAAAAATACAGAAGATGCTTCAATTTCTATTTTGAATTGGCAGGGTACAGGCATCTCAGCTACTGCACAATCCTATGTTACAAGCCCAGAGGACCCCAAAACCCAGCAGCAATAGATATTCACCAAGACAAATGGTTACTTAAACAAAAGTTGCTTTTATCTTTAAACATGAAAACAGAATCATGCTTTAACTTATCACTATTGATTTAACTAACCTAATTTAACCTTCTTCTAATTCTAAGCACATATGTATGTAATGTGTGTGTAAGTTCAATTTTGAGTCCAATCTCACTTCTCATTCCTCCATGTTTACTGGTTGTAGGCAATTATTATACTGTGCAAAGAATTTAATAATTTATGAAGTTCACCAGGCTTTGGTGCTTAAAAGGTAAATGGTTACCACTCAGGAAGGTTCTTGTCAGTTTTCAGAGAGAGATTTCTTGTACATTTACTTCCATCAGCCACTTCAGTGTCTTGCCGAAGAAACTTGCCTCCCACCAGGTTCTCCAGATGATAACCTCTTTCTTTCAGGTCACCACAGAGTGGCTTCTTGTTTCTCTTATTCCAAGTGAAACATTAGGCAGCCAGTCCTCTTCTCTTGCATGAACCACAAGGGCTTTGAACAGGCTGTCTTCCAAATGGGGCTTGCCAGCTTGTCCTGTTCCAGTCCCACCTGCTTCAGCTGGCTGTAACACTGTAGATCTGATCTCTGTCTCTCTGACTCTCTGAGAGAAAGACTGTTTGACTCTCTCTGCTTGCAAATCCACATGCCCCTCTCAGAACAGCACATTCTCTTCCAGACAATATGTGGCTCCAACAAGCTCTCTCATCTGTTGCCTTTTGTAAACAACAATCCATTAGTGAAGTCTCTTGAGCATTCTTCAAAGCTCTTGCAAAAGCAGAGAGGGCCCAAAATGTCTAGCATTAGCTGAGCTCCAGTATTTCAAATAAGATGTTTTAAAAGTGTTTGTATGTAACCTAACAAACCTTTCCCAATTTATCTCCCAAAAACATTTCTATATACTGTCACAGTATCACTTTGATTAAAGTGAACAAATAGTACCAAATAATTGAAATTACAAGATGCATTAAAAAAGTAACAAGAATTATTCCAAAGCAAACTATTGCACAAGATGGAATCTGACGAAAGGTCATCTCAGATTATAGAGACAAGATATTAAATTTGGCAGCCAAGTGAGCAAGATTCAGAAGTGCACCGTTAGAGGTCAATGGGGTAAAGTGTTTTTTTTTAATCTTCAAATTTTTAATAATCTTATGTATTCTTAGTTTTCTCATCCAATTTTGTTATTGCTCTTAGGAGGTCTTCATTAGTTATATATTTTCCAGCTTCTTTAATCTTCCTACTGTTCTTAAAGCATTTTTCTTTAATAATTGAAATTGTAGTTTCCTTTCTTCATCTGTACCACTTCCACTATCTGTTATTTCTTCCTCTTCCGTATTGGACTGTAGAAGGCTATATCTGCCAGTAATAATTCTACTAGACGCTGATTTTGATGTCAAAAATTGTACCTCTTTGTGCATGTGCAATTGTGTTTCTTCATCGGCTCAACACTACAGCCTTGTTCCAACAGAGGAGAGAAATGCCCAGCTGCGAGGGTGCCTACAGTGTGACTGGATCGCAATCCAAACTGAGGCTTCTATTGATCCTTAGGCCTCTTCTCCTGAATCTTTTCAGTTGATTGTTGGGTGCTTCCTTTGAAGGTTGGTTCCTTTTTGGTGGCATTCTTGAAGTATTTAAAAACTATATTTTTGAAAACTGGATTTTTAAAATATTTATTAATTAGACCTTTTTAAGTAAATTCCCAGAGGGTCAGGATTCTGCATCCCATCCCCTAACACATCACGTGACTCCTCCATTGCAACATCTTCTAATACCTCATTTTTGTCTATTGTCAATAAAAATAATTCCTTCAATATTGGTTTAGATGCCTTTGATTTATTTTCACATTGATCTACTTTCTTTCCTTCAGAAGTGAATTTCTTATTGACAGTCTTGTGCTGTTCCCATAGCTCATCAAGTTTCACAACCGAAATTCTGTTGACACTATTGCTATCTGTTCCTGAGCAATATTATTCTTTCTAATGATCCATTGATTGTCCATCCAAGCATTGTTCTAACAGTGTAAGGTCCATCTCTCTCACTCGCTACTACTCCTATTGTGACTACCCTTGATAGTCACTTGAAATACCAATGCAGAGTCTACTATCAGAGCAGGGAAAGGGGTACATCAGATGCAGGGGATTGGGAATGATCACCAATGGCAAAATCTCATATTCAGCAGCTACATAAATACTGTCTCTGGCTGCAAGAGTAGGTTGAAGGCTGGATATACTGCTGCAACTGACTCACCCCCTGATATCCCAAAGCCTTTCCAACATCTGGATCAGACAGACATGTGATGGAATAGTCTCCACTTTCCTTGGAGAGTATTTTTTTCAAACAACATTCTAGAAGCTGAATGCTATCCAGGAAAAACAGTTCCTCTAGCCAATTGTGTTTAGCTTCAGATTCCAGCATACTTTCTGGTGTACTTTGATAAACCACTTTCTTTAATAAAGTTCAAAGTTCAGATGTATTGTCAGTGTACATACATGACATCACATAAACTCAGATTCTTTTTATTGCTGGCCAAGCAGAACTTCTACATTTCAGTGGTGCAAAAAAACTTTAATCAAGAAAAGGTACATATACAAAAGAGAGAAATGTAAACAAGAGGAAAGTGTTAACAAACTATACAATACAGAAAATAAATATTCAGGAATAAATAATGTGCAGAGTCCTTAAATGAATCTCTGATTGAGATTGTTGTTCAAGAATCTAATGATGGAGGGATAGCAACTGTTCGTGATCCTGGTCTTGTGGCACTTAGACCTCTTTCCTGATGGCAGCAGCATGAACAGAGCATGTCCCGGGTAGTGTGGATCTTTGATGAGTGCTGCTGCTGCTCTCCCATGGCAGCGTTCCCTGTGGATTTTCTCAGTGGTGGAGAGAGTTTGACTGTGCTGTACTGAGCTGTGTCCACTCTCTTTTGCAAGACTTTCCAAATTAGAGCTATTGGTGTCCCAAACCAGGCTGTGTTGCAGCTGAACACACTTTCCACTACCTATCTGCAGAAGCTTGCTAAGGTTTTCAATGTCATACTCCTGATAAAGTAAACCTCTGTATACTCCTGAGAAAGTAGAGGCACTGATGTGCTTTATTCATCCTGGAAAATAGTGACTCCAAGGAATTTAAATTTTATCACCTCACTATCTCGGATAACCTAGTGATCACTGCATTGTACACCTCTGGTTCTCCCCACTTGAAGTCCACAATAAGCTATTAGGTTTTGGTGACATTGAATGAGAGGCTGTTAGTAAAACACTCAGCCAAGTTTTCAGTTTCATTCCTGTACGCTGACTCATTGCCCCTTTTTATACAATCCATTACCATGATATCATCAGCAAATTTGCAGATGGTGTCACTGTCATTCCGACCCACACAGACCTAGGTGTAAAGTGAGTAGAGCAGGGGAATAAGAATGCAGCCCTGGGTTGCTCCAGTATTGATGGAGATTGTGGAAATGTTCTTACCAATCTTCACTGATCGTGGTCTTGAGGTGAGGAAATCTGGATCCAATTACACAGTAGCATATTGAGGCCTAGGACTTGGGTGTTTGTTAATCAGTATTTTTTTTAAAAAAATATTTTATTTGTGATTTTCTAAACTTAATTTCAAACAGTTATCAATATTATCAATGTCAATAATATCAGCATTAACTACAATTTTCAATGATCAATTCCATACAAAGTTTTCTGCAGAGATCAAGCTCTTTTTGTCTCTCCACCCCCCCCCCCCCCCCCCCACCATATCCTCAACATTTAACACTTAACTAACCAGTTACACACAACATTCAAGATACTCGCAACAAAGGAATAAAACATATATCAGGGTTTGTCACGGCATGGCAGCCAGTGTTTTCTTCTCAGACTTTTGAATTTGCTGATCATTATTGAGAGGATGATGGTGTTGAATGCCAAACTGTAGTTGATAAACATCCTGATGTATGCATCTTTGCTGTCCAGGTGTTTTAAGGCTTTGTGCAGAGTCAATGAGATAGCATCTGCACTAGACCTGTTGCTGCATTAGGCAAATTAGAATGGTCTATGTCACAACTCAGACAGGAGCTGATATGTTTAAACACCAGCCACTCAAAACACTTCATCACTATGGATGTGAGTGCCACTGGTCAGTAGTCATTTACATAGGTTACCACACTCTTCTTGGGCATGGATACGATGATTAAGCCCATTTGAAACAGTTGGCTACCACACCCTGTTGGAGTGAGATGTTGAAGATGTCCATGAATTTTGGTCAGTTGGTCAGCACAGGTTTTTCTACACTCAGCCTAGAAATTCGTCCATATTGGATGTTTTCCTTAGATTCACTCTCCTGAAGGCAGCCCACATGTCATCCTCTGATATTGACAGTAGAGAATCATCAGGAGACATGGGAGTGTGCAGTGGCTCTTCCTTGTTCTTGTGGTCAAATTGGACATAGAAGGCATTGCATTCATCTGGGAGCAAAGCTTTGCTGTCTCCTACTGCACCGATTTGGTTTTGTAGCAGGATATGTCATCTAGGCCTTGTCACAGCTATTGGGTATCCTTCATTGTTTCTAATTTCGCCTAGAACTTCACCCAGGAGATGGCTTTTTGGAAGTTGCACCTGCTTCTTGTGTAGTGTTCTGGATCTCTGGACTTAAAATGCCTGTGAAGTAAAACACGAAAATCTGCAGACAGTGTGGTTGAAGTAAAAACACAAAGCTGCAGAACTCAGCAGGTCAAGCAGTGTCCTTTATTCAGCAAAGGTAAAAATACATAAATGATGTTTCAGGCTAAAGCCCTTCATCAAGTTATTATTTCTTCTTTTTTCTTCTTTTTCTTTGGCTTAGCTTTGCGGACGAAGATTTATGGAGGGGTATGTCCACAGCTGCTGCAGGCTCATTGGTGACTGACAAGTCCGATACGGGACAGGCAGGCACGGTTGCAGCGGTTGCAAGGGAAAATTGGTGGTTGGGGTTGGGTGTTTCCTCCTTTGTCCTTTGTCAGTGAGGTGGGCTCTGCGGTTTTCTTCAAAGGAGGTTGCAGCCCGCCGAACTGTGAGGCACCAAGATTCACGGTTGGAGGCGATATCAGCCCACTGGCGGTGGTCAATGTGGCAGGCACCAAGAGATTTCTTTAAGCAGTCCTTGTACCTCTTCTTTGGTGCACCTTTGTCTCAGTGGCCAGTGGAGAGCTCGCCATAGAACACGATCTTGGGAAGGCGATGGTCCTCCATTCTGGAGACGTGACCCACCCAGCGCAGTTGAGTCTTCAGCAGCGTGGATTCGATGCTTGCGGACCTGCCTTGCAAAGGCTCGAGTACTTCGATGTTGGTGATGAATGTTGAGGATGGAGCGGAGACAGCGCTGATGGAAGCGTTGTAGGAGCCGTAGGTGATGCCGGTAGAGGACCCATGATTCAGAGCTGAACAGGAGCATGGGTATGACAACGGCTCTGTACATGCTGATCTTTGTGTGTTTCTTCAGGTGATTGTTTTTCCAGACTCTTTTGTGTAGTCTTCCAAAGGCGCTCTTTGCCTTGCCGAGTCTGTTGTCTATCTTTGTCGATCCTTGCATCAGATGAAATGGTGCAGTTAAGGTAGGTAAACTGGTTGACCATTTTGAGTTCTGTGTGCCTGATGGAGATGTGGGGGGGGGGGGGGGGGGCTGGTAGTCATGGTGGGGAGCTGGCTGATGGAGGACCTCAGTTTTCTTCAGGCTGACTTCCAGGCCAAACATTTTGGCAGTTTCCGCAAAGCAGGACGTCATGCTCTGGAGAGCTGGCTCTGAATGGGTAACTAAAGCGGCATCGTCTGCAAAGAGTAGTTCACGGACAAGTTGCTCTTGTATCTTGGTGTGAGCTTGCAGGCGCCTCAGATTGAAGAGACTGCCATCCATGCGGTACCGGATGTAAACAGCATCTTCATTGTTG
This sequence comes from Narcine bancroftii, assembly GCF_036971445.1. Lineage (NCBI taxonomy): Eukaryota > Metazoa > Chordata > Chondrichthyes > Torpediniformes > Narcinidae > Narcine > Narcine bancroftii. The sequence continues at coordinate 188,403,198 of NC_091469.1, read as the reverse complement.
AGGTCTTTCATGGCTTGTTTCAGCATCATGCTGAAGAAGATAGTAAAGAGGGTTGGTGCGAGGACGCAGCATTGCTTCACACCGTTGTCAATGGAGAAGGGTTCAGAGAGCTCATTGCTGCATCTGACTCGATCTTGTTGGTTTTCGTGCAGTTGGATAACCATGTTGAGGAACTTGGGGGGGGGCCATCCGAAGCGCTCTAGTATTTGCCAAAGCCCTTTCCTGCTCACGGTGTCAAAGGCTTTGGTGAGGTCAACAAAGGTGATGTAGAGTCCTTTGTTTTGTTCTCTGCACTTTTCTTGGAGCTGTCTGAGGGCAAAGACCATGTCAGTAGTTCCTCTGTTTGCGCGAAAGCCACACTGTGATTCTGGGAGGACATTTCCGGCGACACTAGGTATTAGTCTATTAAGGAGAATCCTAGCGAAGAATTTGCCTGCAATGGAGAGCAAGTGATTCCCCTGTAGTTTGAGCAGTCTGATTTCTCACCTTTGTTTTTGTACAGGGTGATGATGATGGCATCACGAAGGTCCTGAGGCAGCTTTCCTTGGTCCCGGCAGAGCATGAAAAACTCATGCAGTTTAGTATGCAGAGCTTTGCTGCCAGCCTTCGAAACCTCTGGGGGGGGGGATTCCATCCATACCTCCTGCTTTGCCACTTTTCAGTTGTTCACATGCCTTATATGTCTCTTCCTGGGTAAGGACTTCATCCAGCTCTAGACTCAAGGGTTGTTGAGGGAGCTGGAGCAGGGCAGATTCTTGACTGAGAGGTTGACACTGAAAAGGGATTGGAAGTGTTCTGACCATCGACTGAGGAGGACTTCGCTGTCTGAGCTGTGCAAAGGGCTTTGGACTTGGGGTGAGGGGCCGTACACCGCCTTTAGTGTCTCATAAAATCCCCTGAAGTCACCAATGTCGGCGCTAAGCTGGGTTCGTTTGGCGAGGCTAGTCCACCACTCATTTTGGATCTCCCGGTGTTTGCGCTGAAGATGGCTGCATGCGAGACGGAAGGCTCGTTTTTTCTCTGGCAAGGAAGGCTTTGCAAGGTGAGCCTGGTGGGCAAATCGCTTCTTTGCCAGCAGCTCCTGGATTTCTTGGTTGTTTTCATCAAACCAGTCCTTGTTTTTCCTGGAGGAGAAGCCCAGTACCTTTTCAGTGGATTGCAGTATGGCCATTTTCAGCTGACCCCAGAGGGTTTCAGGAGACGTGTCTGTGAGGCAGTTTGCATCCTCGAGCTTTGCCTGGAAGTTTCCGCTCACTACATCTGACTGGAAGTTTCCAACATTGTACCTCTTTCTGGGGGCTCCACTGTTCTTGTAACACTGTTCTTGTTCTTTTTGTAAGTTGCACCTGCTTCTTGTGTAGTGTTCTGGATCTCTGGACTTAAAATGCCTGTGAAGTAAAACATGAAAATCTGCAGACACTGTGGTTGAAGTAAAAACACAAAGCTGCAGAAACTCAGCAGGTCAAGCAGTGTCCTTTATTCAGCAAAGGTAAAAATACATAAGTGATGTTTCAGGCTAAAGCCCTTCATCAAGTTATTATATAGCAAAGGTAAAACCCTTCATCAACCTTGACGAAGGACTCTACCCCAAAACATCAGTTATGTAGTTTTACCATTGCTAGATAAAGGATGCTGTTTGACCTGCTGAGTTTCTCCAGCTTTGAGTTTTTAAATGCTTGTGATTGGTCATCTGAGAGGATGCGAGCCCCAGGCTCCTCAGAAGAATTCAGTTAAAAACATTCAAAATTGCCTTTAAACTAGCTGAACAACTAGAACAAGAAACGAACTAAACAAAGAAAGATGGTTGCAGTTTCAAACTGTTAAAAACGTTTAAAATTGCCTTTAAGCTAGCTACATAGCTAGAGCATGAGCAAGAAATAAAGATCAAAGCTAAGAAATACAGTTACTGTCTCGAATTCAGCCTCGATAGTTGAATCAATCTCAGTATCAGGAAGTCGGTAAAATGGCAAGGTGGCGGCTGCAAAAGACTCAAAGTCTGCGGAGAAATCCATCCCTGGAATGGGGCCAGCCCACTACTATTGGGGGGGCGGTTATGTGTCCTCCTTCAGGAGATTCAAAGAGGTAACGAAACTGTCTCTAAAAAATTAGATGCCAAAATGGAGATTAACCAATACACCTCAGGACTTAAAGTCATGTTAAGCCAGCTGACCTCCTGGATGGCTGCCGCAGAAGAGTGTGTCGGGACAGTAGAGGACCAACTAACAGAGATGGACTCCTCCCTTTAGATGCCAAGGAAGGAAAATTACTTTGTGCTGGGAAAAGTAAACCAGCTAGAAAATTACAGCAAGAATAATAATGTCCGTATTATTAACCTGAAGAAAAGCTCTGAGGGAAAGGATCCCATAGAATTTTTTAAAGTCTGGGTTGAGAACATTTTAGTGAACCAATAGTGACTGAACAGGCCCACTGAGTCTCTGCACCTGGCATGTCTGCAGGCCAGAGACCCTGATATGCACATTGAGGTATCAGGACCGGGATAAAATCCTATGCACCAATGCACAGTGAGTGAGAAAGGACAAGGGCTCCATTATGTACGACAACAGGTCAATGGTATTTTTTCCCAACCTAATTTCAGGTCTAATGAAGTGGAGGAGGGGGTTTGACCAGGTAAAGAAGGAGCTCTGGTCTAATAATATCCCATTTGCCTTGCTTCACCCTGAAACTGAGGGTCATACTCCCTGGTGGAAGAAAGAAATTCTTCAAGGCGCTTGGGGAAGCGATCACATTCTTGCGTAACTGGCCAGGAGAAAAATAAAATGCCGAGCAAGAACAGGTGGAGAAAAATTGGACAGGCAATCGTGGTCCTCACGAAATGCTGTGGATATGTGCCTTAAACCGTAGTCAATTTTTCCACCTACAATCGACGAGTTCTAATTTAAACCAACTTAAACTGACTGGTTTTTTATGCCGGCTGATTTTTACAGTAATTGTTTCTGAATTGAGTGTTTTAAAAAAAAACTATTGTTGTATTCAAAATTGAATAATCTTGTTTAATAGTTTTTTTTTAAAGATAGGAGCCCTGCACCAGGCAAAATTTTAAGAGTTTGTTAGATATTTTATACTTAGTGAGTCCAGAATGCACATCCTAGCCTAATGGGGACAGTAATGCCGAATGCTCAGAGCTTGGTTTGGGGGGGTGGGGGGGAGGAAGGGAGGACTTTATTTTTAAATTTGTCATCCATGTCAGTGCCTTATCTGATCTTTTGCTACTCTTGTCACAGGAGACACATTTTTACTTGTATGGAGATTTTACAGGAGGCCATACCCTTTGGTATGTGTGATTATTATTAATGAATAAGGTAGTGAAATTTATTAGCTTAAATGTGACTGGGACAGTTAAAAGGAAATGAGACATGGCACACCTGAAAAAAATGAAAACTGATATTGCCTTTATACAAGAAACCCACCTTACTACTGTAAGGTAAAACATCATGAGATGGGAATGTGTAGGGAGTTACCCTGTACAAGGCTGTAACAAGAAGGGGAGGTGTCCTTGTACTCCTGTTAGGTAAAACATCATGAGATGGGAATGTACGGGGCAGTAACAAGATGTGAATGCATCCTTGTACTTACAAGATAAGAGAGACATTGATGGATTGAGAGGCAGGAAGCTAGCAGGGAAAGGATAGCAACAGTTTTAGTCATTGGACAAGTAATGATATGATGATGTTCTAAGCACATATCCAAGGGTATAAAAAATCACCATTTTGCTGATAACGGCAGAATGCATTCTCCGACTAACATGTTTAGTCGCAAGTGTTACAATCCGGTAATAAAGAACAAAGAACCCTGATTTCGACTCAGCCTGGTGTTTGTCTCACTCATTCATGAACAAAGCAGACCTAACACTACACAGGAACATAAGAAACTAAGGAGAGAGTGAGTACGACATGTAATATCTTCATCTTTTAATTCCAAAGTCGGGGGGGGGGGGGCAAGGTAACCATCCTGATAAGCAAAAACACTCCAGTAACGATTGGAGAAACTATAATTGACCCATCAGGCCAACATGTATTAGTTAATTGTCAGCTTTACTCAAGAGTCTTGGACACTTTTAAACTTACACACACCTAACTATGATGATGAATCATTATTCAAGATATCATCCTTAAAGTTTCGGGGAACGACAAAATATACTTGTCAGGGATGACTTCAACTTTTGTTTGGACCTTATTCTGGACAAATCAATGCAAACAGTATCCAAAATAAAAGCAGCCAAAACCACTTTGGCTTTTATAAAAGTTCTGAATTTGTCAGATGCGTGGAGGCAAACACAACCTCGAAACAGGGACTTATCCTTTTATTCTGCACTTCATGACTCCGATACTAGGATTGACCTCTTTTTGTTATCAACAGTTAATTCACAGAATATTCATATCTGAATATCTTTCTAGTACTTTGTTGGATCATTTGCTTCCGACTCTTCCTATTTTGATGCCAGAAAAATCAACTAACTCATACAGATGGTGTCTGAATCATACCCTACTCCAAAAACCAGAATTTTGCAAATTCATTAAAGACCAGATAAAGATGTTCTGTGAGATAAACTGCCCCTCTCCTCCCAACATTTTGATTCTTCGGGACACATTAAAAGCCTACATGACAGACATAGAAGAACTAGAAACAGAAATACTGCAATTGGAAAAGAAGTTTCAACAGTCTAGCTCCAAATAAACATATAAAGAGATTGTAAACAAAAACATTCAAACACAATACACTGCATACTTATAAAAATGGAAAAAAAAAACATTCTAAGAATTAAAAATATTATGAACTGGGAGAAAAAGCATAAAGTCTTGACCTGGCAATTGAGAGCAGAGGAGAGTTCAAGAACAATAAATTCAATCCAGATTGAGATGGGCTCATTTTTACATAATCCAACAGAAATCATGATACACTTTACTCAAGAGTAGGTTTTATACAAACCTATATAAATCAGAGACCCCAGAAGACTAATGTTGATAACTTTTTATCCACTGTTGAACAACCCAAACTTGACCAAGAATATCAAGTAAATTTGGACCTCCGCTTTACTTCACAAGAAATTAAAAAAGCCTTTGGCTCACCTCAGTCCAATAAATCACAAGGGGAGGAAAGTTTTCTGCCAGAATTTTATAGAGAATTTAAGAATCTACTTGTACCCCTTATCATGGATACAGTTAACTTAGCATTTAAAACCTAAACTCTCCCAGAATCATTTTCTGCTGCCATAATTCATTAAAAAAAAAGGCTGTGCATTTCAACCCATTTCATTTCTAAACTCAAGATTACAAATTGATTTCTAAGGCCCTGGCTAACAGGCCACGCAAATACTTGCCGAAATTAATAAATCCAGACCAGAGTGGCTTTACTTTGAAATGGTCAGCTAATGTAAGCTAACTTATATAGGCTCTTCAGTATTATCCACAATGTAAAGTCTAATGCTGAACCGAGTATCGCTGTGGCTCTGGATGCTAAGAAAGCCTTTGACAGACTGGAATTACTATATTTTATTTACAGTCTTGCCCATGCTCAGATTGGGGTAACTGTTCATTAATTGGGTTAAAACTCTATCACAAACTCAAGGCTAGGGTCGCAACTAACGGACATATCTCGGCAATGTTCACTTTGAGCATTAACCTAACTGGGTTGACCCTTAACTCCAGGGCTTTTTGTCTTGGCTATTGGGCCCATGGCAGAGGCAATTAGACAAGACCCAGAGATAAAGGGTTTCATGGTGGGTTAGAAAAACCACAAAATTAATCTTATGGCAGATGATGTAATCCTGTATTTAAGAGATCTGATTAATTCTCTTACTAAATTACAGATTAAGTGCGAAGTTTCAGGATACAAGGTGAACTGGGGAAAAAGTGAAATAATCTCACTAACAAATTTTGATCACACTGAGTACCAGCGAACAAGTCCATTCAATGGCTCTCAGGTGGCATCAAATACCTTGGAATTATGGTGGATGATGATCTTCAGAATTTATACAAATTCAATTACCTCCCGCTACTTGGTAAAATTGAAGATTTGAGTAGGTGATGAATTTGCCCATCACTCAAATTGGTGTAAAGATTGCAGTATCTTTTCCAGTCCTTGCCCATTCCACTACCTCAAACTTTTTAAAAAACCCTTACTAAGTATGCTGGGCAATTTATCTGGAATTGTAAAGTATCCAGAATATCTATGAAAAAGTTAACATGCAATTATAGATTAGGAGGCATCCAATTGCCTAGTTTCAAAAAATATTATTTGGCGGACCAAAAGAGATTAATTTCTTCATTTTTGGAGCGAGACAATACAAATTGAATTGTACTCTCTAAAAGAGGTGTATAATGATTTAATGTAAAAATGAAATTCTAGAATTATAGCCAGCAGAACAGACAACCCCATTTTAAAACATTTGGTTAAAAAGTGGTGTGAGCTCTGTAGAGGCTCTGGAATGAAACGAAGATTGTCACCGAAAACACCTTTAAGGCAAAATGAACTTATACCCATGACTTTGAACAATAAAATCTTGGAAACCTGGATTGAACAACTGAAGAAGAAATATGACTTGTCCAATAAGACCCTTTTGTTACCTACAGTTACGATCCTTCCTTAGGGCCAAATTTGGGTCCTGAAATGACTCTACCGGGACTCCCTGAAAAGGAGAAACTACTCCATGAAGGAAAAATATACTTTTATTTCTAGAATATACTTTTTATTGATGTGTGCGAGCCCAAAGCCAGGTTTACATAAATCTAGGGTGAGATTGGAGTCAGACGTAGACACAACAATTGACAAACAATTCTGGTCTGATTTACTTCAGGGAACTATGCCAGGTTCATTATATCCATCAATCTCACCCCACAGAAATTACACCAATATAAACCTGAGTTATCAGAGGTATGTTTTAGGTGTGGTATAGAGGTTGGTTCCTTCTTTCATTCTACCTAGCTTTGCATGAAGGTGAGGCCCTTTTGGTGTGACCTTCGTAACACTCTAACCAAGATCATAGGAGTCACCTTCCCAGTAGAGCCAGAGCTTTGTCTTCAGGGGAACTTCACCATAGTTGGTAGGTCGCCAACTAATTCTCAAAAAAAAAATTCACAGAAATTGCCTTATGTGTAGCCAGGAAATCCACAGTAGTAACATGGAAGTCTGATTCCCATCTAGTCATGAATAGGCGGCCTACAGAGATGAATAGCTGCATCCCACTTGAAAAGTTCAGATCCAATCTCAGGAAGGGATATAACACCTTTCTAAATATCTAACAACCTCATTTAGAACATATAGGTATCTCATTGACGCCAATATAGTTAAGATTGCTACTGGCAAGCTAGTAGACATCTGTAAAGATTTTAAACACTGTGGTAGTATCAGGTATTCATGTTTTACTGTATGCACTGACAATAGGATTTTTTTTGTGTTTCTTTTCCTTTGTTCTTTCTCTGTTTAATAGGGAAGGGGTTCTCTTGATGTTTTTTATGATTGTTGATTGATAAGTATATTTTAAATGATAAATAAAATGTTACAAACAAAATAAAATTGCCTGTGATCTGGCTCTCAGCAGATTCCAGATTTCCTTGTTTAATGAGGGCTTCTGGTTAAGGAAAACCCTGAACAATATGGTGGAGACACACTCATCAACAGCTGTTTTGATAAAGCCTGTAAGGACCCTGTTGTTCAGACCTTCAGCTGATTTTTGAACCCCACTCAAAAGAGTGCTGTAATATTCTTCAGCCTCCCGCGACTACCTTCTGGTTGTTCTGATCTCTGGAGCCCCTCTTTTGAGGCTGCTTGTATGCAGGCAGAAGGAGTACAGCGATGTGATCCAACTTGCCAAAATGCAGTCTCAGAAAAGAACAGTCGGCCTTCCATAAGCAGTGTAGCAGTGGTTGAGTGTCCTGGGATCTCTGGTGCAGCAGGTTATGTTTTTTGCTGAACTCCTAAATTAGTTCATTTCATTCTGAAGTGGTACACTTATGCATTGGCAAGTCTTTTGATGTTTCCTCCACAAGAACTAAAGTTTGCTGCATGGAGACACAGAGGAAAGCTTAAAATGTGCTTCAAAGCTTTGTCTGTTTTTAATTGATTTATCTTGTTTTCAGTTCTGTGTGAGTCATAAATTGTGTTCAAGATAATGATACTGACAATCTAACAAAATTACTGTTGATTCATTGAGAATCTGAAGAGAGACCCTTGTAATTCTCCTGACATAACTCATTGAAAAAGGAATACAGTTCTTTATCAGGATATGGAAGTAGCACTTAAAAGTACAGCAATCTTGTGTTAAAGTACAAAAATCAAACAGACCTTTAAAGGCAATTAAGGGAATTGGTAGGATGGAGGAATTTAGAACAACAAGGACATAATATTAAATTAGAGTGAACCATTTCAAAATTAAGACAATTTTTCACTTGAATGGTAATAGGAATCTGAAATGCTTACATAAAAGGAAGTGAATGCTCGGATAATTGTAAATTCTTATTGAATTAGACAATAGACAAAGATATCAAGAAATTTGGAAAAAAGTAGGGGAGGGGGTGAATAAATTAAAATGAAAATACCCATCAGGGACAGGTGCTGTTTTTGTTTTTTTTAAAGACTAGTAGCAATGCCTTAAATATATCAATTGTGTGGGAGTTTGTGATAGAGTTTATTTAACCAGTGCACCACAAAATATTTTCAATTTGTCAGTTTCCTACTGATTTGCTCAACGAGTCAAAAGTTTGCTTTTTCATAAAGCAGTAAAATTTGTCTTGCATAAGAGAATACAAGACTATAGATTTAGGGCAATGGAATAAAACAAAGTCCATTTTATTAATTGGAACGGAGAAATCTAACTGGTGCTTAGGAATTAATCCAATTTACACCCAATTAACCTACACCCCTAGTACATTTCAAATGGTGAGAGGAAACTGGAGCCCCTGGGGAAAACCCACACAGACACAGGAGAACATACAAACTCCTTACAGTCAATGCAGGATTCAAACCCCGGTCCCGATCACTGACGCTGTAAAGGCATTATGTTAACCACTAAGCCAACTGTGTTGCCCAATACTCGATCAAACTTCTACAGATGTACTGGGAAAGTATACGAACTGGTTACATCACAGCCTAGTTTGGGAATTCAAGTGGCCAGGAATGCAGAAGGCTGTAGAAAGTAGCAAACATAGCCAAGTCTATCACCAGCTCCGACCTTCCATCATTGAAGACATCAATGTGAGATGCTGCTTTAAGAGAGCCAACATCATAAAGGAGCCCCATCACCCTGGACACAACCTCTTCTCACTGCTACCTTCAGGCAAAAGAAATAGATTCCTCAAGTCCAGCATCTCTAGGTTTAAGAATAGATTTTTTTTCCAATGGTTATCAGGCTCTTGAACTTACCCTTGCTACTCTCACCACAAAATATTCCAGGATCACCTGTTGGTATGAAATGTCATGTCGAATTTGAAGGTTGTGGTGCTTCCATGTGCCAGCTGCCCTTGCAGATGGTCAGTAATGATTTGATAAGCAATTCCCTAATGAATTTTCTCGATGGTGTGCACAGCAGCCAATGAACACCATGAGTGAAGGGATAAACTTTGAAGGTGGGTGGGTACCATTTTTGAAGCCAGTATTGTCTGAATCATATTACACAAAGCCAAGCGAGTCACCTCACTGCTGTACTGTGTGACCATTGTAATTACCTGCTCCTGTATTTGGACTGGAAGTTACATACAAGTCTTTCTGACAGTGCAAATAAGCTGCAATGAGCCAAGAATGTAAAAAGAACATCAATCAATAATAATCATTATATTGATACAATTAGTGCTAGCTTGGCAGTGCAAATATCATCTGGTATGGTAACAAACACAATGAGGTTTTAATAGCAATTCAAGCCATATATCAATGTTAACCCACGATTTGCAAGTTTACAACCTTTTTACCTTTGATTTTTGCAATAGTTCCTCTCTGGTGATTTCTCCTACAGAATCCAAATGTGGGCAGATTTCAGCTGCATTAGACATCGTACAGAACTTTGATACTGGAACAAATAAAATTTGTTTTTTTAATTAAGAGTAATAATTGTGCACAATTTATAATAAATCTTATTGTTGATAACTGATATTAGGTAAAGTACTGACTTGATCCACCATTGCTTTAACCATTGGTTAAATATAGATATTACTACTTTTTACCCTATCAAGCAATATACACTTGGTGACAAATACTATATTATGCTACTGCATGGGGGAAAGGATGTATTTAATTTATAATTATTTTAACTAATTGACAGAAAGCTGTCAACTTTAGATAACTGAGTTGACACGGAAATTCTTATGAAGCTTGAAAGAGTAGCTACTGCAATGATATTCCCCTGGCCATGGTGCATAGAGTCAGGAATTGAGAAAAGATGATGTTGCTTCATTTAAGGGGTAGTACACATTAAATTCTCTACTGAAGTGGTCAATATAATGAGGGCAGAAGTCAATAGATTTAGGACATTAAGACAGATCACATTGTGTATGGGCTCTCTTAGCATCTGAAAATCTATGAACCTCAACTTTCATTAAACTGAGCCTTCCTTACATTGAACTTTCACAGCCTTCTTCAATTGAGAATTCAAACTATTCACTAACCTGTGGGTGAATAAGTGCCATCCTTTCTCAATCTTGAATGCCTGATTCTGGCCACCTCAGAGTCAGAGAAACATTATTCAATTAAAGTAAGCAGCAATGAAGTAAAAGATCTTACTGAATGGTTGGGCAGGCATGAGGAACCAAAATGCCCACTCCTGATTCTATTCCTTGAGATGTTAGCTCTGCTAAAATCTCTTCCTATTTCATAATTCCTGTGTGCTAGTCCAAAGTTCTAATGTTTAAGCACATTGACAGCAGTTTGATATGCAAGACATGACATCCCTCAGGTGACTGCTTCATGCTGCTATAGTTTGCAATATGATTTAAAAATCTAATTTCCTTTGCATTTGATAAAAGGTAATACCTGTATTTGAATAAAAAGTATGAACAAAGGCAGATTCCATTGCTTCCAAGATCCAGATGTCCACCTGATTCGAGTTGTTATGATAGAAGGTGGGGTAAGAAAGATTCCTATTATATCCTTGGATTTCTTCATTAAAAAAAAAACAACCCTCACCTCATAAAAAGAAATCTGACTACTGGTTGGACTGATATTGTACATACTCAGAAGTTGTAGTTTTGAATGTCATATGCAGGTAGAATCCTTTAAGAACATCCTACAGGTAATGGTGTGGTTAAACAGCCACAATGAACCAAGTTGTCACGCATGTTGGAAATCAACCATATTTCTATCTATTTGCAATGGATTCTTCAACACAATCGCAAATGAATTCGAAGGGCGACTGTTTTTTTTTAAATGGGCTTTGTTTCAGACACAACAAACACTACTCGGTGTTGAAATGTGAGTAAATACGAAGAACTTGTGATGCCGGGTGTGGCGAAGGAGGAAGCAACCGCAAACCTAAACAGCTGTCAGATGCCAGAACAGTACTGACAGGGACCAGCACCAAACAAAAGACCCGCTCAACACGGATTATTTTTCCAAAAAAGATACATTTTAAAAAGATGTCAAAACTCCAGATTTTTACCTTTTCTAAAACCTGCCCGCTCTATCTGTCGTTAACACCTTTTCTTCGCCCTCCTTTAGTATTTTCTTTCAACGATGCACTAGTCGCACCTCCGCCATGTTTGAAAAACTCACATACTCTGGTGCACTCTGGGAAATGCAGTTCCACTGCAATTGCAGGACTCCAATCGCTCAGGCGTGACGCAAAGAACCCTGGGACTCGGGAATTAAAATACTGCAGATGTTGGAAATCAAAAATCAAAACAGAAAACGCCAGAAATGCTCACTAGGTTAGACTGCATCTGTGGAGAGAGAAACGGAATTAAAATTTCAGCTCCACGATCTGTCATCAAAACTAACGAGAATTTAAGGCATATTTTCAGTTGCAAAGAAGGATGTGGGATAGCAAAATTTATCTCACTTCTGGGAAAGCCAATGGCAAAAATAGAAATTAATTCATCAATAAATCCAATTGGAATTTTAAAGTTAAATTGGATTAAATTTAAATGAAATCAGAGAACAAGGAAATTATTTTGTGTATCCAGACCAGATTAGGAACAAAGTCGTCAATGTTGATTTAAAATCAGATTATTGTTAAAATGCGAAACACCCAGCTAATCAGATCTGACTGCAAAATAAAACTGTTGGACCATTATTATATCCATGTTTCAATGCAGCATATGTGGCTTATTTGATCTCAAGCACATATATAGCAAAAGGAGAAATCAGATAACATATATTAAGATAAAATAATCTAACACAGATTCCCACCACAAATGCTCTCTTTTCTATTGTCTAACATTTTCAATATTATTGAAGTGTAGTGCATTGGATGCCAATTCTGTCCTCAGGCAAAGAGGAAATATCACGCCATACTATTTTTATGAGTAAAAATGTTAAGGAGCAGTGACTTAGTTCCAATTAATATTTATTCTTCATTCAACAAAATATATTTCTTTTAAAAATATATTTATTGAGTTTAACATACAAGCACAAAAAATTGACAATTACATAACCATTAATTTGTATACAAGTAATCACGCACAAAAAATGCCAATAAAAAAAGTAGAAACGACATCAATAATTGCTTAAAATACTTCAAAAACATAAAATTGAAATGATCTATACTGCCATGTTAAACCCATTTGCTGAAATAACTTGTACAAAATAAAGGGAAAAAAAACCTAAAAACTAAATGTAATCTAGCCCCTCCCTCTAATCAAGGTTAACTTACAAATACATTTAAAAAAAATCAATAATGTGGAACCACTGGTGACCCCTGGAGAACAGACAATAAACCATCGGAAAATACAATAATTGTTAATTCTTCCAATTATAAGAATGAGCCCCACAATTTCATAAATTGAACCTTTCTATCTTTAATATTATATCTTTTTTTTTCTAAACTTAAAACAGGACATTACATCCTATAACCACTGTGTATGAGTAGGGGATGAATCATCTCTCCACTTCAGCAAGTGTTCCTCTGTCTATTGTTAGAAATAGAAATACCTTAACAGAAATTGCTCGAATCAAAAATTGAGAACAAAGAACATTTATTATAACAACAATGCAAAGTTGGGTGCTTCCCCTTACCCTGGGAATACACACATACACTGGGGCTCACCCAACTTTTATACAGTGAATTTCAGTATCAGAATACCCTCCCCCTTACATTCTTCTGCCCCCTGGATGGGTTTGGCATAGGCAATCCTTCCTGCCTACGTGCAGTTTCAGTGGACTTGGAGGACCAGGGGGTATCCTGTCGGTGTCTTCTCATTTCATTATCCCCATTGTCCTTATTCATAACCTTGCCCTTGTCCCCATTCACACCTTTCCAACTCTCAGAGCCTACAGTCCCTTCATATGCAGAGTTCGCTAATCCTGTCTAGGGTTTACTAATTATATATGCATAACTTGATAAATCTGTGTATGGCTTACTAATTATATATGTAGAACTTGGTACTTCTGTCTAGGGCTAGGAGACCCTTATCTCATCCAGACTATCTCAACTTCCTACATTCTATTATTCCTTACCTCTCCTAATCTTATTCATAAGGTGGGCTCACTGATCCTGTCCAAAGGCTGACTGCTTTCTGCATCCTAATTTCCATGCTTTGCCTGTTCATACTGGTTCATGTGTCTGTACTAGTTTGCCCATCTTTCATATTTTTATGTCAAGTTTACTCATCTCTCACACTATCAATATGGTAAAAGCTAAATTTTTTTCCTGAGATGCAGACATAAGTTTATCTGAATCACCAAAAAAAAAACAATTAATAGGCAAAGTTCCAAATTAATCTTAAGAATTGTTGATAAAGTTTGGAAAATGCCTTACCAGAAAAATCTCTAAATTTGGGCACTTCCAAAACATGCAGATCAAAGAAGCTTCAAAAATGTTTGGAGCAGTGACTTGGTTCCCATCAATATTTAATCCTTCTTTCGGCAAAACTAAAATGCAAATGACACGTTATTGATGATTCAGAGGGTTTGCTCTGCGTCAAATAGTTGCAGCGCGTTCTCCATTGCACCATTAATTACATTTCAACAGTCTCGTTAACAACATGTTTATTAGAAAGCTGTGAAAAGCAGCACAATACAGTAATTATAGGAGCCTTGCTCTACCGTTAAACTATAAACCTCCAGAGACCATCTGCCCAGTGCCTTTTGGATAATGTAGTCCTCGGCTGGAGTACCCCGAGACCGGAAATACGTCATTCTGTCAGTATCTTCCTTCCCTTGGCTGGAGTCCGCCGAGACCGGAAATGCGTCCGTCTGTCAGTATCTTCCTTCCCTTTGTAAATACGCAGTTCACCCCCGGAGTGGAGAGACGATAGTGCATGTTGGGTTTGAAAGACAAAACATTAATTTTTGTTGAGAGGAGTATCGAAGAATGTCGACGGGCAAGAGTTACAGGAAGAGAAGAGAAGAGGAATCGGACGAGGAAGATGAGCAGAGGGTGGTGGAGGTCAGGTAAGAGCCGAAGCTCGGTAGCTCGATCTGTCGCATGTCAAAGCAACTGGGCATCATCTAAAATTACTTTCGATTTAAATTAAGTTGAACTTTGCTTCATTCAACAAGCTTGGAAAAAGTCACCCTTTTTTCTGCAAGGTTCCTTCATCATTGATAATCCTATTGTTGTTTAATGGCTGTTTAGCTATGGAGGCGATAATATTTAGCAGTTTCTGCACCACTCCTACAAGTCAATTTTTTTTTAACAAGTAAACATTCCTTTTGCGTTCTCTCAGCCACACTTATATTGACCGTGGCTCATTAGGTCCTTTCAGAGCCAAGAGTAAATTCACATTTGGGCCTCATCAAAGTTACACGTTTCTTTCATAATTGCGTTTGAAATTTTATTTTTCATCTTCTTAGAAAGTAATAGATTTTAATCAGCATCAACATATGTAGCTTTTATAAATGGAATAGAAAGTAAGAGCAGATTGTGGTGAGGCACTTTTGCAGTGGCGAACCAGCCCCGTTTGTCACATATGGTTGGCTGCGGCAAGGATGGTGTTGTGGGTCCATCTCTTCAGGTCCAGACTGGAAGGGCATGGGCATGCTGGCATCATCGTGATGCAAGTGTTGGGGGGGGGGGGGGGGGGTGGGGGCGGGACCAGAGATGGGCTTAACTGCAGCGCGGAGTTCAAAATAAAGCAGTTATGATACTTGAGCTCACAGCCTGTTATCTCAGTCACTTTGCTGCACTTGCTGATTCAGAGGGTTTGCTCTGCGTCAAATAGTTGCAGCGCGTTCTTCATTGCACCATTAATTACATTTCAACAGTCTCGTTAACAACAATGAGACCTCAATGAGTCTTCATGTCCTGAAGACTCGACACAATGGAACCAGCAGCTGTTGGCTGTAATGGTAGAGATCATGTTTGCATGGCAACTAGCAATGCCTTACTGTTGGATTATACTTGGCTGCCACCAGGGGCTGACACGGAGCAGGACACACAGTATGCAGAGCTGTAATGAAGACTTCCAGCCTCATGGCATGCCTCATGGTGCTATTTACAACAACTTTAAAGAACCTTCATCCATGTGTTGTCTAGGATCTCACACATTACAAAATGAGACATGGTATTAGAAGTGAGATGAAGGAAATTAGAAGGAAATACTTTAAAAGGTAAAATCTAAAGTCAGCAACTGATCAGTGGAAAAAAAAAGAAGCTAACACAGTGAAAAATGCAAGAATTACATCCAACAGTGAAACTTCAGCTGACAGGTAATGTGGCTGAAAATTGAAACAGATTTAAACAGCATTTTGGGTTGTATTTAGTGACAGTTAGAGCTGATAAGAAAAGTGATAAAGTTAAAGTGTCAGTTTTCTTGCATCTCATGGGTGATGAAGTCCTGAAGGTGTATAATAACCACATTTGCTGCTGAAGGAGACAAAATGAAATTGGAAAAAGTAATGGATCCGTTTGAGGCATACTGCATACCTAAACATAACATGACGTTTGAGAGGCACAGTTTTTTCACATGTATACAGAAAATGGAACAAAGTATTAATCTGTATGTGACTGAATTGAGAAACAGAAGAAAAATGTGTGAATTTGGTGGACTGACAGACTCGCTGATAAAAGACAGACTTATGTGTGGCATTCCAGATAATAGTCTAAGGGAAAGACTGAGAAGAGAGCAAAATCTAGACCTGGAAAAAGCCACAGCACTGTGTAGAACTGCAGAAACTGTAAAATTGCAGGCAACAGAGCTGTTCAATGACACTAGCTACAATGTGGATCCAGTGAGCAAGAACAGACATAAACCATTTAACAAAAAGCGTGCCAAAGTGGAAAGAGAGGCATGGCCAGCGAACAAAAATAAAAGGGACAATCGAAAGCCACAACACCTACCAAAAAAGTGTCCAGCAAATGATAAAACATGCTATATGTGGAACAAAAGCAACCATTATACCCATTGCGGTAGGAACCAAGTGCAACAAAGCAAGGTTCATGCAGTAAATGAAAAGGAGATAGAGTAATTCTATGTAGATGTTGTGACTGAACACAGAGATTGGATGTTGAGATTAAAAGTGAATGACATATACATTTCAGTTAAATTGGATACTGGAGCACAAATTAATGTAATATCAGAGACTGATATTACATTAGACCCACACCAAAGATGTATGGAACAAAAGTGAAGGTGACAGGATGTTCAGGTACCGATATACCAGTGTAAGGAGAATGCATGGTCAAAGTGAAACACAAGGACAAAGAGCATATGCTAGCATTCATCGTGGTACCAAAGGATGTACAGGCCATACTAAGTTTAACAACCTGTGAGAAAATGAACCTGGTAAAGAGTCCTCGTCGTGGAAAGCGAAGGAGAGACAGTCTATGATGAACTCATGAAAGAGTACAATGGCCTATTTCAGGGTCTAGGCTGCCTTCTAGGATACCACATGATCAGAGTGGATAAACGTTTGCCACTAATAATACATCCATGCAGAAAAGTTCCATTTGCACTTCAAAAGCAACTAAAAGCAGAACTGGACAGGATGGAAAGCCTGAATGTGATTCAGAAGATAGATGAGCCAAACAGAGGTCACGTCATTATGGGCAAAAAGAATGGAAAGCTTAGAATTTGCTGGGATCCAAGAGATCTGAACAGAGCAATAAAGATTTGGCAAGTTAGATGCATCATCAGGATTTTGGCAGTTAAAATTGGATGAAGCAAGTTCAAGACTGTGCATCCTCAGTTGTCTATTTACCAGATACATATTCCTAAGGTTTCTATTTGGAAATGCCTCAGCTTATGAAGTGTATCACAAAACTATCCATATGGTCTATGAGTACCTGGACGGAGTTGATACCTCAATGGATGACATAGTATGGGGAACCACGAGGATGGAACATAATGAGAGACTAAGGAAAGTGCTGGAAACAACAAGGAAAGCAAACCTGAAGCTGAATAGAGAGGTTCAGCTTGGGGTGACATAACTAACATTCGTAGGATATTATTGGCAGTGAGGGCATCAGACAGATCCCAGAGAGGTGTCCCCCATTTGGAACATGCCAAGGCCACAATGCGTAAAGGATGTACAGAGGATTAATGGAATGATCAACTATATGGGTAAATTTATACCCAACCTCTCAGAAAAGACTGCTCCATTGAGAAGACGAACAGAAAAGAACATTGAATGGGAGTGGAATCATGACCATGAAAAGTCATGGAGGAACTAAAGAAACTACTCACAGAGAAACCAGTTCTGAGGTTTTACGACCCAGTGTGACCCATCAAGATATCATCAGATGCATCACATAGTGGGCTCGGTGCAGTTCTTCTGCAAAAATAGGATAACTGGTAAACCAATGCGTATGAATCATGCTTAATGACAGACACAGAGACGCGATATGGTCAAATTGAAAAGGAGCTGCTCAGCAATCACATGCGCCTGTGAAAGATTTCATCAGTTTGTGTCAGGACAAGCAATCAGTAATATTCCAGGTAAGCCATTGTACACAGCAGACACTTGACTGGAGCTGTTGACATAAGAGAGCCCGCAAACACCAAAATGGATGAAGATGTGAATGCTTTCATGAACATGATCACAAGTGCACTGCCCGTATCAGATGCAAAAATGGAGCTCATAAAGTCAGACAAACAAAGATGAAACACCGAGACAACTGAGAAAAAACATCTTTGATGGATAGCCCAACATTAAGCAGGACTGCTCACCTGACGTTTGAGTACTGGAACTGCAGGGCGGAACTATCAGTAGTTGAAGACATCATCTACGATAGAAGCAAAATTCTTATCCCAAAGGGTTTGAGAAAAGAGATGCTAAAAAGGATCCATGGAGGACATTCAGAATCAAATAATGTAAGAAAAGAGCTCAAGAGGTGATATACTGGCCAAGAATCAACAATGATATAACAAATGAAGTGTCAAATTGTACAATATGCCAGAAATATCAAGCAAGCAATCCTGCAGAACCACTAAAGCCACACCCAGCACCATATAGACCTTACCAGAAGGTAGGCGCTGACCTATTCAAATGTGAAGGGAAGGACCATCTTGTAGTCACAGACTATTACTCCCAGTATCCAGAAGTGTGTAAATTACCACTGCAGATGCTGTAATAACAGATATGAAAGCCATATTCTCCAGACATGGCTTGGCAAGTGAGGTCTTCACCGACAATGAACCCCAGGTTTGCAATTTAAAGTTCTGACAGTTTGCCAAAGAGTGGGACTTTGTACACACCACGTCAAATTCTCATTTTCCACAGTCCAATGCTCTAGTGGAAAAATCAGTTCCGACAGTGAAAAGACTGATGAACAAGGCAAAAGACAGTGGAACAAATTTCTACCAGAGCGTGCTAGTATATCGCACAATGCCTCTTGAGTGTGGTATGTCACCAGCACAACTCTTTAGGCTAAGATCAAAACTACCCATTCAGGAGAACCTCCTAAAAACAAAAGAGGGGGAGAAAGTTCAAAGAACAACAGAAAGAATTACTTTGACAGAGGATCAAAAAACCTATTGGAACTCTACAATGGTGACCAAGTAAGGCTAAAAGACAAAACAAACTTATGGACTCCGAAGGAACTGTCCTTGGTGAAGTCCAACCAAGATCATGCACCATTCAGACAGATGAAGTTGCTGTTCTGTGAAGAAATCATTGAGACCTTCAAATTGTACCAGCCACAGTAGATGGAAAGATGGATACTGTTGAACAACCTGAATACACAGCTGAGAAGACATCATCTGAGGCAACAACTCTGATTCAAGGACAATCAATCAGAAGATTGTCAAGACACGTGAATCCTCTTAAAAGACTCATTGAGCAAATTTAAAGACTCCTGCTATATCTTATTCACTCTTCAAGTTTTAGTGTATGTAAATGTGAACACACAAAACAAGTTTTAAAAATGTTAATAATATTGATAATATTGAAAATGTAAGTTATTGGTGTTAAAGTTAAAATTGCAGTTATACAAAGAAAACATGTTAGTTAAAAGTAAGCTACTTTTTGTTTTAAGAAAGGGAAATGTAATGATAGAGATCATATTTGCATGGCAACTAGAAACGCCTTACTGTTTCATTATACTTGGCTGCCACCAGGGGCTGACACAGAGCAGGACACACACTATGCAGAGCTGTAATGGAGACTTGCAGCCTCATGGCATTCCTCATGGTGCTGTTTACAACAACTTTAAAGTAATGAACCTTTTCCTTCATCCATGTGTTGTCTAAGATCTCACACATACAAATACAAGATGAAACATAGGTGCTATTGTGTTAAAGCTGTCAGCATTCTGGACGAAAAGGCCCCACACTTGGTTTGGTCAAGCAGAGGCCCAGTTCCAGATCAAACAGATAACCTCCAATTTGACAAGATATTTCTACATCCTCATCAGCTCGCTCGACTAGGAAGTCGCCTCATTAGTTGATGACCTCATTCAGCCGCTGCCAGAGGAAGGAAAATATGTGACTCTGAAAAACCTCTTCATTAGCACATATGGCCTCTCATAATGCGAGAGAGCCCGCCAGGCTCCTGCACTTGGATGACCTAGACGATAGGACCCCCTCTGCCTTTATGGACAAGATGCTTGCACTGGTGGAAGAGCACAAGCCCTACCTTATGTTCGAGCAGGCGTTCCTCAAGCTGATGCCTGAAGACATCAGACTCCTGTTGGCCAACGCAGACTTCAGCAACCCGTACAAGGTTGCGGCGCAACTGGACGTTCTCTACCGTTCCAAGCGTGAGGCCATAGACTCAGACAGCCACGTTACACGACCACCAACAAGTACATTGCCCAGATCCAGTCCACCACGTGAGCAGGCCGCCGCTCCACCAGTAAGCAGAAAGATCCGATCCCAAATGGTGTTTCTACCGTGAAAGTGCCGCCAGCCATGTTTGTTCCCAGGAAACAACAGGGACTGCTGTCGTTAGTGGCTGCAGCGGCTGGCCAACTGAACAGCCTTCTCTATGTCTGGAACAGCATCTCAGACTGCATGTTCCTCATGAACTCTGGGGCGGAGGTGTGCACGAGACCCCATGCAATGTCCCTGTATGCTGCCAATAATATTGCCATCAGAACCTTGGAAAAAGACGAATTCCTGTACATTGCGGCGACACCACTTTCCAATGTCCTTTTCACGCTGGCTTCAGTGGACAAACCTCTTGGCTGCAGATTTCTTGCGGGCACACTCCCTACTCGTGGACCTCCAGGGCAGACGACTGGTTTATGCTGACATTTTCCACACTGTGCCCTGTGGTACGCCCAATGATCCGTCCACCCAACTCGCTTTCCGTGGAAACCCAACATGGTCAGTATAGCTGCCTCCTTGCAGAATTTCACTCCATTCTGTGCCACCAGTACATGGCAGCCATGCCGAAGCACAGTGTCCAACATCACATCGCTACCACTGGCCTACCAATGTATTCGCAGGCTCCCCGCCTGGCCCTGGACAAACTCAATCTCGTCAAGGAAATGTTTAGACGCATGGAGGAGCTCGGCATTGTCTATCATTTCAATAGCCCGTGAGACTCACCACTCCACTTGGTGCTAAAGTCCAATGGCAGCTGGAGACCCTGTGGCGATTACAGATGCCTCAACAATGCCAGACTGCTACCTAATTCCCCATAACCAGGATTTCGCAGCGAACCTCTATGGCGCAAAGTTTTTTTCTAAAGTCATCTTCATCTGTGGATACTGCCAGATCCCCGTGCACCCGGATGACATCCAAAAGACAGCTGTCATCATCCCATTCAGCCTGTTCAAGTTCCTTCACATTCCATTTGGTTTAAAAAAAAAGTGGTGCAGACATTCCAGCGCCTTATAGACATGGTGGGCAGAGACTTGCATTTTCTTTTCATCTACCTCGACGATATCCTAGTAGCCAGCAACATGCCTGAGGAGAACGTGACACAACTGCGCCAGCTGTTCACTCACCTCGCACAGTTCGGTCTGACCATTAACCCGGAGAAGTGCCAGTTTGTCCTTACAGAAATAGACTTTCTAGGTCACAAGATTGCTGAAGACAGCACCACCCCTCTATCCAACAAAGTGGATGGCATATGCTGATTCGCCAGGCCGATGGTACTGAAGGGCCTGCAAGAGTTCGTGGACATGGTAAATTTTTATCACAGATTCATCCCCATGGCAGCCAAGATTATGTGCCCCCTCTTCACTCTGTCAGGTTTGACAAAGGAACTCGCATGGACAGACAAAGCCCACAACACTTTCGAACAGATCAAAGAGGCTCTGGCCCATTCAATGATGCTAGTCCACCCGTGGGTGGATGTACCAATGGCCCTCACAGTGGGCGCAATTCTTGAACAGTTCGTGGATGATTCATGGAGACCCCTCACCTTTTTCAGTCTCCACCTGAGGCCGCCCAATATGAAGTACAGTGCATTTGACAGGGAAATACTCACCCTCTACCTGGCCGTCCGTTACTTCCGGGAAGGGCATCTGTTCACCATCTACAAGGATCACAAGTAGTTTACTCTTGCCTTCTCAGTTCTCCGACCCATGATCTGCTCGACAGCAAAGGCCCTTACCCTATGTCTCCGAATTCACCACTGCTATCTGACATCTATCAGAAAAACACAATGTTGTCAGGCCAGCAGTCAACGCAACTACTATGATCTGGCTCGTGCACAACAAGACGACCCAAAGACACTCAGCTTCAGAACTGCAATCACAGGGTTGCAGTTCCAAGTCGCTAATGGCACTACACTTCTCCACTAGTCCCCGCCCAATAGAGGAGGACTGTATTTGACATAATCCACAGTTTGAAACACCCCTCAATCCTCACAATGGTGCGACTGTTGTCCGCAAGATTTGTTTGGCATGGCCTGTGCAAACAGGTCATGGAGTGGGTGAAAACCTGCACAGAGGTTCAGCACCACACTAAGCACCACCTCCAGCAGTTCAATGCCCCGATCTGCAGGTTCCAGCATGTCCACATCAATAGAGTCGGGCCCTTGCCAGTCTCCCGGAGGTCACGTTACCTGTGGTGGACAGGTTCACTCGTTGGCCAGAGGCCATACCCATTCCGGACGCCTCCATAGAAATATGTGCCAGCGTTTTACTCGCCACCTGGGTCTCCCGTTTTGGTGTCCCTACAGACATTACCACTGACCAGGGGGTGCAGTTCATTTCCGCCCTGTGGACAGAACTCTCTAAACTCCTGGGCACCCAGCTGCATCACATCACTGCTTACCACCCTCAAGCCAATGGGCTAGTTGAGCATTTCCATTGCTACCTCAAATCAGCGTTGATGGCACGCCTCAAAGCCCAACTGGGTGGACGAACTTCCTTGGGTTCTCCTTGGGATATGCACAGCGCACGAGGATGACCTCTGAGCCTCTTTGGCTGAACTAGTCTATGGAGAGACCATTGCAGTCCTTGCCGAATTCCTCCCGCCAGGACACTGACTCAGCTGTCGTCCTCGAGAGGTTACGTGACAAACTGGGCTCCATTGCACCACCCCCGGATCATGGCATGGTCAACCGCCCTGCATCTATCCCCCTGGATGACGTTCTGTGAGTATGCATTTGTGCAAAGGGGTGCACTCAGTGACCTTATGAGGGTCCATACTGGATGCTGCACAGGAATGCTTCCATGTTTACTCTTGACAAGGAGTTATTTGCATTGGACTGTTTGAAACTAGCTCATCTGGATGTCCCATCCAGTACAGGTTCTCCCACTAGTGCATAGAGGTCACCTGCTGAAACAGTACACCTCACCCTCAATGCAGCGGAAGATCATGGGTGCCCGTTTTGGGGGGGGGGGAATGGGTTGTGTGGCAGTGCTAATGTTTGCAGCGGTGAACCAGCCCCCCCCCCCCTTGTCACGCACAGTTTGTGGGGCAGCCGCGGCGAGGGCAGCATTGCGTGAACATCTCTTCTGGTCCAGACCAGAAGGCCACGTGTCATCGTGACACAAGTGCCGGGATGTTGGGGGCGGACTGGAGACGGAGAAAGACTGCAGCGTGGATTTCAAAATAAAGCAGTTGTGATACTCGAGGTTGCAGACTGTTGTCTCAGTCGCTTCACTGCGCTTGCTCACAACCCACTACAGGATAATATTTGTATAATTCAGATGTGGCTGGGCTCTTAAGTGTAGAAATGATGCTTTAAAAATACCAAGAAATGAAGTTGTAGTGCCACATGGTGGTTGCATTGAGAAACTGATGTTGTTTTATGGTGTTTAAAGCCTTCTTTTCCAATGATATGCCACAAACCTTAATCCCTTTCAGTCTCCTGGAAATTATCTGGGAACAAACCAGGGTATTTGTAAACCCAATGTTACAAATTACAAAGAGAGCAGCAAGGAAGATAGCGGGCAAGATGCAGTACTCTGACATTGGAGGTGAAGGGAGAAATATCGTCAGCACTTCCATGCCTCTGCATTTGAGAAACCAAATGTAGTCCCGTTAAAACTCATCCTACTTTCTTGAAACCTTTCGTCGCCCAAAACTCTACTACACCAATGTCCAAATTTGTATATTTTATTTGCCTTTCACTTCATGCAAACCCATATTAGTTTTGTTTGTGTTTCATTCTTACTGTGTATTTAAATCCCTAAATGTCCCCACTTTTCTGCAACTTTTTGAGTTCTCTTCATTTCTCTCATTTTGGCCTTTTGTTCCATGAATTCTGTGGCCCTACCATTCAGTTTGAATATAAGCTGTAGTTGTGCAATAACAGTGGAATAATCGCAACAGTTAAAGTTATTGTTCTCTATTGCTTTGTAATGTATTGTTACTGGGAATATGATAACAGGCCAAGTTATCTATCACCTGTTGCTTGTATCTCAACTTTGGAATACCATAAAGTTTCAGTCAGTGATTCTGATTTATAAACAAATTAATCATTCTTCCTTCTCACTTTCTGCAACTTTTTTTAATATAAGAAAACCGTGTGCCATGTCTCATGTTAATCTTGATTGTTTCCTAGGTCAAAATTAGATGAACTGAAGGAAATTCAGAGTTTGAGGAAAAGACAAAATGGAGTGAGGTAAGACTAATTCACATGGTGTAAAATGAGCACATGAACTTTACATAAAGGGATGCACCAAATTATATCTCTGCTTCTAAAAATTAAACTAATATTCAGTGGAGTTCATGAAAAATACTTTTCAAAGGAGCCATGTCAACAAGTTGCATCTGTTCCAACACAGTCCCTTTTGGCTCTGTACACAAAGATGGGTGAAGCTTTGTGTGCAAGTGTCTCATGTAATATGATTACATTTGAAATAATAAATTACTGAAACCCAGAATAAACTCCCAGAATAATAGGATCAATTTTTAACTGTTTTAAGTCTCAGCAAAGTAGGTCTGTGATATTTGAATATGGCCGGGGAAGATAGAGGAACACTGGACTTTTTTTCAAGGTGTGAATGAAAAGTGGGGGGGCATGGCCATGCTGTGTGGCTGAGCAGACGTGCTTCTTCGAGCTCTCCAAGAAAAGTTACCAAAAGATGACCAAAAAGCGGTTTTGATAGAATTTATTTGACTGGAAAAAGTGTGGATATATCTGTTATTCGGGTTGGTGTAGGTCCCACAGGTTAAGAACCAGACCAAAGTGCAGGTATAAAGCACACGTTTATTTCGGGGATGGAATTGAGACAACAGGGTCGATATGTCAAGTAAACTCCTACACATACATAATATGCAGGGGGTAAATGTAAACTTTTGGATGACGAGGGGAAACTGACAGAAACTGGGGAAGTTACTACAAAAGCATACACATTCAACAATCAGATCAAGGTGATGTTACGTGCCCCCACCCCTTGACTGGTACGGACTCGGTTCTGCTACCTAGCCTTGAGTCTCACTCCAACCACAGAAGGTGATACTTACATGCCACGGGGAGTCCAAAGAGGCAGAACAAAGGAGCACATGGTCCTTTATAGTTCTGGGGACAAAGCTGGGGGGCCAATCGTAAGGGTCAGTGTGGGCCCCGTTGGTTGCTGTGGCCAATGACTCGAAGCCAAGTGCAGGGGCTCAGCAGGGGTGAACTGAGGTGATTCACCTGGGCCAATTGTAAGGGTCACCTTGATGGCTTGGGTTGAGTCTTTGACCTCGATTGGCAGGTAGTGTGTCCTCCGAACAGAAGCGCAGCAGCGCCACTAGGTGGTGGACGCTGCCTCTCCATTATAATATCTTCTGAAGAAAACTGTCGAAGGATGACTGGAAAATTGCACAGAAAAAAAACAAAATCAATGATGGAAAAAGCTCTGGCTTCACCACCCATTCCAATGGGCAGCATGGGTAGAGATGCCTTTTCTTCCCAATGAACACTAGATCTGGAAACTCAGTTGCCAGAATTTGGAGGACTGGGAAAATGTTTCACAAATGTGGAGATTCCTATTAAAGAGCTTACCACTTCAGTGAAAGAGGTGAGTGAAGTTATTAGCGATTTAACTGAAAGAATGGATAGAGTTGAGAGAGATCTCAGCAAACAAATTGAAAGAATTGAAAAAGCAAGCTGAAAAATGGGTGACAGATGAGTAACTTCTTCTGGACAAACTGGTTCACATGGAGAAACAGTCAGAGGAACAATGTAAGAATAGTTGGCCTGAGAGAAGGTACAGAAGGCAGAGGTGCTGGGAAATTCTTCAAGGCTTGGATTCCTCAAGTCCTTTGCACCGAAGGAATGAATCCATATTGAACGTGGTCACCAAATGGGTGAAGCCCACCCTCGAACTGTTTTGGTGAGATTGCTGAGCTTCAAGGATAGAGAGATGATCCTGAGAGTTGCTTATAAAAATACATGGAATTCTTGTTCCCAATAAAGTGGGACAATGCAGAGATCAAGGTTTTTCAAGACTTCAATAATGCAGTAATTCAGAAAAGAAGAGAGTTCAATGTGGTCAAGAGCAACTCTAAGAAAAGAACTTGAAGTACACGATGTTTTACCCAGTGACGTTGAGAGAGGAAATCTCTGAAGGCCACAGAAGATGCTTCAAAAGAGGAGGTGGAAGAGTTTATTCGACAAGGAGCAAGAAAAGGAAGATAGACATGAGAAAGATTGACTGTGAAAAGACTGGTGTAAATAAGATATTTTATGGATATAGTGAAGTTTTATTTTTGTGAAGATTGTCTTAATTTTATTGAGAAGTATCAAAGTT
This sequence comes from Narcine bancroftii, assembly GCF_036971445.1. NCBI lineage: Eukaryota > Metazoa > Chordata > Chondrichthyes > Torpediniformes > Narcinidae > Narcine > Narcine bancroftii. The sequence continues at coordinate 188,376,515 of NC_091469.1, read as the reverse complement.
TTATCCTATCTATGCTTCCCGGTGAGCTCGGAGAGTGGAAAGAAGGTACTGAAGGTAACAGTACAATGCAACCTTGTTTGGAGGGGGGGGGGGGGGGGGGGGTAATGGCGTCAGTAGGGAAGTTTAGTTTTCAAGATGGTGATTTAGGGTGGGGTTCTTTTTCCTCATCCCTGGAGGCTTAAATTGGCTTTTTTTCATGGGCCTCGAGGACTTCCTGTCTATGTCACCGTCGGAGCAGAGGTTGCATAATTTTTAGGGTGAGGGTACAGATCCTGAAACTGTTTACATATCTATTTATCTGCACAGAATTTATAATATGCTGCTATGGATAAAACATTGAAGTTTAAAAGTTTGAATAGCTTGAACAGGATGGTCAAAAGGAAAAGAATACTTGCATATTTAAAAAGGATAAAAGCTGATGTGGTTTTTCTCCAAGAAACACATCTCATTAAAGCAGAACACGACAAACTGAAGCAGTAATGGGGGGAGGGTGCAGTTCTTTTCTTCATCATTTAATTCAAAAGCAGCGGGAGTGGCTATCCTAATAAAAATATTCTGATTACAGTAGAAAATATTTCTGTGGACCAAGTAGGTAAATATGTAATGATAAACAGCAAACTTTATTCAGAATCTTGGATGTTGATGAATATCTACACTCTAAATTATGACAAGGCCCTTATGAAGGACGTGTTTCAAAAGTGGCAGAGGGAAGGCAAAATATATTGATTGGTGGAGACTTTAATTTTTGTTTGGATCCAATTCTTGATAAATTGGCAAAAACAGTAATGAGCTGAGGTAATGAGGTGAAGGGATTAAATACGAGTAATCTCTTTCTTTAGGATTGGACTTGCCTCCCCACATCCATCAAATTTAAGTCTTTCATATATGAAAGAGTTAACTCGTTTTATTCAAAAAATATTATTCACGTACTAGAATAAACTTGTTTTTATTATCGTTGAGTTTGAAGGACAGAATAGTAAAAACGGAATACTTACCTAGGCTACATTTGGATCATTCAGCACTAACTTTAGTATTACAAACATCAGAGACACAGGAAAGCAAATATAGGTGGCGATTGAATACAATGTTGCTAAAAAGGGAAGATTTTAGACAATTTATAAGATGGAAGATTGAAAATTTTTGTGAAACAAATTTGGGATTCACAGATAATAGTTTTTTTTAATATGGGATACATTAAATGTATACTTAAGAGGACAAATCATTTCATTTACAAAAAAGATTAAAAGAGGATTTAATGTAGAAATAAGCTGGAGAAAGAAATAGGAGAATTAGAAAAAGAATATTAAAGAACGGGGGAACAGGATAAATATAGAATAATGGAAAATGAGAAAATTCAGCACAATACTTTGCAAACATAGAGAAGACAATATTAAACATAAAACAGAAATATTATGAATTAGGAGAAATGGCACAAAGTATTGGCATGGCAAGTGAAGGCTAAAGAATCAGCAAAAGCTATAAATGCTATACAGAAGGTAAACGATAGTTACCTATAATCAGAAAAAGATAAATTAAATATTTATACAATATAAAAATTTATACAAATCTGACTTGATGAGGGACGAGGCGGAAATAAATTCCTGGATGGTGTGAAACTCCTGTAGTTGAATGATGAGGACAGACAGAAATTAGATTTACATTTTACTTGGGACAAAATTGAAAGAGCATTAGGAACTCTTCAGGCTAACAAAGCTCTGGGTGAGGATGGATTCCCGGCTGAGTTTTATAAAGAATTTCAAGATTTGCTAATGCCTTTATTTATGGATGTAATAGAGTGAGCAGTAGAAACTCAGACACTGCTGGATTCTTTCTCATTGCCAATAATTACTGTATTGCTAATAAAGATGGAGACTCTCTGAAAACTTCTTCGTACCAACTGATATCTCTCAGACTACAAAATAATAGCAAAAGCACTGGTGAAGAGGTTGGGACAGTATTTACCTAAATTAATACATTCAGATCAAGTGGGATTTGTTAAGGGTAGACAAGCGTCAAATAACCTGGCGTGATTATTTAACATAATACATTTAGCTCAATCAAGGAAGGACCCCAATATAGTAATATCACTAGATGCAGAAAAGACATTCGATAGACTTGAATGGCCTTTTTTGTTTAAAACATTAGAAAAGTTAGGTATAGGATGAGGATTTATTAACTGGATAAGGGGATTACGTCAAAAACCATAAACATAAATAATAACCAATAGCCAAACATCAGGAATGTTCCCATTTAGTCGATCAAGTAGGCAAGGCTGCCCCTTCTCTCCGGCATTATTTGTTATGGCAATAGAACCTCTAGCAGAAATAATTAGGGGCGATTCTGAAATTAAAGGCTTTGAGGTCTGGTGAGTCCAACACAAAATTAGTTTGTTTGCCGATGATGTACTGTTGTACATGTCTGAACCCGAAAGGTCAATGAAAAAACTGCAGGAAATTTTAACAAAATATTGAAGAGTATCAGGGTATAAGATAAATGTGGATAAAAATGAAACTTTACCATTAACAAATCATGACTACGAATGTTTTAAAGCAAACCTATGCTTAAATGGAAAAGTGAAGGGATTAAATACTTGGGAATTATGCTTGGTAACAACTTGAATAACTTGTATAAGTTGAATTTCTCCCCTCTGCTCGCAAAAATAGAAAAAGACTTACAGAAATAGAAGGATCTGCCCCTAACATTAATAGAGTAAGTTAATTGCATTAAAATGAAGATTATGCCAAAGATTCAATATTTGTTCCAGTCATTACCAATATATTTACCAAACAAACTTTTTAAAATAATAAATTGTTTGGTAAGACAATTTTTATGGAATAATAAAGTACCTAGAATAGCATTGGAAAAATTGACGTGGGATCATAAATTAGGGAGATTGAGGCTCCCAGATTAAAAAAAAATTATCTGGCTTCTTAATTGAAATTTTAGCCATTTTTCTTTGAAACTGATTTACCAAAATGGGTCCATATGGCACTGCATGAGATGGATGAAACCTTGCCGAAAGATTTCACAAAAAGATGGAATTGAAAATTAATTAAGAGAAAGACCTCAAACCCTATATTGATTCATTTGATAAAGGTCTAGCAAGATATTAATGACAATATAGGAAGAAAAACTGGAATGTCTTTAAGATCTCCACTATGTAACAATCTGATGTTGCCTATGATAATGGGAAATAGAATTTTAAATATATGGTCACAGAAAGGGATTTGCTACATTGCTGACTGTTACAAAGATGGGGTTTTAATGTCATTTGAACAAATGAAACAAACTTATGGTGTTTCAAATGCCACTTTTCTTTGTTATTTACAACCAAGGGTTTTTCTGATGGGTATAATACCAACATTTATTACAACATGATTATCCAACTGCACGAAAACCAACAAGGTCGGGTCAGATACAGCAATGAGCTCTCTGAACCCTTCTCCATTAACAATGGCGTGAAGCAAGGCTGTGTTCTCGCACCAACCCTCTTTTCAATCTTCTTCAGCATGATGCTGAACCAAGCCATGAAAGACCCCAACAATGAAGACGCTGTTTACATCCGGTACCGCACGGATGGCAGTCTCTTCAATCTGAGGCGCCTGCAAGCTCACACCAAGACACAAGAGAAACTTGTCCGTGAACTACTCTTTGCAGATGATGCCGCTTTAGTTGCCCATTCAGAGCCAGCTCTTCAGCGCTTGACGTCCTGCTTTGCGGAAACTGCCAAAATGTTTGGCCTGGAAGTCAGCCTGAAGAAAACTGAGGTCCTCCATCAGCCAGCTCCCCACCATGACTACCAGCCCCCCCACATCTCCATCGGGCACACAAAACTCAAAACGGTCAACCAGTTTACCTATCTCGGCTGCACCATTTCATCAGATGCAAGGATCGACAATGAGATAGACAACAGACTCGCCAAGGCAAATAGCGCCTTTGGAAGACTACACAAAAGAGTCTGGAAAAACAACCAACTGAAAAACCTCACAAAGATAAGCGTATACAGAGCCGTTGTCATACCCACACTCCTGTCCGGCTCCGAATCATGGGTCCTCTACCGGCACCACCTACGGCTCCTAGAACGCTTCCACCAGCGTTGTCTCCGCTCCATCCTCAACATCCATTGGAGCGCTCACACCCCTAACGTCGAGGTACTCGAGATGGCAGAGGTCGACAGCATCGAGTCCACGCTGCTGAAGATCCAGCTGCGCTGGATGGGTCACGTCTCCAGAATGGAGGACCATCGCCTTCCCAAGATCGTATTATATGGCGAGCTCTCCACTGGCCACCGTGACAGAGGTGCACCAAAGAAAAGGTACAAGGACTGCCTAAAGAAATCTCTTGGTGCCTGCCACATTGACCACCGCCAGTGGGCTGATAACGCCTCAAACCGTGCATCTTGGCGCCTCACAGTTTGGCGGGCAGCAGCCTCCTTTGAAGAAGACCGCAGAGCCCACCTCACTGACAAAAGGCAAAGGAGGAAAAACCCAACACCCAACCCCAACCCACCAATTTTCCCTTGCAACCGCTGCAATCGTGTCTGCCTGTCCCGCATAGGACTGGTCAGCCACAAACGAGCCTGCAGCTGACGTGGACTTTTTACCCCCTCCATAAATCTTCGTCCGCGAAGCCAAGCCAAAGAGCAAGATTACTCAAATACATTATGCCCTGCAAATGAATGGGAAGAAGTCTGGAATACATAGGTCAAGAGAAAGATGGGAAGCAGATCTGGCAGTGAACATATCGGAACAATCTTGGGCTGAATGAGGGTGGGTGTTAATGGGGAAGATGAGGGAGGCTGGGGGTTAATTTATTTTATTATATACTTTATGTATCAATATATTATTGATATATCTTTTAAAAATTATAAAATATTCAAAAAAATCTTGGGCTGAATGGTGTAAAGATGGGGTAACTTCGATTATCAATGTGAGGTATAATTTTTTGCATCAATTATATTTGGCTCTGCAAAGATTGCACAAATCAAAACCAGAAATATCAGATGTTTTCGATGTGAAATAGAGGAAGGAACATTTCTTTATTCAGGGTGGTCATGTACCAAGGTCAATTCTTTCTGGCAAGAAGTGTTGAAAGTCTTAACAAAGATTACTGGAGTTAATTTTCCTGGTGACCCAGAATTATATTTATTGGGGAATTTTATAGATATTAGTAATCATCTGACAGAGTATCAAATATCTTTTAATAAGATTGCACTGGCGATAGCCAAGAAATGTGTGGCAGTCACATGGAAGTCAAATACACTGATCTCTTTGGCAAGATGGATTCAGAAATGGATAGTTGTATTTCTATGGAAAAGATCTCTTATAATTTGCAAAACAAACATGATACATTCCTCAAGACCTGGCAACCGTATTTAAATTATATTGGTACACAAGTATAATATTGCTATTGTAAATTTATGATCTTCTCTTGATTTTGTACTTTTTTTAGTAAAATAGACTAAGCTCCGGTGGTTGACGGAAAGACCCTGTATCCGTTTATCCTGCTTAAGTTAAGGAGAAGGAGGTTGCTGGGGGGGTGGGGTGGGGGGGGGGGGTCATTTGAATGTTTGTTTATTCCTTGGAAATTTTATTCTTTTGGTTGATTTTTGATACAAATTTTAAAGAAAATTTGTATTTTTTAAGAAGGATTTTTATTTTGTACGTAAGCGGCATATAGACTATTTTACTCTATGTAAAAGATATACGTTTGAAAATCAAAACAAAATATTCAAAAGCAAAGGTGTGAATGAAAAGAATGAGTGTGTGCCCATGTCAAGTAAAAATGCTGTTTTTAGGCTCTCCTTTCTGACAAAATAAGGCCATTCATCAGTAAAGGAGAAAATAGTTACAATGTAGCAGCTTGTTTGAAATTCTCCACATGTCCTTCAGTCTAAAGAACGCAGCACAAACTTTCCAGCAGCTGATGGACACCGTAGGCCAGACTTCCCATTTGCATTCATTTATTTGGATGATATCTTCATCACTAGCTGCAACCACCAAGACCACTCCATCCACCTGAGGCAACTGTGCATCCGGTTGAGTGAGTTCAGGCTGACAATTAACCCCACAAAGTGCCAATTCGGCCTGGACACTATTGACTTCCTGGGACACAGAATAAACAGGTGTGGGGCTACACCCTTCCCCGAAAAGGTAGAGGTGATCTGGCACTTCACCAAGCCACGCACAATAAAATGGTCCAGGAATCTGCCGGTGTGATAAACGTTTACCCCAGGTTCATACCAGCAACTGCACGCATCATGCACCCCCTCTTTGTGCTGATGGTGGGCAAGTCAAAGGACATTATCTGGGATGATGAGTCTTCGAGGGCATTCCAGAACTCCAAAGACGCGCTGCCCAACACCATCCTCCTGGTTTACCCCAGACCAGAGGCACCTACTGCTCTGACAATCGATGCCTCCAGCACAGTGGTAGAAGGCATAATGGAACAGCTCATTGAAGGCCAGTGGTAACCCCTGGCCTTTTTCAGCCCCCACCCCCCCAGAGCTCAAATACAGCACTTTCGACTGAGACCTATTAGTGTTATACCTGGCTGTAAGACATTTCCGTTACTTTTTGAAAGGCCAGCATTTCAAGGTCTTCAACGATTGCAGGCCGCTGGCCTTTGCCTTCCATAAGGTATTGGACCAGTGGTCGGTCCAACAACAAACACTTGTCCAACATGTCCGAATTTACCACAAACATACAGCACCGCGGGGAAAAGCAGCTTGATAGCTGATGCTTTTTCACGCCCCGCGGTCAAGTCAATACACACCCTGTCCCAGAGAGTCGACTACCTTGCCCTCGCCAAAGTGCAGCAGCAAGATCCTGAGATCCCTGCACATCGGACAGGGTGGAAGATGTCCCTGTCAGCCATAATCTGACACTGCTGTGCGACATCTCTACCGGCAGCCCTCACCCATCGTTCTGGCTGCATGAAGGAGCCAGGTTTTTGTCGCCATCCACAACCTGGCGCATCCTGCAATCCAAGCCACGGTCAAGATGGTGGATAGCAGGTTTTTGTTTCAAACTTTATTTATTTGAAAAATTATTGGTGATCATACAAAATACAGACAATAACAAGACATTTTTATGTATATAAAAAAATAATTAATAATAAAATAAAAAGAGAAAAAAAATCTAAATTTTCAAAATTAAATTCCCACCCCCCCCACCCCTTCAGCCACTCTCTTAAGGAGAGCCAAAAAAAATAAAGAAAAACTAAAAATAAAATATATCAAAGTACATCTAAATGCATATAATCCAAATATGGTAACCACTTGTTAACAAAAAAAGAGTAATTATCATGCAAAACATAAGTAATTTTTTTTCCAAAACAATACAAGCTTTCATTTCATTATGCCATCACATTATATTAATCACTGTATTATCTTTCCATGTACTTGCTATACACTTTCGAGCTACGGACAATGCTAAATATACAAATGCAATTTGAAATTTATCCAACCCCAATCCCTTTAAAGCACACATGTCAAACTCAGGCCCACAGGCCAAATTTGGCCCGTGATATAATTATATTTGGCCCGCAAGATCATATCAAATATGTATTAGAGCTGGCCCGCTGGCCGCCGCCCAGTATAGCGCATGAATAGCTAATACTTCAAATCCCAGAATGCTTTGGAAATGCGTTGGCGCCGGCCCGTCAGCCCGCTAATCGCCCCCACCTCCTCTCTTTACTTTCATTAGCATCTGCGACCTGTTGCCCAACTCACATGTAATAAACCCCTTATGAAAAATGGCCAAACGAAAGACAGAAAACAGGACCTTTCAAGACAGTTGGGAGGCAGACTATATGTTCATCATTTTAAAAGACAAATCTGTTTGTCATTGAAGCAAGTTGTTATTTTTTGACTTGTTGGCTTGTGAAAAAAAATACAATTAAAAGGAGCTTAAAGGCTATAGAGAAATATTATTTATTGAATATTTTATTTCTCATTTGTTAATGCTTCTTCTGGAAAGAGTTTAACCAAAACTATTATTAAACATTTATTTTAATAAGAAAAAGTTTAACATTACATATGTTGAAAGAAGAGAAAACATGCAGATGTTGTTGAAAATTTTCAATAAATATTTAGTTTGGCCCACGACTTAGTCCAAGTTTTTAATTTTGGCCCTCTGTGAATTTGAGTTTGACACCCCTGCTTTAAAGGAATCACATAACCCAATAAAAAATGGATGGATCTAATGGTAACTTAAGTTAATTTTGGAAAAATTGTATAAGTTTAATTTCTTCCCAAAGTAGTTGTACATACATACAGGACCAAACAGCATGTAAAAAATGTTCCAACACATGTACCACATCTAAAACAAGAATCTGAATTACTAAAGCCACATTTTTTCAATTTCTCAAGAGTTAAATATAACTGATGCAAAAAAATTGTAATTAACCATTCCATATTGTACATTCGTCAATCTAGTAACACTATCATAACACATATCCATCCAATATTCTTCAGGAAAAACAAAAGTTAAGTCATTTTCCCATTTAAGTTTAGATTTCTCCCATTCCGGCTTATCCATATTATCTTGAAGTAATTGATACATAACAGAAATATAGCCCTTCTTTGGTATAGAAGAAATCAAAGACTCAAATTCCGACAATACAGGTAAAATCATCTCTCTACCATACATATTTTTTTAACCAATGATCGAAGTTGATAGTAAACAAACAAAGAATTTTCCACGATACCAAAACGTTCTTTCAATCGATTAAAAGAAAGAAATTGTCTTTCTACAAAGCAATCCTGTAATGTTTTTATACCCTTAAAATCCCAATTCTTTAAATGACTATTAAAAAATGAAAAAGGAATAAGCTGATTATTATATAATGGTGTTAAAATAGATAATTTACTTTTTGATCCTATAATTTTTTTTGTCCATAACATCAATAAATGTTTTAATGTCGGCATATTATACTCCCGTAACAAATTTATATTCCACCAAAATATAAATTGATGTATTGCAGTTTCAGAAATACATGCCATCTCAACTTTAGCCCAACTTGGAGGCTGATCCAAATCCATCAAACCACTAATAAATTTATGTTGGGCTGCTTCATAATAGTTCTGAAAGTGAGGTAATTGTAATCCACCTAATGCATACTTCCAGGTAAGTTTATTTAATGCCACCCTTGGTAGTTTACCTTTCCATTAAAATTCCCCTGGTGATTTTATTTAAGTCCTGAAAAAAGTTATTTGAAAGAAAACATGGTATTGATTGAAACAAATATTGATTATGTGGAAAAATATTCATTTTAATACAATTAACCTAGTTAATTAAATTTGCTTTAATATTTTTCAATAATGGAACATAATTTATATAAAGATTGATACATATTCACAATTATTCCTAAATATTTAATTTTATCGGACCTTTTCAAATTAGTAAAATTTTTATAAACTGAATAATCTCCTTCACCAACCAGCAAAATTTCACTTTTATCCCAAGTAACTTTATATCCAGACAATGTTCTATACTGTAATAAACATTCCTGTAAGTGTGGCAAGGATTGTTCTGAGTTTGTTAAATATATCAAAACATCGCCTGCAAATAAATTAATCTTATACTCTTCATCCAAAACTCTCATCCCTTGTATCTGTTCATTTAGCCTTATTCATTGAGCAGGGCTGGTGACAATGGACAACCTTGTCGGCTAGAACATGTCAATTTAACTGACGACGAAACTTGTCCATTTGTCACCACCCTAGCAGTCGGGTTTGTCTATAAAGCTTTAACACAACCAATAAAAAAAGGGCCAAATGTTAAACTTTTCCAAAACCTTAAATAAAAAAATCCCATTCGACCCTATCAATAGCTTTTTCCACACCAAGTGCAACCAGCATTGGATGGTTGGGTTGCTGCCGATATGCATTGACCAAGCTAATTAATCGAAGAATATTATCTGAAGCATGTCTATTTTTAATAAAACCTGTTTGATCTACATGTATCAGTTTAGGCAAATATTTAGCAGTCGATTTGCTAACATTTTAGCTATTATTTTATAGTCCACATTCAATAAAGAAATAGGTCTATACGAAGACGCCTTTAACGGATCTCTATCGTTCTTTGGAATTAGAGTAATTAAAGCATTAGAATAAGATTCTGGTAACTCAATTTCCAGTCACTTGTTGTAATACCTCCCCAAACACTGAGGATAATTCCTCATAAAAATCTTTATAAAATTCCACCGAAAACCCGTCATCACCTGGTGACTTACCATTAGGCATTTTCAACATAGCAGTTTTAATTTCTAGATCTGTAAACGGAGCTTTCAAATCTATAATATCCTCTTCTAATGCTGATAATGTTAATGCAGATAAAAAAGAATCAATAGATCCATTATCCCGTCTCCCCTCAGAAGTATATAATTTTTTATAAAATGAATAAAACTGGTCATTGATTTCCTGAGGTTTATTAGGTAACTGTTGAATTCTTTTTAACAGCATTAATAACCCTTGAGGTCTGTTCCTTCTTTAACTGCCATGCAAGTACTTTGTGTGCCTTTTCACCCCACTCATAATATCGTTGCTTAGACCGATTAAGTAAACATTCAAATGGATAAGTCTGTAACGTAATATATCGCAGTTTCAATTTAGTCAAAGCTATTTTCTGATCTTCTGTCACTATCTTCTGAAATTCCTTCTCCAGTTCATCAATTTGCTTTTCTAATTTAAGACTTTCAGCCATATATCCTTTCTTAACTTTAGTAGTATAACTAATTATTTGCCCTCTTAAATAAGCTTTTAACGCATCCCATAATACAAAATAACTTTTAACTGAATTAGGATTTTCAATTAAGAAAAAATCAATCTGTTCTTTAACAAAAGTAACAAACTCAGGTTTTTTCAACAACATTATATTAAATCTCCATCTATAAGATGAACGTACTACCTCTGAACTTTCATAAGAAAAAAATAATAAAGAATGATCTGATATAACTCTACTCTTATATTCTGCCTACAATATATGTGGTGTACCTGGACTTCCAAAAGGCCTTCAATAAGGTCCCGCATAAACGACTGGCTTCCAAAATCAAGGCTTATGGGATTGGGGGCAAAGTATTGATGTGGATTGAGAACTGGCTGGCAGGTAGAAGACAGAGAGTTGGGATAAATGGCTCGTTTTCTGAGTGGCAGGCGGTGACCAGTGGGGTACCACAGGGATCTGTACTGGGACCCCCAGCTGTTCACAATTTACATTAATGATCTGGATGAGTGGATTGGATGTAATATCTCCAAATTTGCAGATGACACTAAGCTAGGAGGGGTTGTGTGCATGGAAGAGGGGGTCAGGAAGCTCCAGTGTGATTTGGATAAATTGAGGGACTGGGCAGATACATGACAAATGCACTACAATGTTGATAAATGTGAGGTTATCCATTTTGGTAATACAAACCGGAGGGCAGATTACTATTTGAATGGCAATAGATTAAGAGATGGGGAAGTGCAGAGAGACCTAGGGGTACTTGTACATCAGTCTCTGAAGGCGAGCATGCAGGTACAGCAGGCGGTTAAAAAGGCAAATGGTATGTTGGCCTTCATATCAAGAGGGTTTGAGTATAGGAACAAGGATACCTTACTGCAGCTGTACAGGGCCTTGGTGAGACCACACCTGGAGTATTGTGTGCAGTTTTGGTCACCTTATCTAAGGAAGGATGTTCTTGCAATGGAGGGAGTGCAGAGGCGATTCACCAGGCTGATACCTGGAATGGCAGGAATGACTTATGAGGAAAGATTGCGCAAATTGGGATTGTACTCCCTGGAGTTTAGAAGATTGAGAGGGGATCTCATAGAGACATATAAAATTCTGGCAGGACTGGACAAAATGGATGCAGATGGGATGTTTCCAATGATGGGAAAATCCAGAACCCAGGGCCATGGTTTGAGGATAATAGGCAAACCATTTAGGACCGAGATGAGGAATTTCTATACCCAGAGGGTGGTGAATATGTGGAATTCATTGCCACAGAGGGCAGTAGAGGCAGGTTCATTAAATATATTTAAGAGGGAATTAGATCTATTTCTTCAGTATAAGGGTATTAAAGGTTACGGAGAGAAGGCGGGGACGGGGTACTGAACTTTAAGATCAGCCATGATCTCGTTGAATGGTGGAGCAGGCTCGAAGGGTCGAATGACCTACTCCCGGTCCTATCTTCTATGTTTCTATGTTTCTATGTAAATGTGCTGATATTAAAAAAAAATCTAGCCTAGAAAAGAAATCATGTCGAGAAGAATAAAAAGAGAAATCTTTCTCTGTAGGATTAATCCTTCTCCAAATATCTGCCAAATTTAAATCTTTCATTAAAATTTGTATCATCATCTTTGATTTTCTAATACGTTTTGGGGATTTATCCATCAAAGGATCCAAAACACAATTAAATTCCCCCCAATTAAAATATTTTCATTAGCTTGACATAATAACAAAAAAAGCGTCTGAAATAAAACATTCATCATTTACATTATGTGCATAAATATTAAGTCCAAAGTTCATTAAAGATTTTACAGTCCACTTTTAAAACCCTACCAGCGTTCCTCTCAACAGTATGCAACTCAAAAGATAAGTCTTTATGAACTAAAATCGCTACACTTTTTGCCTTAGAATTAAATGAAGAAAAAAAACACATGACCAACCCAATTTCTTTTCATTTTCAAATGCTCTTTTTGGTCAAATGTGTTTCTTGTAAAAAAAAAGCAATATCAATTTTCATTTTTTTTGATATAAGCGAAAACTTGAATAGCAGGTTTGTGGCACATCCTCTGTAAGCAGGTCAGAGAGTGGGTCAAAACTTGCACAAACTGCCAGTTCTTCAAAGTGCAGACGCGCACATGCAGACCTTTGAACCAGAACAGTAAAGGTTCAGCCATGTATTTATTAACATAGTGGGACTGTTACCAGTTTCCCAAGGGGTGAGATAGATATCTCTTGACCACGGTTGACCGCTCCATGAGATGGCCTGAGGTGGTCCCATTGGCTGATAACACCATAGAAAACTGCGCCAGGGCATCCTCGACACATGGATGTCCAGAGCACCTAATCTCGGACGGGTGTGGGGGGGCTCACAATTAACCTCTGGTCAGTGCTGGCTAACTTCCTGAGGACACAACTCCACCACACCACAGTGTATCACCCACAGGCCAATGGATTGGTGGAGTGTTTTCACTTGATGGCTCGGCTCAAGGATCCCATCTGGGTGGACAAACTTTCTTGGGTCCTGCTGGGCTGGGGATTCGAACCGTGCTGAAGGAAGACTTCAATGCCTCAGCGGTGGAGATGGTCTACGGTGCACTCAATCATTCCAGGGGAGCTCCTGGCCCCCGCCAAACACCCAGAAGATCCCGCGACCACTCTCGAGAATTTGCAGCGAAAACTGGGATCCCTGGTCCCGCGGCAACCCCCACCACACGACCAGCCCAAACATAACAACACCAGGAACTTAAAGACTTGTCAGTATGTGTTTGTGCGAAGGGGCGCACACCAGCTACCCCTACAATGACCCTACGAGTGGCCCTACAGGGTCATCAGTGACAACTGCTCCACTTTAAGGAGACTTTTACCGTCAACCGCCTGAAATTGGCATATCTGGACTGCGACCAGTCAGCCTCCAGTCTTCCCCCATGACGCAAGGGCAGATGGCCCAAGTCAGCAGACAATGGCCCGATTGATGGTTCTTGGTGGGTGGGATGTAGTGGTCCGCGCATGGAGATTTTGTGGATCTGCCCACAAAATGGCTGATAAATGCAGCGAACCTGGGGATGACACCAGCTGTCATCCCAGGTGACCTCTCGCATGGTGGGAAGATGGGGAAAAGTGGCGGGAATGCCAGCTGATGACATCAGCACCTGGAGCCCATATAAGTGCGACAGCCAGTGCAATAAACCAGTCTCAACTTCAAGGCTTTGGTGTGTATGTCGTTCTTCCCCACACTTGCATAGCGCAGATGCAACAACTAAATCTTTAACAAAATAGTACAGAATTGATGCTGATTCTAACTAGATATACTATACTTGAGCAGTTGTCTCTACCACATCTCCTTTGAGATGACTTCTTTGACCAAGCTATTGGTCACCTAATGTCTCCAATTCAGATTGATCTCAAATTTTGCCCAGCAATGTTCTTTCCTAATATTTTACCACAATTTGTAGTTTTTATGGAATGTAAAAGGTAATCAAAATAGCTAAATAAAAATTCAAATGTGAATATGTTGAATGTGCACAAGTTTTCCACGTAATAAGATTAATTAAGGAATGAAGTAAAATTATTGACTCTAATCATGAACTACCCTAATGATAAACCACTTCAGCACCACAAGAAGACCTGTCCCAACTATTGAAATGCCACTTCTTTTTCTTTCACTAGTGAGGTGGAGTATTTGTTATATATCTTTTATTTTTGTTATCTTTCCAGGTCAATGTAAACCAGAGGTTTCAAAAGTTTTCTTTCCACTCACATATCACTTTAAGTAATCCCTATGCAAAAGGTGCTCTGGAATTAGTAAGGGTGACTTAAGATGGTATGTTAGTGGGGAAGGGAAGATTGCGAACTACTGCTCTAGATTGTTACTGAAATATTTTGCTTGAGAAAATTTGTCATTGCCTCATTTCCTTTGGAGTTATGAAATCGTGCACCAAAAGAGTCAATTAGGTACAATTAAAATAGTGGTTTTCAACCTTTTTCTTTCCACCCACATAGTTGTTCCTTACAAATCACAGAGCACCTATGGCATAAGGAATAACTTAAGGTGGTATGTGAGAAGAAAGAAAAAAGTTGAAAACCACTGATGCATACTATTGGAGTCAAAAATTACCTGTTTTGTTGCAGCAAGCAAGAATTTTGGTACATATGTACACTGTACTTGGTGTTTATTACAATAAATATCAGATCATTATTATTATCAGAATATAGATCCTGATGAGAGAATGACAACTGATGCTACACAGTCTGCAGATATTAAACAGGTTTTTGTTGAATCTTCACTGAAGAGGAAATGGCTCACTTATTGAATCTGGAGAGGGGACTAAAGGAACTGTCCAGCAATTATGAGCGGCTGGTCAGTGCCAAGGCAATGGAAATGGGGCAGTTTATTCCTCCTTTCAAAAAGATAGTAAAACCAATGAATATGATTTTCAAAGTTGATTATTAGTTTAAGTACCAATATAGAAATAAAACCATAAAAGTAAACTTTGAGTTTGTGAAAGGAAGGTCTTGTGAAGGTATGATAATGGAACTGGCTGGAAGAAAGTCAATAAATGTGATGTGACAGGATTTGAGTGTAGCCTTTTATTTCGTATCTCTGGGGGTGGGGTGGGGTTCTGCTGAAAGTAAATGTCTTTAACAGAATGGATATGTAGTTGGATGAATGGAATAATTGTGTATTTTTATGAATGTTCCCTCTTTTGGGATCTTTAATTTACTATTTTTGTCAATGATCTAAAGCCAGATGCCACAAGTACAACAGCTAAAACATACAGAGATGATGGTTTGAAATAAATAAAGTTGAACAGGATCAAATACAGCATTTGAATAAACTTGAAAAAATGGGATAGAGTAGTATTGAGGTGAAGGTACTGGACCAGTATCCAATGGTCTGAATACAGAGTTTGAATTTTAGCCTGGAAGTTGAGTAACTTAAATTCTGCCACAAAATGTATGTGGAATTCAAAATAGCCATGTCCTATGAAGAGATAAATGAAAAAAAAAATTGGCCAAACGGGTGGCAATTAAAATTTAGTGTGGAGATTTAGTTCTGATCTCCAAAAGTCAAATTGAACTGCTAAACAGTGCAGGAGCAATAAGCCAGAATATGGAATTTCTCAAACTGGGCACTGAGATCCAGTATTGATGCAGTAATGTCTTGGATACGAAAGGCACTAAATGTTATAGGCAATAACTAGTTATTTTATAGTGTTCAAAGCAGTAGAATCAAAACACATGGTCTACGTTTGAAGTGGGCAAAAACAAAACTAATCTAAGAAACCAAATTTAAGTCATGAAGAGGTCAATCTGTGGAAAAGGCTTTGTATGCTCTATCCTTAAAAGCCACCCTGAGCTTCTGGTTGCATTTAATTCTAACTCCCCTTTCAATTTCCACATCGACTTGTCTGTTCTGGGCCTTCTCAACTGCGAAAGTAAGACTTATTGTAAACTCGAGTTACAATGCCTCATATTTTGCCTAGGTAATTCATACCCAGTGCTATGAATTTCCTAATTTTAGGCTGAGTCCTTTATCTTCTGTATTCCTTTGGCTCTGTCCATTCCTCCCCTTTGTTTGGTTTCCCTTTTCCACCCATTCTCATTCTATTTGGATCTACATCCCTCCCCCCTCCCTCCCCACCCTCCTTCCCTCCCAAATCAATCTGATTTCTCTTTATACCACCATTCTCATCTTCTCCACTTATCACATTCAGGCATTGGGAGTCTTTATTTCCTAATCACCAACTCTACCCTATATGACACATCCTCCACCTGACCTGTTTTTCTTTCCTCTCTCTCACTTTGGCATTTGGCAGTCCCTTGCCGCAGTCATATTTCACCTCTGCCTTGCACTGGTTTTGTACTTGGTCCTTAGGAAGAGCATCGACTCAACATTGATCATTCTTTTCCTCCCACTGATGCTGCTTGACCCACTGAGCTCCTCTAGCAGACGATATTTTATTTCTGCAAGGATGATGGAAAGGACCTGGTATGGGCTCACAATGTGAATTCAATATTTCAGAAAACATCTCCGGATATAATGGTTGATTTACACGATTTGGACCACGTAGCTTGTTTGTATAAAATAGGTGACAGAGCAACTTTTGGGAATCTGTCTAGATAGCCAGTATATTAATTGATGGAATTTGATTGCCTTAATTAGTTAATGTTGTTGCTTTAACACATTGGTTCTCAACCTTTTTCTTTCCACTCACATACCACTTTAAATATTCCCTATGCCAAAGGGGCTCTGTGATTACTAAGAGATTGCTTCAGGTGGTATGTGGGTGGAAAGAAAAAGTTTGAAAACCACTGTTTTAACCTACCTAACTGATTTGTTATATGCACGGTTTCATAACTCCAAGGAAATGGGCCAATGACAATTTTTCTCAAGCAAAATATTTCAGTAACAATTGGGTCCAGAGCAATGGTTCTCAACCTTCCCTTCCCACTCACATTTCACCTTAAGCAATCCCTTACTAATCACAGAGCACTGATGGCATAGGGATTACTTAAAGTGGAATGTGAGTGGAAAGAAAAAGGTTGAGAGCCACAGCTTTAACGGGGAAAGTGAGCAGGAACATTTGAAGGACCATGATTTTTTTCTTCATCTGAATTTCCTAATGCAGCAAAGCAATTTAATGCAAAATTAACTGTCAACCTGAATATTTCAAGACTACTCCTTTAAAAGGTAACTGTTGTTAAGAAAGGAAAGGATGATAACTGGCAATTTTCATAACAGTGATGTATTGTTCGTTTTAAAATTGTAGATCATTAAGGAAGCAAGATTTAAAATAAGCAGTAATTCAGATTCGTACAGTGAGTTTCCAGTTTCTGTGGTTCCATCAGAAGTGAGCACTAAGAAATAAAATGGCCATTGTATAATCTGTTTTACAATAGCTTTGTTTTTTTCTGTGTCTGCTACAGCGCTGCAGCTCTGCTGGTTGGGGAGCAAGCACCGGAAGAAGCCACAAATGTGGTAAGTTGGGTTGTCAGCTAATTGGACCAGGATCTTGGTGTTCAGAACATGAAGAAATATTTAAATTACAAGCCTTGGTGCTACTAGCAGTTAAGTTAATGATAAGAAGCTGCCTGTACCATGGCTCTTTGTTGTATAATCAGAGGAAGGGCATCAGAATTATCCAGCTAAACCCATCCACATTCATTCCTCATTGTCATGCTAATATTACTGCTCAAAATAGTGGTCTATTTTATTTGGGCAGCACAGTTACCATAGCGATTAGCACAATGCTATTACAGCACCATTGACCTGGGTTCAAATCCAGCACTGTCTGGAAGGAGTTTGTACGTTCTCCATGCGTCTGCATGGTTTCCTCCAGGTGTAGGTTAATTGGTGAATTTTGGGCAGCACAGACTCGTGGGCCTGTTACTGTGCTGTCACTCTAAATGTAAAATTTGTGGAAGTTATTGGACAGTAATACTGCTTGCTCTACAGATTATGTTCTTGTGCGACAGTAACCTCAGGCAAGCACAGATGCATCAAGCATTTCACCCAACATTGGACTTCCTCATTGGAAAATACATTTACTTGTTTGTACAGTTGGCAAAAGGTCAACTTGAACCTTGACTGTTGTTCATGAATTGCTTCACCAGCGGCCAGGACGAATCTAATGTGTTGCAAACAAATGTTGTATGGGATTCTTTTTCCATTTCTACTCAAATTCTCATTAAAACATAAACTGTTTATCAATCTCTTTTTTGGAACTATTGTCTTCCTCATAGATATAAATGCAAATTGTCATAGTACTGTGATTGTTGTTATAGATTACTAACTTGTCTTACTTCATCTGTTTTCTCTGATACTTAAAGAAACTTGTCCAGCAATAGCTTTGCAGCATATTTTTTCTTTTGGATAGGATGACCCTTTTAAACTGAAGACAGGTGGCATGATTGATATGAAAATGATAAAGGACCGAAAGCGAGAAAGGTGTGGAATCAGATAAGCTATTTATTTGTTCATTTAATTATTAAGAAAATTAATGTAGGACAAAATTAAGTCCTTTTGTCCATGGTGCTTGTACTTGTTGTTTGTTTTTTATACAGTTATAACTCTGGTCCAAATAAAGCCTGATGTAGCTTTTAAAATACTACATAGACATATAGGGTGTTACAGTTGGTGTAGTGGTTAGCACCATGCCTTTACAGCACCAGAGATTGGGAACAGAGTTCAAATCCCATTCTCCTTGTTTCTGCATGGGTTTTCCCCGGGGGCTCCGGTTTCCTCCCACTGATCAAAAATGTACCGGGGATATAGGTTAATTGGGAAGCACGGATTTGTGGGCCAAAATGGCCTGTTACTGTGCTGTATGTCTAAATTTATTTTATTTTTTAAAAACTCTATGCTTTGTTGTATTCAGCTGTATATTGTTGCATTCAAATTATTTCTGTGATATAAAAAAATGTCGTTTTACTTTTTTACATTCATTCACTCCGCAAGAAAATTCATGATGTGAAGACCACAAAATGGGCTTTATTGATTAGAACATCTGAGAAAAGGATGAAAGTACCTGTAAATGGACTACAATTCTGATAAAATAGAATATCATGTCTCATCCCTCCTGTACCATGTTGAATTCTGGTGTGAAATACACTGATACAATCTGAAACTGATGCCTCTTTTTCCTCCAACCTATTCTCCAGCACTCTGCTTTGTATTTCCATTCCTGTCTGAAAACACTTGGCCTCCCAGTTTGTTCCCACAAGGATCTCTAGTACCTCCACTGCATTGACTCAATTCCCCCTCAGTTCATACCCTCATGACCACAATAAATGCTACACTACACTAGAACATCCTCCCTCACCACCATTTGAGTCCCCAAATAGCAGCACTTCATTTGTAACTCTTCCAGGATCATCTAATGCATCCATTGGTCCTGTTGTGGCCTCCTTTATCTCAGAGATACTGGATGCAGACTGGGGAGATCAATTCATTGAGTGCTGCTACAATAACAGGGACTTACCAGTGACCAACCATTTTAATTCCACTCACCATTCCCATACCGACATTTCTATCCATTGCCTCGTGCACTGCTACACCGAGGTAATCTGCAAATTGGAGGAACAATACCTAATATTCTGACAGAGCACAGTCCAATCAGATGGAATTAACATTGACCTCTCCAGTTTCTGTTAAACCTCTCCCCATCTCTCTCTTTTCTATCTGCTTTCCTCCAGCTCTTCACCCCCTTCTCTATCCATTCAAAGAACTACCTCCACCCACATCATTTCTCAGCTTTATTCTCTTCTACCCTCTCATCTATATATACCTGCTCTGCCCTTCCTTTCTCCTCTTCTCCCACCTTTTGTTCAGATGCCGGGCTGCTTAGAACTGGAGAACCATAGAATATTACAGCACAGAAAACAGGCCCTTCTACTCTGTGCTGAACTAATATTCTGCTGTCCCACTGGCCTGCACCCAGTCCATAGCTCTCCATACCCCTCCCATCCATGTACCTGTCCAAATTTTTCTTAAGTGTGAAAATTGAGCCCGCCTTCACCACTTTAGCTAGCAGTTCATTCCACACTCCCATTACTGTCTGTGCGAAGAAGTTCTCCCTAAACATTTTCCCTTTCACCCTTAACCTATGTCCTCTGGTTTATATGTCACATAATCTCAGTGGAAAAAAGCCTACTTGCATTTACTTTATCTATACCTTTCATCATTTTGTACACCTCTATCAAATTTCCCCTCATTCTTGTACATTCCAGGGAATAAAGTCCCAGCCTACTTAACCTTTCCCTGTAACTCAGTTCCTGAAGTCCCGGCAACATCCTAGTAAATCTTCTCTGCACTCTTTCAATCTTATTGATATCTTTTTTATAGTTAGGTGACCAAAACTGCACACAATACTTCAAATTTGGCCTCACCAATGTCTTATACAACTTTAACATAACATCCCAACTTCTGTACTCAATACTTTGATTTCTGAAGGCCAATATGCCAAACGCTCTCTTTATAACCCTATCCACCTGTGACGCCACTTTCAGGGAATTATGTACTATATCTGTATTCCCAGATCCCTCTGTCCTGCTGCACTCCTCAGTGCCCTACCATTTACCACGTCTGTCCTTTCTTGGTTTGTCCTTCCAAAATGCCATACCTCACACTTGTCTGCATTAAATTCCATCTGCCATTTTGCAGCCCAATTTCCAGCTGTCCACATCTCCAATCTTTGTGTCAGAGGCAAACTTGCTGATGCAATTTTCTACATTATCATCCAGATCATTAATCTAGGTGACAAACAACAATGGTCCCAGCACTAATCCCTGAGGCACACCACTAGTCACAGCCGCCCTCCAGTCTGAGAAGCAATTATCCATCACCACTCCCTGGGTTGTCCTGTATAGCTAGTTACTACCTCACCATGTATACTGAGCATCTGAACCTTCCTGACTAACCTCCCATGTAGAACCTTGTTAAAGGCCTTGCTAAAGTTTATCTAGAAGCTTTCCTTCATTAACATTCTTGGTGACCTCCTGGAAAAACTTTTATCAGATTGGTTTAACACGATCCATCACTCAAAAAGCTAAGTTGACTATCCCTAATTAGTCCCCGGCAATCCTAATACTTGTATATCCAATCTCTTAGAACATCTTCCAATAATTTACCTACTACTGATGACAGGCCTATAATTCCTGGGTACTTTTGGAAAATTTTTAAACAACGGAACAAAATGAGCAACCTTCCAAACCTGCGGTACCTCACCTGTGACTAAAGATATTTTAAATAATTTTACCAGGACCCATGTAATTTCCACATGTCTCCCTCAAGGTCCGAGGGAATACCTTGTCAGCACTTGTGGATTTATCCACCCTTATTTGCCTCAAGACAGCAAGCACCAGCTACTCTTTAATGTGGAGAGGTTTTGTGACCTCACTGCCCGTTTTCCTTACCTCCCTAGATTCTGAGCCAGTTTCATGAGTAAATACTGATGCAAAAAATAAACCATTTAAGATCGCCCATCTCTTCTTGCTCCATACATTGATGACCACTCTGATCTTCAAGGAACCAATTTTGTCCCTTACTATCCTTTTCCTCTTAATATACCTTTAGAAACCCTTAGGATTTTCCTTTACATTGTCTGCCAAAACAACATTGTGTCTTCTTTTAGTCCTCCTGAATTTCTTCAGAAAATTTTCTGTGCATTTTTATACCTCATTTGCTCCTTGTTTCCTATACCTGTATGACACCTCTTTCTTTTCTTAACCAGATCCCCCAATATCCCTTTAAAACCAAAGTTCCCTATGCATGTTAACTTTGCCTTTAATCTTGCCTACTCTTCATAATAAACTTGAAAATAATGGCATTATGATCGCTGGACCCAAAATATTCCACTACACATTCTTATGTCACCTGTCCTGTCTTGTTGCCTAATTGGAAATTCAGTATTACACTCTCCCTAGTTGGTACCTCTATACATTCATTTAGAAAACTTACCTGAACAAATTTGGCAAACTCCAAGCCATCCAGCCCTTTTACTATTTGGGAGTCCCAGTCAATAAGTGAAAAATTAAAATCTCCTATTATCACAACTTTCTGTTTCCTGCAGCTGTCTACCAGCTACCACTCTTTCTTTCCCTCTCTCTACCCAGATTTGCTCCTCCTATTCTCGCTATTGGGTGGTCTATTATTCCTTTCCCGTTCCTCCGTTCCACCCATAAAGCCTCAGTTGATGAGCCCTCTGGTCTTTCCTGTCTGAGCATACCTATGATATTTTCCCTGACGGGCAATGCCACTCCTCCCCCTTTATCCCTGTTCTATTGTGTCTAGGAGCCGCTCCTAGAACGCTTCCACCAGCGTTGTCTCCACTCCATCCTCAACATTCATTGGAGCGCCTTCATCTCTAACATCGAAATACTAGAGATGGCAGAGGTCGACAGCATCGCGTCCACGCTGCTGAAGATCCAGCTGCGCTGGGTGGGTCACGTCTCCAGAATGGAGGACCATCGCCTTCCCAAGATCGTGTTATATGGCGAGCTCTCACTGGCCACCGTGACAGAGGTGCACCAAAGAAGAGGTACAAGGACTGCCTAAAGAAATCTCTTGGTGCCTGCCACATTGACCACCGCCAGTGGGCTGATATCGCCTCAAACCGTGCATCTTGGCGCCTCACAGTTCGGCGGGCAGCAACCTCCTTTGAAGAAGACCGCAGAGCCCACCTCATTGACAAAAGACAAAGGAGGAAAAACCCAACACCCAATCCCAACCAACCAATTTTTCCCTGCAACCATGTATGCCTGTCCCGCATCGGACTTGTCAGCCACAAACGAGCCTGCAGCTGACGTGGTCATTTACCCCCTCCATAAATCTTCGTCCGCGAAGCCTAGCCAAAGATGGTGTCTGAAACAGAAGCCCAGAACATTGAGCTGCCAGTCCTGCCCCTTCTGCAACCAGGTTTCACTGATGGCCACAATGTCATAATTCCACATGTCAATCCTCACTCTAAGCTTGTTTGATTTTTTTTTTTGGATGCTCATGCCTTGATAAAGGTTCGGGCCTGAAATGTTGGTTACCCTTTACTTCCTGTAAATGCTGCATGACCTACTGAGTTTCTCCAGCACTTTCATGTATGGCCTATATTTTGCCCTCTTCCATAACTTGGAAAATTGAAAGAATGCCAATCAACAATTAAGATGCAATTATTGACATGTACTTTCGAGAACTTGGTACTGTGCCAATTGGGTGCAAAAATGCCAATGCAGTCCTCAAGCAAAATTTGTTGTGAGAACAATTGCAGGACTGACTGTTTTTCTGTACAATTTGGTTCTTGGAAACTGACTGAATTGCATACCTTTTCTCTTTTACAGGATTGAAGAGGAAGACACAGACCTGAACCTGGGCACATCATTTTCAGTGGAGACCAATAGACGTGATGAGGATGCTGATATGTACGGTTGGCCTCTTGTGGCAATTTTAAACTGTAAAAATCACCTCTGTTTTCTCTAAAAGCTGAAAAAAGTGCTGTAAATTTGAAATGAAAGCAGAAAATGCATCTGTAGGAGGAAAAACAGTGTTAATGCTGCAAATGCATGACTTTTCATCAAACTGAAATATTAACTCTTTCTGTTTCCACATATTTCCTGACTTGCTGAATATTTCCAGCATCAAGGCACTGGAAATTCATTAGGATTAAAAAAAAATTAGTTTTGAGGCAGATCTCACCATAGCATTGTTTCATTCTGAAGGTTACCTGAGCCTTGTGTTGACCTGTAGCCACCTGTGGCTTATGGAATATTATCCTCAATTTTCTCCCTAGTTCAAAGTTTGTTCGCTTCAGGATAAAGAAATTCCCAGAACATACTGTTTGGTGCAGCAGCTAATGAATAAATGT
This sequence comes from Narcine bancroftii, assembly GCF_036971445.1. Classification (NCBI taxonomy): domain Eukaryota; kingdom Metazoa; phylum Chordata; class Chondrichthyes; order Torpediniformes; family Narcinidae; genus Narcine; species Narcine bancroftii. The sequence continues at coordinate 188,352,454 of NC_091469.1, read as the reverse complement.
TTGTCTCCTCTGGAATGTGCATTTCTTTGACAGAATTTCAGGAATCTACTTTTTTGATCCGATTGGAAATCATACAAACCTATTCTCACATTCAGTGAATTAAATTTGAGAGGCAATTGCAAAAAAGCCAGTCAGAATGATTGCTTATAAATTACATTGCTCTTTAACTTGTATAAAACATTAACACAAAATGTCATGAGTGAAAACCACTCCTACAAACCTCAACAAATCACAATGAGAGTGAGTTGAGGACGGAAAAAAATATTTTTGAGGGATAAAAATAATACCTAATTTTATAATAAAATAATTGGACAGTAAAATCCCCATTATCCAGAATTCAAACAATCAGCTACCTTAAGCAACTGGCAGAAAAGTTGTGGAAAATAAATGGGTAAGAAATATGAATGTTTAAAATTGGTGCACCTAGTGGTCTGTTTGCCAATCTACGCAACTCTCAAGCAACTGACAAATTCACTTATCCAGCATCTATCAATCGCCATAGGTGCTGGATGCTGGGAGTTTTACTGTAATTATCATATTTTTCTCTGGTGTTCTTCCCCATTGTCCTGTAATTTATTTCAAATATTTATCCAGATTCCTTTTGCAAATTATTGCTGCATTTTAGACACTGAATTCCACATAACTTGCAGATTTTAAAACCATAAAAAACTTCTGGTGATTATCTTAAATCCCTCTTTCCAGGTTATTGTCCCTCTTCCTGGTGGAGATGTTTTTTTTTATTTTCTATATCAAACCCCTTCAAAATTTTAAACTGATAAGTCTCATTGTCTCTAGTGAGATCTGCCTCAAAACTTTTATATCCTAATGAATTTCCAGTGACTTGACATCCAATTTCATCTTTAAAAATAATGAGGACAGATACATTTCTTGCTGCATTGATGTATTCAGTTGTGTGCCCATGGTGAATAAAGTAAAAACACACAATGCTGGAGAGACTCAGCAGGTCAAACTTGGTGGCCATGGCCTTCAGTGGACCCCTCTTATATTTTATCTGAGACCTCGCTGGCCATGGCCTGCAATGGACCCCTCCAATATTACATCCGATGTTTGACCTTCTGAGTCTCTCCCGTATTGTGTGTTTTTACTTCAGTCACGGTGTCCACAGAATTCTATGTTTTACCACGGTAAATGAAACTGATTTCCTTTTGACTTCCTATCAGCTGCCAGAATACAACACAGTAATAACCTTGAATTCTTGTCATTGCTTACCAAGCATCCTACTTCACTAATATAATGAACATTTATTTTGTCTCAGGATGAAGTATATCGAGACAGAATTGAAGAAGAGGAAGGGAATTTTGGAGAATGAAGAACAGAAGACCAAGATCAAAAATCCAGAAGATCAGCTCTATGAACTGCCTGACAGTATCAACATTTCTTCAGCTAAGCGTACAGAAGAAATGTTATCCAATCAGATGCTAAGTGGCATTCCTGAGGTTGATCTGGGCATTGAGTGAGTATTTTTTAATTTGTCTTTTAGTTCAACAGTTACAACTATTTGACAAAGCTCCTTAAAATAACGGTGAATATGCTTCCAGTTACATAATGGAGAATTACTGCTGAACTACTCCATTTCATTAATCTATATAGGCTAACAACTATAATAATAACAGTTGAAAAACAGATTTTATCTTGTTTTATTTAGCAAGTTCCAAAGAATGGGTAAAATTTCACCAATTAATAAACATTGCCCAGATCTAATGCATTATAGATACAAGATCATAAGACCTTTTGAGTATGGGTAGGCCTCTGTCTATCACTAATTGGAATGAATGTCACACATCTACTTTGTGTTATTTTCATTAATTTTACTGGGAAATAAAGAATTGGAGCTTTTCTGCAGCTTTTACTGTTTGCTATATTTACAGATTCTATTTGAAGAGACTTTTTATATGAATTTGTGCCTGTTGTAAATCCTGCCCTGAACTCTGACTGACAAAGTGGCAATAATCATGAGAAATATTTTTCATCTTCAGTGTCTTGAGACTGGAATTCAGTACACTGCCAAGATGAAATTCACTGTTAACATTCATAGTATGGCAGCCCCAATATTCAAATTGGAATAAATGAATCTACCCACTTTATCTGCTCAATTTCACACAAGATCATTTTGGTACTTTTCTCAATGTCATTAATCCCTTTTTGAACCTGATGTATCACTATTTTTCAGATGGTCGACTCCACAGTTGCCTCTGTTTTTAAAATATTCTTGGCTGAATTTCTACTTGATTATATTCTTAATGTGCTTAATTCTTGAATTTTGTCCTTTGCAAAAATAAAAATAAATTTGTTTACTTTTTCAAGAAAAAATACTTCAACAAATCAGTAATGTTTGTTTGTAGCTATGTATCAACCTCATACAGCACTGTAAATGTTAGGTAATTTAAACATGGATGTTTGGGCAGCCTGAATTAACTTGTCCAATTGCTTCACTGTGCTTTTCTCTATGGTTCTGAATGTTTCCGCATCAAGTATTTATCCAGTTTCCTTTTAAGCTTCTACCATACTTTCAAGCAATACATTTCAGAATCTCATTACCTGTAGGGTTTTTCCCTCATGTTATCTTGATTTTTTTTCTTTAAAGTGCAAAAATAAAGAATATCATCAGCACTGAAGAGGCAAAAGCACAGCTCTTGGCTGAACAACGCAATAAAAAGAAAGATAACAGCACCTCTTTTGTACCCACGAATATTGCAGTCAATTATGTCCAGCATAACCGATGTAAGTATCAAAAACATTTCATGACTAGTTTGGATTTAATTGTTTGTCATTTACCGAGTTACAGTAAAACTTTTTATGCACTGTCCAGGCACGTCAACTCATACATCAGGTCATGTAATAATAAACAGCAGTGAAAGGAGAAGTATTACAAGGTCAAATAGTGTTAGATACAGTGTTGAAAACACAGTATAGTGTATGTAAAAGGTCCAGTTTAAAAACTGTGCAAGAGTATCATCTTTTGCCAGTGCAAGTGGCAGAAAACAACAGAAAAGAAACTCATTGAATCTGGAAGTTTGCATTTACATTTTGTTTTATGAATGTTTCATGTGCAAGTGTCTCCAGGTAACTATGCATCTTCAGCTTCAATGTAAAACACAAGCTAGAATACTATGGATGCCAAAAATCTAAAGTATGTAGTGCTGGACACAGCCAAGAAAGACTCCGCCACCACATTGAAAGTTGTTAATGTTTTTATTCAAATTCAGTGTGCCCCCTTTTAAGGGCAGCATGAGCTCAGTCACCTCGTGCATTGTGATGTCATAATCGCTGTCCCAGGCACGCGCTGGGCAGGAGACTTGAGGCAGGGAGAAACCCTGACGGTGCCATCTTCCCATGGCTGCCCCGCCATGTAGGGCCAGTTCGCCATGAGAGAGTGTGCTGTCACACAACCCCCACCAGAACCGGCTACGTGTCCGGCCACTTGGGTGGGTGGCCCCAGCGTTTGGGCATGGTCGTCTGCACCGGCTGTGATGGGTCTAAGTGCGCCTCCTTCAAACGGTCCACGGTGAAAAGTTCGTCTTTACCTCTATGTCCAAAGTGAAAGTCTTGCTGGACCGCTGGAGGACCTTATATGGACCTTCGTACGGATGTTGTAAAGGTGCCATATGTGGGCCGCGCTGAACAAATATAAATTCCGTCGAGTCCAGCTCTTTGGGACGATGTGTCGGCCGGACCCCATGATGCGAGGGAGGCGGGGGGGCTAGCGAGGACCGTTTCTTACGGAGATCTGCCAAAAGGATCGTGTGCTCGGATGTGACGTTGGGTTCAAGGACAAAGAACTCACCAGGCCACAAGAGCAGCGCGCCTTAGACCAGTTCCGCAGAAGACGCCTGTAGGTCCTCCTTGGGTAATGTTCTGATGCCGAGGAGGACCCAGGACAGATCGTCTGCCCAGTCTGGGCCAGCGAGGCGAGCCATGAGGGCGGATTTCATATGACAATGAAACCTCTCCACCAAACCATTTGCTTGCGGGTGGTAGGCTGTGGTTTGGTGGAGTTTAACCCCCAGGAAGTTCGCCAGCTGAGCCCAGAGCGGGGAGGGGAACTGGGCACCCCTGTCACTGGTGATATGCGCCTGGACTCGAACCTAGCGATCCAATGACTGACTAGGTTCCTGGCGCACGTCTATGCAGAAGCCTCTTTGATGGGAATGGCCTCCGGCCATCTCGTGGTCCGATCAACTATTGTGAAAAAGTAGTGTGCTTCTCTGGACACCGGCAGGGGGCCTACGACGTCGACGTGGATATGCTGAAATCTCCACACTGCCGGGTCAAATTGCTGGATTGGGGCCTGCGTATGCCAGTGGACCTTGGAGCCCTGGCACCTGGTGCAGTTCCTTGCCATCTCGACCACCTCCTTTTTGAGCCCGTGCCACACAAACTGCTCTGCCACCATTCGGACCGAAGTCTTCACTGAGGGGTGGGCTAGGTTATGGACTAAGCTGAAAACCCTCAACCTCCACTGCAGTGGGACTACCGGGTGTGGTGAGTTGGTGGAGAGGAACGTGTCCGGGCTGTTGGGCAACTGAATGTCCTGGAGCTCGAGGCCAGAGATGGCAGTCTGGAGAGCCTGCATCTGTGTCCAGCTTCTGGGCCTGTGCCAACTGTGTGTAGTCAAGGTCGAGGGCAAGAATGTTGATCCCTCTTGGTGCGCCAGAGGGTGTCCGCTCGGGCTGCAACTCGGCATGGATCCGTGAAGTCCTCATCTGCCTGGAGTAGTTGGATGTCCCCGGGCATCTGCTCGAGGAAGATCTGACGGAATAGGAAACAAGGTTTGTGATCCTCTGCCAGCGCCAGCATCTCGTCCATTAGGGCTGATCACCATCAGGCTGTCGAGGTGCAGGAGCCTGGAGGCACGCTGCTGAGGGGAAAGCCCGAAAGTGCCAAGGAGCAGGTTCTTAAGGGCAGGATATTTACCCTCGGCCGGTGGGTTGTGTATTAGATCGTCCACCCTGGCTGCTGTTTCTTTGTCTAGCACGCTCACAACATGGTAGAACATCATGGTGTCTGCTGAAATGTTCCTCAGTTGAAACTGCACCTCCGCCTGCCTGAACCACGATCGTGGACGATGTGTCCAGAAGGGGGGCAATTTGATGGCAACAGCGTTGATCTCTGCCAGATCCACGTTCTTGAGACCAGAGAGGCGTCTGGACTCAATGGGGTCACCAATGTAGTGCTGGACCCAGCCAAAAAAGACTCAGCCACTATATTGAAAGACGTTAATGACTGTTTTTATTCAAATTCAGGGTGTGCTCTTTTAAGGGCAGCATGAACTCAGTCACCTCGTGCATTGTGATGTCATAATCGCTGCCCCAGGCGCGTGCTGGGCAGGAAACTTGAGGCAGGGAGAAAACCGACAGCATCATCTTCTATTGTAATGCCACATGGCATTACATGTGGGGCCAGTTTGCCATGAGGGCGCCGCCACACCACCTTACAAGAATAATATATAAAAATAATAGTGCAGTGCATGAAAAGCAAGGCAGTGTCTTTGGTTCATTGATTATTCAGGAATCTGCTGGTAGTGGGGAAGCAGTTGTCTTTGTGCTGCTAAGTGCTTGTCTTTAGGCTCCTCTCTTTTTAATGATGGTAGCAGAGTGAAGCAGGCATGGCCTGGGTGATGGGGTCTTTCAGGATGGAGGCTGCTTTTTTAGTGAAGTCTGGTATCTGTGATGTCGCAGGCTGAGTTAACAATCCTCTGGAGTTTATTCTTGTCCTGAGATTTGGATTCTCCATACCAGGCAGTGATTCAACCAGCCAGAATGCTCTCCACGGTACACCTGTAGAAGTTGTCGGGCGTCTTCAGTGACATACCAAATCTCCTCAAACACCTCACAAAGTATAGCTGCTGGCGAGCCTTCTTCGTGATTGCATCAACATGGAGGCTCAATGACAAATCCTCGGAGATGTCGACACCCAGGAATTTGAAGTTCTTGACTCTCTCCACTGAGCACTCAATGAGGACTGGGCCGTGTTCTCCTGATGTCCTCCGAAAGCTCACCATCATCTCCTTGGTTTTGCTAATGTTGAGTGCTGATTTGCCTCCCTCCTATACACTTCTTCATTGCTGTTTGTGATTCTGCCAACAACTGTCATCGACAGTCTTGTAGATAGCATTGGAATTGTGCCTGGCCACACAGTTGTGAGTGCATAATGAGTAGAGCAGTGAGCATTGCACACATCCTTGGGGTGCACTTGTGTTGATAATCAGGTATTGCTCTGAAGACCAAACAAAAGCTTGAGAGTAATGGTACGAAACCGAGGTGCTGGAAGAACTTGGCAGGTCATGCAGCATTCATGGAAAGAAACAGGCAGGTAACATTTGCTAAGAACCTTAGCTATGAAAATTACATTTTTTTTGTAGGGAAAAGTATTGCTTTTCATGGTTACTGAGTAGATGTTGTTCTAGCGATTGTTGCAGATATAGGATTGAATTAGATTTTCAAGTTTCATTATAATATTAAAGTTTTAAAACTGTCAGAAAGTAGAAACATTTAGAAATTTAACCACACAATGTTTTGCTCTGTAGTTTACCGTGAGGAATTGCATGCACCTTCAAAACGAAATAAAGAGGAGGCCAAACCACGGCCCTTGAGAGTGGGAGACACTGATAAACCAGAACCTGAACGTAAGTAGCATCTGTCATAAAAACACCGTGGCAATACATCACAACAAATAATTTTTAAAAATTCTAATTGTTTACAAATTAAAATCAAAGATTGTAATTAGTTCAGGGACTGGTCATCTGGCACATCTGTTATTCTTCTGCTGCTACCATCATCCTTCAGGGTGGAAGGGGTTCCAGTTAGAATCCAATTGCTTGAATTGGTGCAGCTTCAACAATCAGGGAAGTGTGATTGAAACCCTAAATACTTCTCCATCTCTGCCACTATAATTTGCAAAATACACTGCAGTTGCTTGCCAAGGCCTTGAGGTCTATTCCCAAGCCTTTCAAGGCTGCTTTGATGTCTTTCAAGATTAGGGATAATCCGCTATCCCAAGACTAGTTTCTGGCACTATTCCTTTCTGTTAATATCCTAACATTTTTCAAATTAAATGGGCTCTGTTAGGACAAAAACCACTGCAAATTCCCTTAAATTCATCAGAATGTGCATTGCTATTTCTTTATTTGCTGAGAAATTCGACCCAACAGTATGAGTACCTTCCTCCGAGACAGCACCAGTTCCAAAAGTGATTTTTTGTCACTTATTTGAGGGCAATTAGGATGGGCTACAAATATTGACATTGCTAATACATTCACATCCTGTAAATCAAAACAAATTATTTGTTTTTGCACATATCATGGGTCCACTCTCTCCTTTCCTACTTCCCCCTTAATATTTTTAGAACATCTATATTGATTTTAACATCCCACTTTTCAAAGTTCTTACTTTCTTTGTCCTTTGCTTGTTACACAACAATCACTCCATTAAATTTCCATTTCTGGATTTGAATAAGCCTTTTTATTTTTCATCTCTTGCCTTATTTTAAGCATGGTTGCTTTTAAAACATCTATTAATTTTATCTATGCTGAACTTTGCTCTCTTCATTTCTTTAAATTACTGTGGCAAAAAGTACATCATGCCATTTGCTGAAGAGAGATAACTGGACTCTCAACATGGAGGCCCTGCACAATGATAGCAAAAATGGCCATAGATTGGGAGTGAGTTGCTGGTGGAGATGGAATAATATTAAAATCTGCCTACAAATCAGCTGGAGAAAATTGATAGTTGGCAGAGCCACATCCCCATCTTGGGTGGCTGTCAGAAATTTCAAACTCAAGGTACAAACTATTAAATTAACACTTTAAGACACTCAATTTAAAACATGTTTGCAGCAGTGCCCTCCATGGATATAAATGGAGACAATGTTTCTATATTAGGTCTAATATGACAGGTTCTAGCAAATTCTCTACCATAAATGACAAATAGGCATTGCTGCAACCCTCATTGAATTTTTCTTTTGCCAAAACTGGTAGGTTGTTTAAAAACTACAAATTCCTAACATTATGTCTAGGTATGTTGGAAATATTTAAATTACTAATAAAAATGTTCTGGATGTAAAGTTCTTTCTGAAATATTCCCACCAACATAGTGAGTGCTACTTGGTGTACGCTTTTCAAAAAGTTTGACTATTTTGAGTTTTTACCCCCCCCCCGCCACACTAAACTGCAGAAATCTTAAAATCTCAAATATTGATATTTCTACATTTCATCTCTTTAAAGAGGAATTGTGGGTAAACTATACAGACTTTATTAAAACTATTGCTTTTACATATGCAGAATCTCCTCCAAATCGCAAACGTCCTTCAAATGAAAAGGCAACAGATGACTACCATTATGAAAAGTTCAAGAAAATGAGCAGAAGATACTGAAGGGTGGCTGAAACTACTCCAGCTCTTGATGATTTTTAAGTATCTTGAGTGATGAAACTGCAATCTGAAACTGATCGGAGGTTTTTCAGGAGTGAACCTATAATTCTATCCAATGTTCAACAAAAGATCAAAATAACAAAATATTGAACTATATAATGGGCACAACACCACAAACAGCAAAGGTCACTCGTTTCATAGTGTTTTAAACTATTTTCATTGCTTTGTATCTGAACTGAATAATATATTGAAAAAAAAATCTGAACAGGGAAAATTTAAGCAGGATTAATTAATTTTAAGGATCCTGCTTGTCAATTTCCAAACTTTTTATATGTGTGTGTGTATATATATATGTATGTATATACATGTATGTATATGTATATATGTATGTATATATGTATGTATATATGTATGTATATATATATATGTATATATATGTATATATTTATATAAAAAGTTATATATAAAACTTTATATATAACTATATATATAACTTGTATATATATTAAAAAACACACACACACATATATATATATATAAATAAAGAGAGCATTTTCACCTTCTGCTCCAATGCCAATGTTTGAAAATCTGAAAGTTCACAATTTAAACAATCTGTTGCATTTTGTGTTCTACAGTGGCATTCCTGTGAGCTAATCTCATCTCAAGTGGGATGTGTGTTTCCCCCATTGCATTTATCTACAAATTTAAAGTTCGCTGTAGATTAAGTTGATAGTTACAATTATTATTTTGGATTGTCTGTTGTAAATACATCCAAGATGACTTTTTTTCAATGATTTTCTATAAAAGTTTTTCTAATTTATTTTGCATGCTCTTCATTGTTCAAATGTGGTTAAACAGGAAAATCTCCAGATGATGTGATTAATATAAAACACAAGTGCTGGAGAAACTCAGGTCATGCAACATCTGTAGGAACCAAAGGGATGTAATTAGCATGTTAGGCCTGAGCCCTTCAAGGAATGAACAAAAAGGTGGGGGGGGGGGGGAAAAGAGGGAAGTAGGGGCTGCTGCACAGGCAAGAGGCCATAGGTGAGAGGGCAGAAGAGAAAAAAGCTGATATGGGGACAGGGTAGAAAGGAAAGAAACTAGGGTCAATGTTCATGCCATCCAGACAGAATGTCAGGTGTTATTCATCTATTTTGTGGGTAGCTTCAGTTTGCCTGTGCATGAAGCCACGGACAAACATGTCTGTGTGAAATTGAATTGGTTGGCCACATTGAGGTCCCAGTTATTGCAGTATACGGAGAAATAGTGCTGAACAATCTCCCAGTCTGCATTCAATTTCTGATATAGAGAAGGCTACACAGGATGCAGCAAATGACCCCTGCAGATTCATAAATGAACTGTTTATTTTTAATAGTTGATTAATGGACCTCTAAAATAGAGCACTGCTTTCAGTTTCAAGCTTCAATTATTAAATTTAATCTTCATTAGTCAAATAGAAGACTAAATCCTTTCTGAAGTGAAGATTTGAATCCATGACCTGTTGACACTGGGTGTTATAAACTATGACAAAATTTGAAACCATAATAAAATACTAACGGACTTTCTGGTAAGTTGATAAAACAATGTTCAATTTATTTCACTGAAATTTATAAATCCATCATCAACCATTTTGGGTACAAATTCCTTCTTAAATCCAATTCTTAAGCTTCCAATTAAATTTTTTTGGTGGGAGGGGAAACATTCCTCTGCTAATTTTTAAAAAAAAGTTAAAAATCTCACTAAGATCTAAATACCACATCCTTTTTTTAAATATAATGAGCTGGACTAATAACTCGATACTATAAAATAGAACTGTTATACAATTATTTAGGCATCTGTGTGAAATATTTTGCACAGCAAAAATAACTACTAAAACAGACGCAACTTGCCTTTAAACAAAAAAAAATAAATCAGTAACTAGCCATCATAAAAATGGAATTTTTTATACAATTTCTGATCCCACCTGTAAAAATGTTGACTCAAAAACACCACCGAATGTAAAAGGAAAACTACAGAATACAAGGCTCACAGCTTTTCAACATACTCATCCACATTTTCTACAAAGGAAAAATGGAGCACCTTGTGCATGGAAAAGTCATTAGTGAATCAAAAATATAAATAATCTGCTTTTCACAATAATTTCAAGTGGAACAGAAGGAATGGAACTTCAACAAAACATGATTGATTTCATAGTAAGTATTTACATTAAAGGAATTTACAAAAGGTTTTAAAATTACCAAAATCTATTTTTTGAAGAATTGCAATAACCTGAACTTTGATGTTTTGCAATCATTTTCTACTAATTACTTTGTCATATGTAAAGGTATGATTAAATGATAAACAGCAGCTTAAAATCTTCACAGGGATAAACTCTGTCTAAATTATAACTGTCTCAATTTTCAAACAGATTTTTGAAACCCATCAACTGTAGCAATGCCCCTTCAATTTTATTTTTTATATATACATATATATATATCAAAAAAGTGTCCATGTTGAAAAGCAAAATATTCAATTTAAAAAAATACAGATTCTATAAGTAAAACTCCACCTTGGTGGCCACCATTTTACAGCCTTTGTCTGAATAGATTTTTTCTCTTTCTGGAAAGTATGTCATTTCATCAGCTACCCCAGTAATGACTTCTTCATGTTCCCCGTAACCTCTGGCTTTCAGTTCTTCCCTTACACACAACTTGACATGTTTATATTCCAGAGGAAGGAAAGGAACAAACCAGTCAATCAAGTTCTTATCAATGAGACTGGTGTGCCAGAAGCCACCTATTCAAACAAAAAGATTAATCAAGAAAATCTGCAGAATTTAACGAAGATCACAACAATTAGTCAATCATAAAGGTACATTTTTGACTCCTGCTTGAGTTAACACCTTGATTTTACAGTTCCTTTCACACCTCCCAATCTTTACCATCTCCTTCAAACTCTAGACTTCAATCTTCCAGGATCTCTGCATTGCAAAGTTTTATCACTGGACGCCACTACACAGTTGGCATAGTGGTTAGCGCAATGCCTTTACAGTGCCAGTGATCGGGACCAGGGTTTTAATCCCGTGCTGTATGTAAAGGGTTTGTCTGTTCTCCCCATGTCTGTGTGGCTTTCCTCCAGGGGCCGAAATGGCCTGTATGACTAAATTTAAATAATTTTAAATTTAAACATCCTAAACTTTTGAGTTCTTTCCCTTAATCTATTTCAAGATTCTTATGACAATAATTTGATCACCTGTGCTATTCCAAATATCAAACTTTTGTTCAATAACACTTTCTCTGGAAGTGAAGCCTTTCAAATAGCATAATTTTCAAGCTTCAAGCCCTTCTGCACGGAATTAGCCATCAATCAAATACTGTTGAAAACAGCAATAAAGTTGAGTGCTCCAGGTCTATAAGAGGAAAAGTCACTGAGCCAAAAAATTGCCTTGCAGATGGTGAATTTAAATTTAGACGTGCAGAAATGTAACAGGCCATTGTGGCCCACAAGTCTGTGATACCCAATTAACGAACACACCTGGTATGTTTCGAACAATGGGAGGAAACAGGAGCCCCCGGGGAAAACCCACGCAGACATGGGGAGAACTTACAAACTCCTTAACAGACAGTGCAGGATTTGAATCCCAGTCACAATTGCTGACGCTGTAAAGGCATTGAGCTAACCACTACACCAACTGTGCTGGCCCATGGTTGAAATCTGAAAAAGAAATGGGGATGCTGGAAAAACTTAAGTCAAACAGCAACTGCAGAAAGAGAAACCTGTCAATGTTTTGGCTCATTAAAAAGGATGATCCTGAGATCTAAACAACATTCTTTGGCTTGGCTTCGCGGACGAAGATTTATTGAGGGGGTAAAAAGTCCACGTCAGCTGCAGGCTCGTTTGTGGCTGACAAGTCCGATGCGGGACAGGCAGACACGATTGCAGCGGTTGCAGGGGAAAATTGGTTGGTTGGCGTGGCAGGTGGGGAAAGAAGTCTCAAGAACAATTAATGTGATTAAAATGGAGGAGGGCAGGATTTCGTATAAACCAAAGGAGATAAATGAAACATTTAGAAAGTTCTATACAGAGCTAAATCAGGATCTCTGGGAGACCCCGCTAAAAAGAGATGATTTCTTGCTTACATTGGAACTACCAGAAGTTTTGATCAAGACAAATGAAAGGGACTGAGGTCCCCCTTCTCTAGAGAGGAGATTGACAAAGCCCTGGACTTATTGAAGACTAACAAATCACTGGGGGAAGATGGGTTCCCCACTAAATTTTATGAAGTTTAAGGATCTTTTAATGTCCCATATTATGGGGGTTGTGGACCAGGTAATAGTCACATACCCTCCCAGATTCTTTCTCAACAGAAATTGTTACAGTGATCCCCAGAAAAGACAGTGACCTAATGAATCCCTCCTCCCATTGGCCATTTCATTATTGAATGTAGATTATAAATTTATAGCAAAAGCATTGGCCATGAGGTTGGCTCAATACTTCCCAAAGTTAACAAATCCAGATTAAACTTGATTTGTACAAAAGAGAGAGCAGAAAATATATGTAGATTACTCAATATAGTGCATCTGGCACAGTCGGAGGTGGATCCAGGCATGGCTGTAGCTCTGGACATGAAGAAGGCCTTTGACAGACTGGAATGGGATTTTTATTCAAAGTACTGGAGAGATTTGGATTAGGACAACCATTTATTAATTGGGTAAACAATTCTATCATAAACCCCCAAGCAAAAATTATTACGAATGGGCAAATGTCTCTAGTAGGCAGGGATGCCCACTGTCCCCAGCATGGTTTATACTTGCTATTGAACAGCTGGAAGAAGCCATTCGACAGGATCCAGATACAAAGAGGTTCAAAGTGGGCCAGGAGGAGCATAAAATCAATTTACTTGCTGATGATGCATTACAGTACAAATCCAATTGTCCAAAATCAAATTCTCCAAAATTCTCATTTATACACACTTAAAAAAAAATCAGATAAATGAGGATATCCTAAACAAATCAAAACTCCTCATGTATCAAAATTTTTTTTGGAGCTAAAAAATGACCAGTTCTCATAAAAAATGTTTATCTGAAATAGGCCTGGTCCCAACCATTTTGGATAATCGGAGTTGTAATGTAGTATATTTGACTGACCTGGGGGGGGGGGGGGGTCGTTGGCCAGGGTGAGGGCCACATTGGAGAATTATGGCTAGATCTCTGGGTAGGAGATAAATTTCTATAAGAGTGAAATTATGCCCTTGACAAAGGGCAATACCAACAAGAGTCAATTTAAATGGCCGTAAGATGGCATTAAATATTTGGCGCTAAAAGTGAATAAGGATTTACTCAACTTACAAACTCATTATCTCCCTTTGCTCCAGAAGATTGAGAAGGACCTTGGAAGATGGAAGACCCTAACTATAACTTTGGTGGGCAGGGTTCATTGTATTAAGATGAAAGTGATGCCGAGACTACAATATCTATTTCAGTTCTTGCCCATTCCATTGCCCCAAGGCTTCTTTAAGGTCCTCAGCAGATGTGTCAGAAAGTTTTTGTGTTTAGAATCTCCATGGAAAAGTTGACTTGGGATTGCCGGATTTTAAATAAACCTATTGGACGGCCCAGTCGAGGTTTATTGCTGCACTGTTTGAGGGAGGTGGTACCCCCTCCTGGACACAGAAGGAGAAAAGATAGCAGGAGAGTTTATATATAAATGGGGCATCAGGGAAAACAGATAACCCCATATTAAAATATGTAATTCAGTCATGGCAAAAAATAAATCAGTGTTGGACTAAAGGTAGAGATATCTCCAAAAACACCTTTGACCCAGAACAAATTAATACCCATGACTCTAAATAATAAGATCCTGGACACCTGGTGCCAGAAGGAGGATTTTCCACAGAATACAGAATTGTACCTTCTGGGGAACATAATGAATGTGAGTTTTAAATTGTCCAGGTACCAAATTCATTTTGTGAAGGTCGACTTGTCAGTAGCCAAGAAGTGTATAGTGGTCACATGGAAGTCAGACTACCAAATAGCACCTGAGGGAATATGGAAATGCAGAGTTGTATTCCCCTGGAGAAAATTACGTACAATTTGAGGAAGAAATATAGCACATTCGTTAGGGTGGGGCAACCCTATCTGCACCACATTAGTGCACAAATGTAATTATAGCCCTTTTAGATAAAGTTAAAACAACTGTCCCAGTTGTGATCAGTGAGTAGGTTGTGGCTCAGACGACATGCTTGTTCCTTATTTTGTTCCTTATTCTTTTAGCTTTCTTTGGGTTCTTAAGTTCCCTTAAAGGTTTTTGACTTTAACGATATTTTGTTTTTTTGTATTTGTTTAATTTATATAATTTTTTTTGTATTAGGGTATAGGAGGGAGGGGAGAGGTGTAGGGGATAAAACAGACTATGATATATACTATTGTTGGGAAAACTGTATTGTTTATTTGTATTATAAGTAATTTAAATTCAAAATTAAAATATTCAAAAATCAGAACTGAATTTTCAGTGCATTTTGATCACCCTTAAACTGACAAAGCTGTAAGACACAAGAACACAGACAGCAGGCATGTAAGATTCAGATTTAGCTGCACTCAAACTCTTCTGAAGAATGCCACAGATGAGCACTGGCAACACTAGACTATTCAAGTAGTAAAAAAATGTAAACAGATAAGGAGAGGCATAATATCCAAAAACATCTGACTGAGAATTCTTAAAATTGACTATAAAGAGAAGAGTGATAGAGATTTTTATTAATTGGCAAGTCTTTCATCATGTGCTTTCATTGCATTTTCCTCATTTTAAGGAAAATGTGTAAACTAATCAAATTGTAAAAAGGGATCCAGTACACCACATTTCAAACCCTGCCACAGCTTAGCATACATACTTACTCTTTTTGTTATTGAAAATTCCAATAGACACTTTACTCTCAAGATCTTTCAGTTGAATGTCTTCCCTTTTGTTTCCCTTCTGCCAAAAGTCCAGTGCAATCTCAGTTATCCTTTCTCCACCTGCATTGCTGTTCACAACAGAAATAGTTATGGCCATCAAAACAGAAAATAACAAATTTTAAACAAAGAACCAAACAAAAGTCCTCTTGAGCAGACTTAACGTACTTTTCTTATCATACCATCCTTATCATACTTTTCTCCACTATAAGACTCCAGTGTATTTACCATCAAGTCTATGATAGCATCTCATTCTGGTACTTGAGGGAGGAACAGGACAGTTGAAGATGTCTTCTTTCAAATCAAATGTTAAATCTGCCCTCTCAGATTTGTGCCAAATATTTCACTGGGTACTTTGCAAAGAACAGGGAAGCTCTTTCCACTGTCCTAATAAACATTCCAGATAACATCAACAGAAATATTGGTATTTGAAAGAGCTGTTGTGATCAAATCAACTGCTTTGCTTCCTATGAGCAACAAAGTGGCAGATAGGAAAGTTACAGCTCCAGCAATCCAGTTTCAATCTTAACCTCAGATGCTGACTACATGGATAGTCCTGTGACCACAAGGGTTGCCCCTAGAACTGTAGAACATTACAGCACATCTTCAGCCCTTCCAGTCTGTGCCGAAACATATTTTTTGCAATTTTCAAGGAACTATGTATCTGTTCCCAGAACCTCCTGTTTTACTGCACTCCTCAGTGTCCCATCAATTTTTGTCCTTCCAAAATGTAACACCTCACACTTGTCTGCATTAAATTCCATCTGTCTTTTTAGCCCATTTTTCCAACTGGTCCAGATCCCTTTGCAAGCTTTGAAAACCTTCTTCGATGTTCACACCTCTAATCAGTGTCATCTGCAAACTTGCTGATCCAATTTACCACATTACCATCTACATCAAAGATCTGATGACAAATAACAATGGATCCAGCACTGATCCCTGAAGCACACCAGTAATCACAAGCTCCAGTCTGAGAAGCAATCATCCACTACTCTCCGGTTCAGCCATTGACGAATCCTGTTCACTACTTCGCCATGAATACCTAGCGTTTCAACCTTCTTGGCCAACCTCCCATGCAAGACCTTATCAAAGTCCATGGAGATAACATCCACAGCCTTTCTTTTGTCAACTTTCCTGGTAACCTCCTTGAAAAATGATAAGATTGATTAAACATGATCTACCATGCTCAAAGCAGTGTTGACGATCCTTAATTTCTGGCTATCCAAATAATTGTATATCCGATCTCTTAGAACACCTACTATTAATTTACCTACTACTGATGTCAGGCTCATTGCCCTACAATTTCAAGAGTTACTTTTGGAGCAATTTTTTTTTCAAAAACAACAGAAAAAAGTGAGCTATCCTCCAATCCTCTGGCACCACACCCATAGCTAAGGACATTTAAAATATTTCTGTCAGAGGCCCTGCAATTTCTGCACTAGCCACCCTCAAGGTCCGAGGGAATATCTTGTCAGACCTTAGGGATTTATCCACCCTCATTTGCTTTAAGACAACAAGCACCTCCTCTTCTTTAATCTGTATAGTTCCATGACCTCACTGCTGGTTTTTTCTTACTTCCCATGACTCGGTGCCTGCTTCCTCAGTGAATCTGATGAGAAAAATTATGATCTTCCCCATCTCTTTTGTCCCCATACAAAGGGACCAATTTCATCCCTTACTATCCTTTTGCTCTTAGGATTTTCCTTCACATTGTCGGCCAAACCAATCTCATCTCTTCTTTTAACCTTCCTGATTTATTTCTTGAGGCTTTACTTGCATTTTAAAAAAAATTACTCCATAAGAATCTCATTTGCTCAATGTTGCCTATACCTGTTGTACACCTCTCTCTTCTTCCAGATCCCCAATATCCCTCGAAAACCAAAGTTCCCTCTCCCTTCTAACTATGTCTTTGATCCTAACAGGAACATACAAACTCAAAATTTCACCTTTGAGGGTCCTCCACTTAACTCACACATCCTCGCCCAAAAACAATTTATCCCAATCCACACATTCTTGATCCCTTCTCATTTCCTCGAAATTGGTCTTTCTCCAATTTAGAATCTCAACCTGAGGCCCAGACCTATCTTTCTCTATAACATGAAGCTAATGGCATTATGATCACTGAACCCAAAATGTTCCCCTTCACCTGTCCTGCCTCATTCCCTAAAAGGAGATGCAGTATTATCTCTAGTTGGTATCTCTATATATTTATTTAGAAAAATTTCCTGACATTTGACAAATTCCAAGCCATCCAGCCCTTTTACAGTATGGGAGTCCCAGTCAATCTCCTACTATCATAACCTTATGTTTCCTGTAGCTGTCTGCTATCTCTCTACAGGTTATAGTGGGTGGTCAGGACTGCTCTGAACCAGCAGATGATAGGCTCCAAGGAAAAAGCAATTTCAAGTACTTTGTTGAGTCTTATTTGACAAAGAATCGTACAAATGCAAGTTCTTTACTTTTTTGGTGCTCAAACACTCATTGTTCTTGAGTCACTTGAACTGGAAAACAGCATCTTTCAGTTGGGGGTCAATTCCTATCCATTATTTTCTTTGATGCCTGTTAATCCTCTCCAATTAATGATCATGTTTGGTATTTAAAAACCAATTCTTTTGCACTACTATTAATTGCCTCCCCTGCAGTTTTAATAGCATTTACAATACGTATCAATAAATCCTTCAACAAATGAACAATACTGGTCTTTGTAAACCTGTATCAATTTAAATTTTAATTTTAAATTCACTTATTTTGTATTCAATTAAGTTGGTGACAGATTTTGTTCATGTGATCTGCAATAAATAAATAATTTACCTCAGGAAAATGAAAATTGCCTTCCGGTACACAACTCCATCAATATTTTCATAATAGTCCAAATAAGGTTTAATGGCATCAATAAGGCCTGCTTGCATTTTGTCCATTTCATCAAAAATGAATATGGATCTGGCACACAAGGAAACATTACCACGGATCCATTTCTGTAGCTGCTCCTAAGGATAAAGATTTATTTTTGTAAGAAATACATTTTTCACAGTAGTGACCATTCTTTTCACTCCACTACGTTACCAAACAACTATTTCCAGCACCAACACTCTTTGATTATGACATCACTGAGATAATTGTATATCATCCACAAAACAGGGTTGAGTGATATTAAAAGAAATTGTACTTGCTGCAGCCATTCAATGACTGGATGCTGAAGATTAAGTAAAGATATGGGGTGATACCTGACACACATGAAGCACTGATTTTTTTAATGTCAGGAGCGGCCAAGAAATGTAAACACTGAAGAAGAGTAGTTTGGCCAATCCTCACCATCTATTCTTATCTTGGTTCCTTTTTCCCTATCTTCTCCCCCACCCACCCCCCCCAATCTCTCTAATATTTTGCTATATTGGCCATTTAATTAGATTTGTCATAATCATGATTTAATTTCCTTCAGAAACCACCTGTTGGGCAATTTGTTCAAAATATTTGGATGAAAGTATATAATCAGCACTTGAATCTCCCACTTATGAACCATCTCTTACTTCCTAAAATATTTTTATTGAGTTTAATAGAAATCTACAAAGTAATCTAGTAATAGGACACAACAGGTCGTATCATATACATATCACATATCTAAAGACATCTAATTCTATTATATATTAATTAGTGGTTGATGCATTTCTCATTATGTGTTCAATATAATAATGGATAAACAAAATTGAAAATCCCTTTATATAAAGATATATTTTCATTTTATCTGTTGATATGATCCATGATAACACACATAAACCCATATTTATGAATTTATTCCCAAAAAGGAAAAATTAAAAAGAAAAAAACAAATTAATCCAACTCCTCCCTCTAACCAAGGTTAACTTGTAAAAATTTGGATCAAATAGCATCCTCCAGACAACATATTGAAATCCCCACGTGGCTCCAAACTGAATTCTTCCAATTATGATAAAAGTCCATGAATGGAGCCCACATCTTGTCAAATTGAAACCTTCTATCTTTAATGTTGTACCTAATTTTCTCCAAACTTAAATAGGTCATAATATCATGAGTAGGTGAAGAGTCATCTTCCCATTTCATTAAAATTGTTTGACTGGTAAACATGATAAAAACCAAAACTTTCTTGTGTTGCAGACATGTTCACGAGAAAAAACAAACAAAGCAATTAAAGGGCATGTTCTATTTTGATTGGACTATTGTAAGGTAAAACATCATGAGATGGGAATGTGTAGGGAGTTACCCTGTACAGGGCAGTAACAAGAAGGGGAGGTGTCCTTGTACTCCTGTTAGGTAAAACATCATGAGATGGGACCGGAGAAGGAGTCACCCAGTACTAAGGAGTAACAGAATGCATCCTTGTACTTACAAGATAAGAGAGACATTGATGGATTGAGAGGCAGGAAGCTAGCAGGGAAAGGATAGCAACAGTTTTAGTCATTGGACAAGTAATGATATGATGATGTTCTAAGCATGTATCCAAGGGTATAAAAAAATCACCATTTTGCTGATAACGGCAGAATGCATTCTCCGACTAACTTTGTTGGTCGCAAGTGTTACAATCCGGTAATAAAGAACAAAGAACCCTGATTTCGACTCAGCCTGGTGTTTGTCTCACTCATTCATGAACAAAGCAGACCTAACAATTTGGTGACCCCGACGTGATGGGTGAGTGAACACTGGACGACGGTTTCTGTTTTTTCTGACAATCATCTCAGCCGGCTGATAAAAAGGTCCAGAGAAGCCTGTTTTAACAAAATTCTCTTTTTTTTTTTAAAAATCTTTATGATTGTCAGTAAGAACTGGAGATCGGACAAATTAGACGACCACAATTGAAGGTCGCATGCCAGGATTGTAACACGTAAGTGATTACAGACAAGATAAAAGTCCTTAAGGTGTTTGAATGACATTTATTAAGTGCTTCGCAAGAAACTACTAGAGTTTAAAAGTCTTTATTGTGTCGTTGCAAAGTCCAATAGAGTGAGAAGGTGGTCTATAAACAATTGAGGACCTGAGTTTTCTGCCCTAAACTGGTTATTAAGAGGAGAAATCTCCCACGTGAAGGTTGGGCTTTGAAAGAAAACAAAGGTTCAGGCTTATTGGCCTCAATTGTATCTGAGAGACTGACTTATAAATGTCCGGTAGGTATGATAATGTCTGTACACTTGAGAAGTTAAGAATTTATTTCCCCAATTCGCCGTGGTGGAATACCACAGCAGACACTAGAGACCTTGAGACAACAAAAAAAGTACTCAGGGACGCCTGCCTGGTGAACAAGAACGACGACAGAAGGCTGCGACAGCTGTGTCCGGATCAGGTAGGAGATATTAATGAAAAAGTTGACAAACTCCTAAGAGACACCCAGTTTATTCGAAATACTTTTGATAAGTTAAATGAGGGTATTCCCAACATCACCAAGGAGATAAAGTTACGTAAATTCATAGATTGGTACAGGGAAACAGGACAAAAGTATAGCCCAAATATTTGGTTTTCTAGTTGTAATTTAACTTTCAGACCCCTTTGGGAAAACAGAGAGTGGAAAACGAGCAATCAGAGTATACAGGACAGTCTGAAGTCAATTGGAGGACAAGACTTAGAGACTGTTCTTTTAAAAGATATTAGTCATCCAGCTTGCAAGGAGACATTTTTAAAAGCAATTTTCGTTGACATAGATCCCCTAAACGGACAAGAACCTAAATTAAAACAGGCATTAGAAAGCGGTCCCGCAGCTATGGCTGTACAGTTGCCTGCTAAGACTTTTGACCAAGTTATTAAGGAAATTAATCAGGAATTAGAGGAGCGAAATACCAGTAATGCGGCATTGGAAAAACAAAAAATGCTCCGAAAATGTGTAGACCGCTGGAGGAAGAGGGGTTGGTTACCCGGGGGCACTGAGATGTTCCTGACAGGTGAGGGAAACAAAATTTTAAAACGTAGAGTCTTAGACAAGCTGGAAGAAACAAAACGGGACACAGAAAACAAAATCTTTAATCGCGAGTCAGCAAAAAAGAGGGTGAGAGACAAGGAGATGCAGTACCGTGATGTCCTAGCTATATTCGAAGAATTTGGTCTCCCTGATAACCCACCTATTATGGCCCCTGTAGAAATAGCTTGTAGACCCCCGCCCTATGCATATGTGGAGTCACAAGGTGCCCCTGGCACCCCAGATGGGATCCTGGAGTCACGTCCCTTATATCCAGATATTGAGACACTGGGGTGTGACAAGAACCTCGGGAATAGGGACACATCAGACGAGGTACAGGCCCCTTTAATAAAAATAGAAGGGGGAGTAATAGATGTAGAGACCCCTCTGGAGTCTAAGAAAATAGAGAAGGAGTTAGAGATACAGAAATGGAACATGAAAAAGGTTCAGGATAACATTAAAAACTTAAACAGAGATATTAATGTGCTGGGGCAGATCAGTGAGGATCAAAAAGAATTAATGGTAGGTGTATTTAAGGAAGTGGAAAAGATAACTACAACACTGTCAGGAGAAATTAAAGCTGAAGGAATGGTAATAGGAGTAAAGGACGAAAAGTGTAGTACAGATGAGGAAACGAGATACGATCCACCATGGGAGGAAAGTAAAAGGAAAAGACTCGGGAGGGAGAAAAATAGACATGCCTACCTGGACATAGTTAGAACAAAAGAGAAAGATGTGAAACAACTAAACTATGGCCGAAAAGATTATCTTAGAGATGAACGTGACCAATATACCTTTGACCCTGAGACATTGGAAACTGATAGGGACAGTGACAGTGACAAAGAAGAGTCAGAACAAGGTGGGATAAATAAATGCATGCCAAGAGTAAAGAAGGAGCAGAAATCCCCAAAATTGAGATATCAATGCCCATTACTGATCACGGGACGGGGAACTCAAAAATATGTACCCTGGTCACGAATGGACTTAGAGAGTTTAATGAAAAAACTACCTCCGTTGAGTAATGGGGCTAGTCCATGGATTTCTTGTTTTGAGCGAGAAACCTGCCAAGAACAATTAGCACTCGCAGATGTCAGAACTATCATGATAAAATTAAAGGCAGAAGGGGCCCTGAAGCAAATAGAGAAAATTGTAAGAAGCAGTAAATTGGGGGATGAAATAGAATTTAACCCACTTCGAAAGAGGGGGAAGTGAGAAAATTCGACAGTACGAAGATGACCAGGGGAGAGAAGATAGCAATTGAGACAGGTATTGATGAGTCAAACTCCTGGATAGATCAGATGGGTAAATATGCGGACCAAGCAGGGTATGGGAACTGCTGGGTCTGTGCCCGAGGAAGGCCATTATTACGGATGAGCAGATCAATTTTTGAGGAGACAGATGCTATGGACTGCGCCTTGAACCTAATGTCAGAATCCAACCCACTGAATAGGTGTCTGATATGGGAACAGACGTTTCCCATAGCTCCGGCTAATGTAGCTCCCCCTGTCTATAGATCCACAGGCATAACTAATGTTACTTGTTTTGCCAACAACAACACAGCAGCGCACGTTTTCCATGTGGGTTGGTTGCCCAGCGACTCGTGCAGGACTCATGTTGATCTCTCACATAGCAGTAGTGCAACCCGCTTGACCCAGGCTAGGGCGGATATTTGGTGGTTTTGTGGAGGAAGAGTGCTGTACAACTGGCTCCCCGCTAACTGGGATGGTCGGTGTGCTCTAGTAACCCTTAATGCGCCAGTGCTGATTGTCAAAAGGCAGGAGGGAGACGAGGATTCCCTAGAATTGCGCCACACAGAGAGTTGGCTGTGGAGAAAAAGGAGGAGTGTTGGACTCTTGGGGCCGGGAGGAAGGAACACTGATGGGGTATGGATTGATGCCATTGGCCAAGCCCGGAATATTCCGGACGAATTTAAATTAGCCGATGAGATTGCAGCTGGGTTTGAAAGTTTTCCTGTTTTTAGTGCAATTTTTCCCATCACTGTAAATAAGAATGTTAATAGGATCAACCTTATTCACTATAATGTCCAGCGCCTTGCAAATTTGACCAGGGACGTTGTTGAGGCAATACATCAACAACTGTCAGAAACTTCCCTTATGACACTTCAGAATAGGATAGCGATTGATATGGTCCTGGCAGAGAAAGGTGGAGTGTGTGCTATGTTTGGAGATCTATGCTGCACTTCTATCTCTAATAACACAGGGCCAGATGGATCACTCACTAAGGGGTTAACGAAACTTAGGGCATTGGCGAAAGAATTAAAAGCCCAGTCTGGAGTCTCCAATCCTGTTTTATCCTGGTTACAGGGAGTGTTTGGGAGATGGAGCACATTGTTAGGACAACTTTTGCTGGGTTTGTTCATTTCTGTATCAATTTTTATCACTTGTGGCTGTTGTTGTATTCCATGCATTCGAACGCTGGTCACGAGGACCATAGAGAAAGCCTTTGCTGACCGTGATGAACTGCCTCCGAAATATCAAGCTGTGCAGGCTGTGGAGCAAGACTATCTCACATTACAGGAGGCGGAGAAAGTTGCTGAGATCGATCTGGAGTCTGAAGGGGAATGTGATGGGAAGGAGGGATTGTGAATTAGATTGTTACACATATAATTTTAACCTTGCTTGTAACCTAAATATTATAACCTTGATTGTAGAACAAATATTATAACATTGATTGTAACACAAACATTATTAATCAGATTGTAGAACAAGTATTATGAATTAGATTGTAGACCATATGTTAACTTGGGAATTTACTAATGTACGGGGGGTTAGCTAGTTTTTTGCTTGGGGGCAAATGGGATGAAACTTGTAAACGGGCAATGGGATCGGGGTGACGGATGGGGGGTGTACGCAAAGGAGGGTTGGGGGAGCCCTCGCCCACCAGCCGAACTACCCTGTGAACAGAACCCGTATAGAGCTTGGCAATAATAGGCGAACTAATGTAACGCGGTGGTAGCATAGTCAGGGCGAGATTGTCCTCTAAAGAGGACAAAGGAGGGATTGTAAGGTAAAACATCATGAGATGGGAATGTGTAGGGAGTTACCCTGTACAGGGCAGTAACAAGAAGGGGAGGTGTCCTTGTACTCCTGTTAGGTAAAACATCATGAGATGGGACCGGAGAAGGAGTCACCCAGTACTAAGGAGTAACAGAATGCATCCTTGTACTTACAAGATAAGAGAGACATTGATGGATTGAGAGGCAGGAAGCTAGCAGGGAAAGGATAGCAACAGTTTTAGTCATTGGACAAGTAATGATATGATGATGTTCTAAGCATGTATCCAAGGGTATAAAAAATCACCATTTTGCTGATAACGGCAGAATGCATTCTCCGACTAACTTTGTTGGTCGCAAGTGTTACAATCCGGTAATAAAGAACAAAGAACCCTGATTTCGACTCAGCCTGGTGTTTGTCTCACTCATTCATGAACAAAGCAGACCTAACACTATCTCAATTATATGGTTGTATGAATAACTGCTAATCTTTACTGCTTCCCATGAAGATCTCCATGGTTTTTGGTGTCATCTCTATGTAGAGACGAAAGAACAACTCATCATAGCAAATCATATCACTATTAAGAGACCATGTTAAGGATGAAAACACAGAATCAAAGAGCTTCTAGCTTGTTAACTCTGCAAGAATTAAAGTTCTAAGCAGAAGTACAAAGGGAAGGCTAAGAAAGTCTTTAATTAGAGAATAATTCTAGTTGACTTAATAAAACTAGGATAATAACAAAAAAACACTATTCAGAGAGCATATACTGTAATGATGATTTTTAATTTTTTTTAAAAAAGATATTACATTTAAATTCTTATAATGAAGTTTTACCATGCCAATTTATGCTCTTTGGATTGTTAGTTCCAGCCCAGAGTTACTAGACCTGTATAGCAACTACTAAGCTATTGTTTATTTTTATCAATAATCTCCCCATCCAATAAACTGCATTGAAACACAGATTCTAGAAAATCAAGGTTGGTGGTCTAATTTTATGCACCACTCATTCCCAATTCCCTTTCCAATATCCGGAATTCATTGCTTGAAAAAGGATGTTCAAAAAGATTCATAAGTGACTTTCAAAAGGGAATTGGATGAACAAAGAAAGAGGATAAAATTGGAGAGTGTGGAAGAGATGAAATGGATGTGATTTTTTAGGCAACTTCCTTAACATAGGAGTCAATTTATTTGTTTGACAACATTCCACTCAATTACCTTTGGACTTTAAACCATTTTAAAAGACACACAATTTAGAAGTTATAGTTATATTATGCAAGAGGGGAATAGAAGCAAAGAATCAGCAATATTACACTTTATGTTTTGAAACATTGATTGCATAGGACAGATTTTTATGCATCACCTTCATCTCAAGTTTCAGATATTGGTTCACTATTTAAATTTTTAGTCTATGCTGTCTCCAAAAGTCTTTAATTAGATTAAAACCATTTCTATGAATCAACTTTATATAGACAGTGCGAATAAAACATAGCATTCAATTCATACCAGATTTCCATCATTTCATGTATAATCCTTCTGAACCCCTTCATTAAAATCTCTTTGCTTCCCTGGTTCTTATTTCATTTGTTATGATTCTTGCCAGCATGGAGCATTGCCCCACCAAAAATGTAACGTCTAACAATGGAAAATGTAACCATACTCTGATGTTACCTTATAGTGGCTGAAGTACTCAAGATGAGGGAAGTGTAAAGTGGCGATAAACTGATGAACATATTTACTCTTCATTCCATTTCTGTAAATGTTCTCAGCTATTATTTCACTAAGTAAGTTTTTGCCTGTCCCCGTCCAGCCGTGTAGAGACAAAGTTAAGGGTTTTTTAGGATTTGGATTTCTCATGAAACCATTGACAGCCTTCAAAACAACTTGCTTGGCAATATGTTGTCCAAATAGTTTATCATCCAAGTCCATCTTCAATCCTGGTTATGTAAATAAAAGGTTCATATTATCACACAAATAAAAACAAGAGTTTCACTATTATTCAGACTATCACAAACACTTCTTCCCTCCATTGATTCCATCTACACTTCCAACTATCTCAGAAAAGCAGCCACTATTTCAAATGATACACCCCTTCCAACCACAATCTTTTTTTCAGTCTTTCTGCCAGGAAGAAGCTCACAAGTGTGAGTTTGTACTAAATGCAGGTACAATTTCGTGAAAAAAACCTCACATCAGTAAAATAATGTTGTCTTTACTCTGCTTTAATCTCTTGGTAACTCTGCACTCTAGGATTTTATGGCATGAGTTGGATTATACACAAACTTTCTCATTATACTTAGGTACACGCGAGAGTAAAATTGAGCTTGAAAGTGGCGACAAACTAAAAAGACTGCAGATGTTGGGAAACCAGAGCAACACACAAGATAGAGGGAGAAGCAGGTCAGGCAGCATCCACGGATGCATAGACGGCTGGAACCCTTCAGCAAGACTGATTAAAAAGAGGGCAGAAGCCAGAATAAAAGTGGTGGGAAGTGGGCTGAGGAGGATGAGCTGACAGGCGATTAGTTTAAAACAGGTGAGGGGAAAGGGGGTGAATGTGAAGTGAATAGATGTAGGAGGAAGAGACAGGACTAAGGAAGAAGGATGGAGAAGGCACAAGGCAGGTTGTGTAGGCAAGCAGTGTAGATGTTTCAACACTTTACCTGTGTTGTTGAGTTCCACCCACGGGGCCTCACAACACTCCTGGAATTTGCAGTAGAACGCAGGGAAGTTGCCGAGGAGGCCGGTCAGAGCGGTGGCCACGCCGACCGCAATGCCCATACTGAGGGGCTCCATCGTCGCCGTAAAAGGGGTGGACAAGAGGAGGAGGAGTATGACCCGGGGCACGATCTTCATGTTTCAAACCCAGGCGTCCTTCGTCAAGGCACCACTCAGCCGCCTCACCGGTTGGCGGAAACCCTTCTGTCGTCACATCCGGCCCTCTCACCTCCCCAACCGCGCATCATTCCTGGGAGTCCACTAATAGAAAAGATATTGTAAACCCTCTCTTTATAACATTTATCTGGGGGACAGGAGATATTCATCAAGGAGAGGAAAAACAGAACAAGTAAGTACTTTCAGGATGTTCTTATTTTTAAAACCTGCCATTAGTTTGTAAAGCTTTTTTTTTAAATTTCCAGCCCTTGCAGTGTTCTGCTTTTGTAATAAAATCTCGACTTTATGTTGTGTCTTTATACAGAATCGTATCAGATGTTGTCGGACTCTGGCTTTACCCTACCCTTAATTTAGTCTATGTGTTGTCTGAGCCCAGCGTGCTCGTTGAATGAAGTGATAGGAGAAGGTATTCGGTTCAACAACCAGTTTATTATACAGCACAAGAATAAAGCTTAACAGAGCTCTGGTTCAGTCGTTAGTTCATAGGTCACCTACACAGTGAGCTATTCCCCAAGACTGACCCCTATTGTCCAGTCTGCTCAGTTTATATAGCTACAATTTACCATACAGAACAAAAGTTGGCTTCCTTTGCTAGATTTTTACATAAAGTATATCACCAGCAATTTCCTTATTCTACAGTTTATCTCGGGTGTAAACCTCTTATCTTAAATCTTCCAGATCAGACCATCCTATTGTTTTGACCAGAAATCAATTCCTGCCCCAGATATTTCCAATCATTGGTCTGTTCCTGTCCGGCCAATGTCTTCTGTTCTCCTTAACACCTCCTCATGCCTTAATCTTCCTAGACTGGCTTTCCATTCCCTTTGTTTCTTACAGGATATTCTTTGTTCTGGTCTTCCCTGTGTCTCCTGCACTACTCAACACCTCCTTCAGTTTGAGCATTCCTCCTAAATCGTTTCATCCATTTCCTCTCCCTTGTTTTTTGGGAGCAGACAATTCTGCCCCTACTCTACTCAGCCAACTTTGCTCCATGCTGTGATTGCCACTTAATTACCTTATACTTTTCCCTTGACCATGAAGTAAATATAAAAATTGTTACATAGTCCTCTATTCCGTGATATTTTAGCCCCTAGATTCCAACAGTCCCCCTTTTGGTCTCATGAAAATGAGACCAACCATCTGCTACCTTATTAGACTGAGATCTCAGGAGTTATTGCAAGGACCGGCATCTCCGACCCCTTGGTTTCAGTATACTCTTGGGAGGGCAGTAGGGACAAATACATGCCTTGGGATCTGGTGATGGCTCTCTGTGAAAACGCTCGTTGCACCAGGCACTGGAGGCAGGGAAGGATGCATGGGATCAGGATCAAAGCCAACACCACCACTCCAGCAACTAACACTGCAGTCTGTATCCATCCCCAGCTTCCTGAAAATAAATTTCCTAGCCATGCGCTGCCCAAGGATCGCCAGGTCTGAACCGGGACATGAGCTAATTTGCGAATGCCTGAAGAAATATCCTTTACTGCTTGCCCATTGTCATCGATTTTTAAACAGCAATTAGTGAGATTCAATTTCCCACACACTTCCCCCTCCGTGGCTAACAAATAGTCTAATGCTAAGCGGTTTTGAAACACCGTGGCCCTAATCTGTTGCTGCTCTTCTGCCAACAGATCAAGGCCTGTGGCTGTGTTATTGGTGATAATTTCCAAAATAGCTTGTAAACGAATCAGACGGTTTAACATGTAAATTGGGGTTCGATACCCCCAGGACCCATCCTGGGCCCAGGTGGCAGGTCCGTGATAAGAAATAATCCGCTCTGGAGGCCAGTCCTCTCCCCACTCACCGATCTTTAAATCCCTCTTCTGACGGAGCCCCTGATACATACGCTCAGCTAACTGAAGGGAGTCGTTCTGGGGTAAAAGCACAAATTGTGGTTGAATGATACCTATACAACACGTTCCCCTCCAGTCTGGCTCCAAAAAAGTGTATGCCATATTCCCACAAATCCAATATAGTCCCTCTGGAGCAAATCCGTGTGGAGAGGAATGAGCCCACAATTGTCTGAGTGACATATAATCCCTTATATGGATTATCCCCCGTGCAATTCCATACTACTTTACCACGGGAGTTATCTGTTAAAGGTCTGCAATCTGCTTCATTCTGTGGGGCCAGGAACCATCGTGGTCACTGAGGATACCATTGAGGGAACTTCCCCAAGATTTTAACCCTTGTGCACCTCGAATCCCCTTTATACTGATTGCCTTGCTCCTTCCTGATGCATTCCTCCCCTAATGGGTGATTTGCTAAGTTCCATGTCTGGCGGGGGCGCGTCTCATCTGCCGATCCGTGAAAACCCATTAACTCCCACACCTCCAGGGGCTCCCCGCTCCATGGCCATGACCCATCTCTTGTGGGTCCCCCACATACCCAACAGTTTTTTACCTCCAAGAGTTCTGCCGTAGTTTGGCTAAGGTCTACCCATCTATTGTCGCCTACTCTGTGAGTTGCTGCCTGGCGTTTAGTGTTGCCATAGATATTCCCCTTTTCGCTGTCCCATACGTATGGTTGTTTTCCATTTTGCCACATGGGTTCCCACTGTATCCTCTGAATTGGTATTGAGCCCCCTTTCTCCTTATCTCGGTCTCCCTCCAGGGCACAAAACCATGTTATTCCTTGTGGACAGCGGTCTCGATTTGGCGTGAACGGTAACGATCCCCTATTGAACTTAACATCATACACTTGTCCATTATGAACACACTTACATCCCGTGTGAGTCCCAACACAGTGTTCAGGAAAGTCAGTCCAATCCGCAAAGTACTGTTCTTTTTCGTTATGCGACTCCCAGGCTGAATGCAAACACTTCGTACAGTGGTTTTCCTCCCCAGATCCTTCAAGGGCTCGGAACACCAGCACCCATAATCCCCACATAGTATTCATCCCTTTTGTTTTGACGTTAATATATTGATTATAACGTCAAACACTGATATACAGTCACCGTAGTCCAATAGTCTCTTTAAAAAGGGACACGTTAAATATTCTTAGTCCGTAGTTTCTTCACAGGGTCCCAGTCATCTCCGTTCGAATCTGTTCCAGTGTCCGTGTCGGTGGGTCCGCTGCTCCACTCTGACTCCAATGATACCACGTCTCTCCTTTTCCCTGTAGTCGAACCGCGTGGGACGTTCTCTCCACCACTCTATAGGGTCCTGTCCACCTGGGCTCCGACCACTTTCTCTTGATCACCTTTAGCAGAACCCACTCCGCGACTGATGGTATCGGTGTTTCACCTTTTCTGTCAGTACTGGTGACCTGTTGTGAAAAATCTGACACCAGAGCTGTTAGTTTATCATAATAAAGCTTGCATCTCATTGAACTTACCTCATTCTTCGTGGTCTGAATTCCTGCTCCAGGAACTGGTGCCCCGTTTGTAGTTCATATGGAGTAAATCCTGTCACAGAACTTACCAAACTCCTTATTGACATTAACGCCAAGGGCAACGCATCCACCCAATTTAGTTTGGTCCGTGCCTGTACTTTCCCGATCTTACCTTTTATTGTTTGGTTCATCCTCTCCACTTTCCCTTTGGATTGTGGATGGTACACCGTTCCAAAGGCATGTTTCAACCCCAACATCGCTTCTACCTCCTGTAGATCTTTATTCTTAAAATGACTTCCATTATCTGACCTAATTTTTCTAGGGAATCCGTGTCTCGGAATATACTGGTTGATCAGGAACTTACTTACCGTCTTTGCATCTTCTCTTTTGGCAGGGATTTCCTCCGGCCACCCTGTGAACACATCTACTGCTACTAAGAGGTATCGATAGCCACTTGCCCTCTCAATCATGTCCGTGTAATCAATTACAATTTCCTGCCCTGGTAACTTAGGCAATGGAAACTGTCCTTCATGCGGCTTCACAGTCGCCTTGACATTGAAAGTTATACATACCTCACACTCTCTGATATGGTTCTCCACCATCGCCGGCAGGAAGGGGTGCCACCAATGTATCAAATACCTTATCATCTGCTTCTTTCCACAGTGTGTTAACCCATGCGTCTCCTCTAGGAGGGGTTTCATGAGTCCAGATGGTAAAACTGGCCAACTGTCTGTCGATCTCCACAGTCCTTGATCCTCAGTTGCCCCCCTTTCCTCCCATACCATCCTTTCCTGATGTGATGCCTTTGCTTGTCTTGAATTATTACTTCTACCTCACACGGTGGCAATAAGTCATGTGCCGTTCTGTCTGCCTGTGTCATAATAAACTGAGGGCCGTATCCTGCTGCCCTTTTTGCGGCCATGTCCGCTTCCTGATTTCCCTGAGCTACCATCGTATCTGTTCTATTATGTCCTTTACATTTAATAACTGCTAATGCCCTTGGTTTCAGGAGAGCCTCAGTCAATTTCCTAACATCCTTCTCGTGTTTAATTGGGGTCCTTGCTGCTGTTAAAAACCCACTTCTAATCCATTGACTAAGCTCAACCTGTATTGTCCCTACCACATATGCCGAATCTGTATATATATTGACCTCCTTTCCTTCTGCCCATTCTAATGCTGCTATCATTCCCTGTAGTTCTGCGAGTTGTGCTGACTCCTTTCCTCTCACTGCCCCTGTAATGATTTCTTCAAATCCTCCTGTAGTTTTTTGTACCACTGCATAGGCGGCTTTCAATCCATCCGTGGGGTGTCTGTAACAACAACCATCTGTAAATAAGGTCTCATCTGGTTCTCTCAAGGGTGTAGCCTGTAAGTCAGGTCTTATTTTAATATCCTTTACTACCCTCTTTTCACAACAGTGTGGTACTCCCTCTCCCATATTGTCTGCCATGTTAATGCCTTCATGGGTAAATGTAACATTTGGAGCATTCAGGATCTTTTCTAGTCTCGTCTGCCTTAGCGAAGTCATTGTAAATGCTGTCGAGCTCACAAATGCTACAATACTATGTGTTGTTAATACCATCAGGCCATGTCCCATCACTATGTGTGCCACCTTTTGTAGAATCTTTGCTACCCCTGCTGCATGTCTCGTGCATGGTGGGTGTCTATCTTCCCAGCTGTTCCTTCAAAACCTGATTAAAAATCCCTGGAGATAAGATAAAGCTCTGCGGAAGTCTAGTGTGAGAGATGAGGAAACTTGACATAAAATATGAAAGATGGGGAAACTAGTGCAGACATAGAAATTAGAATGCAGGAAGCAGAGTCAGCCTATGTAAGATAAGAATCTCCTAGCCTTTTCCACAGGATCAGTGAGCCCACCGTATGAATAAGATAAGGAGAGGTTAAGGAATAATAGAATGTAGGAAGTTGAGATAGTCTGGATGAGATAAGGGTCTCCTAGCCCTAGACAGAAGTACCAAGTTCTACATATATAATTAGTAAGCCTTACACAGATTTATCAAGTTATGTATATTAAATTAGTAAACCCTAGACAGGATTAGCGAACTCTGCATATGAAGAGACTGTAGCTCTGAGAGTCGGAAAGGTGTGAATGGGGACAAGGGCAAGGTTGTGAATAAGGACAATGAGGATAATGACATGAGAAGACACCGACAGGATATCCCTTGGTCCTCCAAGTGCACAGAAACAGCACGTAGGCAGGCAGGATTACCTAATGCCAAACCTCTCCAGGAGGCAGAAGAATGTAAGGGGGAGGGTATTCCTATACTGAAATGAACTGTATAAAAGTTGGGTGAGCCCCAGTGTATGTGTATTCCCATGGTAAGGGGAAGCACCCATCTTTGCATTGTTGTTTAATAAATGTTCTTTGTTCTCAACTTTTGTCTCGAGCAATTTCTGTGAAGGTACATCTATTTCTAACACTAGTATAACGTAATTTTCTACCTCTATACGTGAAAGAAAACACATCTCTTAATTGTTCTGCCAGCGGCAAACAAAAGAAAGCATTCGCTAAATCTATGCAAGACAACCACTTGTGGTCAGGGGTTAAAGCAGTCATGGCAGTATATGGGTTCAGTACTGGAACTGATGCGTCTTAAATCATGGGCCATCTGATATTTGCCCGTCTCCTGTTTCGGAACAGGTAAGATGGGTGTATTCCAACTTGAGCATGAATGCTCCAAAACCCCTGAATCCATTAAGCCCTCAATGGCCCTTGCCAGACCCACCTCAGCTTCTGGTTTGTGGGGATACTGTGTCTGCCAAATTGGAGTATAATCTGACAGTTCGAAGGTTATGGGGTCAGCCTGCTGACAAAAACCCACATCTGCTGATCCCACTGACCACAGGTTCTCAGGGAGAGAATCTAGCATAGGGGCCGAGTCGGGGTGATCCATCTTCTCTCTACCATGAAAGCGTTCAATCTGTCTATGCTCAAGGAGGACTTGATCATTTGTCGGGTACAAAATCCTGTACGCCTGACCAGATGAGGAGAACTGCACTGTCGGTATTTGGGTATCAGACCAATCCCTTAAGGACATCAAGTTCCGACACATCGGTCCCAAATCTTTTGCCTGGTGAGTAGTGCCAATTGCAAGGGTGACGTGTGGAACGGCCTCACCTGCCATCACATACCACTCCAGCTGTTCAGATGTCAATGCTACCGTAGCTGCCACTCCCTCCTTTCCTACCACTATGTAGTCCGAATTAATCTCCCATTGTATGCCCTCTACCTCTTCATAAAAGGCATGCTGATAAATTTCATTCCCATCTCTATCGTAAAAGAGGGTCACATGGAGGGGGTCCGAGGGAGGGGTATACGGGTGTAACGTCTGGATCCACGGCTTCCATTGATTATAAAGCTTTAGCAGCCCTCCCTTCTGTGGGTCCTCCAGTTCCAACAGCCCCCAGTAAATGTCAGCCCATAGTCCCTCAGACGCGGATCCTCCAGCAGCTGCCAACAACATCTGAGAACCGGAATGAAGTGTAGTTAATGAACAGTTCATAGAATATCCATTTGGAAAGGTGATCTCTATTCCGATTGGTCCGCAAAGGATCGATGCTCCGCACCTGACCAGCAGGTCTCTGCCCAAAAGATTAGTAGGGCACCTGGCTGACAAAATGTATTGATGTGTGAAAGTCTGTCCTGCCACAGAAGTGACTAGCAGTGTAGAAAATGGCAGATTTTCTGGTGTACCCGAGAACCCTATCAGCTGGATGATGGTGTTTTAGCTTGAAACTCAGCGCCAATGAGTGTTGAAAATCTGGCTCCTGTATCCACTAAAAAGGATACTTCCATGTCCATTACTTTAATCTGCAGGAAGGGGTCTGCCAACCTAACCTGCTCTTGGGTGCTCGGGCCCTGTCACTGCTGGTAATATGGCTCCTCCTCCGTCAGCGATGGGAATTGTCCCTTTGGAGCGAGAGCCGCATGGGGTGCCTGATGTCTCGGGGGTGGCACTGACGATCTCTGGGGCTGGACCCAAGGCTCATATTGTGGTGGTCCATATCCCCTTCCCCCAGTGTCCTGAGGACCCCAAACTAGGGGGCAATCTCTCTTCCACTGTCCTGGTTGACCACATCTGAAACATACGGCTGGCGGCATTCATGGAACACCCCGACCTCTCCCTCTTTCTCGGACTCCCCCCATTGGACCTCCAGTTC
This sequence comes from Narcine bancroftii, assembly GCF_036971445.1. NCBI lineage: Eukaryota > Metazoa > Chordata > Chondrichthyes > Torpediniformes > Narcinidae > Narcine > Narcine bancroftii. The sequence goes on along the minus strand of NC_091469.1, from coordinate 188,317,796 downwards.
TGCCCCCATAGGTGGGACCCGGTGCCCAATTTGGGGCCGGGGTCCAATTCGTATTATTCCCTTGTGGTGGCTGCGGTGGCTGCTGAATCATCTGGTTCGCACCCTTTGAAGAATTCTTTTTTGCCTCGTTTACCTTTTTCCTAGCTTCTTCCAATTGAAGCTTAAGGAGTTGCACTTGTGCCGGCTCCGTACTTTGTTTGTCCTCCTTTTGCTTAGCCCTGTAACACTTCATGTGATGGGTCAAATGTCTTTCCCATTGCTCATTCGAGCAACCAGGAATGTCAGGGTTATTCTCTAACGCCTCCCTAACTACAGCTGTCAGCCCGCTCGTTACTGCAGACCTAAAGAGTGTAGTCTGTAAGGGATCGGTGGCTGGGTGTACTCCTGCTTTATCCGTCCAACTCTCCTTACACTGACTCAAAAAGGTCGAGATCTCCTCATCCTCCTTTATGGAAAAGGTCAGGGACTGCATGACACTGGGGGGAACGGGAAACTTATCCCGCATTGCCCCTCCTATTGCCGTAGCATGTTTGGCAAATGGCTCAGCATCGGGGCACCTAGTGATTCCTGCGACCATTTCTACCTGCTGTATCTCCCACAGCCCAAGCTGTTTCCCTAATAATGGTCTCCAATCCCCTATGGCTATCTTGTGTCCCATCGTATATTGGCAGAACTTTCCCATCCATGCTCCACCTCCCTCAGTCGGAGGTGGCATTTTGTCCAAAATACAATTCATGTCGGTGAATGAGAAGGGTTGATACCTTTCCCCAATTTGCGGACCCTTATAAATTAACAGCATCTGTCTATACCTTTCTGGAAGCCGTACTTCCTCCCTGTCTCGCAATGCGTATCCCAAAGGGGAGCGAGAGTTTTCCTGACCCTGTCTTCTATGTGTGACCATTCTTCCCCTGATCGTGACTGGCTGTTCCTCATCCTCACTCTCCACACTCACACTAGCTATCTCATTTTCCTCGTCCTGTCCTCTCTTTCCGCTCCCATCTGACACTCACTGGATTACTTCCCCTCCTATTCTCCTCTTCTTGTCCCTGTTCTCTCTCATCTGTTTTTCCCAGGCACCTACTAGTTTCCCTAACTGCACATATATCTTTCTGTATTTCGTTCATCAATTCCTTTGTTTCCTCCTCTCTCTCCTGCACAATGCTCTTAAGTCTCTCCTTCGCCTCCTGGAGTTCTGGACCTGCTAACTCAGTGACATTCACTATTCCCTCACTTATCTGCATCGTTGGCATCTGGGGAATCGGATAAGGTGGTGGCAATGTCTCTGGTAACTTTGGATATAGCGGGGCTGACGGCTTAGCCTCCCCCGTCATCTCCTCCCCCGTTTTCTCCTTTGTGATAGGGGATGCCTTTTTAGTAGCATGCTGAAGGTTCGCTTCAACAGCCATGCAAGCCAATGTCATATTATGTAAATCTGCCCTTCTCTGCTCCTTCGCTTCCTTCTGCTGTTTAAGCCTTCTTCTATTCCAGATAGATCCTTGTCCCTTTGCCTCATGTTCCTGTACCTCCTTTGCCGCTTCCCTCTCGGCTTCTCCCAAGTACATTACAAGCCGAATCTTTTCAAACCCTAGCGGTACCTTCCCCTGACTCTGCAGCTCTTTCCATATCTGTTCGTACCGTTTCATAGCTTGTACCTCCTCTCCCTTCGGTAATCCTCCCAGTAATTGATTCCTTGTTCTTTCCCACTGTCGGTTTACAGATGGGGGAAACCATCTGTCTTCCCCGAACTTTTGCCATACATCCCCACTTACTCCTTCCATCTTACGTTCCGATTTTTAACCCTTCCGACTTCGTACTTCAATGGGTCTCTCCCCTGGTAGGATTTTGCCACCCTGCAATCGACTTCGACCCTTCACACGTTATTATAAACACCCACGGCACACTGTACACAATACTTAACCAATAACTATTACCCAAGATATACAATCCTTAAACAAATACTTATTATACACTACTATGATACACGATCCTTAAACAAATACTTATTATACACTACTATGATACACGATCCTTAAACAAATACTTATTATACACTAGTATGATACACGATCCTTAAACAAATACTTATTATACACTGCTATGATACACGATCCTTAAACAAATACTTATTATACACTGCTATGATACACGATTCTTAAACAAATACTTATTATACACTGCTATGATACACGATCCTTAAACAAATACTTATTATACACTACTATGATACACGATCCTTAAACAAATACTTATTATACACTACTATGATACACGATCCTTAAACAAATACTTATTATACACTACTATGATACACGATCCTTAAACAAATACTTATACACTACTATGATACACGATCCTTAAACAAATACTTATTATACATGATCCTTAAACAAATACTTATTATACATGATCCTTAAACAAATACTTATTATACACTACTATGATACACGATCCTTAAACAAATACTTATTATACACTACTATGATACACGATCCTTAAACAAATACTTATACACTACTATGATACACGATCCTTAAACAAATACTTATTATACACGATCCTTAAACAAATACTTATTATACACTAGTATGATACACGATCCTTAAACAAATACTTATTATACACTAGTATGATACACGATCCTTAAACAAATACTTATTATACACTACTATAATACACGATCCTTAAACAAATACTTATTATACACTACTATAATACACGATCCTTAAACAAATACTTATTATACACTACTAAACCAAATAACTATAACGCAATGTACCTTATTCTATTTGGCCAAGTGTCTACACTAATATCTCGAGATCTCTGCTATACAGGGGACTCTAACCTCTGTTTCTACAGGGGACTCTAACCCCTGTTACATACAGGGGACTCTAACCCCCGTTACATACAGGGGACTCTAACCCCCGTTACATACAGGGGACTCTAACCCCCGTTACATACAGGGGACTCTAACCCCCGTTACATACAGGGGACTCTAACCCCCGTTACATACAGGGGACTCTAACCCCCGTTACATACAGGGGACTCTAACCCCCGTTACATACAGGGGACTCTAACCCCCGTTACATACAGGGGACTCTAACCCCCGTTACATACAGGGGACTCTAACCCCCGTTCCTTACAGGGGACTCTAACCCCCGTTCCTTACAGGGGACTCTAACCCCCGTTCCTTACAGGGGACTCTAACCCCCGTTCCTTACAGGGGACTCTAACCCCCGTTCCTTACAGGGGACTCTAACCCCCGTTCCTTACAGGGGACTCTAACCCCCGTTCCTTACAGGGGACTCTAACCCCCGTTCCTTACAGGGGACTCTAACCCCCGTTCCTTACAGGGGACTCTAACCCCCGTTCCTTACAGGGGACTCTAACCCCCGTTCCTTACAGGGGACTCTAACCCCCGTTCCTTACAGGGGACTCTAACCCCCGTTCCTTACAGGGGACTCTAACCCCCGTTCCTTACAGGGGACTCTAACCCCGATTACCTACAGGGGCCTCTAACCCCTGAAGCTTTATTCCTTGGCTTCTACTAGGACTTTTGCAGAGTAGTGACAACACACAATTTTATCGTTGCCAATAGCAGAACTTTGTTTAAACAGGCATCTGCAAACCTTCTTTTGTTGAGTTGCCCCTTGTTGTTATCACCACACCACAATCGACCGTTGTGCCGTCTTTTTCTCTTCCGTCACTTCTCCATCTTCATCACGTCGGGGTCACCAAATTGTCGGACTCTGGCTTTACCTTACCCTTAATTTAGTCTATGTGTTGTCTGAGTCCAACGTGTTCGTTGAATGAAGTGATAGGAGAAGGTATTTGGTTCAACAATCAGTTTATTATACAGCACAAGAATAAAACTTAACAGAGATCTGGGTCAGTCGTTAGTTCATAGGTCACCTGCACAGTGAGCTATTCCCCAAGACTGACCCCTATTGTCCAGTCTGCTCAGTTTATATAGCTACAATTTACCATACAGAACAAAAGTTGGCTTCCTTTGCTAGATTTTTACATAAAGTATATCACCAGCAATTTCCTTATTCTCCAGTTTATCTCGGGTGTAATCCTCTTATCTTAAATCTTCCAGATCAGACCATCCTATTGTTTTGACCAGAAATCAATTCCTGCCCCAGATATTTCCAATCATCGTTCTGTTCCTGTAATGTCTTCTGTTCTCCTTAACACCTCCTCATGCCTTAATCTTCTTCCTAGACTGGCTTTCCATTCCCTTTGTTTCTTACAGGATATTCTTTGTTCTGGTCAGCCCTGTGTCTCCTGCGCTACTCAACACCTCCTTCAGTTTCAGCATTCCTCCTAAATCGTTTCATCCATTTCCTCTCCCTTGTTTTTTGGGAGCAGACAATTCTGTCCCTACTCTACTCAGCCAACTTTGCTCCATGCTGTGATTGCCACTTAATTACCTTATACTTTTCCCTCGACCATGAAGTAAATATCAAAATTGTTACATAGTCCTCTATTCCGTGATATTTTAGCCCCTAGATTCCAACAATGTACACAGTAAAAATCGCTCAACAGGTGTATACAGATTCAGGCTTCAGATTTATAGACACACAACAAACATGATAGGATGGAGCGGAGACAACGCTGGTGGAAGCGTTCTAGGAGCCGTAGGTGATGCCGGTAGAGGACCCATGATTCGGAGCCGAACAGGAGTGTGGGTATGACAACGGCTCTGTATACGCTAATCTTTGTGAGGTTTTTCAGTTGGTTGTTTTTCCAGACTCTTTTGTGTAGTCTTCCAAAGGCGCTATTTGCCTTGGCGAGTCTGTTGTCTATCTCGTTGTCGATCCTTGCATCCGATGAAATGGTGCAGCCGAGATAGGTAAACTGGTTGACTGTTTTGAGTTTTGTGTGCCCGATGGAGATGTGGGGGGGGGGGGGCTGGCTGATGGAGGACCTCAGTTTTCTTCAGGCTGACTTCCAGGCCAAACATTTTGGCAGTTTCCGCAAAACAGGACGTCAAGCGCTGAAGAGCTGGCTCTGAATGGGCAACTAAAGCGGCATCGTCTGCAAAGAATAGTTCACGGACAAGTTGCTCTTGTGTCTTGGTGTGAGCTTGCATGCGCCTCAGATTGAAGAGACTGCCATCCGTGCGGTATCGGATGTAAACAGCGTCTTCATTGTTGAGGTCTTTCATGGCTTGGTTCAGCATCATGCTGAAGAAGATTGAAAAGAGGGTTGGTGCAAGAACGCAGCCTTGCTTCACACCATTGTTAATGGAGAAGTGTTCAGAGAGCTCATTGCTATATCTGACCCGACCTTGTTGGTTTTCGTGCAGTTGGATAACCATGTTGAGGAACTTTGGGGGGCATCTGAGGCGCTCTAGTATTTGCCAAAGCCCTTTCCTGCTCACTGTGTCGAAGGCTTTGGTGAGGTCAACAAAGGTGATGTAGAGTCCTTTGTTTTGTTCTCTGCACTTTTCTTGGAGCTGTCTGAGGGCAAAGACCATGTCAGTAGTTCCTCTGTTTGCGCGAAAGCCGCACTGTGATTCTGGGAGAACATTCTCGGTGACACTAGGTATTATTCTATTTAGGAAAATCCTAGCGAAGATTTTGCCTGCAATGGAGAGTAGCGTGATTCCCCTGTAGTTTGAGCAGTCTGATTTCTCGCCTTTGTTTTTGTACAGGGTGATGATGATGGCATCACGAACATCAAAGTACTCGAGATGGCAGGGGCCGACAGCATCGAATCCATGCTGCTGAAGATCCAACTGCGCTGGGTAGGTCACGTCTCCAGAATGGAGGACCATCGCCTTCCCAAGATCGTGTTATATGGCGAGCTCTCCACTGTCCACCGTGACAGAGGTGCACCAAAGAAGAGGTACAAGGACTGCCTAAAGAAATCTCTTGGTGCCTGCCACATTGACCTCCGCCAGTGGGCTGATATCGCCTCAAACCATGCATCTTGGCGCTTCACCGTTCGGCGGGCAGCAACCTCCTTTGTAGAAGACCGCAGAGCCCACCTCACTGACCAAAGTCAAAGGAGGAAAAACCCAACACCCAACCCCAACCAACCAATTTTCCCCTGCAACCGTGTCTGCCTGTCCCGCATCGGACTTGTCAGCCACAAACGAGCCTGCAGCTGACGTGGACATTTACCCCTCCATAAATCTTCGTCTGCGAAGCCAAGCCAAAGAAGAAGAAAGAAAGAACACACATGATATCACATACAACCCTGAGATTCTTTTATCCTGCGGGCATGGCAGAATTTGTCATCAATTGGTAGTATACACAGAGTAAAACATGTAAACAAATGAAAGAACTAAACAGATAACGAATGTAAACAAACTGTTCAATGCAGAGTGAACAAAAGAAAATCAATAAAGTGCATAAGTAAGGGTCCTTGAATGAATTTGTTGTTGAGGAGTCTGATGGTGGAGGGGTAGCAGCTGTTCCTGAACTTGGTGGTGCGAGTCTTGTGGTACCTATACCTCTTTCCTGATGGCAGCAGCAAGAGCAGAGTGTGCGCTGGGTGGTCTGGGTCTTTGATGATTACTGCTGCCCTCTGACGGCAGTGTTCTCTACAGATGAACTCAATAGTGGGGAGAGTTTTTCCTGTGATGTCCTGGGCTGTGTCCACTACCTTTTGGAGGGCTTTACATTCAGGGGTATTGGTATTCCCATACCAGACCATGATGCACTTTCCACTACACCTCTGTAGAAATTTGCCAGGGTTTCTGGTGGCATACCAAACCTTGGCAAACTCCAGAGGAAGTTTCTTCACGATGTCATTGGTGTATTGGGTCCAGGAAAGATATTCTGAGGTAGTGACTCCTAACAACCTAAATTTACTCCCCCTCTCCACCTCTGATTTCCCCCAGTGATCATTGGATTGTATACCTCTGGCTTTCCTTTCCTGAAGTTAACAATCAGCTCCTTAGGTTTGGTGACTTTGAGTGCGAGGTTGTTGTTGGTGCACCATTCAGCCAAGTTTTCAATCTCCATCTTGTATGCTGACTCACCCCCAACCTTTATACAACCCACTATGGTGTTATTGTCGTACTGAGCCACACAATCGTATGTGTAAAATGAGTAGGATGGGGTGGGGGGGGGGGGGGGTGGGTAAGAACACTGCCCTGTGTTGTTCCAGTACTGATGAAGATTGTGGAGAAGTTCTTACCAATCTTGACTGATTGTGGTCTGGAGATGAGGAAATCCATGATCCAATTACACAATGGGGTGTTAACTCCCAGATTTTGGAGTTTGCTGGTCAGTTTTGAGGGGATGATGGTGTTAAATGCCGAACTGTAGTTGATAAAAAGCATCCAGATTTATGCATCTTTGCTGTCTAGGTGTTCCAGGGCTTTGTGTAGCGCCAGGGAGATGAGATAGACCTTTTGCCGCGATAGATGAACGGGAATGGATGTTCTACATGCAATGCATAAATCCATCACATGTTATCTAATCTAATCAGTATATTATTTTATTATCTGATCATATTTTTAGTTTCATTTCAAGTGAATTCACTGACAATTTAACCATTGTCTGGGTGAAGATTTCCTGAATTCTTAATTGGAATAATTAATTGTCACCTTCAATTTGAAACCCAAAGCTTTAGGCTCCTTCACATGGAAACCCTAACACGTCCATGTTTGTCCCAATTGCTGAATTTATTTCTCCAATGTACAGATGAGCAAAACTTGATCTCTGCCCAGAACTGAAGTCCCTTAGTTGGGTTTGATAATTCATTGAATTGTAATAAGATCATTCTCAGCTCTTTGTTTAAGTATACTGGAGAGATAATTCACTCCCTTGCTTACCAAGAATCTTCTGTCTTAAATGTATTCAAACACAATGCTTCCACCTCTCTTTGGAAAAAGAGTTCCAAAGATTCACAAATCTCTGAGGAAAAGAAATGCTTCAACTGTATTTTAAACGAGAGACTACTTATTTTTAAACAGTGTTAGTTCTATTTTACCAACGAGGAAACATCCGATCCTTTGAAGTCCTCTCAGGATCTTAAATGTTTCAATCAAGTCCTGGAGAGACTAGATGCAGACTGGGAGATCGCTTAATTGAGCACCTCTGCTCTGTCCGCCACAACTTGTGGGATCTTCCAGGTTACTTCCAGGTAGCTACCCCTCCTAACCAACCATAAAAATCCATGCTGACTAGCCCATTTATTGAGAGGGGAACTGAATGCCAAATAGGATAGGTGAAGCAGTGATTCCCTTGCAACTTTCACAAGTTAGTATACTGCAGCTGATGCTCTGCATTGGAGAAACAACTCAGATAGAGTGATTACTTTGCACATACATTCAATCTGCGGAATGACCCTTAGCCTTTAGTTGCCTGCCAGTTAATTTTCTATCGCATTCTTACCCATCTCTCTGATTTTGTGTCGTGAAAAGGTGTTTTTTGACCTGTCCACAGGTGCTGCCTCTAACGTGTTGAGCATTTCCAGTGTTTTAGAGTCATAGAATTTTACAGCATAGAAACAAACCCTTCGGCCCAACTTTTTTTTTGTAACTTTATTTATCGCACTATGAACCATATCAACAACCATATGCACAAATGTGTTTCAATAAATATACACAGTGACATTTTCGCTTTCTCCCTCCCTCCTCTCCTTCCCACGCCCCTCTAAAACCGATAATATTAAACATTATACAAGGAAACAACATTTTACACAAAAGAATTACAAAAAAATAAGGAAGTTGTGTCATCTATTTTTGCACAATACCCATGCTTATTTTCTTATCTCTTTAGGAAATGGAGGTCCGAAGCTGGCATTTTCTGTCATGTTCCCAAATTTGATCAAACAATGTATATTTGTCTTTTAAATTATATGTAAGCTTTTCCAGTGGAATACATTTATTCATTTCCACATACCATTGTTGTATTTTCAGACTCTTGTATTTTCAAAGTCGTCATTATACATTTTTTTGCTACTGCTAGGGCTATCATAATGAATCTTTTTTAGGCTTTATCCAATTTGAGACCTAGTTCTTTACCTCATATATTATTTAAAAGAAAGATTTCTGGATTTTTTGGCATATTGTTTTTTGGAATTTTGCTTTAATGTCTGACATAGCTCTTCCCAGAAAGTATTCACTTTTGTGCATGGCCAAATTGCGTGCATTGTTGTTCCAATTTCTTGTTTGCAGCGAAAGCATCTATCTGATATTGTTGGGTCCCATTCTTTAAATTACTTAGGGGTGATATATAGCCTGTGTAACCAATTATATTGTATCATACGTAGTCTTGTATTTATTGTATTCTTCATAGTTCCTGTACATAGCTCTTCCCATGTTTCACTCTTTATCTTTATGTTTAAGTCTTTTTCCCAGCTTCGTTTAGGTTTGTACCTTATTTCATAATTTTCTTTGCATTGGAGTTTAATGTACATGTTTGTTATAAATATTTTAATTAGCATTGTATCTGTAATTATATATTCAAATCTGCTTTCTTCTGGAAGTCTCAATCTGTTTCCCAATTTATCCTTTAAATAAGCTTTCAATTGATGGTAAGCAAACATTGTACCGTGTGTTATTTCGTATTTATCCTTCAGCTGTTCAAATGTTAATAAATTATTTCCCAAAAATCAATTTTCTATTCTCTTGATTCCTTTTCTCACCCATTCTCTAAAAAATAGATTGTCTTTTGTAAAAGGGATGAGTGCATTTTGTGTCAATAACATTTTTGGTATTTGATAATTTATCTATTTCCTTTCTACATGTATCTTCTTCCATATTCTAAATAATTGATGCAGTAGAGGTGAATTATTATACTGCACCAGCTTTTCATCCCACTTGTAAAGTATATGCTCCGGCACCTTTTCTCCTATTTAACAAGTTCTATCCTAGTCCAATCTGGTAAAAATCTGATAACTACCTTAATTGCGCAGCTCTGTAATAGTTTTTAAAGTTTGGTAACTGCAATCCACCTTGTTTATATCTCTCTGTTAATTTATCTAGCGCTACCCTTGATTTTTTTCCCCCTTCCATAAGAACTTGCTTATTATTCTCCTTAGTTCTACAAAAAAATTCTCTGTCAAGGGAATTGGAAACGTTTGAAATAAGTATTGTATCTGTGGGAATACATTCATTTTAATGCAGTTTACCCTCCCTATCAACGTTAGTGGCAATTCTTTCCAATTTTTCAGTCTTCCTGTATTTTCCTTATTAATGGCTGATAATTTAGTTTGTACAAGTGATTTAGGTTATTGTCTATTCTGATACCCAAATATCGTATCACTTGTGATTGCCATTTGAATGGAGATTCTTTTCTGAGTTCTGTATAGTCCACATAACTCATTGGCATCACTTCGCTCTTACTGTGTTGACCTTATACCCAGATATATCTCCATACTCCTTCGATTTCTTGTATAATTCTTTTATTAATCTCTCTGGTTCTTTTAGATATACAATGATGTCATCTGCAAATAGACTAATTTTATACTCCTTCTCCTTTATTTTTATCCCTTTTATTTTATTTTCTTATCAGCTCTGCCAATGGTTCTATTGCCAAGGCAAACAATGAAGGGGACAATGGGCATCCATGCCTAGTTGACCTGCTCAGTTTGAACTGGCTCGATACATATCCATTTAACACTACTTTTGCCAATGGCCGGTTATATGATGCCCTAATCCAATTAATATATTTTTCCAGAAGTTTAAATTTCTGTAACACTTTAAATAAGTAGTTCCATTCTACCCTGTCAAAGGCTTTTTTCTGAGTCTAACGCAACCACTACCATTGGTCTTCTATTCCCTTAAACTGCGTGAATTAAATTAATAAATTTACAAACATTATCTGCTGCTCACCTTTTCTTAACAAATCCATTTTGGTCTTGTTTTACTAATTTTGGTACACATTTGTTCAATCTGTTTGCTAATAATTTTGCCATTATCTTATAATCTGCATTTAGTAAGGATATTGGTCTGTATGATGCTGGTGTTAATGAATCTTTTCCCACTTTTGGTATTACTGTAATTACTGTTGTCTTACATAATTCTGGTAAGTTCTGTGTTTCTTCCACCTGCTTCATTACTTCCAGGAGGGGTGGATTAATAACTCTTTAAATGTTTTATATAATTCTATTGGAAATCCATCCTCGCTTGGTGTTTTGTTGTTTGGTAATTTTCTTAATATATCGTGTACTTCCTCTGTTTCAAACAATTTTATCAGTTTACTTTGGTCCTCTACTTGCAGCTGTGGCAATTCAATTTTAGCTAAAAACTCATCTATTTTATCATTTTTTTCCTTCATTCTCGGTTTGGTACAATTGTTTATAAAATTCCTTAAAGTTTTCATTGATCTCTATTGGGTTGTATTTAATTTGTTTATCACTTTTCCTTGTCGCCACTATAGTTCTTTTAACTTGCTCTGTTTTAAGTTGCCAGGCCAATATTTTATGTGGTTTTTTTTCTCCCAGTTCATAATACCTTTGTTTTGTTTTCATTATGTTCTTCTCCAGCATGTAAGTTTGTAATATTTCGTATTGGGCCCAACTCCTCCATGTTGCTTACCCACTTGTCCCATTTGCCTTAATTTAGCAAATATCCCTCTCAACCTTTTCTACCCAAGTAGCTTCCAAAATGTTTTTTAAATATTACAAATGTACCTACCTCGACCACTTCCTCTGGAAGGTTGTTCCATATGCCCACCACCTTGGTGGGTCCCTTTTAAATTGTTCCCCTCTCATCTTAAATCTGTGTCATCTAAGATCCTCCATTCTGGGAAAAAGACTGGCTATTTACATCACTTATGATTTAGCATGTTGAAAGCAGGTTGAAGAATATTTACTTAATTGATACCTAGAAATAGCCAACTTGTCACATAAGGAAAGGTTGAACAAGTTAGATTTGTATTTGTTGGAGTTAAGAAGAATGGGGGGAACTTACTCAAACTTATGGAGTCGGGAGGGAGTCATGTGATGGAGTAGTGGCCGGTAGGGGAACTCCAGCCCTCTCCAGAAAAGTAAAAAAAAGATAGAGAAAAAACAAAGGCACAAACAAGAAACCATAACAAAGTGAAAGTGTGGAGAAAATGGCAGCGAAGAAAGAAAAACCAAAAACAACGGGAAGAAAAGAAGAAGGAAGGATGTCAGAGGAGGAAGGTGAAGGCCTTACCGATACGAGGAGGCCCGCTGTGGAGAGGGAAGCCCGCTCCCTGAGGTCAGTGGAAACTCCGAACTCAGGACTACAAAAATGGCTCACGGAGCCAAACAAAAGTGCGCAACTGCGCATGCGCGAATCCTCGCGCATGCACGATGCGCAAGACAAAAACAACACCGACGGGAGGGGGAACCAGCTGAGGAGTAAATCTCCACAGCTGAAACAGACAAGTACAACTCAACAGCAAGACTCTCAACAGGAAAACATAGAAAATAATGGGAACAAGAAGGAAGACAACCCAGAGGAGGAAGACCAACACCAAGACACTTTTAATAAAAATAAGAAGAACAAAAATACCCAACAAAATAAAATAAACAGCCCAACAAGAAAATCAGAAGAGACAGAGGTAAAAGACACAGATCCTGGAGTGGACTCAGAAGAAGAGGAGGGAGAACACAAAGAAATGGAAGATGAAGGGAAGGGCAAGTACATGGATTTTTTTTTTTAAAGAATATATGGAAACAGTAAAAGAATGGCAGTCACAAGAATTCAGTGAAATAAAAAGATGAATAAAAAGTACAGAAGAAAAAGTGAATAGATTAGAGATGATCATGACAGATATAGGAAAAAGAGTAGACAAGGTGGAAGAATGAGAAACAGGCATAGAAATGGAAGTAGATGACTTAAAAAAAGAAATTAGAAGAATCTGATAAAAAAGTTAAAGAAACACAGGAGCTTTTAGCTCAGAAGATAGATATAATGGAAAATTATAATAGAAGAAACAATATAAAGATAGTGGGCCTTAAGAAAGATGAAGAAGGCAAAAATATGAAAGAATATATAAAAGAATGGATCCCTAGGGTGCTAGGAAGACCAGAATTACAGGAAGAAATGGAAATAGAAAGGGCACACAGAACATTAGCCCCTAAACCACAACCACAACAAAAACCAAGATCCATTCTAGTAAAATTCCTAAGAAATGCAACAAGAGAAAATATATTGGAGAAGGCAATGAAAAAAATAAGAGAAGACAAAAAAACCACTGGAATACAAGGGTCAAAAATTTTTTTTCTATCCAGATACAAGTTTTGAACTCCTGAAGAAGAGGAAGGAGTTCAATGCAGCAAAAACAACCCTATGGAAAAAAGGTTATAAATTTATGTTAAAATACCCAGCGGTACTTAAAATAGTTATCCCGGGGCAGCAAAGCAAACTATTCTCAGATCCAGAAGAAGCACAAAAATTTGCAGAACAACTACAAAACAGACAGAGAGATGAAGAGATGTAACAAGAACAAAAATGACAACAAACTATATATACATATATATATATATATATATATATATATATAAAATAGAGTATAAGTAAGAAATAAGAAGGGAAAGAAAGGGAAGAAAGGAAGTAAGGAGGGAATTAAGAGAGTGACCTTTGTTATATATGAAGATTAAAATCTTTTCTGGGGGGGCTGGGTGGGGAAGAATTACAGTCACTGCGAAATCAGTTGACGCTTGTGAGCGGATTTGCAAATCCAAATGGAGAGGGGAGATGTGGTTGCCCGACAATGGACAAAGGACAACTCAGAAAGGGGAGGGACTATTGGGGGTTAAAGGAATTTTAGATATGAGAATAGTGGAAATATTTTATGTTTTAGAAATGTTGTCTTATAATGTGTTCAAAAAAAGAAAGCAGAAATGGATAAGAAGGGAAGGTGGTGATGAGGAAATGGAAAGGAAAGATAAACAAAGTATGAAATGACTATGTTGAACTATATGACTTTAAATATTAATGGAATACATAACCAAATCAAAAGGAAGAAACTGTTAAATTTACTGAAAAAAGAAAAAAAATTGATATAGCATTCATACAAGAAACACATCTAACTGAAGTGGAACACAAGAAATTAAAGAGAGATTGGATAGGACATGTAACAGTAGCATCATATAATTCAAAAGCCAGAGGAGTAGCTATATTAATCAATAAAAATGTACCAATCAAAATAGAAGAGGAAATAATAGATCCAGCAGGGAGATATGTCATGATAAAATGTCAGATATATTCAGAATTTTGGAATTTACTCAATGTCTATTCACCTAATGAAGAAGATCAAAAATTTATGCAAGATATCTTTTTGAAGATAGCAGATACGCAAGGGAACATACTAATAGGAGGGGATTTTAACCTTAATTTGGACTCAAACATGGATAAAATTGGAAAAAAAAACTAACAGAAAGAACAAAGTAACCAAATTTATAATTAAATCGATGCAAGAAATGCAAATTTTGGATATATGGAAGAAACAACACCCAAAGGAAAAGGAATATTCATATTATTCGGGTAGACATAAAACATATTCAAGGATAGACCTATTCCTGTTATCAACCCGCATTCAAGGGAGAGTTAGGAAAACGGAATATAAAGCTAGACTATTATCGGACCACTCACCCCTGTATTGGCAATAGAGCTAGAGGACATCCCACCAAGAATGTATGGATGGAGATTAAACTCCATGCTACTTAAAAGACAGGATTTTAGAGAATTAATTGAACGACAAATTAAAATGTACTTTGAAATAAATATGGAATCAATGAAAGATAAGTTTATACTATGGGATGCAATGAAAGTGTTCATCAGAGGGCAAATAATAAGTTATGTAACTAAGATGAAGAAGGACTACAATCGGGAAACAGAACAGTTGGAAAGGGAAATAACAAATATAGAAAAAGAATTAGCAATAAAGGAAGATACAATTAAAAGAAGAGAATTGGCAGATAAAAAAATAAAATACGAAACACTACAAACATATAAGGTGGAGAAGAACATAATGAAGACAAAACAGAAATATTATGAGCTAGGAGAAAAAACGCACAAAATTCTAGCGTGGCAGCTTAAGACAGAACAAACTAAAAGAATGGTATTGGCATTAAGGAAAAAGGACAAACAAATTACATATAATCCAACGGAGATCAATGAAAACTTCAGGGAATTCTACGAGCAACTATATCAAACTGAAAACGAAGGGAAAGAAGACAAAATAGATGAATTTCTAACTAAAATTGAACTACCGAAATTACAAACAGAGGAGCAAAATAAATTAATAAAACCATTTGAAATAGAAGAATTACAGGAGATATTAAAAAAACTACCGAACAATAAAACACCAGGAGAGGATGGATTCCCAATAGAATTCTATAAAACATTTAAAGACTTATTAATTCCTCCCCTCCTGGAAGTAATCAACCAGATTGATAAAACACAAAACATACCAGATTCATGCAAAACAGCAATAATTACAGTAATACCAAAGACAGGGAAAGATCCATTTGCACCAGCATCATATAGACCAATAACACAGATTATAAGATAATAGCTAAACTATTAGCAAACAGATTGGCCGACTATGTACCAAAAATAGTAAATCTAGACCTAACTGGATTTATTAAAAAAAGACGAACAACAGACAATATCTGTAAATTTATTAACTTAATTCATGCAGTAGAAGGAAATAAAACTCCAACAGTAGCAGTTGCTTTAGACACAGAGAAGGCCTTTGACAGAGTAGAATGGAATTATTTATTCAAAGTACTACAAAAATTCAGCCTACCAGAGAAATATATTAATTGGATTAAAGCATTATATAAGGGGCCATTGGCGAAAGTGACAGTAAATGGATATATATCAAAACAATTGAACTTAAGCAGATCAACAAAGTAGGGATGTCCACTATCTCCCTCACTGTTCGCGTTAGCTATAGAACCACTAGCAGAACTGATAAGAACAGAAAATAAAATAAGAGGGATAAAAACAAAAGAAAAGGAATATAAAATCAGTCTATTTGCAGATGACGTCATAATATACTTAACAGAACCAGAAATATCAATAAAAGAATTACATAGGAAATTGAAGGAATATGGAGAAGTATCGGGGTACAAGATCAACGCAAATAAAAGTGAAGCAATGCCAATGAATAATGCAGATTTCACAAAGTTTAAGAAAGAATCGCCATTTAGATGGCAAACACAAGCAATGCGATACCTAGGTATACAACTAAATAAAAATCTCGGCCATCTATATAAACTAAATTACCATCCATTAATGAAAAAAATTACAAGACGACTTAGAGCATTGGAAAGACTTACCACTAACACTGATAGGAAGGATAAACTGTATTAAAATGAACATTTTCCCAAGGATACAATACCTATTTCAGTCATTACCAATATACCTAACAGAGAAATTCTTCAAGGAGTTAAAGAAAATAATAAGGAAATTCTTGTGGAAAGGGGGGAAACCGAGGATAGCACTAGATAAATTAACAGGATGGTACAAACAAGGAGGCTTACAACTACCAAACTTTAAGAATTATTATAGAGCCGCACAATTAAGATACCTATCAGATTTTTATCAAACAAGGGAAAAACCAGATTGGACCAGATTAGAACTAGATAAAATAGGGGAGAAGATACCTGAACATATACTATATAAATGGGATGAAAAATTGGTGCAACGTAGGAATTCACCGGTATTGCATCATCTGCTCAACATTTGGAAGAAGATTCATGTAGAAAGGAATAAAACAAATTACCAACTACCAAAACTAATATTGACGCATAATCAACTAATCCCTTTCACAATAGATAACCTTTCCTTTAGAGAATGGGAGAGAAAAGGGATCAAAAGAATAGAAAATTGTTTTTCGGGAAATAAATTCTTATCCTTTGAACAAATGAAGGATAAATATAATATAACTCACGATACAATGTTTGCATACTATCAACTGAAAACCTACTTGAAGGACAAATTGGGAAACAGTCTGAGGTTACCAGAAGGAAGCAATTTTGAATATGTGATTACAGACACAATGATAATTTAAAAATTTATAACAAACATGTACATCAAACTGCAAGAAAAGGAGAACGAGGAAACAAATGGTAAACCTGAACAAAAATGGGAACAAGATCTAAACATAAAGATAAAGAATGAAACATGGGAGAAGCTATGCTCCGGAACTATGAAAAATACAATAAACACGAGGTTAAGCATGATGCAATATAACTGGATACACAGGCTATACATTATACCTCAAAAGTTAAGTAAATGGGACCCAACAGTATCAGACAGATGTTTTCGCTGTAAAAATGAAATGGGAACAACAATTCATGCAATTTGGACATGTGAGAAAGTGGAAAAATTTTGGAAAGATCTAAACCAGATATTAAATAAAATCACAGAAAGCAATATACCAAAAAACCCAGAGATCTTCCTCCTAAAGAATTTGGACTCGATTTGGATGGAGCACAAAAAAGATTTGTTATGATAGCCCTAGCTGTAGCAAAAAAATGTATTATGTCAACCTGGAAATTAGAAGACAACTTGAGAATACAACAATGGTACCTAGAAATGAATAAATTAGAAAAAATAATATAAAATTTAAGAAATAACATCACAATATTCGAACAAATATGGGAGCCATACATGAAATACAATAGAGAAATCCTACCATGGTCTTCCACCACCTAAAATGACAGAAGGAGAAGATAACGAAAAGAACTGACTCAGTAAAATTTCTTGTTTATTTTTATTAAGTGACAACATTGTTTAACGGGTTTAATGTATCTTATAGATTGAACTTCAAATAAATGGGGAAGGGAGGGGGGAAAAGGGGGAGAAAACGACACTATATATTTAAGAAGAAAAATGTCTGTATGTATCTTGGTCAATATGGTTTATAGTGTGAAAAATAAAAACTAAAAAAAAAACCTATGGAGTCCTGAAGGGTCCTAAAATGGTTGATGTGGAGAGGAGGTAATTTCATGGGAAAATCTAAATCTGAGGGGATGGTAGGGTCAATGTTTAAAATCATGGATCACGTAGAATTAGTGTAAATGAATGCTTAATGGTTGGAACAGTCAAGGCGGCTGAAGTGCCAGTTCCTGTGATATATTTTTCAAGACTAATCAATGGAGCAGTAACCAACAAGCTTTTCCTGTAACTCTTAATTGCATCACTTTCGCCTCATTTACTAATGTTAACAAATGTTAGGACATCAACAGTTAGTAAAAGAGCCTATTTTCTGAGCATAGATTTGATTTGGTATTTCGCCTGTCAAACTTTACTGACAGCAGCACTCATTTTGGTTAAGAACAGCTTTATCCAGAGTTCTGTTTTTAGTTGGACTTCCCAGATATTATTATTTGGGTAGAGACTCGAGGTCTTTCTAATATCACCTTTCACCAAATGCTCTGTCCCTATGTAATCCAATAACCAACTGGAAAGAGATTACTCTGGGGACACTCTGACCCTTGCTTGGTCTTTACTATCCCCTCTGACCTTCCCCTCTCTGAGATGAAGCGCTTGATCCTCAGCAGAGGCTTCATCTTCATCCCACTCTGCCCACACCTCAATGAGTTCTGCGCACGCTGCAATACCAAACTCTTCTTCTGTGGCCGCCACTTCCAGGCTAACTTCAATGTCTGTGACTCTTCACCCCTCATCCAAGATCCTTTCTCCCACTTTAAGCCTTCTTCCTCTTCCTGGACAACTCGTCCTGGCTAGCTGCCCTCTCTGGATCTTTTTACTTCCAACTGCCGACGAGACGTCAACCATCTCAACTTTACTACTCCCCTCTCGTATTCCAACCACACCTCCTCAGAACGCTCTGCCCTCCACTCTATCTGCAATTATCCCAACCTCACTATCAAACCCCCAGATAAGGGTAGTGCAGTTGTGGTCTGGTACACTGATCTTTACCTTGCTGAGGCCAGTCAACAGCTCTCAGACACCTCCTATCTATCCCTCCCACAGGACCCCACCACTACACATCAAACCACTGCCTCTCCCCTTCCACGGCCGCCAACCTCATTCTCTCCTCCTGCCCCCACCACCCCCCCACTGCCTGTTTCTACCTTCTACCCAAGATACCTAAACCCAACCTTCTGGGTAGAACCATTGTTTCTACCTGCTCCTACCCCATCAAACTAGTTTCATCTTTTCTCCCCTGGTCCAATCCCTCCCCATCTATATCTGCAATACCTCACATGCCATCTCTGTCTCCATCTTTTCTCCTCTGGTTCAATCCCACCCCAGCTACATCTGCGATACCTCACATGCTATCTCTGTCTCCATATCGGGAGACAAACTTTCCACCGACACACACTATAAATCCTCCAATTCCCACAACGACATGGACTACTCTTCCTCACACCCTGTCCCCTGCATGGATTCCATCACCCTTCTTTCAATTTCTCCGTCTCCACCGCATCTGTTCGCAAGAGAAGATCTGTTCTGAAATGTCTGCCCTCTTCCACAAATGTGGCTTCCCCTCTACTTTAAAAACTCAGCCCTCACTCGGATCTCCTCCATTTCTCACTCATCTGCCCTAGCCCCTCTGCACCTAGACACAACAAACATCGAATCCCCCTCATCCTCACCTACCACCCTACCAGCCTCCATATACAACACATTATCCTCTGGAATTTCCGGCACTTACTACAGGATCCCACTCCCAGACACATTTTCCCTTCTCCTCCCCACTCAGCCTTCTGCGGGGACTGCTCCCTCCATGATTCCCTCGTGCACTCATCCCTCCCCACCCATCGTGGCCCCCAGAACTTTTCCCTGTACCCACAGGAGGTGCAACATTTGCACCCACATCTCTTTCCTCACCTTGGTCTGGGGGCCCAAACAGGTCTTTTATGTGAAACAACACTTCTCCCATTTCCAGAGAGCTTATTTACTGCATCCAGTGCCCCCTTTGTGGCATTCTCTACATCAGAAAGATTGATTGCAGATTGGGAGATTGCTTCGCTGAGCACCTCTGCTCCGTTCGCAACAACAGCAACCTCCCAGTAGCCAACCATTTCAATTCTGAGTCACACTCCCATACTCACATGTCTGTCCCTGGCCTTATGTACTATCCCACCTTGACCTCCTGATTGAAGGAACAGCACGTTTTCCATCTGGGAAACCTCCAGCCAGAAGGTTTTACTGCTTTCCACTAAACCTGCCCGCCTTTATTCCCCTCCCCCTTTCCTGTTTTTCCAGATCTTCCACCCACCCAGCCATTCCCCCTCCCGCATTGCTGCTGTCCCCTCCCTCCTTTCTCCACCTATCATCTTCTGCCATTGCCTCCCCCCTTCCCATCCCCTCCTACTCTTTTATTCAGACGCCTGCTGGTATTCTCTCATACTTTGATGAAGGGCTCAAGTTCAAAACATTGGTAATGTATCTTTACCTTTGCTACATAAAGGACAGTGTTTGTCCTGCTTATTTTCTCCAACATTTTGTGTTTTATTTACTTCAACTATGGTGTCTACAGATTTTTGTGATTTACTTCTGGAAAGAGATTAAGATGCTTATTGTCTATCAGATAAATATTAAGAGAGTTATAGAAGAAGAATTATTGAACACCCTGAAGAATTTTCTCCTTTGTTAATTTTTGCTTTATTTCTGATGTAAAACAAAAAAAAACTATTGGAATTGCTCTGTGGGTGTTGCAGCTTCTGTAAAGGCAGTGTTTGATGTTTCAGCTGATGACCCTCGCAATAGGAATAATTTTGTCTACATCTTCTTCAAAATCTATTATAATCTTCCAGAGAATGGAAAGTTTTCAATATTTCATCAAAATTATAACTTCACATTTCAGGTATCTTTTTCTTCACATTCTCCAATTTCTTATTTTTTCTTTATAACTCATGAACCAAAACTGTGTCTTTACAAGCATCATCTGACCAAGCACCTATGCAGTATAACTCTGCTTTTCAAGTATATTCCTCTTGATGTACTTCATTTAACTTTGAATATTTCTGCAAACTCATGATTTGGTGTTTATATCCCTTATTTCTGGTCCACATGCAAACATTTTAGTATTGGCCTGTTACAGTATTCCTTATTGATACATTCATTCCATTGCAAATCTTATTTTTCATCTCCACATGTAAAATGATCAGCTTTAATGAGCAAAATGAAAACTGAAACATTTTTGGCACCAGTTATGCATTCAAGATTTGACTGCACCTCCAATAAATTAGAGGTCAAACCTGTTTCTATGCAGCAGTAAATTTCTGCACAGCAGAATCCTAAAATAGCATTAAGATAATAAATACAGATCATCCAATTTTAGTGGTCAGGGATAAATATTGAACAATCATGAAGGACTTTGTCTGTTTTGCTTGAAGTGACACAGTGAGTTTTTTTCATCCATTTGACCTCTGAGATCTCAACCAAGATGATGTACTTAAAGCTCTGACCTTTGACTTTCTGACTTAAGCGACAGGAGTATGACTGATTAAACCAAGGGCACAATTAAATCCTTTGTTTCCCTACATTGTAGGAAACTCGTGTCTCAGACAGTTCCGGACATATTTTTCAGTTTAAGCAGTCATCCAGGTTCTTAAGCAAGCCACTGTATGGTGCAAACCACCATGTAACACTGGAATATCCAAACTATCCATCAAGCCCAAGGAGCTGTAAATGTAAAGTCTGATTAGTGAAGTAGAACATGGTTAGCGGTGAGTGAAGGTACCCTCATAGAGTTCACAGAAATAAAATCACACTTTATCAAAACAATTAACTATTTCATTTCTTAACAATGATATTTCACCTTAATCATTGGAGCATTAACAATAATTAGGGGCACGGAGAGGATGAATGAAAGAAGTGAAGCACAACTTTGTAAAAATTCTTTTAACCAGGACATCTGCTAAATTTACCACATTTAAAGTGCCTTAACAAATGAATCTTTACCCCTCTTAACCTGCAGGCAAGCGTAACATAAAACACCATGTGGCTCTTTGGCCCTCGATGTGGTGCCAACCCATATATTTCTTTAAAAAAACAGAAAACCCTCCCAACCCTCTATTTTTCTTCCATCCATATGCCTGTCTGCGTCTCTTAAATGCCCTTAATGTTTCAGCCTCCACCACCATCTTTGGCAAGGCAATCCAGGCACCCTCAACTCTCTGTTTAAAAAAAAAACTTACCCCCCGATGTCTTCCCAAAACTTTCGTCCCATCACTTTATACATGTGTCCTCTGGTGTTTGCTGATTTTGCCCTGTGAAACAGGTGCTGGCTGTCTGCCCTATCTATGCCTCTCATAATCTTGCAGATCTCTATTAAGTCACTTCTCATCCTTCTATGCTCCAAAGAGAAAAGTCGCAGCTCTGCTAACCTTGTCTCATGTGACTTATTTTCCAATCCAGGCAACATCCTGGTAAATCTCCTCTGCACCCTCTCCTTATCTTCCACATCTTTCCTATAATGAGGTGACCAGAACTGAACACAATACTTTCAGTGTGGTCTCATCAGAGATTTGTAGAGTTACAACATGACCTCTCGACTCTTGAACTCAATCCCCCTATTAATGAAGCCGAGCATCCTTTAGCACTTCTTAACTAACCTATCAACTTGCACAGTCCTTAAGGGATGAATGGATTTGGGCCCCAAGGTCCCTCTGTTCATCCACACTCTTAAGTATCTGACCAATAACCAACTCAGCCTTCTGGTTTGTTCTTCCAAACTGCATCACCTCACACTTATCTGGATTGAACGCAATCTGGCACTTTTCACCCAACTCTTCATCCTGTCTGTATCCTTTTGTAACCTACAAAAACCTTCAGCACCATTCACAACACCTTCATATCACCTGCAAACTTACTGATCCATCCTCTGCTTCTTCATCTTGGTCATTTATAAAAATCACCTTCAGACAGAATATTTTCACTACTACTCTGCTCTCTACATGTAAGCCAATTTTTAATCCACACTGCCAAAGTTCCATGGATCCCATGCCTCATGACTTTCTGAACAGATTTCTCATGGGGGTCCTTGTCAAATGCCTTATTAAAATCCATATAGACCATATCTACCACCTTACCCTCATCAATTTCCCTTGTTACCTTCTCAAAAAACTTAATTAGACTAATGAGGCACAACTTTCCCTTCAAAAAGCTATGCTGACTATCCTTGAGTAGATTGTACTTCTCCAAATTCTCATAGATCCTATCTTTATGAATCCTCTCCAATAGTTTGCATGCCACTGATGTAGGACTCACTGATCTATAATTCCCAGGATTCTCTCTATTCCCTCTTTAAAACAAGGGGTCTACATTTGCTATTCTCCAATCCTTTGGCATCTCCCTTGTGCAAAAGAGGATTCAGGTCCTTTTATCTTGTGAATACTAAAGCAAAGTATTCATTTAGGACCTCCCCATCCTCCTCCACCTTCAGGCACATGTTGTCTCCTTTATCCTTTAGCGGCCCCACCATCATTCTCGTCATTCTTCTGTTCTTCACATATGCATAGAATGCTTTGGGGTTCTCCTTAATCCTGCAAGCCAAAGGCTTCCCATGCCCCCTTCAAGCTTTCCTAAGTCCTTTCTTAAGCTCCTTCCTGGCTAGCATATATTTCTCACGAGCCATTCTTGTTTCCATCTTCTGATACCTAATCTATGCTTCCTTCTTCTCTTGAATAGCTGCATCACCTGTTTTGTCAACCACAGTCTCTTTTTCTACAATCTTTTCCCTGTCCCATTGGGTCAAACCTATCCTGAACTCTGCACGTGACTGTCCCGAGACTTCCTTCACATTACCTCAGTACTTTCACCTTTGAGCATCTGTTTCCAATTTACTCTCACTAGTTCCTGCTCATACCATTGTAATTATCCCTTTCCCAATTAAACCCTTTCCCATTTTGTCTGCTTTTATCTCTATTCATAGCTATGCTAAAGCTCAGGGAGTTGTCACTCTCACCAAAGTGCTCCCCCACCGAGAGGTCCGCCACCTGACCAGGTTCATTACCCAGAATTAAATCCAGTATGGCCTCTTCTCTCGTCAGCTGTTCCACATACTGTGTCAGGAATCCTTCTTGAACACACCTGACAAATTCAGCCCCATCTATCCCTCTTGCAGTCAGGAAGTGCCAGTCAATATTCAGGTTGTCAAAGTCTCCTATAACAACAACCCTGTATTTCCTGCAACATTCTAAATAAAATCTGCCAACTTATCCTCTCTTCAGTGTCCTGAGGGCTATTTGGGAGCCTATAGACTGACTATTGCTAGTAAAGTGATTGCTCCTTTCCTATTTCTAACTTCTACAGACACCATCTCAGTAGACACCCCTTTAGTAGCATCCCCCCCCTTTCTATAACATGACCAGTAATGCTACTCTCCCCCTCTCCTACCTCCCATCCTATCTATTCCTTTTAAAAAATCCTAAACCTGCTCCCTGCATCAGCAAATCCTGCCCATCCTCCAGCCATGTCTTTGCAACGGCCACAACATTGTAGTTCCATGTACTGATCCATGCTCTAAGTTCAACCCCTTTATTCCTAATACTCCTAGCATTGAAATAGATACATTTCAAACCCTCCATCGGACTACATTTATGTTTTGTCCCCTGCCTATTCTTCCTCACAAACTCAGAGCACGTAGCTTGTTTTCTTTCTTTCTTTTCAATAAATCTGATGCATTGTTCCTTTTAATGCATGTGTGCCCATAGTCCCATTTCAGCACAAGTTCTGTATTTCCCCAGATTCTTCAATATCACTGTTCTTTAAAAGGCTGAAATATGAATTTATGGGGGCTGTGTATTTTGAATTTTTAAGCTACTTCATGAAAAGAGGTATTTCTCAGTGCAGGGCAGGAAGATTACAGTCTATTGCTGTTCCAATGCC
This sequence comes from Narcine bancroftii, assembly GCF_036971445.1. Classification (NCBI taxonomy): domain Eukaryota; kingdom Metazoa; phylum Chordata; class Chondrichthyes; order Torpediniformes; family Narcinidae; genus Narcine; species Narcine bancroftii. The sequence goes on along the minus strand of NC_091469.1, from coordinate 188,293,039 downwards.
ATGCCCTTGTTTTTTCCATCTTTAATTTGTGTCCATTGACAGGCCATGGTGTTCATTTGCCTGACACCTGGAGTATTCAGGATGGCAATGATATTTGAATAGAATTTTCAATCCGATGACAGTTTTAAGATTTTGTCACAAAAGGTCTAGCTCCTCTGCTCTAAATTTAAAATAAAGCACAAATAATTCCTTTCATAAAATATGGATTAGGTGATTTCTTCTGAATCAAATGAGCAATTGATCATTTCCATTGTCAAGTTACTCAACCTGTCTTAAAAGAACCACAGAATCTATTGATAATCAATGGTTACCAGGACTCCTAAGTAGCAACAAACTGAATACATTCAATTAGAAGCTAAAAGCATTCAGTGCCATCATCCTGGTCGCTGTATACATTCCGCCCCAGGTGAACATCAGGCTAACCCTGGAGAGGTGAGCACTGTGATTAGCAGCCATAAGACAGCATACCCTGATGCCTTCAAGATCACTGTAGGCCACCTGAAGAAGTCTGGAGCAAACTACCTCCAACATATTACCTGTGAAACCAGAGAAACCATCATTCTTGACCACTGCTACACCATCAAATTAACAACCGTCTCAATTATGTTAGGGACTAAAGAGACTTTATTAACACTAACATTCACCAGGCAATAGTAAATTCAAATAATAGTTTTTATTAAACTATAATTATATATATTTCTTGCTTATCTCGAAACTTAAACACTAAATTTAAACCTTCATTATGTGCAAATGTAAATGTGTGTGCATATTAAAGTCCAAACTGAAAAGCCAATTTTTAAAACTTCAGCATCATTTTGGTCTTGCTTGAAGGTCTTAAATTTTCAGTTAGAAATAATTATAAAGCACTTTTAAACAGCATATCTTCAGACCTTTTTAAACTCACAATTCTTTTGATGAGTTTTCCTTCATATCAGTGATTTCACATGCTCCCTCTTAACTTGCCTAAGAGTTCCAGAGTCTGTTTACTTCTCTTGAATGAAGACTTTTGGAATCCGTGTCCTAAACATTGAAACTGCCCTCTTTATGTTAAAGAGACAGTTAGAAGTGGTCTTATTTATTTCAAAACTACTTATTCCATGTTCTCCTATTTCAGGAATAATATAGGCAGCTTTTCTCCTCCTCTGCAGGAAATATTGCTATTGGTCATTTCTACATCTTAATAGAATGGCAGGTTTTCTTCAACTGATTACTTTGTCTCGAATTCAAATAATTTATTTCTTTCTGGAAAATCTCTTACATGGTATGTGACATCATTTCTGTCTTTGAAGTTCATAATGTCTTTTCACACGAATGTGCTGAAAGCATTTAGGTCCACTTGTGCCTCTGTGATGTCTGTCTACATGGACACAAAATGGCTGTGTGTTTATACAGCTGTTTCTGAGATAACACATATTCTTTCCAGTAACTCAAGAACCATCATAAATCCTTTTATCTTTTGACTTCAAAAATCATACAGCAGCCATTCAGTCTCTGCTAATGGCTCTCCATCTTCCATCTCAAAGAGCCATTTGTATTTAAAATGCTAATGTGTTGCCTTTGTGCTGAAGCCAGCTGACAACTGCAAAGGACCATGTATCTGTAGACTGTAAATGAACTCTGTCCACCCAAAACTAATTTATTTAACCATATCTAGAGAAAATATAGTTTTAACATTAAATTATGGATTAATATTAACACTGATCCATTACAGACTGCACAAGCAAATCTGATCTCCTGACTGAACTTCTACTCCCAGCATACAAGCAGAGACTGAAGACTACAACAACAGTGGTGAAGACAGTGAAAATACTATTGAGGAGTACCTGCAGGACTGCTTTGAATCGATGGTCAGGACTATATTCAAGAACACATTCTTAAACTTGAATGAATATGCCATGGCTGTCCTCAACTTCCTCAATTTGGTGAGTTCCCCAACAAGAAGCCATGGATGAGTCAAAAGATTTGCTGAGGGTGACGTCAATGTTAAGGTCGGTGATTCAGATCGCTACAGGAAGTTCAGGTACAACCTACAGAAAGCTATCTCAACAGCAAAGATGCAATTCCAAGGGAAGCTAGATAAAGAGTCAGATACTTGCCAGGTATAGCAGAGATTGCTGGCCATTACATCCTACAAGGCGAGGCCAAACATCATAAATTACTATGATGCTTCACTACCTGATGAGCTAAACATGCTTTATGCTTGCTTTGAAAAGGAGAATTCAGTGGTGCCAATGAGAATCCTGCAGAAGCTGATGACCTTGTGAAATCTGTCTCTGAGGGCAAAGTTAGAAAATCCTTCAAGAGGCTGAAACCTCATAAGTCATCAGGCCCTTATGACACTTCTCAATGTTTTGGCTAGAGTGACTGCCCGGTCGTAGGTTAAGGGCTCCGTCTCCACCAGCCTCTGTCGGATGTAACTGGAGTCAATCCCGTTGACTAAAGCATCCAGCTTCAAGGCATTGCAGTGTTGTTGCACATTGACTGCCATGACATCACATTCATTTGCCAGTGAGAGTCAGTGCATAGGCAGCATCACTTTCCCTGGGTTTCTGGCGTCTAGTCAGCAACTGGTGTCGGGCAAGCACCACATTCCGTGGTGCTGCATAGTAAAGCAGTCAGACATTCCTGGGCTATAGCCAGAGTGGTAGCTCCTTGTGTTATGGTGAAAGGGACCTCACCCAGCAGAGAGTTCAGGTGGTCCCACCATATTGCCTCATCGACCATGTTGTTTTGAGCCATGTAGTCATCAAAACAAGCAATCCAGTGGTTGAAAATTTCTCTGGCCCTCTGGGCAGACTGGTCAATTATCAGCCGCTCTGGCTTGAGTGCAGCATCCATTTCTGCTAATAAAATTGAAGTGCCGGTTGATGGAGTAGACAAGGACGATGTGGTGGAACAATAATCATGGCTTTTATTAGTAGAAACTCATGGTACAATAATGAAAGACAATAGATGCATATACAGTTATATCAAAGGGGAGTGTCCTTAACAGCAGAGATAATGCGCAGCCAATGTTAGTAGAGCAAGGCTCGCCAGAGGGGTGACAGGCAGCTTGGTAGACATTTACTGAAGTAGAATTCTGAAAATCTGTGCCAACCAGCTAGCCGGAGTGTTCACAGACATTTTCAATCTTTCATTGGTGTAGATGGAGGTTCCCACCTGATTCAAAAGGGCATCAATCATATCAGTGCTCAAGAAGAGTAGAATGAGCTATCTCAATGACTACAGCCCAGTAGCACCAACATCTACAGTGATTAAATGTTTTGAGATGTTGATCATGGTCAGAATTAACTCGTAAAAACACAGAAATGCTGGAAGAACTCAGCAGGTCTCACGGCATCCATTGGAAGTAAAGTTATATTACAAATTTTTCAGGCATGAGCCCAAGAAAGAGGAGATTGTCAAATGTGATCATGAAGGTTTTCTAAATCAATATATAGAGGTACCAACTAGAGCAAGATTGGCCAAATCCTTTTGGTTGTGGTGCACATACAGAAAAATATAAAGATTCACAGGCCAAACAATATTAAGCTCAGCAGTTTTTCAACCACCATTGGCTCCTTATACAGGCCGTTTAGAGTGGGTCTGTACCAGTGGCAGCGCTGCTGTTACAGCGTCTCTAGAAGTGTCGACAATTTCTTTTCTAATGGGCCACTTGAAAATGGGCAGCGGGCTGCAGTTGGCCTGGGGAATGAAATTTGACAACTACTGAACTAGAGAGAGTGCAATACTGGATCTCCTTTTATGGAACAAATGACAGGAATATGTGTAGGGGAAATTTTTGGGTCCAGTGATCATTATGCTATTAGTTTCAAGTTAATTATGGATAAGGATTGGCTTTGTCATTGCATTGAGATTCTGAACTGGAGAAAGATCAATTTTGAGGAAATGAGAAAGGATCTAGAAGGTGTGGATTGGGATAAGTAGTTTTCCAGCAAGGATGTGTTCAGTAAGGCAAAAATTTGAAAGTAGAGTTTAGATGTTCCTGTCAGGATTAGAAGGAATGTTATCAGGCATAATGAATCTTGGTGTTTGAGTGATATTGGGGATCTGGTTAAGAAGAAGAGAGAAGTGTATAGCAGGTACAAGCAACATGAAGCAAATGAAGTACTTGAGGAATATAAAAAAGGCAAGAAAAGAACAAGAAGGAAATCAGGATGGCTAAAAGAAGACATGAGGTTGCTTTGGCAGACAATGTGAAGGAAAATACTAAGGGTTTCTAAAAGTATATTAAGAGCAAAAGGACAATAAGGGACAAAATTAGTCCCCTTGAAGATTAAAATGGTCTGCTATATATGGATCCAGAAGAGGCAGGAGGAGATCTTAAATAAGTTTTTTGCATCAGTATTTACTCAGGAAACTGACACTTCTCCTGGATAACCAATGTCCAATCCAGTTTACTACCTCACCATGAATACCAAGTGTCTGAACCTTCCTTACTAACCTTCCATGTGGGACCTTGCCAAAGGTGTATACTGTTAGGTCTGCTTTGTTCATGAATGAGTGAGTCAAACACCAGACTGAGTCGAAATCAAGGTTCTTTGTTCTTTATTGCCAGATTGTAACACTTGCAACTAACAGTGTTAGTTGGAGAAGGCGCATTCTGCCGTTATCAGCAAGTGGTGTTTTTTTATACCTCAGGATACGTACTTAGTAAATTATCATACCATGACATTGTCCAATGAATAAACTGTTGCTATCCTTCTCTGTTAGTCTGCTGCACATCATTCTTGTTAGTGCAAAGCTTATCTTGAGTGTACAAGGTCACATCTGCATTCTGTTACTCCTTAGTACTGGGTGACTCCTCCGGTCCCATCTCATGATGTTTTTACCTTACAATACGGAAGTCTAGGGAAGTAAGAAAAGCAATTAGTGAGGTCATAGATTAAAGAGCAGGAGGTGCTTGCTATCTTAAAGCATGTAAAGCTGGATAAATCCCCAGGGCCTGACAAGATATTACCTTGGACCTTGAGGGAGACTAGTGCAGAAATCATAGGGGCCCTGGCAGAAATATTTAAAATGTCTTTAGCCAGCGGTTAGGTACCAGAGGATTGGAGGGTAGGTCATGTTGTTCTGTTGTTTAAAAAAGACTCCAGAAGTGACACGGTGAGCCTGACATCAGTGGAAGGTAAATTATTGAAGGGTGTTCTAAGACATAGGAAACACAAGTATTTGGATAGCCAGGGACAAATTAAGGATTGTTAACATGGCTTTGTGCACAGTAGATTGTGTTTAACCAATATTACAGAGATTTTTGAAGAGGTTACCAGGATAGTTGATGAAGGAAATTCTGTAGATGTTGTCTACATGGACTTTAGTAAGGCCTTTAGTCAAGAAGGTTCAGACGCTCGATATTCATGGTAAGGTAGTAAACTTGATTCAACATTGACTATACGGTAAAAGCCAGAAGGTGGTAGTGAATAAGTACTTCTTAGACTGGAGGCCTGTGACTAGTCGTGTGCCTCAGGGATCACTGCTGGGACCATTGTTATTTGTCATCTATAACAATGATCTGGATGATAACGTAAATTGGATCAGAAAATTTGCAGATGACCCAAAGATTGGAGGCGTTGTGGACAGCAAAGAAGGTTATCAAAGGTTGCAGAGGGGTCTTGACCAGCTGGAAAAATGAGCTGAAAATGGCAGATGGAATTTAATGTAGACAAGTGTGAAGTGTTGCATTTTGGAAGGACAAACCAAGGAAGGACATACACAGTAAATGGTAGGACACTGAAGAATGCGGTAGAAGGGAGAGATCTGGGAATACAGATACATAATTCCCTGAAAGTTGCATCACGGGTAGATAGGGATGTAAAGAAAGCTTTTTGGCATATTGGCCTTCATAATGGAAAGTATTAAGTATAGGAATTGGGATGTTATGGTAAAGTTGTACAAGACATTTGTGAGGGAAAATTTGGTGTATTGTGTGCAGTTTTGGTCACCTAACTACAGGAAAGATATCAACAAGATAGAAAGAGTGCAGTGAAGATTTGCTAGGTTGTTGCCGGGACTTCAGGAACTGAGTTCACTTATTGTAGAAACAGGACAATCGTGGATGCCATCCCACTGGCTCTACACAAAGCCTTGGAACACTTGGACAGCAAAGATGCATACATCAGGATGCTCTTTATCAACTATAGTTTGGCATTTAACACCATCATCCCCTCAAAACTGATCAGCAAACTCCAAGACCTAGAAGTATAATTGGATCATGGATTTCCTCACGTCCAGACCACAAACAGTCAAGATTGGTAAGAGCTTCTCCTCCACAATCTTCATCAGTACCACAGGGCTGTGTTCTTAGCCCCCTGCTCTACTCACTTTACTCCTACGACTATGTGGCTCGGTACGACAATAACACCATCTACAAATTTGCCAACAATACCACAGTAGAGGGTTGTATAAAGGATGAGTCAGCCTACAGGATGGAGATTGAAAACCTGGCAACAATCTTGTACTTAATGTCACCAAAAGTAAGGAGCTGATTATTGACTTTAGGAAAGGAAAGCCAGAGGTTTACAATCCAGTGATCATTGGTGGATTAGAGGTGGAGAGGGTGAGCACATTTAGGTTGTTGGGAGTCACTAGCTCAGAAGATCTTTCCTGGACCCAATACACCAATGGCATCGTGAAGAAAGCACTTCAAGCACCTCTATTTTCTCAGGAGTTTGCGGAGGTTGGTATGACACCAGAAACATTGGCAAATTTCGACAGTGGTGTAGTGGAAAGTATGCTGACCAACTGCATCACGGTTTGGTGTGGGAACACCAGTACTCCTGAGTGTAAAGCTCTCCAAAAGGTGGTGGACCTTTTGCTCAGGACATCATAAGCAAAACTCTCTCCACTATTGAGTACATCTACAGAGAACACTGCAGTCAGAGGGCAGCAGCAATTATCAAAGACCCAGACCACTCAGCACACACCCTCTTCTCACTGTTGCCATCATGAAAGAGGTATAGATGCCACAAGACTCACACCATCAGGTTCAGGAACAGCTGCTACCCCTCCACCATCAGACTCCTCAACAACAAACACTCAGAGACTCATTGAAAGACTTTTACTTGTGCACTTTATTGATTTTCTTTTGTTCTCTCTGTATTGCACAGTCAGTTTACAATTTACAGTTCTTTGTTCACATGATTATCCTGTGTAAAGTTTATTTTTTGCACTACCAATTAGTAGTAATTCTGCCATGCCCACAGGAAAAAAGAATCACAGGGTTGTATGTGATGTCATGGCATGAAATGACAATCTGAAATCTGAAAAAAAAAATCTGAATTACAAGGAAAAAGATTAAACAGGTTAGGACTTTGTTCAGTGGAGTATAGAACAATTTGGGGAGATTTTATAGAGGTATACAAAATTTGGAGGTGTATAGACAGAGTAAATGGAACTGGGCTTTTTCCACTGAGGGTAGGTGAGATACAAGGGTTAAGGGTGAAAGGGGAAAAGTTTTCTGGGAACATTCGGGGGAACTTCTTCACACAGTGAGTAGTGGGAGTGTAGAATGAGCTGCAGGCTGAAGTGGACAATAAACAACAAAATCAAACAAAATCATTTTTTCAGTTAACAAAAAGGTTCACTTTGGAAGCCAGGATTTGCAGCCTTTCATAGTGAATCTCTTTTCTCTTTGGGTAGTATACTATTTGGCTTGCTATTGTGGAGACAAGCTCATTATTTATTATGCCTCTTGATACAAGTTCAACACTCCCACATCCTTGTACACATTGAAACTCCACGGATAGAAGGGGAATGAAATATCAATCAGGTTGGCTTGAATAAGGGAAGTCTGTCAAAGCCCATTTGGGAGAGAAATAATAAAGTAATTAATATAACCTTCAAAATAAGTAATTCTGCTCACCTTTATCATTCTCAAATGGAACATTTTGTACTCTTTATTCCATGCCAATTTATTCCCTAATTTCCCCCACCTCCCATCTTCTCCTAGCCTCATTGGCTTGTGTATTGCTAGTGAGCCTATGAATGTCAGCTCTGGAACCTGATCTCAACTTTCTCTGACACTTGTACACAAGCATTTTTTAGCAGGCATTACTAGATAATGAACATAAATTAGAAGATAATCAGATTATTTTCAAGTGTCCATGAGGATGAAGTCAGTTGTAGAGTTTTATGCCACTCACCCCAGCTTCCCAAACACAACTCCAGCTCATATCACTTTGCTGGTGACCAAGACTCAAACAGATCTGTGATGTTCAGATTATCATTGGGTTGACTTCTTAGATGAGCATGCATTGAACCACTCTGTTCACAGACCAACAGCCGATTTATGCCTCATATTACATTCTTGAGAATGGGTTAAAAAGATTATACCATTTGGACATTTTATAAGCAATTTAAAATGACCCTGTAACAGCTGGCATTCCTCACATCTATCATGTTTGACACAGATTCTAGAAGTGCAGCACTGAAGGAAGAAATATCTTTGGTCTTTTATTAGCTTATAACTATGGGTAGGGTTTCACAAAAATCTTCGGAAGGGTTCTGAGTTTAGGCAGGAAACCAGGGTTATATGTGAGCAGATGGGAGCAGAGCCAGGAGCCGGGGCCAGCCATCAGCACAGCACACTACCAGTGAATTCCAGTTCACTGTATTCACCCCTTCCTGTAGAATTTAGGGTCTGTGAATGAAGACAGAGAACATGGGTTCAGAAAAAAAGTTTAAAAATATATAGTTATTTACATATTTACAGATTTAAGTGGTCTGGAGGTTTGGAGATCCTGGTAGAGTGCCTAGCACCGGGGTCGGGGGGGGGGGGCGGTCTTGGGCTCCTTGGGTCTCCTGGTCCTCTTGTGAGGGAGGAGAGGTGGGCTGGGACTCCGGCTTAATGGTAGAGGGGGATGAACTTTCCTCCTGAACCGGATCCCCTGAGGCCCTGACTGGAGGTGGTGAGAATGAGCTCCGTGGCTTGCAGGCACTTGAGGCAACAGACCCTCTCCCTACCATCTGGGTACTCCACATAGGCATATGTGGGAGTGGTGAGCCAGATTGGGAGTGTAGTTCCTGATGCCGACCTTGAATAGGAACTCGTGAGGAGTAGTATTGGTCACGGTACATAGTAGCATAGTACATAGGATGAGTGGGAGGCAGCGGCCCCAGTCCAGGCACAGGGAGAGCAGCAGCGGCCCCGGCCCCGGTCCGGGCGAAGGGTAGACGACGGCGGCCCCGATACGGGCAGGAGCAAGGGGGAGACGGCGGCCCCGGCCTCGGTCAAGTGAGGCAGGCGGAGGCCCCGGTCCGGGCAGGGAGTGGGAGGCGGCGGCCCCAGTCCAGGCACAGGGAGAGCAGCAGCGGCCCCGGCCCCGGTCCGGGCGAAGGGTAGATGGCGGCGGCCCCGATACGGGCAGGAGCAAGGGGGAGACGGCGGCCCCGGCCTCGGTCGAGTGGGGCAGGGGGAGGCCCCGATCCGGGCAGAGAGTGGGAGGCGGCGGCCCCAATTCAGGCACAGGGTGAACTGCGGCAGCCTCGGCCCCGGTCCGGGCAGTATGGACCGACCTAGGAGGGGAGGCAGGCCCCTCCAGCCCGGGTAAGAAACCTGCATAGGAGAAGGCCACTCCGATATAAAACCTACGACCCAAGGACCTCGCTGCCACGTCCCAGCTTGCTTGCCACGGCACACGAACCATGGGTGTAAAGGGTGGGGCCAGTACTGCGCGCACTGCACTCCACCTAAAAGCTCCTTTGCGCAGGCCCGAGGACAGGTCCACGTCCTCCCCCTCCACGTCCTCCCCCTCCACGTCCTCCCCCTCCATGTCCTCCCCCTCAAAAGATGCTCACAAACTCAAGCTAGCATGCTGGAACATCAGAACCATGCTAGACAAGGCTGACAGCCACCGACCTGAACGTCGGTCTGCCCTCATTGCACATGAACTCCTCAGACTTGACATCAACATAGCCGCTCTCAGTGAAGTCCGCCTGGCAGATGTAGGCAGCCTCCAAGAACGCGGCGCGGGCTACACACTCTACTGGTCTGGCAAGCCTTCGGATGAACGACGCCTATCTGGTGTAGGCTTCATGGTCAAGAGCTTCATTGCCTCCAAACTCGAAAACCTTCCGACAGGCCTCTCGGACCGAATCATGTCCATGCGACTCCCACTTCAAAACAAGCGTCACATTACCCTCATCAGTGTCTATGCTCCAACCCTCCAGGCGGAACCAGCAGAAAAGAACAAGTTCTACACCGACCTGCGCAACCTCATCCAACGTACCCCTACAGCCGACAAGGTTGTCATCCTGGGCGACTTCAACGCTCGTGTCGGCAAAGACTCAGAAACCTGGCCAGGAATCCTGGGCAAGCATGGCGTCGGCAAGTGCAACGACAATGGGCGCCTCCTGTTGGAGCTCTGCGCAGAACAGCGACTTGTCATTACAAACACCCTTTTTCAGCAGAGGGACAGCCTTAAGACCACCTGGATGCATCCCCGATTCAAGCACTGGCACCTCCTGGACTACATCCTGGTGCGAGAAAGTGACAAACAAGATGTGCTCCACACCAGGGTCATGCCTAGCGCGGAATGCCACACTGACCACCGGCTGGTTCGCTGCAAGCTCAACCTTCACTTCAAGCCAAAGCCCAGGAACAATAAAGCCCCCAGAAAGAGGTTCAATGTTGGAAAACTGCAGTCAGACGAAGCGAGAGGAAACTTCCAGGCAAACCTCAAAGCAAAGCTCGACGTTGCAACCCGCCTCACGGACCCGTCCCCTGAAACCCTCTGGGATCAGTTGAAGACTACCATACTGCAATCCACTGAAGAGGTACTGGGCTTCTCCTCCAGGAAAAACAAGGACTGGTTTGACGAAAACAGCCAGGAAATCCAGGAGCTGCTGGCAAAGAAGCGAGCTGCCCACCAGGCTCACCTTACAAAGCCGTCCTGTCCAGAGAAGAAACAAGCCTTCCGTCGCGCATGCAGACATCTTCAGCGCAAACTCCGGGAGATCCAAAATGAGTGGTGGACTAGCCTCGCCAAACGAACACAGTTCAGCGCGGACATTGGCGACTTCAGGGGTTTCTACGAGGTTCTAAAGGCTGTGTACGGCCCCTCACCCCAAGTCCAAAGCCCGCTGCGCAGCTCAGACGGCAAAGTCCTCCTCAGCGACAAGATCTCCATCCTCAACCGATGGTCAGAACACTTCCAATCTCTTTTCAGTGCCAACCGCTCAGTCCAAGATTCCGCCCTGCTCCAGCTCCCTCAACAGCCCCTAAGGCTAGAGCTGGATGAGGTTCCCACCCTGGATGAGACATATAAGGCAATCGAACAACTGAAAAGTGGCAAAGCAGCAGGTATGGATGGAATCCCCCCAGAAGTCTGGAAGGCTGGCGGCAAAACTCTGCATGCCAAACTGCATGAGTTTTTCAAGCTTTGTTGGGACCAAGGTAAACTGCCTCAGGATCTTCGTGATGCCACCATCATCACCCTGTACAAAAACAAAGGCGAGAAATCAGACTGCTCAAACTACAGGGGAATCACGTTGCTCTCCATTGCAGGCAAAATCTTCGCTAGGATTCTACTAAATAGAATAATACCTAGTGTCGCCGAGAATATTCTCCCAGAATCACAGTGCGGCTTTTGCGCAAACAGAGGAACCACTGACATGGTCTTTGCCCTCAGACAGCTCCAAGAAAAGTGCAGAGAACAAAACAAAGGACTCTACATCACCTTTGTTGACCTCACCAAAGCCTTCGACACCGTGAGCAGGAAAGGGCTTTGGCAAATACTAGAGCGCATCGGATGTCCCCCAAAGTTCCTCAACATGATTATCCAACTGCACGAAAACCAACAAGGTCGGGTCAGATACAGCAATGAGCTCTCTGAACCCTTCTCCATTAACAATGGCGTGAAGCAAGGCTGTGTTCTGGCACCAACCCTCTTTTCAATCTTCTTCAGCATGATGCTGAACCAAGCCATGAAAGACCCCAACAATGAAGACGCTGTTTACATCCGGTACCGCACGGATGGCAGTCTCTTCAATCTGAGGCGCCTGCAAGCTCACACCAAGACACAAGAGAAACTTGTCCGTGAACTACTCTTTGCAGATGATGCCGCTTTAGTTGCCCATTCAGAGCCAGCTCTTCAGCGCTTGACGTCCTGCTTTGCGGAAACTGCCAAAATGTTTGGCCTGGAAGTCAGCCTGAAGAAAACTGAGGTCCTCCATCAGCCAGCTCCCCACCATGACTACCAGCCCCCCCACATCTCCATCGGGCACACAAAACTCAAAACGGTCAACCAGTTTACCTATCTCGGCTGCACCATTTCATCAGATGCAAGGATCGACAATGAGATAGACAACAGACTCGCCAAGGCAAATAGCGCCTTTGGAAGACTACACAAAAGAGTCTGGAAAAACAACCAACTGAAAAACCTCACAAAGATAAGCGTATACAGAGCCGTTGTCATACCCACACTCCTGTTCGGCTCCGAATCATGGGTCCTCTACCGGCACCACCTACGGCTCCTAGAACGCTTCCACCAGCGTTGTCTCCGCTCCATCCTCAACATCCATTGGAGCGCTTACACCCCTAACGTCGAAGTATTCGAGATGGCAGAAGTCGACAGCATCGAGTCCACGCTTATGAAGATCCAGCTGCGCTGGATGGGTCACGTCTCCAGAATGGAGGACCATCGCCTTCCCAAGATCGTATTATATGGCGAGCTCTCCACTGGCCACCGTGACAGAGGTGCACCAAAGAAAAGGTACAAGGACTGCCTAAAGAAATCTCTTGGTGCCTGCCACATTGACCACCGCCAGTGGGCTGATAACGCCTCAAACCGTGCATCTTGGCGCCTCACAGTTTGGCGGGCAGCAACCTCCTTTGAAGAAGACCGCAGAGCCCACCTCACTGACAAAAGGCAAAGGAGGAAAAACCCAACACCCAACCCCAACCAACCAATTTTCCCTTGCAACCGCTGCAATCGTGTCTGCCTGTCCCGCATCGGACTTGTCAGCCACAAACGAGCCTGCAGCTGACGTGGACTTTTTACCCCCTCCATAAATCTTCGTCCGCGAAGCCAAGCCAAAGAAGAAAGAAAACATAGTAGCGACTAGATGGAAAGGAGCACCATGGGGAGGACTTCCTGCCAGCATAAGTCTAGAAGGCCTCTTGACTTCAGGGCCAGTTTGACAGCCTTCCAGGCTGTGGCATTCTCCTTTTCAACCTGCCTATTCCCCCTGGGATTGTATCTAGTAGTCCTGCTGGATGTGATGCCCCTAGCCAGCAGGTACTGACGTAGCTCGTCACTCATAAAGGATGAGCCCCGATCACTATGAATATACTTTGGATACCTGAACAGGGCGAAAATGGAATCTAGAGCCTTTGTGACTGACAAAGTGGTCGTGTGTGGACATGTGATGACGAACGGGAAGCAGGAATACCCATCAATGATAGAGAGGAAGAAAATGTTCCCATTCGTGGAGGGGAGAGGTCCATGAAAATCGACACTGAGTTATTTGAAGGCCCTGGATGACTTGATCAGGTGCATTTTTGCAGGGCGGTAAAAGTGCGGCTTGCACTCTGGGCAGACCTGGCAAGACCTGGTCATTTCCCTGACATCTTCCATGGAGTAGGGCAGATTGTGCGCTTTGACAAAATGAACCATGCGGGTAACCCCTGGATGACAGAGCTCATTATGCAGAGACCACAGTTGGCTGGTGTGTGTAGAGGCACAGCTTCTTCTGGATAAGGCATCTGGTGGGTCATTAAGGGCTCCTGGCCATTAGGCAATATCATAATTGTCAATGGAGAGCTCGATTCTCCACCTAGCAATCATGTCATTTTTGATTTTTCCCCTCTTGATATTACTAAACATGAATGCGACCAAGCGCTGGTTCAGCGAGGAGCGTAAATTTCATGTTGATAGTTGAATAGACCAGATACTGCGCAATATCATTCACCATGTCTGAGATTTGAGGGAGAGGATATGCGTCCAGGTGTGTGTACCGATTAATAGTTTGGCTATAGTGAATTACTAGCATGGACTTGTTTTCCCCTTTTACCACCACCACTTGGGCTGGTCCTAGGTTCGATGATACCTTCGTCGAGCAGAAATTAAGTCTCAGACTTTATGAAATTTCGGTCTGCTGTGCTGTACCTCCTGCTCTTAGTAGCAATAGGTTTGCAGTCTGAGGACAAATTTGGGAAGAGAGGTGGGGGTGGTTGATATTCAGTGTGGAGAGGCTGCATGTGGGTTCTGATTTTAGGGGCTCTCCGTTTTGAACCATTATGGGGAGAGGGGACCAGAATACTCCAAGGTCACGCTTTTAAGGTGACAAGAAGTCCAGATAACACTGGAGTACACAATTCATATATATATAGTGTGGAAAATAAAAAAAATTAAAAAAAAAAGAATATACAGGCGAAATTTACAGAATTCCCCCCTTTCAAAGACAGATGTACTATACAATGTTGTTGAATATGCGTAAAATGCAAATGAGATGCAAGGAATGTGTGATAATTGGAAGGATACATCTTTAGGTTGTACTCTTGCACAGTCCATAAGTCTATGCAGCTTTCAGTAGAGCCTGTTTCAATTAGGCATTTAGTGGAATGTCCATTTACTTTCACAATCTCTATGGAGTTGCTGAGCTGGTGAGGTCTGTCTTGATCTAGGACCATCAAGGCTAGGACCCCGGAGACTCCATACTCCTCACTCGTGGCCCCCACCATCCTGGGTTGCTTTGCGTGGGTAAGATGGCATTGACCTCTTGGCACGGCAAGATGGCTGCCCTCCTTCCTCCTCTGATGATGATGGTGCTGAGTTTGAATTTGGGTCATGGCAAGATGGCTCTTAAGCCTTTCGCGCAGTTTCCTCTCTGCCACCCTTTGCCAGCTTGTAGTGTAGCAAATGGGCGGGTGAATTCAGGGCAGACGGCTTAGGGCTGGAATCAGATCCAGGAGCTGTGCAGGCCATGGACTCCCCTAGGCTTCCACTCACATGGCAAACCCTCACCCAATGTCCTTTCTTCCCACAACTGGAACACACTGAGTCTTTAGCCAGGCAACGAGATTGGGGATGCTGGCTCTTGATACAGAAAAAGCGCTCCCTAGCATGGGAAGCGGCAGCCGTTAGGGCTGGGGTAACGAGAGGAGCTGGTCCTTGGAAGGGGTCACCTGGGTGAGCAAGCTCGCTTGCTTTGAGGTCATTGTTCTTGAGCTTGGCCTGTTCCAAAAATGTGGTTAGCCAGGTCCTTCTTGCCTGACTCAAGCAGTCACTGGCTCATGTACCTCAAGCAGACTCCCGCGATTAGAGTGTCCCGGATCTGTTCTTTCTCACGAATGTAGTCCATAGCCACTTTGTACCTGCCCTTCTTGGCAAGAATCCACAGATCCAGCAGGTAGTCATCAATGGTCTCTCCTGGCCACTGGCGACGTAGAGTGAGTCGGTGCCTCACTAGGACCTCATTTTGCAACTTCTGGTAGCTAGCCTTCAGTGCCTCGATAGCAGCGACATATGTAGAGCAGTCCCTGATGACTGCATACCCTTTCGTTCCTACCCTTCAGGTAGGCCTGGAAGCAGTCTAGCCAGTATGTGAACTCCTCAGCCACGTCTGGGGCAGAGGGTCTATCAGCAGCGTACCAGGCTGGAGTAGTGCTTCCATCGTTTAGGGAATAAGCTAATAAAGTTGTAGCGTGAATAAAAGCTCTCAGGACTGGAGGGAGAACAAACGCTTTTATTAGCTTATAACTATGGGTAGGGTTTCACCGTGGTCTTCAGAAGGGTTCTGGGTTTAGACTGGAAACCAGGGTTATATGTGAGCAGATGGGGACAGAGGCAGGAGGTGGAGCCAACCATCAGCACAACACACTACCAGTTGTTGTTGTTGTTTGTCCATCATAGTCGAAGATGACCATGGCTTCAAAGTCAAATTGGAGAGTGGTGACTTTGGGTCTGGAAGTGACTGGTGAGGCCAATCTGGGCCTTGAAGGCTCGCCCACATGTGGGACACAAGTGGGTGGGTGCTGTTGTGGCAGTGGATGCTGCTCGGGCCTTGCACACAGCACACTTTCATTGCGCCTCGATGATGTGCCTGACTTCAGCTGCACGGGCTCCTATGATGATCCTGCTGTGCCAAGCTGGACGGTTGAGGGCAAGGGTCTCCGACGTGTTGATGTCGACACCCAGGCCTTTGAGGGACCCTTTGAGGCAGTCTTTGTAACGTTTCTTCTGCCCCACAACTGAGCACTTGCCCTGACACAGTACCGAGTACAGCAGCTGATTAGCAATCGGCTGTCTGGCATTCTGACCACATTCCAGCCCACCTGGCTTGGTCTTTCAGCAGGAGGGTGGAGATGCTGCAGAGCCCAGCTTGTTCCAGGATTTCTGTGTCGGAGACTTTGTCCTGCCACCTTATGTGAAGGAGTCTGCAAAGACAGCTCAGGTGAAAGTGGTTGAGCTGTTTGGCATGTGTGCTGTAGACAGTCCAGATCACGCTGGCGTAAAGGAGGGTGGTAAGGACCACTGCACAGTAGACCTTCAGCTTGGTGGGAAAGCTGAGTCCTCTCTGCTCCCAAATGTTCCCATGGAGTCTCCCAAAGGCGGCACAGGCTTTGGCAATCCTATTGCTGACCTCAGCGTCTATGTTCACTGTGCAAGAGAGTATGCTGCTCAGGTAGGTGAAGTTGTTGACTGCCTGGAGGTTCTGGCCCTTCAAAAAGACCAAAGTTATGTACCAGCCTGTCCCAGAAAACCCATACCAGGAGCTGCCTATCATGATGAAGGGCCAGAACCCTACCAGTGAATCCCAGTTCACTGCATGCTTCCATTATTTTTCTGAACAAAGTGTCTCAGAGCTTATATTGCAACAGCACAGGATGTCAGGAGGCGGATTCTGGAATTAACACTCAAGGATTGAAGTCAAAGAAGTGATAATACAGTGTTATTACTGTTAAAGTTTTATTTGAGGAAAAGGACATTTGGGAATATTCTTTTTAATGTGTAATGTGCAGTAAAACTCAGTCAATCCTGCACACTTGGGACTTTGGTGATGATGGAATGGCAGACTTTCCATATCAATAGATGTTATTTTAAATAGTGCTCCAACACATCTTTAATTCACATCTTTTTAGATGTTGCACAGTTGTGTAATACATTTTCCATTTCACCTGGTAACCTGAAAAGGAGTGTGGGAACCAGTGCAATGCTGTGGTAAAATGAGTGCAGAAACTGGGACCCTAGTGTGGTGAAGGGAGTACAAGCTTAAACAGCTGATAAATCAGATGCCAAATCCTCTGTGTTTCTGAACAACTGGGTAGTGGACCTTCAAGATTTTAATGATAAATATAGAAGTTATTTGGTATAAAATTACCTTTAGTTATAAGTGAATGTGAAAACAATAGAAAATGTTTTGTCAAGTGAAACCTCTGTGCAATGTTTCATCTCCTCTCGCATCTATCTTTGACTCTTTTTTAGGAACAATTCCTTTTCCAGCTGAGTTAGCAGTGCCCTCCCTTTCCATTCCATTCCATTCATCAAAACATCCAAGGTAAATTCACCTACTTTATTACGACTTGTGCAGCTGTGGGGTGAACAAAATAACTTTCCACAGCATCAGCAAGAATAAGCTTCGAGGCAACATTCAAAATAGAAATTCAAGAAAATTGTTTTCATGTAAAGAGTCATGGAAATGTGTAGAGTAGTTGAGGCAAATAGCTTTGGCTCATTTAATTAATAAATGCACACATGGAAGAAAGGACTGTAAGGATGTACTAACAACGTTGGATAAGGAGAGGTGAGAAGAGGCTCGTAAAACAAAAGTACTGGTTTAAACTAGTTATTGCTGTGCAGACTCAATGCAAGTTGAGGTAACACCATGTCCATGATGATTTTGAGATTTTTTTTCCTATTATTTGCAGTCAATACTTTCTTCTTACAGTTTTTGAAAGACTAAGCAACATTAATATTAATCAACAATGAGATTTAAACAGAAACAACTTGATATTGAGTAGAATGGTCTTTTATTCTTTGAAGTCTTAAAAAAAAGTAGTGAAAATGAAAAAAGTTATGGAAAATTAAGGAATGTCAGTTATGCAGAATTAGTGTGACCAATGCCCTAATGCACAAGGAGCCCTGACAGGTGCCGTGCCATCTAGCTACATGCTGTGCAAACTTAGACCACAATTCATGTGTAAATGTCCAATGCTATCAGCAGATTATTTGTGGAAAAGCAGACTTTCACATTGCCCAGGGGTCTACTGCACTGGTTTTGAACAGACCTCACCCAAGAATTTTGATCAGGAACCAACATTGGATTTGTCCTCTTTAAGTAAAGTGCTTACCAAGCTCTCTCCAGTAGGCCTCCTACCACTATACTCCCATCAGGCAAGGCTGTTATTAATTATTGTTAATTCTCGGTTGTTCTCGAGAATTAATTGATGGACTTTTTGCTGGAATGTCCAGACTGCATGTGGTGACGGTGCTTGTGCAGCACTGTTGAATTGAACATTCTAGGATTTTGATCAGCAATGATAATTTCATTTAATGGCACACTTCTAGAAGATACATGAAAAATAGAGAAAAAATATTCACAAACTTCAGATGAAGAAAATTTAATCATGGAACATAGATTGCTGATACCATAAATATTACATTGAAAGAGGTTCCATTCATATGAACATAGTACACATGTGATACATGACAATGAGTTGAAGTTAATGAAAATAGAGTGTGAACATAATGCATGAATGTCAGTTCAAGTGGCTTATCGTTGGAGGTTTAATATAATGTTGTTAAAAAATATGAAATTTATTGATTTTTTTGAAAGAACAAATTAATTTCTTTTTGAAAGAAAATTCTAATTCTGTTCAAAGTAAGTTTGTAGTATGGGACGCTATGAAAGCTTATTTGAGAGGACAAATAATTAGTTATACTTCTAAAATAGAAAAGAATCAATTAAATCAGAGTCTTGAAATGGATTAGTGAGTTAGAAAAGGAATTTCAGAGAGATGTTACAGAAGATCAGAATATAGAATTGTCTAGGTTGAAACTGGAATATAATACTTTGCAATCTTATCAATTTGAGTGTATGATTAACAGGGCGAAACAACGATATTATGAATGGGGAGAGAAAGCACATAAGGTATTGGCATGGCAATTAAAGAAAGAACAGGTTTCGATGACTATTAATGCTGTTAGATGGAATTCACTTATTACGTATAAACCTCATGAGATTAATGATGAATTTTGTTCATTTTATAAAAAGTTATATACATCTGATGGAAAACAAGAAAACGGATCGATTGATTTTTTTTTTATCACCGTTGAACTTACCGACATTAGAGGATGTAGATATACAGGAGTTGGAAGCACCATTTACTGACTCAGAAATTAAAATGGCTATGATGGAAATGCTGAACGGTAAATCGCCTGGTGATGATGGATTTTCGGTTGAATTTTATAAAATTTTTTACGATGACCTCTCGACAGTGTTTGGAGATGTACTACGTCAGTTTGGAAAACATTATGAATTGCCTGAGTCTTGTTCTAGTGCTTTAATTACAATAATTCCAAAGAAAGATAGAGATCCTTTGAAAGTATCTTCATATAGACTGATTTTGTTGTTGAATGTAGATTATAAAATTATAGCTAAAATTTTAGCGAATAGATTGGCTAAGTTTTTACCTAAGCTGATTCATATGGATCAAACAGGTTTCATAAAGAATAGATATACCTCGGATAATATTTTATGTGTGATTAGTTTGATTAATAGATTTCGACAATCTTCAGACCATCCGATGGTGATATCTTTAGATGCCGAAAAAGCATTTGATAGAGTAGAGTGGAATTTTCTGTTCAAAGTTTTGGAGAAATTTAAGTTTGGTCCTTTTTTTACTGGTTGGATTAAGGCTTTATATAGTAAACAGGTAAGAGTACTGACGAATGGTTTGATTTCGGAACCTTTTAAACTGACCTGATCTACTCATCAAGGTTGTCCTTTATCACCATTTGTTTGCGTTAGTGATCGAACCTTTGGCACAGTTGATAAGACAGAATACACAGATACAAGGTGTGAAAGTTTTAGATGAGGAATATAAAATTAATTTATTTGCTGATGATGTATTGGTGTACCTAACAAATCCAGCTCAATCACTTTTGCATTTGAAGGAGTGTTTGATGCAATATGGACTTCTTTCTGGATATAAAGTTAATTGGGGAAAAAAGTGAAATATTACCGGTGAGTGAAGGAGATTATTCAATTTATAAGAATATTCTTAATTCGAAATGGACGGATCGAATTAAGTATTTTGGGTATAATTATGGATGTCAATTATCATTCTTTATATAAATTAAATTATGTTCCGTTAATAAAAAAAATTAAAACTGATTTGATTAAGTGGAAAGATTTACCTATTAATTTATTGGGTAGAATAAATACAATTAAGATGAATATTTTTCCACATATGCAATATTTATTTCAATCTATTCCATATTTACTTGATAATTTTTTTTTCAAGATTTGAATAAAATGGTTAGGGAGTTTTTATGGAGAGCTAAATTTTCAAGAGTAGCCTTGAATAAATTAGCTTGGAAATATGTCCTAGGGGGACTACGTTTACCACATTTTCGAAATTATTATGAAGCAGCCCAACTTAAATTTATTAGTTCATTGAAGGATTTGGAACGGCCCCCTGGCTGGGCCAAAATTGAGATGGCAAATATCTTTGAATTTGAAATACATCAATTTTTGTTTAGATGGAATGTAAATTTGTTACAACAACATAATGTGCCTATACTAAAACATTTAATGAAGCTATGGACAAAGAAAAAGAAAATGATAGGTTCTAGTGGTGAACTGTCGGCCTTGACTCCGTTGTATAATAATCAACTTATTTCTTTCTCAATACATAATCGAAGTTTATTACATTGGAGATTTCAAGGTGTGGAAAATTTGGGAGATTGTTTTAAAGAAGGTAAATTTTTATCTTTTGATCAGATGAGAGACAGTTATGGTATTGATAAGAATTCTTTGTTTCTATATTATCAAATTCGATCTTTGGTAAAGCATGTGTTTGGTAGAGATATGATTTTACCTGAAATTACTAAATTTGAGAGTTTTCTATGAAGGTACCAGAGAAGGGTTATATTTCAGTTATGTATCAAATATTACACGATGGTATGGATAAAAAGGGTTGGGATAAATCTAAAGGTAAATGGGAAGTGGAGATTGGTTTTATTTTTTCCAAGGATGATTGGTCAGATATTTGTTATGATAGTGTAACTAAACTGATTAATGCACATTATGCAATGATTAACTATAATTTTTTATATCAATTATACTTAACACCTGAAAAATTTAAAAAATATGGTTTTCATGAATCAGATTTGTGTTTTAGATGTGGTAACGCTGTTGGAACTTTTTTTAATGCGGTTTGGTCATGTACACATATATATATATATATATACAATCTTTTTGGAAGAAAGTACAATTGTTTCTGGAATACCTGTATAAGATTAAAATACCTTTAGATCCGACAGTATTTTTATTGGGTAGTTTGCAACCTCTGAAAGGTCTGGGATTAGATAAATTTCAATTTGCTTTTGTATATTTAGCATTATCTGTAGCAAAAAAAATGTATTGCTAGTACGTGGAAAGATATGAATATGATTGATATTAATAGATGGCATAATGAGATGAAATATTGTTTAATAATGGAAAAAATCACTTATGTTTTGCGTGATAACTATAGTTTTTTTATTAATAAGTGGTTGTTATATTCAGAATATTTACATTTTGATTAACATTGATTAGATCTTAATATGTATGCTTAATTTTTCTTTATTTTTTTTCTCTTATGGCTCTCCTTAGGAGAGTTGGCTGAAGGGGGGTTTCCTTTTTTTTCTCTTTTTCTTTCTTTTTTTTTCTTTTATATATATAAAATATAACATTCATGTTTAGTTTATTGTTATATATGTTACTTATTATCTGAACGAATAAATAAAGTTAAAAAAAATGCATGAAAGTCATGGCTGTTCATTCAATGTTAGTAAAGGTTTTTTGCTACAAGTTAAAAAATTTTGCCAGTGAAATCCAGAGATATTTTGAGGTTTTCTTGGGAACAGAGCCATGTAAAGTACCAACAACAGCTTTCAAAATCACTTCATTTTCTGTGTTCTGTCCAAATATTTTCTGGGTTAGATCCTTCATTAACCCTGCATAAATATTCAGAAAAAAGGACACATTACCACAATTGAAGCAGTGTAATACTCAGTTGGATCTTAACAACATTAGACTCAAGAAAATGAAGAATGAACAGTTCCCATTTTTATCACCAAAGGCTCTTAGTGAAGATGGAGCATGTTCTTGTTTCAACTTTGACTTAGTAATTTATGTCAAAGCAGCTCACTGAGCAAGGAACATTCGACTGTGAGCAACATGAATCAATATTTTAGTGCAAACCACATAAAGGTTCTTTTAAGATAAATATTTCAAAGGATATCTTAAAAGAGAAGAGAAATGCAGAGGAAGGTAGTTCCAGTGAATAGGTAAGAGAGTTTAAGGTATGGTGACAAATGGAAAAGGAATGAAAATGAAGGATATACTTTGGGAAGGTGAGATCTGCAAAAAATCTTAGAGATTATTGAGCTAACAAGGAGGGAGAAGGCATCGGACTAATTTGGAAACAAAGATGAGAATTTTGAAGTTTCACTTAGGTGAAACATAATAAAGCAAGCTTCATGACCAGAAAAATTTATCTGAGGAAACATAATTTAAAATTTTGACATACAACACGGTACAAGGCTCTTCCAGTCCATGAGCCCATGCTCTGCCAAAATACACCCAATTAACCTACAACCACCACCCCTCCTCCCTCCCCGTGTACATTTGGAAGGGTGGAAAGAAACTGGAGCACCCGGAGGAAACCCACACAGACATGGAGAGAATATACAAACTCCTTACAGACAGTAGTGGATTCGAACACGGGTTGCTGGTGCTGTAATAGTGTTGCGCCATAGCTTGAAACATTTTTGTTCAGTTTCCATAAATTTAAGCAAAACCAGCATTAAAACCAATATATACTGTATACATTTGATTTTACTCCATTCGCTGTATTCTCTCTTTTCATCCCCTTGCAAACCTCAGCAATGAGAAATGAGAATTTTAAAATCAAAGTGTGGCTTGAACAGCAGTTGCTCTAGGCTAGTGAGCATGTGAGGAACAGAAGATGCTCTAGGTTGGGATAACAGTTGAAATTGTAACCTGGAAATGAGTGGTCAAAAATGAAGTTAATAAAAGGATGCTCTATTATGGTAATGATAGCAGCATGAGTGTCACAATCCCAAAGTAAAATCTATAGGTAGAAAATAGCTTAAATTATGCATTTAAACATTCTTTGCCAACTGTCATTCCATAATCGTTGCAGCATTCCTTACTGAAGAAAATAGCGAAACATATCATAATTCCAATCAACAGAATGGAACCTGATTGATGGACAATTATACCAAATAATTTTGATATCTTATCCCCTACATTTTTGACATCTGAGTTATTTTAATATTTAATGCCTGGAAAGCAAATGAGACATTAAAAAATCAAGGTGTTTGGATGTTTAACTATTAACATTGAAATTTGTAATTATGTTAGTCTAAGTCAATGCAAAAATCTGCTCAATTCCATCAATTGCCTTCCTACAGTGCCTTTACCACAGAAAAACACCACAAGGCACTTCACTGAAGTGTTCTAACGTCGTAAAGATAACAGGGTCGATGACCAAAATCTTTATCCTGCAAATGTATAAAATGGTGACTTGAAGGAGGAATGAGGAATGAAATTTAGCTGCCTGCAGGGAAGATTTTCTGGATAGTGCCATCATAGTGGAGGTGATGTATTTGAAATGGGAGAGGTTGGTGCTGAAACAAGATATTAAGTTTTTCAGGGATGGTACCTCATACTGGTTCTCAGTCAAAGTATTTGTTTAATATCCAAAAATTTTATTCAAAAATATTGACTCAATTGATTCTTTACCTCTTTGAAAGGTGAGCTGATGGTGTTGAAAGATCCATAAGGATACAGGACAGCTATTTCCTTTGTTGTTGGAATGAAGAACTTGGAAGATAATATAATCAGAATTTAGCCCTGCAGGAAAACAAATTAACAAAAAAGATGGTGGAAATTTTGAATTCTCTGCAGAAAGCTTGAATACTTGGGGTTAATTGGAACAGTACAGACAGGGTTTGATAGATTTTTGTTGGCTTTTGGTATTAATGAACGTCTGGTAAATGGAACTGAAGTTTCAATCAGCCATAATCCATTTAAATGACAGTACTTGCTGACTGGGTGGTAACTCTTGCTAACATTCCGATTTTTCACTCAATCACTAAAATCATGGAGCAGCGGTTACATTTCTCCCTTGAAATTTGGAGAAGAAATTGATTCCCTGAGGTCTTTAGTTTGGATTGTGCTGAATTTTTGCCCAGAAAATAACTCAATGCCTTTCTTTCATTCATGGCTCTGAAGTCAGCAGTGGGTCACATGGAGTGACAGCAGTGCAGCAGAACAGGCAATGTTTGCACTCAAACCTTCGCTTTTTGAAATACCAGTTGTCTTCAGATTTTAATTGCAAATCCTTCAAGTAGAAGGCACAAAAGAAGAACAGTTCAGTAGGCCTGAATATTTCTCTATTGAGTTCCTAGCGAAAGGGATTACTTGAAAGAAATCTCAGTTGTTTTATTAAACAAGGCATTATGAGTAATAAGGCTTTGGTGAGGTCAACAAAGGTGATGTAGAGTCCTTTGTTTTGTTCTCTGCATTTTTCTTGGAGCTGTCTGAGGGCAAAGACCATGTCAGTAGTTCCTCTGTTTGCGCGAAAGCCGCATTGTAATTCTGGGAGAATATTCTCGGCGACACTAGGTATTATTCCTGCCGTGAGCAGGAAAGGGCTTTGGCAAATACTAGAGCGCATCGGATGTCCCCCAAAGTTCCTCAACATGATTATCCAACTGCACGAAAACCAACAAGGTCGGGTCAGATACAGCAATAAGCTCTCTGAACCCTTCTCCATTAATAATGGCGTGAAGCAAGGCTGTGTTCTGGCACCAACCCTCTTTTCAATCTTCTTCAGCATGATGCTGAACCAAGCCATGAAAGACCCCAACAATGAAGACGCTGTTTACATCCGGTACCGCACGGATGGCAGTCTCTTCAATCTGAGGCGCCTGCAAGCTCACACCAAGACACAAGAGAAACTTGTCCGTGAACTACTCTTTGCAGACGATGCCGCTTTAGTTGCCCATTCAGAGCCAGCTCTTCAGGGCTTGACGTCCTGCTTTGCGGAAACTGCCAAAATGTTTGGCCTGGAAGTCAGCCTGAAGAAAACTGAGGTCCTCCATCAGCCAGCTCCCCACCATGATTACCAGCCCCCCCACATCTCCATCGGGCACACAAAACTCAAAACGGTCAACCAATTTACCTATCTCGGCTGCACCATTTCATCAGATGCAAGGATCAACAATGAGATAGACAACAGACTCGCCAAGGCAAATAGCGCCTTTGGAAGACTACACAAAAGAGTCTGGAAAAACAACCAACTGAAAAACCTCACAAAGATAAGCGTATACAGAGCCGTTGTCATACCCACACTCCTGTTCGGCTCCGAATCATGGGTCCTCTACCGGCACCACCTACGGCTCCTAGAACGCTTCCACCAGCGTTGTCTCCGCTCCATCCTCAACATCCATTGGAGCGCTTACATCCCTAACGTCGAAGTACTCGAGATGGCAGAGGTCGACAGCATCGAGTCCACGCTGCTGAAGATCCAGCTGCGCTGGATGGGTCACGTCTCCAGAATGGAGGACCATCGCCTTCCCAAGATCGTGTTATATGGCGAGCTCTCCACTGGCCACCGTGACAGAGGTGCACCAAAGAAAAGGTACAAGGACTGCCTAAAGAAATCTCTTGGTGCCTGCCACATTGACCACCGCCAGTGGGCTGATATCGCCTCAAACCGTGCATCTTGGCGCCTCACAGTTTGGCGGGCAGCAACCTCCTTTGAAGAAGACCGCAGAGCCTACCTCACTGACAAAAGGCAGAGGAGGAAAAACCCAACACCCAACCCCAACCCACCAATTTTCCCCTGCAACCGCTGCAATCGTGTCTGCCTGTCCCGCATCGGACTTGTCAGCCACAAACGAGCCTGCAGCTGACGTGGACTTTTTACCCCCTCCATAAATCTTCGTCCGCGAAGCCAAGCCAAAGAAATGAGTAATAACTTCAGAATCAGGATTTATTGTTATGAACAAGTCATGAAATTTGGTGTTTGCAGCATCATCATAGAGATTTTTATAACTTTACTAGATAAAAATATAAAAATAATAGTGCACAAAAGTCAAATAGTGTCTTTGGTTATTCAGGAATCTATTGGCAGTGGGGAAGAAACTGTCCTTGTGCTGTTGAGCGCTCATCTTTAGGCTCCTGTACCTTTTTTCTAATGGTAGCAGAGTGAACTAAGCGGCATCGTCTGCAAAGAGCAGTTCACGGACAAGTTTCTCTTGTGTCTTGGTGTGAGCTTGCAGGCGCCTCAGATTGAAGAGACTGCCATCCGTGCGGTACCGGATGTAAACAGCGTCTTCATTGTTGGGGTCTTTCATGGCTTGGTTCAGCATCATGCTGAAGAAGATTGAAAAGAGGGTTGGTGCGAGAACACAGCCTTGCTTCACGCCATTGTTAATGGAGAAGGGTTCAGAGACCTCATTGCTGTATCTGACCCGACCTGTTGGTTTTCGTGCAGATGATGCCGCTTTAGTTGCCCATTCAGAGCCAGCTCTTCAGCGCTTGACGTCCTGTTTTGCGGAAACTGCCAAAATATTTGGCCTGGAAGTCAGCCTGAAGAAAACTGAGGTCCTCCATCAGCCAGCTCCCCACCATGACTACCAGCCCCCCCACATCTCCATCGGGCACACAAAACTCAAAACGGTCAACCAGTTTACCTATCTCGGCTGCACCATTTCATCAGAGGCAAGGATCGACAACGAGATAGACAACAGACTCGCCAAGGCAAATAGCGCCTTTGGAAGACTACACAAAAGAGTCTGGGAAAACAACCAACTGAAAAACCTCACAAAGATAAGCATATACAGAGCCGTTGTCATACCCACACTCCTGTTCGGCTCCGAATCATGGGTCCTCTACCGGCATCACCTACGGCTCCTAGAACGCTTCCACCAGTGTTGTCTCCGCTCCATCCTCAACATTCATTGGAGCGCTTTCATCCCTAATGTCGAAGTACTCGAGATGGCAGAGGTCGACAGCATCGAGTCCATGCTGCTGAAGATCCAGCTGCGCTGGATGGGTCACATCTCCAGAATGGAGGACCATCGCCTTCCCAAGATCGTGTTATATGGCGAGCTCTCCACTGGCCACCGTGACAGAGGTGCACCAAAGAAAAGGTACAAGGACTGCCTAAAGAAATCTCTTGGTGCCTGCCACATTGACCACCGCCAGTGGGCTGATATCGCCTCAATCCGTGCATCTTGGCGCCTCACAGTTTGACGGGCAGCAACCTCCTTTGAAGAAGACCGCAGAGCCCACCTCACTGACAAAAGGCAAAGGAGGTAAAACCCAACACCCAACCCCAACCAACAAATTTTCCCCTGCAACCGTGTCTGCCTGTCCCGCATCGGACTTTTCTGCCACAAACGAGCCTGCAGCTGACGTGGACATTTACCCCCTCCATAAATCTTCGTCCGCGAAGCCAAGCCAAAGAAGAAAGAAGAAGCAGAGTGAAGAGGGCATGGCCTGGGTGGTGGAGGTCTTTGAGGATAGACTCAGTTTTTTTAAGGCACCAGCTCATGTAGTCTTGGGACAGCACATAGGACTGGGGTAGTTAAGATGCCATGACCCACTGTATCCTGTTATCAAAACAATTAAGGGTTTTGACAAGCAAGATGAGCCACCCTCCCATCTGACTTGATGGCTTCTGTGGTTCCAAAGGATAAACAATTTGTTCTTGTGCAATAAATTGAAATAGTGAAAAGTGAGAGGCTCTTTGATTTGCCATAGCTTGGTTTTGAGTTCCGCATTTCTGGACTATCCTTTTTGAGGGAAGCTCATTTTGTAGCTGCAGTATGTTTTCTTATTTAGTGTCACTAGAGGGCATCAGACCCTTTACTTTAAATCATTCCTTTGCATTTCCCCAATGGTCATACAACTTGCTCATTGAAGCAGTATTTTAGTGTTAGATTTGCACTTCATTCTAGAACATGATCATAGAAGAGACGTTTATGCATTGCCTTCTCTGTAGCATGCTTCCAACAGCTCCAGTAAAATATAAAATAATATTTATTTTATATTGTGTCTTATGTATATATGTGATCATTTTGTCCTGTGTCTTGTTTGTGTATCTATGTTCATCGTGGTCTGGAGAAATGTTGTTTCGTTTGGTTATATTTATACAGTCAGATGATAATAAATTTGAACTCGAAAAGAGAAAGATCACTGAAAACTAACAACTTTATGTGGAAAGTAAATCACAAAAATACTGTGGTTGAAGTAAAACACAAAATGCTGGAGAATCCAACCAGGTCAAACAGCGTCCTTTATGTTGCAACGGTAAAGATACATAACCAATGTTTTGGGTTTGAGACCTTTAGCAAAGTATGAGAAAATTCTGGCAGGCGTCCGAACAAAAGAGTGGGAAGGGGTGGGGAAGGCAGGAGATAATAGATGGAGAAAGGAGGCAAGGGAGAGCAGCAATGAGAGGGAGGAGGGATGGCTGGGTGGGTGGAAGAACTGGAATGAGAGGAAAGGGGGAAGGAAAAGAAAAGGCGAGCAGGTTTAGTGGAAGGCAGTAAAGTCAATGTTAATGCCATCTGGCTGGAGAGTGCCCAGATGGAAAATAAGGTGTTCAGTCTTCCCTTTGAGGCATAATCTATATCAGAGCACTTCCTCTCTGTTCACAACAGCAGTGACCTCCCAGTAGCCAACCATTTCAATTCCGAATCACACTCCCATGCTCACATGTCTGTCCATGGCCTTGTGTCCTATCCCACCCAGACTACCCGTAAATTGGAGGAACAACACCTTATTTACATCTGGGCACTCTTCACCCAGATGGCATTATCATTAGCCTCTTTTAAACTGCTGCCCCTGGATAGCCCTCCTAGGACCCAGGGGCGATTGCTGGGTCAAAAGAGCTAGAAGCACCTTTAAGTTGCAGAAGGATCTACCCATTAAATTATCACCTAGTGACTTAAGGGGGATCCCGCCCCTGCGTCATGTACCCACTGGAAGTACTGCCGGATGTTCGGATACTGGCTGCCTGGTGACGCATGCACGCAAGCCCTGATGTCACCGGAATAAGCAGGTCGGCCATTTTTGTTTTCAAATCGCCTGTGAACGCGACCACTGAGGTAGGTCAGGGACTCGATTGGATTCCGATGGGGTTGACTGGCTCGGACCCTTTCTAACTGCTGCATAACTGAGACGCTAACTGGAAAAATTGCCCAGTTAACTCTATTTTACATGGTAGTTTGAAAGGGCTTATTGACTTTACTACTTTCCACAAAACCTGCTCACCTTTTCTTTCCCCTCCCCCTTTCCTGTTTTTCCAGTTCTTCCGCCCACCCAGCTATCCCTCCTCCCTCTCATTACAAAGCTTGGTCTTATTTTTGATATTTTGTCAAGATATGCAAATGCATAAGTTATAAGATTGTATGCTGTGCCAATGAGGGGATGGGATCTATCAATATTGTGTAGTTCCTTTTTTTCAACTTTTTGCACATTGGGTTATCTTCAAATACTCATTTAAAAAACAAAAATGAATTATGTGTTTGATTTTGGGAGAAATTAGTGTTGTTCTATTTTGCAAAGGAGTAATATTGATTTAATGTGTTTATGAGAAAGAAAGCACATCACTTGTAGTTTTGTAAATTCTGTTTCATAAAATGTGTTATGCTAACGGATTGCGAAGCATGGGATATACAGTCAGAGGAGGGAGGGAGATGCAGAGAGGGTCAGAAGGAGAGGAGAGGGAGATACAGTGAGAGGGGGATTCAGTGAGAGGGGTGCAGGAGATACAGTGAGAGAGAGATACAGTAAGAAGAGAGGAGAACAGTGAGGGATGAGAGAGATACAGTGAGAGGGGAGAGGGAATACAGTGAGGGAGATACAGTGAGAGGGGCGCAGGAGATACTGTGAGAGGGGTGAAAGGGATACAGTGAGAGGGAAGGGAGATACAGTGAGAGGAATATACAGTAAGAGGGATGCAGGAGATAAATTAAGGGGTGCAAGAGATACATTAAGAGGTGAGAGAGAGATACAGTGTGAGGGGGATACAGTGAAAGGGATGCAGGAGATACAGTGAGAGGGGCGCGGGGGATACAGTGAGAGGGGCGCGGGAGATACAGTGAGAGGGGCGCAGGAGATACAGTGAGAGGGGCGCGGGAGATGCAGTGAGAGGGGCGCGGGAGATACAGTGAGTGGGGCGGGGGAGATACAGTGAGAGGGAAGAGGGACATACAGTGTGAAAGGACAGGAAGATGAGAGAGCATCTTTTCAACATGTTAAAAATTCCCTGGAGCATAGAAGAATGTGGGTAGATTTAAAATTATGAGGGGTATAGACAAAGTAAATGTAGGTAGGTATTTTCCACCGATGGTAGATGATATACAAACCAGAGGACATGGGTTAAGAGTGAAAAGGGAAAAATTTAGGGGGAACTTGAGGGAATACTTCTTCACACAGAGAGTGGTGGGGGTATGGAATGAGCTGCCAGCTGAAGTGGTTACTGCGGGGCTTAATTTTAACATTTAAGATGAATTTAGACAGGTACATAGATGGGAGGGGTGTAGAGGGGTATGGACTGGGTACAGGACAATGGGACCAGGCAGAAAAATAGTTTGGTACAGATGAGAAGGATCTAAGGGTCTGTCCTTTGTTGTAATGCTCTATGGTACTTTAAATACAAAAAACAGCTGAGTTTTGATGTCAACTGAATGCTTTTGTTGATAGTAAATGGACACTGGTAACTGTAGAGGATCTTACTTCTAAAATTTCCAATACAAGAAGAGAAAATTGGAGTAAAAGATAAACGTAGAGGTGAATAGATTAATCTAATTTGTTTATATTATAATTTGATGTTGAAATTAATTAAATTTTGGAAAAAAAACAGTAGAGTGTATGAAAGAACTGGAGAGTTTTGAGAAGAGGGTTTGTCACACAGAAGAGGTTAAGGGCAGTGTCAAATTTAAATACCTCAAATCTTAAATACATGATTCTCTTTATAATCTTAAATTCAGACTTATTGTCAGAGTACATACATGACATCACATACAACTCAGTGATTCTTTTTCCTGTGGACTAGGCAGAATTGAGGCTTATTGGCAGTTCCAAAAAAAAACTGACTCAATGTACACATGTAAACAAATAAAGAAATGTAAACAAACTGACAGTATAGTATAGAGAAAAAAAAACAATAAAGTGCAAATGTAAGAGTTCTTAAATGAGTCCCCGATTGAATTTGTTGCTGAGGAATCTGGTGATGGAGGGGTAGCAGCTGTTTCTGAATCTGGTGGTGGAGGGGGAGCAGCTGATCCTGAATCTGGTGATGGAGGGGGAGCAGCTGTTCCTGAATCTGGTGGTGGAGGGGGAGTAGCTGTTCCTGAACCTGGTGGTGGAGGGGGAGCAACTGTTCCTGTATCTGGTGATGGAGGGGTAGCAGCTTTTCCTGAATCTGGTGGTGGAGGGGAAGCAGCTATTCCTGAATCTGGTGGT
Organism: Narcine bancroftii; assembly: GCF_036971445.1. NCBI lineage: Eukaryota > Metazoa > Chordata > Chondrichthyes > Torpediniformes > Narcinidae > Narcine > Narcine bancroftii. The sequence continues at coordinate 188,261,323 of NC_091469.1, read as the reverse complement.
GGAGGGGGTGCAGCTGTTCCTGTATCTGGTGGTGGAGGGGGAGCAGCTGTTCCTAAATATGGTGGTGGAGGGGGTGCAGCTGTTCCTGTATCTGTTGGTGGAGGGGGAGCAGCTGTTCCTAAATCTGGTGGTGGAGGGGGAGCAGCTGTTCCAGAATCTGGTGGAAGAGGGGGGGGGCAGCTGTTCCTGAATATGGTGGTGGAGGGGGAGCAGCTGTTCCTGAATCTGGTGGTGGAGGGGGAGCAGCTGTTCCTCAACCTGGTGATGGAGGGGGAGCAGCTGTTTCTGAACCTGCTGGTGGACGGGTAGCAGGTGTTCCTGAATCTGGTGATGGAGGGGTAGCAGCTGTTCCTGAATCTGGTGGTGGAGGGGGAGCAGATGTTTCTGAACCTGGTGGTGGAGGGGGAGCAGCTGTTCCTGAACCTGGTGGTGGAGGGGGAGCAGCTGTTCCTGAATCTGGTGGTGGAGGGGGAGCAGCTGTTTCTGAATCTGGTGGTGGGGGGGGAGCAGCTGTTCCTGAATCTGGTGGTGGAGGGGGAGCAGCTGTTCCTGAACCTGGTGATGGAGGGGGAGCAGCTGTTTCTGAATCTGGTGGTGGAGGGGGAGCAGCTGTTCCTGAACCTGGTGATGGAGGGGGAGGAGCTGTTTCTGAATCTGGTGGTGGAGGGGGAGCAGCTGTTCCTGAATCTGGTGGTGGTGGGGGAGCAGCTGTTTCTGAACCTGGTGGTGGAGGGGGAATAGCTGTTTCTGAATCTGGTGGTGGAGGGGGAGCAGCTGTTCCTGAATCTGGTGGTGGAGGGGGAGCAGCTGTTCCTGAATCTGGTGGTGGAGGGGTAGCCGCTGTTTCTGAATCTGCTGATGGAGGGGAGCAGCTGTTTCTGAATCTGGTGGTGGAGGGGTAGCAGCTGTTCCTGAATCTGGTGGTGGAGGGGGAGCAGCTGTTCCTGAATCTGGTGATGGAGGGGGAGCAGCTGTTCCTGAATCTGGTGATGGAGGGGGAGCAGCTGTTCCTGAACCTGGCGGTGGAGGGGAGTAGCTGTTCCTGAACCTGGTGGTGGAGGGGGAGCAACTGTTCCTGTATCTGGTGATGGAGGGGTAGCAGCTGTTTCTGAATCTGGTGGTGGAGGGGGAGCAGCTGTTCCTGAATCTGGTGGTGGAGGGGGAGCAGCTGTTCCTGAATCTGGTGGTGGAGGGCTAGCAGCTGTTCCTGAATCTGGAGGTGGAGGGGATGCAGCTGTTCCTGTATCTGGTGGTGGAGGGGGAGCAACTGTTCCTAAATCTGGTGGTGGAGGGGGTGCAGCTGTTCCTGTATCTGGTGGTGGAGGGGGAGCAGCTGTTCCTAAATCTGGTGGTGGAGGGAGAGCAGCTGTTCCTGATTCTGGTGGTGGAGCGGGAGCAGTTGTTCCTGAATCTGGTGGTGGAGGGGGAGCAACTGTTCCTGTATCTGGTGATGGAGGGGGAGCAGTTGTTCCAGAATCTGGTGATGGAGGGGGAGCATCTGTTCCTTAATCTGGTGATGGAGGGGAAGCAGCTGTTCCAGAATCTGGTGATGGAGGGGGAGCAGCTGTTTCTTAATCTGGTGATGGAGGGGGAGCAGCTGTTCCAGAATCTGGTGATGGAGGGGGAGCAGCTGTTCCTGAATCTGGAGATGGAGGGGGAGCAGTTGTTCCAGAATCTGGTGATGGAGGGGGAGCAGCTGTTTCTGAATCTGGTGGTGGAGGGGAAGCAGCTGTTCCAAAATCTGGTGATGGAGGGGGAGCAGCTGTTCCATAATCTGGTGATGGAGGGGGAGCAACTGTTCCTGAATCTGGAGATGGAGGGGGAGCAGCTGTTCCAGAATCTGGTGATGGAGGGTGAGCAGCTGTTCCAGAATCTGGTGATGGAGGGGGAGCAGCTGTTCCTGAACCTGGTGGTGGAGGGGGAGCAGCTGTTCCTGAACCTGGTGGTGGAGGGGGAGCAGATGTTCCTGAATCTGGTGGTGGAGGGGGAGCAGCTGTTCCTGAACCTGGTTGTGGAGGGGTTGCAGTTGTTCCTGAACCTGGTGGTGGAGGGGTAGCAGGTGTTCCTGATTCTGGTGGTGGAGGGGGAGCAGTTGTTCCTGAACCTGGTGGTGGAGGGGGAGCAGCTGTTCCTGAACTTGGTGGTGGAGGGGGAGCAGCTGTTCCTGAACCTGGTGGTGGAGGGGGAGCAGTTGTTCCTGAACCTGGTGGTGGAGGTGGAGCAGCTGTTCCTGAACCTGGTGGTGGAGGGGGAGCAGATGTTCCTGAATCTGGTGTTGCCAGACTTATGGCACGTATACCTTTTTCCTCATGAGACCAGCGAGAACAAAGCGTGAGCTGGGTTGTGTGGAACTTTGATGATTGCTACTGCTCTCTGACAGCAATGTTCCCTATATGTGTTCTTGATGGTGGGCATGGTTTTACCCATGATGTACTGGGCTATGGCCATTAACTTTTGGAGGGCTTTTTGCTCAGGGGTATTGTTATCCCCATACCAGACTGTGATGGAGCTGGTAAGCCCACTTTCCACCTTACATATGTAGAAATTTGCCAGGGTTTCCAATGCATTGCTAAACCTCTGCAAACTTCTAAGTAAGTCGAGGTGCTGAAGTGCTTTCTTCACAATGCCATTTGGTTGTTGGGTCCAGGAAAGATCCTCCGAGATAGTGACTCCTAATTACTTAAATTTGCTCACCCTTATCACCTCTTTTTTTTTTCAAAATTTATTTATAGTATCTCCATACATTCATTTCAAATTGACTTAGTATAATATTACATAATAGATACTAAATAATTTTCAAATTTTCACCCCCCCCCCACCTCCCCTAACCCCTAAGGAAACCACCTTGTGGTGGTTAATTCCCAAAAACCCAAATGGGTGTGCTATAAACCACAAGTGGCATATGACTTTCGGGAGCAGAAGTACCACTCCCTCCCCCCACCCCAGGCAGACAAAATACTCGTATAAACCGAAAAATCATCATTTCTTATATCCATAAAACCCCGGTCCATCAATTTAACCAATCTTATTCATAAACTCTTTTTTTTTTTTGAAAATCCAAACTTGATATTAAATTTTGCACCCTTTCCACCCTCCCAACACTGAGTTAAACATTGTTTACAATCAATAAAAGTTTTTTAAAATTTTTTTTTCAAGTCTTCCTGAATTTCATCCACTGAATTAAAACACCTCTGAACATCCCAGTTCAACACCGAATCTTCCATTCTTCTCAGTCTCAAGTTGAATTTGTAGCTTACTTTCAAAAAAAAGTTTTTTTTTCTTCAAATCTTTTAAAATTTTCTTGAACATAATTCCTTCGGTCATGATCTTCTAATGCATCAATGTTATTCATCAGTTCTTTCTTTTGTGTTTCCCAATTTAATACCAAATTTTCCACTTTGTCAATCTTCTCAATGTTAAGTTGAAATTATTGTTTATTTTTAAGAAAAACTTATTCAAAATTTTAATTCTTCTTGGACATTGCTCCTTCGACTTTAATTTTATAAATCATCAATCTTGTTCATAGTATCTTTCTACTGAATTTCCAAATTTAATAATAAAGTTTCCGTTTTTTCCAATTTTCTCAATATTAAACTGATCTTGTTGTTTAGTTTAAAAAAAACCTTTTCAAAACTATTAAAATCTGTTTGCAATGTATGGATATTCACAGATAATAAATTCACTCTTCCAATATTCCATCCAAAAAAAAATCACTAATAAACCTTATTGCAAGTCAAGGAGTTCCATATATATGTTTATCTTCAGAAAATATTTCAAATATTTCAAATCAACATTCGTCGCCATCTTTCAAAAAGGAGTCCGAAATCAACTTTAATAAGTTCTGTTCTTGAGAAAATTCCAGCACCAACTCCAGCTCTGTCTGGGCAAATAGGTCAAATTTCTTCCAAAGTCAAAGAATGTAATTTTGTTCTGTATTTATAGATAATAAATTCATCCTTCCGATATTCCATCCAAAAAAAATCACTAATAAACTTTAATGTTATCTGGATTTTTAAAACTCACGGGCAACCAATGCCAATTACTGCAATTTATCTTCATAAAACATTTCAAATCAATATTCATCACCATCTTTCAGAGGGGTGTCCAAGGCCTGCTTATCCGACAGTCCAATTAATGAGCTCCGTTCTTAAGAAAATTCCAGCCTTGACTCCGTGGTTCTGTCTGGGCAAGTAGGCCGAGTTTCTTCCAAAGTCGGAGAGTGTAGTTTTGTTCTGTATTTGAACTCTATTTTCCTTAATCTTTATTGCCATTTTAAACTAAAAACAATTGATAAACAAAACAAAGACTTTTTACAGAAAAGAAATATTCTTAAAACGGGTATTTATATAACTGCCTGGGGGAGACCGGGAATGCACGTCCGCTCCCTACGCCATCTTGCCACGCCCCCCCCACCCTCATCACCTCTGATCTCCCAATGATTTCTAGATCATTCATCTCTGTTTTTCCCTTTCTGAAGTCAACAATCTGCTCCTTCGTTTTGGTGACATTGAGTGCGAGGTTGTTGTTGGTTCACTATTTAGCCGTTTTCAATCTCCCTCCTGTATGCTGACTCATCACCCCTTTTTATACAACCCACTTCCTGTTGTTTTGATCAAACTTTTGTTCATACACGTATCTCTTAATATTGGCTCAGCATCAATTTATGATTGATTATGTTCTTTGGAAGTTTATCTTGTCTATAAACATGTAAGTGTAACTTGCAGATGGGCCTACAGGCTGAACGGTCTCTAGGTCCGAAGAATCCAAACATTCTCAGGCATGCCAGTGTAGCACAAGCTGTGGGCCAGGACTCTGTGGTACAGGAGCTATAAGCTCGGCCTTGTTTTGCATCAGCAGCTGTAGCATGTGACTTAAGCCACCACTCCCACGTCAACATAACAGGATGGAGTTAATGTAAGCATTGACTGGGATGAGTGTAACACTGTTCAAGTTCTGCTAGCTAACAGCAGACAAAGGAAGCAATAAAGAAATAGGTGCAATTTTCCAACATTTAGTGTGAAAATATTGCTTCTGGCAGGAAAGACTGGCGGGCACTGTAATACACTCTTTTTAGATTTTTGTTTTACAGAGTTGCTTTTATATTCTTGATTATTTTGTTACGGCTGAGTGATAAACTCTGGGTATAGCATAATCCAGAACTGTGAGCTTGTTCCTAATGGTTGCAGCACAAGTCCAAGATACAGGAAGGTTTGAAGTAAGCCAGAAACCCATGAGAAAACTAAGGCAGCAGCATCTGGTGCTGGATGAGTGCATACAGTATGCTTAATTTTTACTCTTCATTCTCTTTGCTGAAACATGACGTGTGGAAATGTCACACACAGATTTTTATTTATTCATCTGCAGGATATGGATGGTGTTGGCAAGGCAAGCATATATCACTCATCACCGACTGTACCTGAACTGAGTGACTTTACGGGCGATGGTTGAGAATCAGGTCCTATCAATGGGCCTAGAGTCGCATGAACTCAGAGATAAGGTGGTACGTTATCTTTCTTGATGGATGTGAGTGAACAATGTAGGTTTTCATCAGAAGGTGGTAATCCTCTGGTCACTATTAATGATGCTGGCTCTTTATTTCAGATTTATTTATCCACTTGAATTTAAAGTTCCCAGCTACCATGATCAGATCACTGTCCATAAAATCCATTCTTCTATCACACCCTTTGGTCTACTACAGAAAACTGCTACTCATCATAAATGGTTCATCCATCCACTTATTTATTTATATCTATTTATCTATCTATCTATCCATTTGTTTATTTGTTATTGCTGAAGGCATTCTATCTGATCCATTCCCCCTCTCCTATTTTATGTACGACACATCTCTTGCTCTTCAACTCCCTTTTTTTGCTGCTTCCCTCCACTAAGGGATAGTAACCTGCCAGCACATCTTTGGATTGTGGGAGAAATCCAGAGCATCCTGTGGAAACAGTGAAACAGGGAGAATGTGTAAACTCCAATAGAGAGCCACTGAGGTTAAAATCAAGCTTAAGTCCCCTATTTACATCAAATCGGTTGAAATATGAGCAGTGTTTTAATGCAACATTTGAGATACCCAGAAAGCTTGCAAACAGCAAGATCTGATCACCTGTTTCAGTGATGTTGGCTGAGAAACAAAGTAAATCTGCTTTTTGCTGTTGTGGCATGGGATCTTTTGAGCCTACTAACAAGGAACCACTCACTTTAATTAATCAAATGAACAGTATCTGTGACTGAATAGTGTTCCGATAGTAATGGCATCATCCTTAACCAAAGTCAATTTAAATGACAAGCTCATCAGTAAAGAGGGGCTTAAACTCATGATTACCTGATGTTGAAAAGGTTGAACTTCAGCCAGAGTCTATTGCTTGATGTGAAAAGTGTATAAAAGACAAGGTGAATCAAAGTAGTATTCTTTGGGTTTTTAAAACCCATGAAAAGTAGGATGAATGTAAGACCTGAAGGAGGTGAACATTTTTTTTCCCCCCGAGCAGCCTCATTTTTATTCATTAAATATTTTGCTTGTGTGAAATTCTTCTCACAGTTTCGGAGTGAAATCCCACTGGTGAAATCATTATATTACTCACTCTTCCCTCCACTGAATGTTTCTCAGCTGTTTCTTGTTCCACTATGCTCAATGCTAACTTCTTTAGGCTGCTTGACTTACTTTTTCCTGCAGGAACGGCAGGTAAATTATCCAACTGGGGACTTCTACTTCCTGTGTTGAATCCCAGTCACCATGAGTTAAAATTCTAAAGCATTTTTTTAAACGAAGGAAACAAAATTTGTGGGAGAAAGCAGTAGCTCTCAAATCTGCAGCAACATAATTTTCCCCACAGGTTTCTTGCAAGAAAGAGAGAAACCAATGGCAATGCTTTAATCAACAGGGAACTAACTGGAGAAGCAAGACTTAGTTGAAAAACATGCATTAGGTAAATTCTGAAATCTCTGTGAGTGGGGAAAAAAGTAATTCTTTCCCATCCCCTCCCTTCCTTTTGCACCGTGAGCAATTATTATGCCTTTTGACGACTCTGAAATGTTAAATCTCCAGCTCAACTCCCCTTCAATCTGTAAGCTTTCCATTTAATTTAATGCTTGATTTGCGATTCACAGGCATTAAAGGGTTTTTTCTCTTTACAAAAATAACTGGGGCTGCAGTTCTGGATTTGGAATTACAGTAGATACATTTAATAAAGTGGCAAGCAGTTAGTCCAGTTTATTTTACTGATATTCCGATGAACAATATCTGCTAAGTTCTGAACTGGGCAGTTTGCTGGCAAGGAAAGGCTGTTGGTGGGGAATGTGTTTGAGAAAATATTACCATAACGAGAGAGAGAAACCTTTCTTAAATGTTGTGTTATTCTATGGCTAGGTATGTGGTTGAATTGTAAGAGATCGAATGTGTAAACACAGGTGATTGTTTATTTATATTGTTGTTGATGGCTATGTTCCAGGTAATCGAGCCAATTTCCTCAGTGCCAAGATTGCTCCCGAATGGATAGTTTGCCAAGGAGTTTTCGTCTGTGCAGCAGCTTTGATTAATTAAACTGTAGATAAAACAGACCAAGTTCCATCAAGATTAAATTAATCATTTTCAGTCTCCACCCTTTGACCTCAAAATCAGAATTAATGTGTGGCACTGTGATGCCCGAGGTCTATTTCACAAAGAAGTGTGCTTAAAATGTTGAGAATTGGTGAAATTATTCTAAAATGGCATCACAGATATTGTTGCACCTTTATTTTTGTTATAAATTTAATGAAAGTAGTGATTTTAAAAAAAATATGATGGCCTATTTATTTGACAAGCAGAGGCTGAGAATGAGCTTCTTTGGGAAAAGCTAAGGTTAGGTAAGATCTTTGCATATTGACAAGAATAGGTAATAGGGATGGCAGCTAGGGCTGTGGAATACTCCAAATGAAGAATGTATGAAATCTGGGAGAGCACAATTGTCCTTGATGACTAGAAAGATGTAGCCAGCTGCAGCTCCTTGGAGACCATGTTAGGGAACTGGAGTTGGAGCTGGATGAACTGTGGATCGTTTGGGAGACAGAGGGGTGTTAGACAAGTGTTTCAGGGAGAAAGTCACTCTCAAAAGTCGACTGTCGGAAGATGGAAGGGAAATAGACAGCCAGCGCAGAGCACCCCCGTAGCTGTTCCCCTCAAAAATAAGTAAAATGTTTTTGATAATGTTGGGAGGGGGGGGTGGTAAAGATCTACCAGGGACAAGTCGTAGAGGTCATGTCTTTGGCACAGAGTCTGGCACTTCACCTCTGAAGGGAAGGGAGGAGAAGAGGCGAGCAATAGTGATTGGGGATTCACTAGTTATACGAACAGAGGTTCTGCGAACCAGATCAAGACTCCCAGATGGTATGTGGCCTCTCAGGTACCAGTGACAGGGACATCTCTGATCGAGAACACAACATTCTCAGGCGGGAGGGTGAGCAGCCAAATGTCATGGTACACATTAGTATGAATGACATAGATAGGAGTAGAGACGAGGTCCTGAAGAGGGAATATAGGGAGTTAGGAAAGAAGCTGCAAAGCAAGACCTCGAGTGGTAATCTTGGGGTTGTTGCTTGTACCATGTTCCAGTGAAGGTAGAAATAAGAAGTTGTGGCAGATGAATGCATGACTGAAAAATTGGTGCAGGGGTTAAGGGTTCAGATTTGTGGATTATTTGGATCTCTTCTGGGGAAGGTCTGACCCATACAAAAAGGACAGTCTGCACCTGAGCTGGAGAGGGACCAATATCCTGGTGGGCAGGTATGATATACCTGTAGTTGTTGGGGAGGGTTTAAACTAGTTTGAAAGGGGAATAGGGACCAGAATGTGTGTGCAGAGAGTAGGGTTGAAGTAGACAGATTTTAGAATGGTGCAGAAATTACAGGATTGTTGTCATGGGAGATTTCAACTTCCTTAATTTTGACTAGTGTTTCCTGATTGCAAGAGGAATAGATGTGGAAGAATTGTCAGGTGTGTCTAAGAAAGATTCCTGAAGGTGGCATACCTCTCAGTGGGGGAACATTTTGGTGATAGAGACCTCAACTCACTGACAAGGATAAAAGCAGACAAAATGGAAATATGTTTAATTAGGGTGGGGCTAATTACGATGGGATGAGGCAGGAACAAGAAAAGTAAATTGGGAACAAATGTTCACAGAAGAAAGCACAGAATGGGAGGATGTTTCGGGACAACTTGTGCCAGGTTCAGGATAGGTTTGTCCTACTGAGAAAGGGAAAGGATGGTTGAAAAGGGGAGCTGTGGTTGAGAAAACAGGTAAGGCAGCTAGGTAAGAAAAAGAAGGAAGCAATCATTAGATTTAAGTGGAAGGGAACAGGAAAGGTTCATTATATTATTACCATTATATAATACAATGGTAGCCAAGATAGAACTTAGGACTTAGGAGAGCTCGAAGGGGGCATGAGAAGGCCTTGGCAAATAGGATTAAGTAGAACCCCAAGGAATCTATTGATATATGAAGAGCAGAAGGATGATAAGTGTGAAATTAGGGCCGCTTAAGGATAAAGGATGCAACATGTGCCTGGACATGGAGGAGGTTGGTGAGGTCCTAAATGAATACTTTGTTTAACTATTCACAAGGGAAAAGGACCTTGATCAGGGAGTGGTCAGAATAGAACAGGGTTGTGTGCTGGATGATGCTGAGATTAGGGAATAGGAATTGTTGGACCTTCTTAAAAACATTAACATTGTTGTCCCCAGGGCCGGATGCGATATACCCCAGGTTTCTGTGGGAAGGGAGGAAAGAGATAGCTGGAGAACTGGCTATCATCTTTGAGTCCTCATTGGCTATGCAGTGAGGGTGGGGGTGTGCTGTAAGATTGGAGAATAGCAAATGTCGTCATTTTGTTTAAAAAAAGGTAATGAGGAGAATCCTGAAAATTATAGACCAGTGAGTCTCATGTCAGTGGTGTGTAAACTATGGAGAAGATTCTTAAGGATAGGGTCTAAGATCACTTGGCGAAGTACGCTCTTTTCAGGGATAGTCAGAGTAAGGTCATGCCTCTTAAGCCTAATTAAGTTATTTGAGGAGGTAACAAAGGAAATTGATGAAGGTAGGGCAGTAGATGTGGTGTACTTGTATTTTAATAAGGCATTTGACATGGTTCCCATAAGAGAATCATTCAGAAAGTCATGAGGCATGGGATCTATGGAACCTTGCCTGTGTGAATGAAAAATTGGCTTGCATGTAGAAAGCAGAGAGTTGTAGTGGACAGAAAGTATTCTGTCTGGAGTTCAGTGAATAGTGGAGTTCTGCAGCGAACTGTCTGGGACCCATGCTCTTTGTATTTTTTTATCAATGACCAAGATGAAAAAGCAGAAAGATAGGTCAGTAAGTTTATGGATGATATGAAGGTTGGAGGAGTTGAAGACAGTTCTGAAGGTTGTCGTGGATTACAAAAGGATATAGATAGAATGAAGATTTGGTCAGAAAAGTGGCAATCCGGGTAACTGTGAGGTGATACATTTTGGAAGGTCAAACCAGAAAGCTGAGTACAGGATTAATGGTTGGATACTTAACAGTGTGGAGGAACAGAATGACCTTGGGTCTCAAGGTTGCAATGCAGATCGATAGAATTGTTAAGAAGGCCTATTGGATGCTGGGCTTCATTAATAGGAGGTACTCAGCAGGTCAAACAGTGTCCTTTATATAGCAAAGGTAAAAATATATAACTGACATTTTGGCCTTCCCAAGGGAAGGTTTATTTCATTTATTGGAGGATTTTTCTCTTTGGAGTGAAGAAGGATGAAAGGAGACTTAATAGTGGTCTACAAATTCCGAGAAACATAGGAGGACAGCCAGTGCTTTTTTCCCAGGGCAAGAATAGCAAACACCAGGTGACATCTATACAAAATGAAGAGAGGAAAGTTTAGGGGAGACATCAGGAGTAAGGTTTTTACACAGAGAGTTGCAGGTACTTAGAATGTCTTGCCAGGGATGGTGGTGGAGGCTGAAACATTTATGGCATTTAAGTGACTCAGACAGGCACATGGATGAAAGAAAATAGAAGGCTACGAGGTAGGAAGGGTTTACTATTTTTTGATAGATGATTGGTCGGTACAATATCAAAGGACGAAGGGCCTGTACCATGCTGTTATGTTCTATATTTGGGTTATATTTGCAACATGAGATAATGTATTGGGAAGCGTGTGGCTCTCACATGACAGCATTGCCCCCCTACCTAGTCAAAGGACACAACAGCTGCCAATCAAGATTTGGTTCTGCCCTATCCATTAGGGCACACCTTGCTGTTTTATCCACGTAAGTTATCTGGACTGCATTCTCCAGCCTGCCTATACTTGGTCTTGGACCAGTGGCTGTTGTAATTGGATTAACCCTCCTGGCACTGAACCATTTAACCTCCTAATGATCTGGGTGGACCCTCCAGCACTATAAAGGCATCATGTGTTCTTTGTTCTCTCTCTTTGCCAGCTTGGGGACCACCCTGCTTCACTCCAGGCCTAGAAATGTGGAAGGGCACTGGAGAAACTGTTGGTAAGATATGCACTGTTAAAAGGGTTGGGAGCATTTAATTAGTGTCCCTTGTAGCAGAGAGCTGTGCCTGTACTGAGTCGAGGGGTGGTGGAGCATCGTAGTGATTTTTCCTTGATCATTGTATGCACCAGTTCATTGTGTGTGTGTGTATTTTGTTCCCATGCTATTTTCCCAACGTTCGTTACTAATTGTCCACTATTACTTTCCCATGACTGCTGTAAACTCTGTGTGTGTGTGTGTGTGTGTGTGTGTGTGTGTGTGTGTGTGTGCGTGCGCGCTGCACCTGTTACCATTTCCCACACTTACCTTCTGTAAATAAAATCCTTACCCATCAAAACTGTGTGTCCAGAGTCCTTGCCTTTGAGACCTACCAAACCTGTTTCCTCACTCACAATAGTTAAGTGCTGATGTGGAGCAAAATTGTAGTTGTTTACTTGTATTTGTACATCCATTGATGTTTGCTGGGCAGTGCAATTTACTGCAGTATTTAATGTCTGTTCCCTAACAACTTAAAAATCAACATGCAGTACATGTAATTCTATTTGTTATGAATGACACAAGGTTCACTTAAAAGTAAATAGTTCTTTCTGATGGGGAAGTGGGTCACAAAATGACAATTCTTTAACATTCTTTTATCACAATATTGAGCTTTTCCATTCTGTTATAACAAGTGCAAGAACCAATTATCCAAGCAATCAGCATTAATTCCAGCATGGAACCAATCTTTCCCATTCAAGTTTGGTACCACTTATTCCTACACTAACAAACAATTTGATTTTTAAAAAAATGAAATCGATAGTTTAGATTCAGCTTGTGCTTTTTTAAATAATGTGGCTTCTGCTGGCAATATTACACTTGCTGCCCATTCCAAGTGCACTGTGTACGTTTGGAGAAAACTATTATTCGTGTAACAAATAGACCAACCTAGGTAGGGGTGGCAGATGTATTACTCTGAAGGGAGTTGATGACTGAGCTAGGCTTTTTTTCTTCTTCTTTGGCTTGGCTTCGCGGACGAAGATTTATGAAGGGGTATGTCCACGTCTGCTGCAGGCTCGTTGGTGACTGACAAGTCTGATGCGGGACAGGCAGGCACGGTTGCAGCGGTTGCAAGGGAAAATTGGTGGGTTGGGTTTGGGTGTTGGGTTTTTCCTCCTTTATCTTTTGTCAGTGAGGTGGGCTCTGCGGTCTTCTTCAAAGGAGGTTGCTGCCCGCCGAATTGTGAGGCGCCAAGATGCACGGTTGGAGGCGAGATCAGCCCACTGGCGGTGGTCAATGTGGCAGGCACCAAGAGATTTCTTTAAGCAGTCCTTGTACCTCTTCTTTGGTGCACCTCTGTCTCGGTGGCCAGTGGAGAGCTCGCCATATAACATGATCTTGGGAAGGCGATGGTCCTCCATTCTGGAGACGTGACCCACCCAGCGCAGTTGGGTCTTCATCAGAACCTTAAGTTAAAGAATTCTTTCATTACCCTTTTATTTAGTTCCAGCTCAAAAATAACCATATTTATTGTATTTACATTCTCATCATGGTGGGATTTGAATTCCCAACTTCTGGATTGCTTTTCCAGGATCACAAATGCAAGTCTATTATTACTACTGTCTTCCATTTTTCCTATAAAGACTTGAAGGATCCCTTACAGAATTATTTAAATGAAAGAACTGTAGAAAATTTTGACATTTTACCCATCAGTCAACTAATATCTATTTTATTTTGAACCAGCAGATTATTACTAGAATTGTATGGCATCCTGGATCAGAGCAGTTCCAGCAGGGCCAGATTAAGATAGTGTGGAGTCTGTAGCATTTGATATAAAGTGTCCTAAATTTAAAAAGTACACAAAAAATTTAAAACTCATAAATTTATGCCTGTGTGTGCGATACTTAGTCCAGGTTTGGACTACCTGTTGTTATAAAAAGCCTTTTTTATAACAACAAGCTATAGTCTATATTTGTGCAAAGCAATTTTAAAAAATGTATTTCCACATGGTTATGTATCGCATGCACAGGCACGGGATATCTTGTGAGTGAACAGATTGTTAAAATACATTCCTAATCAAAATGTGTACATTGGAGATAAGAACATTGAATTGAAAAGACAAAATAAAAAGTTGTATTTTAGAATTCAAAGGTTTCTGTCTGCTATTTTTAATTTTTGAGTTGAAACTTTCACATACCCCTGGGCATGGGTAAACTGAGTGGTGAAGATTCACTGCTTACAATTTACAGGACTTCTTTGGCATCTTGCAGAGGCAGGAGGGAGCAATGGCCGACTTCATTTCTCTTAATCCCCCATGCAGCTGGAACCGCTCTGCTGGTGCCAGGGAAACGCAGAGCAGTTCCAGCTGCGTGGAGGATTATGGGTAATGCAGATGGCCATTGATATCACACTCCCTTTAATTATTGTGTTAAAATGATAACCCTGATTAAAAGTTGAAGGCAGAATTGCACTTTAGTTATGGAGCAAGCTTTGAGCACAGGGCCCTTGGAAATGCAGGACCCAGTAGCATATGCTGCTTTTGCTGCTATGTTAATCTGGCACTGAGTTCCAGGTTAGCGACCACAGTTGAAGAGTAAATGAGCCAAGGTGTAAATTTAAATACAGGGCAACAGAATTTTGTCAAGGTAAGCATTTGTTTCGTTAAAAGAAAACATTTGGGGTTTTAGGTTTGATTGGGGTGATGGACAAGGTCTCCGGTAGAAGGTGAGAAGATTTCCCAGTTTGGTTGTCTCTTTTAGAGTATGCCCTGCATGGCCTTACAAAGTGAAAAATTGTGTTGGCTGCTGCAATTGAGGCCTTTTGCTGAGATAGGTGCTTCCAGATACCTTGTAGTTAAGGCAACCAATGTTAAATTTGGAGAGTTGTCTATTTCTTTGTTGTGTTTCTGCTGTGCTACTTTTAGTTTAATGGAGCATATGTTTTTTATATGCGTGAGGCCCTAAAAGAGGTATCAGCTATGGTGAGACAACTTAAATTTTGTTTGACATTAATTTGAATCAAACAGGCCCAAAGTGCACAACATCAGAATAATTGCAGACTAGAAGAAAGAGGGACTAGGAACTGCTAATTAGATGGAACCAGTTTTCCAATGATGTCACCATCTGAGGGTGCAATGTGCTCCCAGTCTATTCCTCCTCTCAATGCCAATGAAAGCTGTCCAATCACAGTTTTCGTCAAATATAATAAGAAGTGTGAAAGGAGGAGACAGTGCCACTGTATGTTTAAACAGTGCATTCCTAATGGCACTGGATGAGCACTTGTTCTGAAGCTGTTGTAATTGAAGTATTTGCACAATCACGTGATGGCAGGTCATCACTGCAATATGCTTTGGCAGGTATTAGGTAGGAACAGAGAAAAACAAGTCCTTCATTCTGTGGGTCTAAGCAAAATTCTACAAGTTTCTAAGTACATACATAACAGGATGCTTCAGCATCCACAAGGTCATGGCTGGTTTTATCTCGATGTCAGCTTCATTTTACTGCCTATTCCCATAATCTTTAACTCCTTAATGTCAAAATAAATCTCAGAATTGAAAATATTTAATAACTGAAAAACAGAAATGGCTGCAAATGTAGTAAATATACAGAAATTGCTGGAGAAACTCAGCAAGACCCACAGCAATCATAGGCAAAGATGTATAACTCACATTTTGGGCCTGAGGTCTTTATCAAGGTATGAGTAAAAAGCAGGAGGATGGAAGAAGGGACAGGGGGAAGAGCATAGACCAACAGCTAAGAGGGCATAGGTGGACATGGATTCTCCTCTCCAGTTCCCCTCCTCTTGCCCCTCTCTCTTTCCCTATCCTTTTGTCTCCTTTCTTCCAGCTCGGCATTCACAGAGCTACCCCTCCCCTGATCAATTCTCAGCTTTTCTCTCCTACCCTCTTATCATGTCTACCAATGGCCTCTTGGTTGTTGGCTTATGCTCTTCCCCCTGCCCCTTCTTCCTTCCTCCCCACACCTTTTTATTCTTGCCTGCTTGTTACTTATACCATGACTAAGGGCTCAGGCCTGAAATGTTGGGTCTATATCTTTGTCTACTATGGCTGCTGCAGGACTTGCTGAGTTTCTCCAGCAATTTTGGGCATTTACAGTATTCAGTAATTTAGTTTTCTGGAGTAGCAAATGACAAAGATTAACAACTACCTGAGAGAAAAATAAGTAATCATTTTCATCCTTAATGGGCAGCAGTTTGTTTTGAACCTAAGTGCCAGTTAATGATAATAACTTTATTGTCATTTACATTGTACAATGTACATATTCACCAGAATTCTAACTTGCTGCAGGCAAACAGGTATTTCATTAGTTAAAAACAATGGCAGTAGTGAACACTGAATTAAAGTGAAAAGAGATAATAACTACAAAAGATAGAAAGATACAAAACATTAGACATAAGAACATAAAAAAACAGAAGCAGGAGTAGGCCATCCAGCCTGTCGAGCCTGCTCCCTCATTCAATGTGGTCATGGCTGACATGATGATAGACTCATCTCCACCTATTTGCCTTTTCCTATAACCCTTAATTCCTTTCCTATGTAGAAATATATCCAACCTTGTCTTAAGTATATTTACTGAGGAAACGTTTATTGGAAAACCTTCACAGTTACCATAGTGCATAAAAAAGAGTGCAGACAGTCCTCTTATGGTGCCAGAGTAGCCCAAAATTACTGTAACAAGACAAGGTTCAAGAGCCTGATAACCATTGGAAAGAAACTATCCTTGAACCTAGAGGTGTTGGTCTTCAGGCTTGTTAGGTCTGCTTTGTTCATGAATGAGTGAGTCAGACACCAGACTGAGTTGAAATCGAGGTTCTTTGTTCTTTATTGCCGGATTGTAACACTTGCAACTAACAGTGTTAGTTGGAGAAGGCGCATTCTGCCGTTATCAGCAAGTGGTGTTTTTTTTATACCTCAGGATACGTACTTAGTAAATTATCATACCATGACATTGTCCAATGAATAAACTGTTGCTATCCTTCTCTGTTAGTCTGCTGCACATCATTCTTGTTAGTGCAAAGCTTATCTTGAGTGTACAAGGTCACATCTGCATTCTGTTACTCCTTAGTACTGGGTGACTCCTTCTCCGGTCCCATCTCATGATGTTTTTACCTTACAGGCTTCTGTATCTTCTACCCGAAGGTAGCAGAGAGAAGAGGTTGTGACCGGGGTGATGGTAGTCCTTGTAGCTGCTATAATTTCCACGGTATACACATAAACAAAAGAATACACTCACTCATTCTTCAGTACAAAATGGAGTTGACTCTCTTTATTCTTCTCAGCCACAAATAATGAATTCTTCTTCCGACAAAACACCACACAGCCAAACCTAGCTGACCTTTTCTTTCACTCTGCCACACAGGTGATCATGATGCTCTCAATCTCCTCTTCCTGCGTCCGAGATCCATCACAGTGAACACAGCCTTCTGAATTGACCAGCGCAAGCATGCTACTGCCCCCGCGTGCCGCTCCTGGTACATCATCAGCGGCAACCAGCACTGGTCCCGACATAGGTAAGTATGCGACCACGACAGGACCCCACCCCCCCCCCCCCAACTTCCAAGTTATGCAAGGAGGCAATTGATTGGATTGTCCCACTACATACATAATGGTCTGGATGATTGACAGTCTGGCCCGACCTCATCTGGTACTGCAAGACGGGCAGGGTATGCTCCAATTGGCAGGGGCGCGACTGTTCCTTTGACATTGGCAGCAATGCAGAACATGAACTGTTGATATAAGCCAGCTTCAATCTGTCAATTGAGACTGGCCAAGCTTTCCCATTCCTGCGAATCACAAAAGTCTTCGGGTGACAGATGACTTCAAAATGTCTGACGTAAATGGGTTGAGGTGGTCTGCCAACAGCGTCATGTCGAAGGAACATGTGTACAGGATTGTAAATTATCCGGCATATATAGTGCAGGTGATGCATGTCTCATAGGTGTTGGTCTGAGCAATCGCATGCTTTCCTAAGAACAGTCGACATAACTCACCAAATTATAGAAAGCTGTCCCTGGATCACCAGGCTGAGTCAGTATGGTGCCATATAAAGTACCATTTATGCTACTGAACATCCAAGATCCATTTTTACCGCAGTATGCACGCCAAGGAGAACCATGGGCAAACGCTCACTCCACAGAGATGCATCAACACCTGCTATCATTGCTGCTTTCAATTGACGGTGGAGATGATCAATGAGGCTGTTGTCCTGTGAATGATAAGCTGTAGTTGAATGCGGGTAATGTCCAAAAGATCAGTGAGATTCCCTGAACCGGACCGCCTCATCTTCACAATGGATATCCAATCCCTTTATACTTCTATACCCTATACAGAAGGCCTTAAAACACTTTGCTTCTTCCTGGACCAGAGGCCCAACCAGTCACCCTCGACCACCTCCCTCCTCCTCCTGGCAGAAATTATCCTACTCTAAATAACTTCTCCTTTAACTTATCTCACTTCCTCCAAATGAAAGGAGTAGCTATGGGTATCCACATGGGTCCCAGCTATGCCTGCCTGTTTGTTGGTTTTGTGGAATCACACATGCTACAAGCCTACACAGGCAAGACCCCTCAACTCTTCCTCCGGTGTATCAACAACTACATCGGGGCTGCCTCATGCACTTGCGGTGAGCTTGTTAACTTCATCTACTTCATGTCTAACTTCCTCCCTGATCTCAAACTCACCAGTTCATCTCCGATAACACTCTCCTTTTCCTGGATCTCTCTGTTTTCATCTCGGGAGACATATATTACAAACCCTCTAACTCCCACAACTACCTTGACTATACTTCCTCACACTCTGTCCCCTGCAAGGATTTCATCCCCTTCTCTCAATTCCTTCGTTTCCTCTGCATCTGTCCCCAAGATGAGGTCTTCCAGTCTAGATCTTCCAAAATGTCTGCCCTTAAACAAACATGGCATCCCCTCCATCACTATCAACTCAGACCTCACCCACATCTCTGTTTCTCGCTCATCTGCCCCTAGATACAACAAACATAGAATCCCCATCACCCTCACCTACCACCCCACCAGCCTCCGTATCTAACACATTATCCACTGGAATTTCTGGCACTTACTACAGGATCCCACCACCAGACAGATCTTTCCTGCTCCTCCCCTTTTGGCCTTCCGCAGGAACCGCTTCCTCCGTGATTCCCTTGTGCACTCATCCTTCCCCACCAATCACCCCACCCAGGCACCTTCCCCTATGGCTGCAGGAGGTGCCACACTTGTGCCAACACTCCTCTCTCATCACAGTCTGGGGCCCCAAACAGGCCTTTCAAGTGAAGCAACACCTCACTTGTATATCCACAGGACTTGTTTACTGCATCTGGTGCTCCCTTTGTGGCGTTCTTTACATTGGAAAGAGCGGTTGCAGATTGGGAGATTACTGAGCATCTCCTCTCCATCCGCAACAACAGCGACCTCCCAGTAGCCAACCATTTCAATACTGAGTCACACTCTTGTGCTCACATGTTTGTCCATGGCCCTGACCACCTGCAGATTGGAGGAACAGCACCTAACCTTCCATCTTGGATGTCTCTACTTGTTAAACGTCTTTTTTTTCCCTTCCCCCTTTCCTGTCTTTCCAGTTCTCCCCTCCCTTCCCCACCCAGCCATCCCTCCTCCCCTCTTAGCTGCTGTCCCTTCCGTCATCCACCTATCATCTCCTGCCTTTGCAACCCTCCTCCCTTCTTAACCTCAGACGCTTCCCAGCATTCTTTCATATCTTGATGAAGAGCTCAAGCCCAAAATACAGTGAAACCTCATTGGAACGTGATTCGTTAATCTGCAGAATTGCTTATAGCACGGGTGTCTGTGGACTCCAAACTTTGCAAATTTTGAAAGTGTTAATCTGCATAAATTACCTCCATTATCACGAATCTATTTACTTCTCACCTATTTAACACCGCGCTTGATCAAATCCGAGGCGCTCTAGTATTTGCCAAAACCCTTTCCTGCTCACGGTGTCAAAGGCTTTGGTGAGGTCAACAAAGGTGATGTAGAGTCCTTTGTTTTGTTCTCTGCACTTTTCTTGGAGCTGTCTGAGGGCAAAGACCATGTCAGTAGTTCCTCTGTTTGCACGAAGTACAAGGACTGCTTAAATAAATCTCTTGGTGCCTGCCACATTGACCACCGCCAGTGGGCTGATATCGCCTCCAACTGTGCATCTTGGCGCCTCACAGTTCGGCGGGCAGCAACCTCCTTTGAAGAAGACCGCAGAGCCCACCTCACTGACAAAAGACAAAGGAGGAAAAACCCAACACCCAACCCCAACCAACCAATTTTCCCCTGCAACCGTGCCTGCCTGTCCCGCATTGGACTTGTCAGTCACCAACAAGCCTGCTGCAGACGTGGACACACCCCTCCATAAATCTTCGTCCGTGAAGCCAAGCCAAAGAAAGAAAGAAGAATGATCAAATAGTGCCGCATTAATTATGTTCTTTTGTTTGGCTCAACTTGTGAAAATTTAACTGCAAGTACAGATCAAGAATCACTATATAAAGCCCTGGTGCTGGAAGTCACATCATCAGAATCTCATCATCTCTCAGAATCTCATCAGAAACAACAACAAAGCGCAGAAATGCAAAATCAAAATGAGCAAGAGAAAGTTCTACAAGATCAATGATAAGTAAAATCTGAATTTGTAGCTTTAAAAAAAGAAATAGATCCAGTTAGTTTGCCCAAGAAGTCAACAGTATGGAGCTTTTGATTGGTCGATAAAACGGAAACGACCTTGTTAAGACATCCCCGGGCCAATCAGCATCCACGTTATATATTGCTTTGATCCGTAACGGTGACTCCTTTTAGGTCGTCATTTTGAAGGAAAATATTGGGAAAAACTCCATTTTTCTTTAAAATAAATTGATTAAAATTCAGAATACGCTTGCTTTCTTTCATTGAAATTGTTAGTTATAGATAGCATATCCTTCAAAAACTGGTAATATTTGGGTTTGATTATCCGTGGACACTCTGACATATATGCATCTGTTCCGCAACCCGGCTGTAACGCGGTATGAAATCTTGGACCCCAACTACCGTGTTCTAATGAGGTTTTACTGTATTGGTTATGTAATTCCACCTTTGTTACATAAAGGACACTTTGACCTGCTGAGCTTCTCCAGTATTTTGTGTTTTTTAGATAGAAGTTGGTGGTCTGTTCCTCTTCTTGATCGCTACAAGAATATCGTTGATATAGACATATACTGAATCCAGGCTGGAGAGTACGTGCTCCATAACCCACTGGAATGTCTGAGCTGCATTCTGCAAACCAAATGGCTTGTGAAGAGACTCAAATGTGCCGAAAGGTGTAATTACCACTGTCTTGGCAACATTGGAAGGCACCACCAGAACTTGACAGTAAATTTTTGCAAATACATGCTTGCTGTGCAGATTCTCTGAGAAATCTTGTAAATGGGAAATGTTGTATTGGTTAGGCACGTTGGAATTGTTGAGTGCACAATAATCACCACAAGGCCATCAATCCCTAGGAGACTTCTTCAGAACCATGTGCAATGGCAACATCTAGCAGCTGTCAGATCTGCGAACAATCCCCAGCTCCTGCATGTGGTCAAATTTTGCTTTCGCGATTTTAATACAATCCAGGGATAATCCACGAGCCCTGCTCTGAAACCGGGGATCCTGGGTCTCTATGTGGTGGGTTACTGTGTTTTTAATGTCTCCATGGTGATACAATGGGGGTCACTAGGCTAGGGAAACGCTTGAGAAATGCTCTGAAAGGAGCCAGGTTGGAAGCTTGTCAGGCTGGTGACGACATTGCAGAAACAACAAATGCAGATCACTTGCATACAAGTGCTGTGGTCCACAACACAGCAATTCTTTAAATCCACCAGCAATGAAAAATGTAACAGAAATGCACCCTCAAAATGGAATTTGTCACATTTGCAACTGTTAAAAACCCTCTGAAATGGTTTGTTGAAACCAAAATGCAGAGTGAGTGATCTCTGGCCATATGTTTGAATGTGAGAATCATTCGTGACCGAATGCGTGACATATTAAAGTGTCTGCACTCTTCAGGGGTTGGAAGGGAACCACAAAAATTTCTGCACTGAAATTAACAAGAAATTGAACACCCAAGAGACAGTATTTGAGGAAGAGATGTAGGCCAAAGTGCCTATGGCAGCAGTTGCCTTACTACTAGGCCTGGTCGTTTCCCATCTGCCATTTGTAGAAGTCGCAAGGTGTCTGGCACAAGCAAGCGGCAGCACCAAATATCCAATGCTTTCAACAAATACATCATCCGTCACCTCTGCCACATCCTTGACCAGCACAATTCCCTACTAGGCCAATGGGAGTAATTCTTTTGGGTGGTCAAAGTCTGGACCTGCGTAGTTAGTGCTGCCTTTGCTGCTCCAATTCAATTATCTTTGGTTGATAAGGTACAGCAGTTGACAAGGTGCAGAAAACTATTGTTTCAACTCTGTTTGCTCTTGCTGACTGGGGGAGTGGCCAATGCTTCTAACTTTATTGCAGAGGTCGTGGATATAACAAGATCGACATCTTGCCAACTCATTGAGGGTGGACGTGCAAAAGACGCTCTCCAAGTGTCTCTGATCTCAATGGTGTGAACATTGGAGGAATGTCTTTTTCCCCTTCAATAGGGTCTGCCCCAGCTGGCCTGCACCATCTTCTCAGCATCTGTGATGGCTTCCTATCCCCTCGATTGTTGTCATCTAGCAATTCAGCAATATGAGCCTCCTGAGATGGTTGAGAATGCTGCAGAATAGCAGCCTTAAAGATGTTGTATGGGAGGGTATCGGCTGGATTAACTAGAATATCTTCCACTTCACAGGCAATCTGCTCTGGAAGATGAGCCACAAGTAAACTGAATTTTGTCTTCTGTTGGGTGGTAAAAGCCTGGATCTGCTTAGTTACACTGAGGGTGGAGAAATGTGCCTCAAGGATTGTGAATCATGCCGGAGCATTGTTAATAAAGAGGGGGGAACCTCCAGCTGGACCTCCCTGACTCTCCTGTGAGGGGGTTTATCCTCATTCCTTTCCATTTTTGCCTAGAAGGTGCTGCAAATCCTTGGGGTCACCGCTTGAAGCTGCTATAATTTATCTGGTATATACACAAATGAAAGAATGCACTCACTGGTTATTCAATACAAAATGGTGTTGACTCTCTGTTTTCTTTTCAGCCACAACAATGAATTGTTTCTCCCAAAAAACACCACCCAGCCAAACCTCTTTGACCTTTTATTGACTGCCCCGTGGGTGATCTTGACACTCTCAATCTCCTCTTCCTGTGTCCGAGATCCATCACAGTATACGCAGCCTTCTGAGCTGATGCACGCAGTGCGCTACAAATCCCATGTGTCTTCCCAGATTCTTCAGCAGCGATAGGCACTGCTCCCGACGCAAGTAAGTACATGACCGTGACATCCTTTATGATGTTGGCTGCCTCCTTGAGGCAGCACCTCACATAGGATTCTTCCGTCGATGGGAAGTTGAGGTCTGTAATGGATCTGGCTATATTTGCTACCTTTTTCAGTCTTCTGTATTCCTGGGCAGTCAAATTACCAAACCATTCAGTATACTTTCCAGAGTGCACCTGTAGAAGTTTGATTTAGTGTTTGATGACATGCCAAATTTTCTCAGACTTCTTGGAAAATATAAGCATTGTTGTACCTATTTCACTGTTGCCTTGATGTGCTGGATCCAGGAGAGATCTTCTGATATATGGACTTAGAGAAATTTTAATGTACCAACCCTATCCACCTCCGTCCCATCAATGCAAACATGTGTGGGGATTCTTGATTTCTCCTTCTTAATATTAACAGTAAGATCTTTTGTCTTGAACATGTTGAGAGCAAGATTGTTGTTCTGGTGTCACCCAGTTGCCATCCTGTATACTGACTCATCATTTTCAGTTATTTGCCCAACAAGATTAGTGTCATGACTGAAACTTAGTTACACAGGTTGTGTGTACAGAGAATAGAACAGGGGTGTAAGTACATAGCCTTGGGGTGCCTCTGTGGTGATGGTCAACAAGGAGGAGGTGACGTTGCTAATTCACATTGAGTGGGATCTGTCAATGAGGAAGTCATTTCTTTAAAGATCCAATTGCAGATGGACTAACAGATTCCAGATTCCTTAGTATTGACACAAGTTTTGCTGGTATTATGGTGTTGAATGCCAAGCTGTGGTCAATGAACAACAGCTTGACATAGATGTTCTTGTGGTCCAAGTGGTCTAATACAGAGTGGAGGGCCAGTGCGATGGTGTTGGCCATTGACCTGTGATAAAGATAGGTAACTTGAAGTGGGTCCAGGTCCTTCTGAGATGGGAGTTTACCTGCTTTATACAAACCTATAAGGAGAAAGATTCTTTGAGCATCAACCCTTCCAAGTTTCCTCAGAATTTATATTTCAAAGCAATCATTTAAACTTTAATGAGAACATCCTTTCCATGTTAAATAATCTCTTCACTCCCAAAATCAGTCTAGTGAAACCTTTCTGAACTGTCCCCCAATGTAGTCTCTCCTCCTTAGTTATATGCACCATTGTGGCTGCAGTCCCACCAACAGTCTGTACATGCAATGAGTTGGAATCACCACCCTTCCAAACAGAGTTACTTAAATATAACTTCTGTAAAATGTGGATACATTTCCCAATAAAATGGGATTAATTTTCCAACAAAATGGTGTGAGTTGAGAAAATTACTCAATAATAATCCTGTACTGAAATCCAAAACTATTGCAGGCTCCAGGCATTTTTAAGGAGGCTGTGGGAGGGAAACTACTCAACTGTTTCTATTCTGGCCAGGACTTGCAGTGTCACAGACATTGTCTTATGTTAATGTTCCAGATAACTATAGGAGTGACCCAACTGAAAAGCAAATAAAAAGCAGTTTGTCAGTGCACAATGCCATTGATATTAAATTACTACCTTGAGACTTCCTGGAAACCTTCCAGTGTATGATTTACAAAGTACATAAAAGGGAAATAAATATGTATAAATATTTCTCTAATCTTTTTGATCGATTTGATTGATTGAATTTTATTGGGTAGAACATGAAAATTTTATTTCCCATTTTGTATTCGAAAGGAAGATTGGGTTTTACAGTTTCATTCAGCATTGTTTAGGAATTTAAAGCATAAGGCAGTCATTTAAAAATAAGTTTCAATGTATTTGGTAAATGTTACTGGATAGCTGATAAGTCATGGTTATTACATTTCTATATTAATCATTTGATTTATTTGTCCACATTTTCAGCACCCGAGTTCAGGGGTTTTCATTATGTACCATTTGTACCATTTGCCACAAGGTTAATCCAGCAAAGAATTGCATAAAAGTTTAAGAGGTTAAAAAAATGTGTATGAAATGGAATACTGTCTGGGTCATGTAACTCTCAGAATGGGGCCTCATTAGCTTGGAAATTAAATAACAGAAAGAACAGTCATTAACCAGTAATGAGTTCGTGGAATTTCAATATAAAGTTTGCTGTAATATTGCAGAGTGACATTTAACTAACATCTTAACATAATTGTGCAGCTACGTATTTATCTGAACATGTAAAATCCTTCTCTGCATCTCATCTTTTATGTCCCCTTGTCTAATGTAATTGGGTGGTAATAAAGGAAGGGAAGGACATCAAAATCAGCTGAGAACTTGTGTTGCCACCAATTTGTTCTGTTCTTCAACAAAAATCGAGCTTGTGAGGGACATTTAAACTTCTCATGTTTTTCATTGAGATATAACGCTCCCTAACGTAAAACCATCTTACGCCAACTCCCTTTCTGACAACCTTCCATGAACTCTGCAGTCCTCTATTTCTATTTTCTCATGCACTCATGATTTTAATTCCTTTACCATTGTCAACCATGCTTTCACTCCAGGCTCTGGATTTATACGCCTTGGCAACTTTACTGTTCTCTTTCTCCCTCTTAAGACCCTCCTTCAGATGTCTTTTGTTGTTCTTGTCATGTGTCCTAATTATCCCCTTTCTGATGCAGTATCTGATTCTGTTGGTATTGGGACTAGTTGCTCTTGTAAAAGGTATTAATTAGTATGGGAGTTTATTGTCACATATATAAATACAATATACAGATGCACCAACATTCTTTCTTGCTGTTACCACACAGGTACACAAGATATACCAACTACTATGATATAAATTGAATTACCACAATATACCATGAGACAGAAAAAGAGATAATAAATATAAAAGAATGGGCCAATAAATATTCACAGTTGCAATTAGTACAAATTAAAAGTATCGTTTCAATAGTGCAGACAGATCATTTGGAGGTCCCAAAGTATTGCTAAGTTAATATGGGGTGGTCAAGACCATGATGACTGTTGGAAAATACTCTACTTGAACCTAGAGGTGCTGGACAACAGTCCTTTGTATCTTCTGTTTGAAGGTAACAGTAAGAAGAGATTGTGACCAGAATGTTGGGGATCCTTCATGATGTCAGTGCCCATTTGGCTAAGTTTGCCACTTGTTGCAGCCTTCTGCATTCCTGGGTATTCATATTTCTAATCCAGGCTATGATGGAACAGTCAATATACTTTCCACAATAAATGTGGAACTTTGACACAGTATTTGATGACATACCAAATCTTGTTATAAAGTTGATCAATTGGTATGTCTTCTTTACTTTTGCCTTGTGCTGGCTTCAAAAAGGGTCCTCTGATATGTGAATTTTGAGGAACTTGAGGGTACTATCCCTCTTTATCACTCTCCCATCAATGTATGGTGTTTGCATGGATGTTTAGCTCCCCTTCCAAACATCCTCAATGAGCTCCTTGTTGAGATAGATTAACGATGCTATTATACCCATGTTGATGTTGAGAGCAAGGCTGTTGATCTGGCACTACATAACCAAATTCTCAATTTCCTTTCTTTATTCTGACTCATCATTTCCAGTTATTTGGCCAACAATGGTGGTGTTGAAAGTGTCTTTAGAGATTCAATTGGTCCCAAATTTAACCAAGTAATTGTGAGTGTAGAGGGAATAAAGTAGGGGACAAAGCACACAGCTTTGAATTGTCCATGTGTTGATGGTCAGGAAGGTGGAGGCGATGGTGCCAATCCACACTGACTGTGATCTGCTGCAAAAGAAGTTGAGAATCTTACTGGAAAGTTCAGAACTGAGTCCAGGGTGCCTTTTGGTTGTTAGTTTTGTTGGTAAGATGGTGTTAAACACCAAGCTGCAGATCTGTGTTAAGGGAGATGGTGTTGTGCAGATTGATGCCTCATTCACAACAGAGCTGCTGCAGTGGAATGTTAGGATTAGCTAGAAATTAATAGCAAATACTAAAGAGTTTTTATGAAGTTGAGGAAAGAGTAAACCAGTGAGTTCAGTAGATGTTTCTGGAAGATGGTGAAGTCATTCCTAATGTTTTATGAAGGAGGCATTTGTTACCAGGACAGAACTTGGCTCTTCCATCTGTTACCCTTGTTCTTCACCATATGGTTTAATAATGTATCTCCATTAATCACTTTACTCTCTGGGCAATTGAAAGTAGATTTTATTTTCTTAAAGTACTGGCAATATATTTCAAAATGTATAAAATGCTCTATACAAAAAGAGAAGCAGATGTGATGTTAACATGATAAATAAGTAAATGTACTGAAGGCTTGTGAAAGAATCACACGTGATATTAATAGAGAATAATGTGGTTACAAGAGTCTAGTTGTTATGTTACTGGACTAAAAATCCAAGGATTTGGATTTGCAATCCATGGAACATAATTTCAAATCCCACAATAGCAGTTTGGAAATACAAATTCATTATTAGAAATTTGGTAACAGTAAAGATGACCACAAAGATTTTGACTGTCATAAATATCCAGAGGATTTGTGATTTTTGTTAAAAAGAACCTGATATCTGCAATCCTTGCCCTATAGAGGCATTTATGAGACTCCAATTCTACACCAAGTAGCTCTGAACTGCCCTGTGAATTAGATGAAGTTGCAATTTCTTCTGGCAACTAAGAACTCACCTAAATCCCAACACTATTGCTGAAGCCCACCTTCAGAAAAATAATTAAAAATCTTACAAAAATGAGGAATGTGTTACTGTGACACTTCTGGGGGAAAAAAATGAAAACTCCATGGTTCATACAGTTATTGAAAGCAAAGTAGTTATGACTGTATTTAACATTCAAATTCAACTGTTTCAATATCTCTAAACATTGTACTGTAATTTTTAAAAACAATTGTTCACATGGTGCAAAATTAAGTCAATGACTTTAAAGCATCAATTAATACCTTTCTAGCTCCTGCAACATTCACATTTGATATTATGTTTGGTGTAATATTAATTCTCTTTTTTAACATGCTAATTTGAGGATTGTGGTTGGGGAACCAAAGGCCCAAGGTTGAAAGCAGAGGCAAGATTTCCTTTGGATGCTTTGTGGTAAAATCATTAATTATGTTAAAGACAGACAGATATTTTTGTCCAAGTGGGGAATCACAACAACAAGGGGATTGGCTAGAAAAATAGCTAGGACTAAAAATAATATAAATGATGGTCTTGTTCAATGGCCTGAACACTCAAGTTCACACTTTGTCAAGAGCTATGGGTGGAGGAGACCACATCAAGGGTGTAAAAGCTCTAAGAGGCACTTCAAAGAATTTCTAACTCTGTCCTTGACACATGTCTGTAACTCCATGTCCAAACTAGCTACCCAGTCCAGAGTGGCCACCACTCCTTGTCAAGAAGAAGTTGTTAAGGTTTTGGATCAATTATAAACAGGACATTGAGACCACTCTGCACCTTGCTGAAATCTTGGAATTTGTTGGAAAGGATAATCAGTCACATAATGGCACAGTTAGAATAGCAGTTAGCACAACACTATTTACAGTGCTAACAACCTGCGTTTAAATCTGCTACAGTCTGTAAGAAGATTGTATGTTCTCCCCATGACTGTGTGGGTTTTCTTTGGGTTCTCCAATTTCCTCCAACCTTCCAAAAAACTTAGGGTGCTTGAAGGTTGATTGGTGTATTTGGGTTGCACTGGCTTGTCAACCAGAAGGGCCTGTAACCATGTTGTATCTCTAAAACTAACATTTAAAAATTAAAATTTAAACTTAAATTTAAAGTTCACAGCTTTATCTCTCAAATCAGGGAAGAGGATAACATGGCAGGGATCTGTAATTGACCACCATCTTCAAGAAAGGAGAAAAACCAGGGCATGCCATGTGATGACATGGGGCTAGATATGAATTCTCTGCTCTCTCCGAAAAAGTGTTAAAAAAAGAGTTAAGAAGCCTGAACTGACTTCAAGAAAATAGAAGAGGAAGCTATCGGAAGGCCTTCAGAAGAATAAAGAATGCCTGCTAAGAAAGATAAACTGACTAGTTACTTTTCAAGAACTTAAACAAGAAAATGAAGCTGATAAAGAAGAGAGGCCTCTTCCTTGAAGAGGGATCCTGGAGCTTTCCGGAAGGAAAGTGCCCGTGATGACAGACCTGGAGCTGGGGAGACTTTGGACATTGCTGTAAAAGGATCCTCTGATAATGGCTGACTGCCACGGGTGAAGAAGTGACACAAAAAAAAAACAGGCAATTTTTAATAAGTTCAAGAAGCCTCCAGCTCGTGATCAGGAGGAGGAGCAGGAAGAAAAAGAAATGTATGTTGAACAGAGAGTTTTGGCCAAAAAACAGGAGAAAACAACTGAAATGAAAAAGTATATGGATTCTTTCCAGCAAACTTTGTTACAGTTAACAATGGAAGATAAAAAGTGTAATAAGGGTATAATTGAAAATAAGGGTTCTACGAAGAAGGTGGAGAGAATGCTGTCTCAAATGGAACAAAAATTTGAAGTGATGGATGTAAATATTAAAGGTAATGAATTTGAAATTCAACATGTTAAAGAGCAAATGAAGAAGGTTCAAACTGAGACGGCTGCAACTAAAGAACAATTAACTAAAAAAATTAATATGTTAGAAAATTTTAGAAGAAATAATATAAAAATTGTTGGAGTTAAGGAAGGCAACGAAGGGCAAGATAATGAAGAGATTTTTATAACGTTGGATTCCGCAAACTTTAGGGGTAACTGAATTTCAAGGAGATATTGAGATTGAAAGAGCTCATCGAGCATTACGACATAAGCCACTACCAGATCAGAAGCCATGTTCAATTCTAGTCAAGTTGCTTCGTTATGAAGTGAGGGAGAAGATCTTGGAACTGGCTGCAAAGCAAGCGAAGGAGAGACAACAATCACCATTGATTTATAATGATAATAAGATTTTCTTTTATCCTGATATAAGTTTAGATTGGTTGAAAAAAAAGAAAATAATTTAATGCTGTTAAAAATGTGCTTATGGAAAAAAGGTTACACTTTTGTTTTAAGGTACCCAGCAGTGTTAAAAGTTTTTGTTCCTGAGGGTAAAAATAGATTTTTTTACAGAACCCAATGAAGCAAAAGTGTTTGCAGATTCGTTGCCTGAGAAAATGAGACGAGAACTGGGAGATATTTCAAGAGAGGAAGTAGAAAGATTGCAGTTGAGGATGTATAATGAAATGATATAAGTTTTAGGTGGAGAGAAAATATTAGAGAAGACAGTTTTTACCTGATAGATCTGTGTAAAAAAAAATGAATTGATTACTGTAAGTTTGAGTAGATTTGAAGGAATAAGAGATAGTATCATTTCGGGAGAGTTAGTATGAGCCTGGCCTCCACGGAATCTAGTGGGCAGGTGTGGTTTTTGATCACAATTCTTATAGATCAGGTGTATAAAGACACACTGTTGTTACAAGCCCAAAGGACCCCAAAATCCAGCAGCAATAGACATTCACCAAGACAAGTAGTTACTTCAACAAAAGTTGTTTTTAATGATCTTTAAACATGAAAACAGAATCAAACTTTAACTTATCTCTATACTTAGCTACCCCAAATTAACCCCCTTCTAATTCTAAGCACACAAGTATGGTGTGTGTGTAAATTTAAGAGAAGTTCTTTGGTTCACAGTTCAATTTCACTTCTCCTTCTTTCAAATTCACTGGTTGCAGGCAATTCTGATACTGTGCACAGAATTTAACATGTATAAAGTTCACCAGGCTTTGGTGTTCAAAAGGTAAATGTTTACCACTCAGGAAGTTTCTTGTAGGGTTTGCAGAGAGAGAGAGATTTGTTGTTCCAGGATTTCCACAACTGAGGTACCACCATTAGTCACCTCAATGTCTCGCTGATGAAACTTGCCCCATCAGGGTTATCCAGATGATAACCTATTTCTTTCAGGCTACCACAAAGTTCCTTTCTGTTCCACTTATTCCAAGAGAAACATCAGATGGATAGCACTGCCAGCGATCCGCCACTCTGGAGCTTTCTGTTTCCCACCAGCTTTTCCTGGCTTGTTTCAGCCGTGACTGTTCAGTCTCTTTCAGTGTTACATACACACTGGCTGATAGAACTTGTCTTTCTCTCTCCAACTCCCAACTGCTAGAAAACCCATGTGACTCTCTCACTTGCAAAAACCCCCACCTTCTTCAGCAAATAACAGAAGTTCTCCATCTTGGACAAGCTGTTGTCTTAGATAAACAAAACCCAGGAGTGACCTTTCTGTGGACACTCTGTAGTAATGTCAGAAGCCTTGTAGTTATTCAGCCAGCCAGCCAGCCTCCAATTCAAACAATGGTCTGTTCATTTCATGACATCATTTCAATTAGCACCTATTTGTGAAATGTACATAGCATTCTCCATTGTTTCTGCAAAGTTCACTGAATATGAATTCTTCAGTCTTTCAAATTAGATCTGTTTTAAAATGTGTGTATGTATGTAACCTACTCTAATCTTACCAAATTCTCCCAATATTTATCCATTGCACTGTTAATAATGTATGCCTGGGGAGGGGGGTGTAGGGTTTCTTTTCTTTTCTTAGTTTCCTTTCTTTTTTCTCTTTAATACACCTAAATGTAATAATTGTATTATGAAATATTTAGTTAGTATTTTGGATGTAGGAGGAGTGGAGATGGAAAGTTGGATGATTATTGGATTTTATGAGAGTTTAGATATCTGATAAATTGAATTTTATTAGTATTAATATTAATGGGATTCAGAATCAAATAAAGTGGAAACAATTATTAATTTATATGAAAAAACAGACATCTTTTTTTACAGGAAGCACATTTGTTGGAAAAAGAATATCAAAAATTTAAAAAAGATTGGGTAAGAACAATATCTTTTAACTCTAAGGCTAGAGGTACAGCAATATTAATTAATAAAAAATTACCAGTTAAAATATTGGATATTAATGTAGGTGTAACAGGGAGATAAGCTATGGTGAATTGTCAGATTTATTTGGAACAATGGACCTCAATGAATGAATATGCATCAAATGTAGATGAAGGCAAATTTATGCAAGATATCTTTATGAATTTATCAAATCCCAAGAAAAAAGTAATATTGGGAGGGGATTTTAATTTTGCTTTAGACCCTAAATTAGATAGATCGAGAGATAGAATAATGAAAAATAAGGTAGCAAAAATGGTAACAGATTTGATGAAAGATATGGATTTAGTGGATATATGGAGAAAAATCCACCCAAATGAAAGGGATTATGTTTTTAATTTCTGCACAACTTCAATATTGAGTACAAAGAGTGGAATATCAAGTGCGAGTTTTATCAGATCATTCTCCTTTAATTTTGTCTATTTCTTTGGAAGAAGAACAAAAGGTAGGTTATAGATGGAGATTAAATACAATTTTGTTGAAGAAAAAAGAATTTTGTGATTTTATGAGGCAACAGTTAAAAATTTTTCTAGATAATAATAAGGATTCAGTTGAGAGTAAGTTTGTATTATGGATTTCAATGAAGGTACATTTGAGAGGTCAAATAATAAGTTATAATTCAAAAATAAAGAAAGAATATATTAAAGAAGTAACTCAATTAGATAAAGAAATAATGAAATTGGAGAAGGAAATACAAGTACATAAAGATGAGGAGAAGAGAAAATTGATAGACTTGAAAAAATTAAGACTTAATGCTGTACATACTTATAGAGTGGAGAGAGATATAATGAGAACACAACACAAGTTGGGTGAAAGAGCCGATAAAAATTTTAGCATGGCAATTAAAAATGGAACAGATTTCTAGAACAATAACTGCAACTGAGAAATCATCAGGAAATATCATTTATAAAATTCAGGAAATGATAATTTTAATAACTTTTATATAAACTTTATCATTCAGAGTTTTAAGAGAGATGATAATAAAATAAGAGATTATTTGAGACAAATTAAATTTGTTAAAGGAGGATGAAAAGATAAGACTGAGAATTTTTCAGAAAAAGAAGTTTATGAGACTCTAATGCCTCTACAGAATAATTAGGCACCAGGTGAAAATGGTTTCCCACCAGAATTTTATAATGAGTTTAAGGAGTTATTAATACCTGTATTGATGGAGGTATTAGGTCAAATGAAAGAGGTTTATGATCTACCTGAATCTTTTAAAACAGCATTAA
The DNA here is from genome assembly GCF_036971445.1 of Narcine bancroftii. Lineage (NCBI taxonomy): Eukaryota > Metazoa > Chordata > Chondrichthyes > Torpediniformes > Narcinidae > Narcine > Narcine bancroftii. The sequence goes on along the minus strand of NC_091469.1, from coordinate 188,228,377 downwards.
TAACTGTAATTCCATAAAAAGGGAAAGATTGTTTACAGCCTTCTTCATATAGACTTATACATTATTGAATACAGACTATAAAATTGTTTCAAAATTGTTAGCTAATAGGCTAGTTTAATTTTTGCCAAAATTAATAAATTTAGATCAAACTGATTTTATTAAAAATAGAAAAGAAGCAGATAACATAGTTTAATTTTTAAGTTTGGTAAATATAGCACAAAATAGGAAGATTCCCGCAGTAGTGGTAGCATTAGATGCAGAGAAAGCATTTGATCAATAGGAATGGGATTTTTTAATTTGAGACACAATGCTTTTGGGATTCCAAATACTTTTATAAACTGGGTAAAGGCATTGTATGATCAACCAAAAGCAAAAGTTATTATGAATAAATAAATCTTTCAACCCTTTTTGCTTGAAAGGTCTTCTAGACAAGGTTGTCCATTATCAGCCTTTATGTTTGCATTAGCATTTCAATTATTGGCAGAAGTAATTAGAACTGATAATGAAATTAAAGGATTTGAAGTCGGTAATATAGAATATAAAATTAGTTTATTTGCTGATGATGTTATCGTATATTTAACGAGACCAGAAATATCTTTAAATAAGTTGAATGAGAATTAAAAGAGTATGGGTTAGTATCGGGTTATAAAGTGAATGTTGATAAAAGTGAAGTAATGCCTATGGTGGATATGGATTACTCTCAATGTAAAAGATAGACAAAATATAAATGGCAAAATGAAGCAATTAAATACTTAGGAATTAAAATTAATAGAAATACAAGTAATTTGTTTAGACTAAATTATTTGCCATTGTTAAAAAAATTGGAAGACGATTTGAAAAGATGGAAAGATTTACCAATGATATTAATAGGATGAGTGAATTGTATTAAAATAAATATTATTCCAAGAATACAATATTTGTTTCAATCATTGCCCATTCAAGTACCAGAATTTTTCTTTCAAAACTTGAATAAAATAATATGTGAATTTCTTTGAAAAGGTATGATGTCAAGAATTGGTTTAGAAAAATTAATGTGGAAATTTGAACAGTGTGGACTAAGACTACCTAATTTTAAGAATTATCTTAAACAGCTCATTTGAGGTTTTTGTCCCCCTGTTATCAATGGGATGAAAAACCAACTTAGATTCAAATAGAAATTAATAAAATTGGTGAAACTATTCCTGAGTTAATTTTGTATAAATGGAATAGTGAGTTGTTTAAAGGAACTGAAGATTTTTCCGTATTGAAATATATTTTAAACATATGGAATAGAATTCATATTGAGAGAGGAATTAAAAATTTCAATGACCAAATATGTTGTTAAAACAAAATCAACTTCTTCCTTTTTACTTTGAATAATTCTTTATTTGATAATTTGTATAGTAAAGGTTTACACAGAATAAAAGATTGTTTCTTAGGATCTTTTTTCTTAACATTTGATCAATTAAAAGTTAAATACAATATACATAATAATATAATTTTTGCATATTATCAATTAAAAATGTATTTGAAAAAGAGACTGGAAGCAGATTTGAGACTCCCTAAACAAAGTCAATTTGAAGATATAATTAGATACATTTGTTGTTAAGAAATTTATAACTAATATGTATATAACATTACAAGAGACTGTAAAGAAGAAAGATTTATATAAATCAAAAATCTGAAGGGAGAAAGATTTAAATATACAAATTTAGGAGGAGATTTGGTCAAAATTATGTTATGAAAGTGTTACAAATGCAATGAATGTTCGATATCAAATGGTTCAATAAAATTCAATTGTACTATACTCCACATAAGTTAAATGGACTTAATCCTAATTATTCAAATAAGTGTTTTTGATGTGTGAAAGAAATAGGGAATTTTTTGCATTCATTGTAGTCTTGTGAAAAAGTAGAAAGGTTTTGGAGTGAACTGAGTTTATTATTAGGGCAAATTATGAAGATAAAGATACCAAAGCATCCAAGAATATTTTTCCATGGAGATATTTATGAAAAGGATTTAAAACTGAAATTGGACAAAGATCAAGAAAAATTTTTAAGTATTGCAAAAGCAACTGCAAAGAAATGTATAGCGATATCATGGAAAGATGATAGAGAAGTGTTATTAAGTAGATGGTATATTGAGATGCAAAATTGCATACTTTTGGAAAAAATTATGTATAATTTAGGAATTAAGTTGAAAATTTTTATAGCATTTGGAAACCATATATAGATTTTATGAAAATTTTTTCAGCCACGTCTTCTATCTTATCCACTCCTCTTATTTAGTAATTTTTAATAACAATTAAAGATTGTATATGCTAATATTATTGTACATTAAATGGTAGGTTTTCCTTTCTTTCTTACTTTTGGGTGGGAGGGGGGATGGGGAGAAAAATATAAAAGTTTTTTTTGTATCATTGGCTGTGGATATTTGATTAATGTTTTATTCATTTTTTTCCTGTAATAATGCAAACAATTAAATAAAATTAAAAAAAAAGGAGAAAAATCCAGTTGTGGAACTACCAACCACGAGAGTTTACATTGCATCATTGCTGTTGCAGCTGTGAAAGACCTCAGTGCTGCTATCAGCAAGCTGCAGACATTGCATCTAGACGGAGCTTTTATTGTGGCTGGGGACTTTCGTACAATCTATGTACGAGCTTCCAAGATTTTACCAAAATATATCATGTAACACGAGGGGAAATAAAACTTTAGATCAGGTTTATACAAATGTGGCCTGATGCTTACAAAACCACAACCCTCCCTCACCTGGGACAGTCTGACCATCTTTCACTGTTTCGGTTTCCCAAGCTTAGCCCAGTCATTAAACGTGCAAAACCACAATGAAGACTATTAAGATCTGGCTTGAGGGTGCTGGCTTTGTTCTTCAGCAACATTTTCAACATACAGATTGGAGTCTGTTTGCTGCCCATGCTACAGACTCTCAGATTGATATCGATTTATATGCCAACTCTGTCCTCGAATATATCAACAAGTGTGTGGATGGAGTAATATCATAAAAACAAATTAAAATATTTACTAATCAAAAACCATGGATGAACAGTGAGGTTTGCCATCTGCTCAAAGACAGAGATTTAGCCTTCAGATCTGGAGACTGGGAGACTTGTGGCTCAGCCATTCCCTAAGGAAGGGAATGTTTCAGGCTAAACACACGTACAAACAAAAGATTGAAGAGCATTTCAACTCCTTGGACCCCCAGCGCATATGGATTATTACAGACATAAACCACCTCATATTGTGCCCCCTTCCAGATGTGCCTCCCTCTCTCAGGTGAGGGAGGCACATCTATTTCTCTGCTTGCTTTTACCAAGAGAACAAGGAGGTCACCTTCAAAATGAACTGCCTTTCTCACTTTCCTTAGAGATGGCACAGGATTCGAACCCAAATCCTGATCACTGGTGCTGTAAAGGTGTTATGCTAACCACTACATCATCCCTGCAGACAAAATTTTTGAAGTTTTGAAGATCAAGAACTCGGCTCATCACTGATATATTAAGCAGCAATAATTCCTGCCCTCCTGTGTGATTTGGAGGCATGGACTGCCGACTGCAGCCACCTCAAAGTATTGGAGAAATATGGCCAATGCCATTTCTGCCAAATCCATGGGTTGAATAAACAAAATAATGTCAGCTACCCCTCCCAGGCCAAAATTCCCAACATTGAGACATTAAGTGCACTCAGATGTGAAGTACTCAGACCTGTATTATTTAAGGGATGTTGCCTTGTGGTCATTAATTTCTTTTGGTCATAATTCAATTGGAGTACCGATATGTAATTGCCAGTTCACTTAATGCTCTTCTGGGAAAGCACTTTAAATCCCAAACAGAGACAGTTAAATGTACATTGTTTATCTTACTCCAGACAAGTTCTCTCTTTTTCATTATGTCGCTTCAATTCTATACACTGGCCTCTTTCCGACTATTTCAGATTATTTTCTTCTTTCCTCTGTTCTTGCCACTTGCAAGTTTGGAAGTGTCTGACAAACTATTTACACGTTCAGCCTGTTGTGCATCATTTCTCTAGATATTTTTTATATGTAATATGACTTGCTAAATACTCTATCTGACTCTCAGCAGGTGGTTCAAATAGCTTTAACTATGTTTTCACAGTAAGTCAACAGTTGCAAAGATTCAATCCAAGTCATTTTATATTTAGTTTTGTTTACATTAAATGATTTTTCTTATGTCAAATCCAAAACTTATGCACTTCCAACAGTGAGTTTTTGTTTGTTGCTGACCCTCAATAGGTCTGAAATTTCACAGAGGGTAAGTCCGTTGTTGATTGGAATTTGGATCCTTGACGAATTTTAATTAACCTTACTTTATTTAAACATTTAGGCAAGCATCAGATAGCCGACATTTTCCAAAATATCAGTATAGGAGAATATATAAACATAATCTAAAACATAAACATAAAGCTACTAAAGATGATCAAGTACATTTTGAGGGAGTGTTTTCAATTTGACACATACTTTCCCTTGTTTCACCATGCCCTGAAAGATCCCCTTTAATCATATAGGTCAGACTAGAAAATTTGCATGAACTAGTCACCACTTAATAAAAAAAAAGTGCATGAGAAGCTAACTCAAAAGATATGAAAGTTTAGTGGAATATGTCCTTTAACTTGCATTATAAGAAAATTTAAGGAAGAACTTATTTTTCCAGCTTAAAACTATTCCTTTGTACTTTTCAACTGTAGTCATAGTTATAATATGGGACACATTGGAGTCATTTACTGCACAGCAAGATCCCACATACAAGCCATACAACACAATTATTATTTAGTAATATCATATGAAGGGTGAATATTAGCCAGGGAACTGTTAAGAACTTGTATGCTTTTCTTGGAATAATGCCATATCATTGCTGGCTGAGCGTCAATTTAAGATATCATCCAAAAGATCACATCTCTAACAATATGGCACACTCTCAATAAGCTCTTCATTTCCAGTTCAGAAAAGTCTATGGTATGTGAAAAGTAAAGAATGCTACCCATTACACCATTTTTGTTGGTGGGAAAAATTACATCAAGCAGTAAAGGGAAAAACCAGATTGGACCAGGATAGAGCTGGATAAAATAGGGGAGGAGGTACCAGAACATATACTTTATAAGTGGGATGAAAAACTGGTGCAATACAGAAGTTCACCAGTTCTGCACCATCTGCTCAACATTTGGAAGAAGATTCACGTAGAAAGGAAAAGAACAAATTACCAACTACCAAAATTATTACTGATGCAAAATCAACTAATCCCTTTCACAATAGATAACCTTTCCTTTAGAGAATGGGAGAGAAAAGGGATCAAAAGAATAGAAAATTGTTTTTTGGGAAATAATTTATTATCATTTGAACAAATGAAGCACAAATATGGAATAACTCAGTTATATGGAATGTTTGCCTACCACCAACTGAAAACTGACTTAAAGGACAAATTGGGAATGTTGAGGTTATCAGAAGGAAGCAGCTTTGAATATGTGATTACAGACACAATGATAATTAAAAGATGTACATCAAGCTGCAAGAGAAAGAAAATGATGAAATAAGCTATAAACCCAAACAAAAGTGGGAACAAGATCTAAACATAAAGATAAAAAATGAAATATGGGAAAAGCTATGGTCCGGAACTATGAGAAATATAATAAACATGAGGTTATGCATGATACAATATAATTGGTTACACAGGCTATATATCATGCCCCAAAAGTTAAATAAATGGGTTCCAACATTATCAGATAGATGTTTTCGCTGTAAGAAGGAAATGGGAACAACAATACATGCAATTTGGGCATGTGAGAAAGTGAAAAGGTTTTGGGAAGATCTAAATCAGGTATTAAATAAAATCACAAAAAGCAACATACCAAAAAATCCAGAGATCTTTCTTCTAAGTAATATAACAAGTAAAGAATTAGGCCTCAAACTGGATGAAGCATAAAAAAGATTTATTATGATAGCCTTAGCTGTAGCAAAAAAATGTATAATGTCAACTTGGAAATCAGAAGAGAACCTGAGAGTACAGCAATGGTACATGGAAATGAATAAATGCATTCCATTGGAAAAAATAACATATAATTAAAAAAATTAAGTCACATTATTTGAACAAATTTGGGAACCGTACATGGAACACAACAGAGAGGGCCTACCGCAGACCTCCAACCCCTAAAATGATATAATGAGAAGACAAAATGAACTGACCCAGTTTGTAAAAATAGATGACACAATTTTCTTGTTTATTTTCATTGTATGATGACATTGTTTAATGGGTTTATTGTATTGTATATATTGAACGTTTAATGGGTTTGGAGGGGAGTGGGAAGGAGGGAGGGAAGGGAGGGTGGGAAAAGGGAAGAAAATGACACTATGTATATTCAAGAGGGAAATGTTTGTGTGTATTTTGATTAATATGGTTCATAGTGTGAAAAATAATTTTTTTTAAAAGCAGTAGTCTGAAGGGAGATGAATGATTGGAAATACAAACTTTTTTGCGAGGATAAGTGTTGAAGGACATCAAAGCTGAACCAGAAATTTAGATTTTAGATTAATTTTTGATGTTTGCATTGTGTTGGAATTGGGATTAACATGAGTTTACTCATGTTTATTGAAAATAGTATTTTTATTGGGAAATTAATTCATTTCTTATAATAAAGTGTCATTTTCCTGAAGATTACAAGTACTGTAATTTATTACTTAAAGAATGAAATCTAATAGCACATTAGAAATTAGCCATGGTCAGAATAATGGGGAGGAACTTTAAATTAAGTTTATATAATTGCCTATATTTCTTCTTGCCAACTTTTGGGTTATATCTCAGGGACAGGACCAATCAGCTATGGGTTACAGATTCTTGGATTGGCCCACTGGAATGCTTCCTGTTTTCTAACGAGCTTGGAGATCTGATGTGTGAGAGACTCCTCTGCCATGATATCTCTGTAATGGGGTGATCAAGCAGTTGACTGAGGGTTGATTTGAACATTTGGATCTTGTGGGGAAATTGGTGAGGATGATCAGTAACAATGGAACCTTCCTTAAGGTAGATAGATTTCCAATGGCAGCCCACATGGAATACATAGACCTTCAACACCTCAATGGGCCTTAATCCTTCAGTTACATGAAATTGTGCTGATAGGTCTTCTAGGCATAACAGAATTTAGTATAAACATGGTACACATTCTGGCACCACTGCATATAATTAGTAGGATTCACACACTAGCCCATCACACAAAACCAAGTGTCAGCAACTCTTTTGGTCTTCAGTTTTCTCTGATGCGAAAACAACCCTTCCGATTCAAAGGTTTGGGCACTTCTGGCCAACAGCCATGCTCCCCAGGAAATGACCATGCTTTTTTACAATAAACACGTTCAATTTGTATTCCAGTTGAACATAATGTTCTTCTCCTTCAAACAGAGAAGACAAAAGTGATTTCATTGTGGTATTAAAAACAATAAAGGAATTTAATCAAATAAATATGGAAAAACTGGTTCCGGTAACTGAAGGATCAGTAACCAAAGGTGACATAATTAAATGGGTTAGGGCTCAGGCTTGAAACATTGGTAATACAGTACATATTTACTTCTTATGGATGCTGTGAGACCTGCATTTCTGCATTTCTGTGTCTTTTTATTTAAAAAATTAGAACCAGATAGTTTTGATACAGTGAATTGCTAACCTGTTAAAAGTGCAGTGGAAGCAGATCAAACTGTAACTCACAACAAACACATTGTATAAATGCTTGAAATTAAAATTTGCTAGATGAGAGATGAGAGATTGGATAAGATTGTGCAATTGTGAGAGAGGGAAAATTCCAGATTCAACTGAGGAAGGGAAAAAGCATTGTGTTCTGTGAATGCCCACACTCTGAAATCATCTACTATTTCTGTCACAAATCCAGTTTACTGCCTACAGTAAATTGGTGTGCAAGAAGCAAACTTCTGACGTTCATTCCACCCCACCCACCCTCATTTTGTCAAGCAGATGAAGTCCATCTATTTCATAGCCAGGAATTTTCAACAAATCAGAGAGGAATTCTTGTGTATTGCTTGCATGTGTTTGTGTATTCAGGCAAAAGTTGACATCCCCTCATTTGTCAATTGGCATCCAAATCCACCTAGTAAGACTCACAGCAAGTTGCCACTGAGCATGGTGGAAATCAGGTGTCTTACAGCAAGCATGCCTCTTTACTAAAGCATGTCATGTGAGTGACTTGATTAAACAATCAAGAAATAGTCATAAATATAATCTAGTAATACCTAATGGAGTTTTATTGCAAATGGGACAAGAGGGGTCTGACAGGGGAAGAAAGTGGGTAATTCATGAGGTGGTTTGCTCCTTACACCATTTATGCTGGCCTTTTTTTGCAGTCCTGTTGCATGGACTTGGTCTTCAATACCATCTCAAGGGTTCCTTCACCACTTCACGCTGTCAGATTCTCAAGAGTCAGTGAAGTAGTGATTTTAAAAAAAGCTTTGTGTAAGTCTTTAAATTTTTACCTCTTATCAGTCTATTAATCTCTTCCCAAAACATTAATTCATATAGATTCCAGAATATAGTGTTGGCCATGAAAATCACGTGACCTGCCCAACATAACTGACTGGGCATAATTTAGGCCCAGTCTAAATTGGGTGTTGGCTTCTAAGAGGTTATTAGCGATACTTCATTTATCCTTGTCATGAACATAGAAGATATTACAGACACAAAAATTTAAGCCCTTCATTGACCCAAGGACATCCATTTTTCCTCAGTGGAGCCAGGTATTGCAAAGGGAACAGTGCAGAAACTTTGTACAAGGCATATGAACGTCTCCTTACCTCCTAAAATTGTAAGTGAAAGAACAGCCCAATAATGTATTGGACTACGTAAACTGCAATTCAACCTCTTAATATCCATTTCAAATGGGTGCTGCTCACAGCACCCTTCTCATATTCCCTTTTTCCACTCCCCATGCAACTATGTTTAAGATTATCACTGTAATTTATTATTGACATTATCCGGAGCCATGGAATTGCTTGCTCCTTTGTTGTACTTTGCCACTTGACCACATTCAAAGTTGCTCAGGGTCTAAATGTGATATATTTACAAGCATCAATGTTTTTTCCCTTTGCTTACAAGGAAGAGGCTCTTCTCAACATTCCGCCTTTAAAAGATGTTTTGTGGAGCTTATCCATGGTGGCTTTGATTTAACAGCCTTGGTGGGAGAAACAGAAAGTGATGGTCTGTCACATTAACAGAAAATATATGATCATTGCCAAAACTCCCACTCAAATGTAATGGGCCAGCCTTAAAATTCATACCTCTGTGGGAGGTTTATGATGATATTTCTTTACCCTTCTCAGAATAAAATGCACCTCACAGGAAGGTCCTGAACTTTATGTGTTTTTCAGTGGAAAAGTACTACATTTACAAGAATAGCATTAATATGTATGATAGGAAAGATCTTAAACTATCCAATTAATGAAGACTGGAATACTTCACATTGCTCCTGGCACCTTGCAATGTTTTAGGTGGTAAGGGCACGTCTGTTCAAGAACTGTTATGTGACCAGGGGTGCAGTGCAGCCGGAGTTCACTGGAATGTCGCTCCAGTACCTCTGTAAAAAAAACGATCAACTTCTCCACAAATGAGGAAAGTGCGATTGTAGATTTGAGAGAACATTCCACTCCCAACAAGTTTTAGAATTTAAGTTGGAATACTGTCTGCTCCCCAACTTTCCATTTGGCACACATGCATTAGTGAATCAGTAATGGTGGTGAGGCCAGACTGCAAGTTGAGGGAATGATTGGCAGATACTCTCTACTGCCCCCGTTCTCCAACATGCGAGAGCAAGGATCCCACGGTCCCACTAAATCTCACAATACTTAAACGGAAAGGGACGTTACCATCTGGTTAGGGCCACACAGTAAGGTCCTGGCAGTGGAAGCTCTGATATCACATCTTCTCATGTTTAATCCACCTCTATCAATTCAGCTGTGCTCACCACTTACAGAATGAACAATATTCCATTCAAAATTAGCCCTCAAATAGAAAATATATCTTTTATTTCTCATTTCTCAGCAGTTGTCAGAGAGGCAGTTGGCTGGAGTCAAAGTTGTACCAGTGAGTTTAAAGGGAGAAAGATCCGGTGGTTGGGGTGGGATGCACTGAATAGAGGGGGGAGAGAGAGAGAAGCATGGGACATATTGAAGTATGGGATAGAGAGCTAGAGATTTGGAATATAGAGTCGAGATTTAGAGGACCTTAGATGTTTGTATGTGTCTGTGTGTGTGAGAGAGAGAGTGGGGGTGGCAGAAATCTAGGAGATAGACTTAAGATCGAGAGATAGAGATAGAAAAAGCCCTGGGATAGAAAGTACAGTGATAAGGAGACCCAGGAGAGAAAGAGAGACCCAGGATAGTGAGAAAGATAAATCAACAAGGAGATAGGGACAGTGAGAGAAGAGACTTGGGACAGTAGTATAGAGTGATCCAAAACAGAGTGAGGAACCCCAGCAGAATCAAATATGAGATAGAAAGAGAGAGTTCTGGGATAGAGGGAAACTGGAGAGATAAATCAATAGACCATGAATAGTGTAAGACTTGGGTTAGTGGAGAAGATCAGAGAGGGATGGGATGGAGTGGGATGGATACATGGGATGGAGTGGGACCAAGGATAGTGAAAGAGTGAACTTTGGGGCAAGAAAGAGAGAGAGAGACATAGGATAGATAGGGAGAGGGAGCTTTCTAGAGAGATCCAAATCAGGTGGTTGGAGTAGGGGGTGGGTGAGAAGATTTGAATAAAGTGATATCATAGTGAGAGAGATGGGGACCAGCCTAGATAGATGCAAGAAACACAGGAAACGAAATGAGAAACTTGGAATAGGAAAATGAGAGTTGTGACCTGAGGGTTTAGGTAGAGGAAGAAAGAATGACCAGGAAAGCAAGAGGAAGGAACAAAACAAAAAGGAGCTCCAAAAGCAATCCCCATAGAGAGAAAGGATGACCAGGACAGAAAGAGAGAGAGAGAGAGAGAGAGAGAGAGAGAGAGAGAAAAACTCATGATGTGGAGAGATAGGACAAACTCAAGGTATGTACAGAATGAGAGATGGAACTTTAAGGAGAGAAACGAGAGACACCTGAGAAAGCAAGGACCAGAGACATGACATATTTTGGGGATTAGACAATTCTTTCCTCACTAGAATCAGACCTCTGCAGATAATTAGTGAGTGCAACCGTGCAATACTTTGTCATATTATCAAATTAGTATTATATGTTTTATTGTACCAGTTATACACTGACGTGTATGATCGGCTACAATCTTGTCAATGTCTTAACTATCACTATATTTCTGTGGAGCTCTGGAATTCATATATTTCTTTCATCTTGGTTTAGTGCTTGCTTGACATTATGAGGCCCAATTGTGTACGTGCGCATTTCTTGTAATGGGCAACTTTCTTGCCCCATTCACCTAATGAGTAGGTTCACAAATAGGGTGTGACATATATAGAAAGAGGATATAGGGAATGGCAGGCATTTTGTCAGCTCTGGCACCTAAAAAATTAGCACTGCACCCCTGTATGTGGCAGTGGATATGTGGAAGAAAGGACAAGGGTGATTGCATTGGTTTGACCAGTTGGAGATCTCCTTGGTGCCCATTCAAAATGTGTATCAGCGGGTTTAAGTAGACTGTTGGATAGCCCTTCAATTTAAAATTTGTGGTCAGATGACAGGAAGATGTACAAGAGTCTTTCATAGAATTTGTGCACAATATTTACAGCTCCCTTTGTAGATTATACAAAAGTCCTTTCTATGGAACAAATATAAAATGATGTTTATGTGAAGAAGCCAGGTATATACTGTATGTCAGTAGTTCATAGACTGGAGGGATGAGAGGGATGAGTGAACACACAGGAAGAATATACCACATTATGGTATCTCCTAGGTTTCTGCCACCCCCCACTCTCTCTCTCTCTCACACACAGACACATACAAACATCTAAGATCCTCTCAATCTCGACTCTGTATTCCAAATCTCTAGCTCTCTATCCCATACTTCAATATGTCCCATGCTTCTCTCTCTCCCCCTCTATCCAGTGCATCCCACCCCAACCACCCCCTCCCGTATCTCTCCTTTCTCCCCCGGGTCTTTCTCTCTTTAAACTCACTGGTACAACTTTGACTGCAGCCAAAGGTCCCTCCTCTCTGACAACTGCCGAGAAATGAGAAATATACATTTTCTATTTGAGAGCTAATTTTGAATAGAATATTGTTCATTCTGTAAGTGGTGAGCACAGCTGAATTGATAGAGGTGGATTAAACATGAGCAAGATGTGATATCAGAGCCTCCACTGGAGCCTGAGAAGAACCAGTACAATCCAAAGGTAAACATGAAAGAAAATTTAAGAAGAAAAGGACATGAAGGTGTTTTAAAACTGGTTAATGATGCAGTAAAAAAACCATACATGCCTAGAAATCCATTCTTCATCATTAATGTAACATTTTCTATGCAATAGTGTCTAGAATTCCTTGTGATAAAGTTTGTCATGACAATATTACTCCTTGTGCTGAACAACTTTTCTCAAGCAATAGACCACAATTCTGACTCTCTGGTTCCAGTGTGATACTGATTCAACTCACTTATTAGGGTACACTGGACTATCTGGGCTCTTGTGTTTTCATTTGTAAAAGATGAAAGTTTATCAGTGCCAGTGAAAAATGGTGTTTCTTGAATTGCAAATGATGTCAAACGAACATTGCTATTTGACAAAGCTTACAGATTTCCAGCTTCTTGGTAGCAACATCAGTGCTGATGTGAACTTATCAAATGATTTTCTTTTGTTAACATTGATTTATTGTTGCAGTAAATTTTGTGGAACAAATCCAAATGTAAGGTGGCTGCTTTTCCTCCTAATGTAGCCATCTTTATGACATTTTAATTGCAATTAGATTTCTGCCTCAGGTTAGCGCAGTTCAGTCACAATAAATTATGTGAATAATTTGTCATTTATTCCCATATGTTGCTCTGTATTTATTAACTTGATTTATTGTTGCCTTGTTGAAGAATTGCAATTACCAAACATCAAAACAAATCTGATGTTAGTGGGAAAATCTGGAGCTTAACATTTAATGTCCTTATACCCTTTGAAATCTTTTTATGAGAATATAGAATAATTCTGATTGAAATCTGTGCAGTTGACACAGAGAAAAGATCATGAGTTTAGTTAGGTTTGACATGACCCTTTTTATTTTTGATGGTAAATGTCATTTCATTATCCCATGAGATTCAGGATTTCTGAATGATATTGTTAATGAAGATTTGAAGAGCTCCGGTGTAAGATTCATAATTGTCATTTTGAAGCTACTTTGGAACAATTTTTTTTGAGGGCGACATGGTTGGCAGAGCAGTTAGTGGAACGCCTTTACAGCGTCAGCGATCGGGACCAGTGTTCAAATCACGCACTGTCTGTGAGAAGTTTGTATGTTCTCCCTGTGTCTGTGTGGGTTTTCCCCAGGGGCTCCGGTTTCCTCCCACCATTCAAAAATGTACAGGGGTATAAGTTAATTGGGTGTAAATTTGGCAGCACGGACCCATGGGCCGAAATGACCTGTTACCGTGCTGTATGTCTAAATTTATAAAAAAATTTTAATTTTTCTTTTCAAGTACCATTGTCTTTATCTAGTTATCACTGACTTTTGCATTCATTATGAATCACCATTTCATTGCTTATATTTCTATAGTCAACAGGAAGGAATCCTGATGCCCCCTTCTCATTTTGTTTCTTCTTTAGATCATCCTCAGATTTCCTGCCCTTAACCACTGATGTTCTGTAAGAAAGTGAAGATAAAATGAGGATGGGTGAGTGTAACACATTTGAGATGAAGGTGACAGAATGGTATAAACTTTTACGATTCAGGGATTCTGTGCCATCCATTAACATGATATTTGAGATGTTTCACCCAGAATACCTTCCCAGCAGTTCTTCGATCTGATCCTGAGAGGTTGAACTCAATGCCCCTATGATCCCCTGTCTGTCGTGGGTCCTCCATGTGATGTTCCCGTGATCAGAGGGTTATGTAAAGGACTGTTTTCAGAAGATAATTAAGAAAGCCAAAAAAATGCTGTCTTTCCTCCTTTGCCCCCATCAGGACTTTGAACATTTTCTGCATCTAAGGGTGAAAGAAGTCCAATATCATGCCAAATACTTTGTCAGGCATTTCTCTGGGTTCCATAAAGCCATAAGACATAGGAGCAGAAATAGGCCATTCAGCCTATCGAGTCTGTCCCACAATTTAATCATGAGATGATCCATTTTTCTACTCAGCCTCACTGCTTGGCATCTCCCCGTAACCTTTGATGCCTTAGCTAATCAAGAACCCAAGAATCTCTGCCTTAAATACACCCTATGACCTGGTATAAAACACAAAAATCTGCAGACACTGTGGTTGGAGTAAAAACACAAAGCTGGAGAAAATCAGCAGGTCAAGCAGTGTCCTTTATATAGTAAGGGTAAAAATACATAACCGGCATTTAGGGCTTGAGCCCTTCATTGAGATACGGGAAAATGTCAGCAGGCATCTGAACAAAAGAGAAGGTGGGAGGGGTGGTTGCAATGGCAGGAGGTGGTAGGTAGAGAAGGGAGGGAGAGGACAGTAGCGACAAGGGGAGGAGGGATGGCTAGTTGAAGGGGAAATGAGGGAGGAGAACTGAAAAGGGGAAGGGGAGGGGGAAGAGGATATTAATACCATCTGGCTGGCAGTGCCCAGATGGAAAATCAGGCGTTGTTCCTCCAATATGTAGGTGATTTTGGTGGGAGAGTACATAAGGCAATGGGCAGACATGTGTGTGGGTGTGTGTCACAGAACTGAAATGGTTGGCTACTGGGAGGTCACTGTGGTTGAAGGTGGAGAGGAGGTGCTCAGTGAAGCGATCTCCCAATAGGCAACCGGTCTCTCTGATGCAGAGAACGCCACTAAGGGAGCACTGTATGCAGTGAATGAGTCCTGCAGATATACAAGTGAAGAGTTGCTTCACTTGAAAGGCCTATTTGGGGCCCCAGACTGTGGTGAGAGAGGAGTGTGGGCACAAGTGTGGCACCTCCTTCGCTCACAGAGGAATGTGCTGGGTGGGGCGATTGGTGAGGAGGGATGAGTGCTCGAAGGATTTACGGAGAGAGCAGTCCCTATAGAAGGCAGAGAGGGAAAGATGTGTCTAGTAGTGGGATCCTGTTGTAAGTGCTGTAAATTATGGAGGATAATGTGTTGGATGTAGATGCTGTTGGGGTGGTAGGTGAGGATGAAGAGGGTTCTATGTTTATTGCGTCTGGGGCAGAGGGTGCCAGGGAAGATGAAAGGGAAATGGAGGAGATGCAGGTGAGGGCTGAGTTGATGGTGATGGAGGGGAAGCCACGTTTGCAGAAGAAGGCAGACATTTTGGAAGATCTATGGGACAGATGTGGCGGAGAAGGAGAAATTGAGAGAAGGGGAAGGAATCCTTGCAGGGGACAGGGTGTGAGGAAGTAGTCAAGGTTTTTGTACGAGTTAGTGTGTTTGTAATATATGTTGGTGGAAAGGTTGTCTCCCGAGATGGGGACAGAGAGATCCAGGAAGGGGAGAGTGCAGTCGGAGATGGACTAGGTGAGTTTGAGATCGAGGTAGAAGATGGCTGTGAAGAGGATGAAGTTCACAAGCTCATCGTGGGTGGCCTCCACAACTGCATGTGGCAACCAATTCCCCAGATTTAACACCCTCTGGCTGAAGAAATTCCTACTCATCTGCTCTAGGTGGACACCCTTCAATCCTGAAGTTGTGGCCTCTTGTCCTAGATTTTTCCACTGTACTCTGTCCATTCCTTTCAACATTCAAAATGTTTCAATGAGATCACCCTCATTCTCCTAAATTCCAACAAGTGCATGTCAAGAGTTGTCAAACACTCCCCAGAATCATCCTAGTGAACCTCTTTGAACCCTCTCCAATGTCAGGACATCCTTTCTAAAATGAGGAGCCCAAAACTGCTCACAATTCTCTGTTAGGTCTCAGCAGTGCATTATAAAGCTTCAACATCACATCCCTGCTAATTATATTCTATTCCTCTTGAAATGAATGCCAGCTTTGCATTTGCCTTGTTTACCTTTGCCCTTGTTTACCCTTGTTTACATTTGCAAGTTTACCTTCAGGCTTTCCAGCACATGGTTCCCCAGATCCCTTTGTGCCAGGTATTTTCAATTTTCTCCCCATTTAAAAAAAATAATCTGCCTATTTATTTTTTCTACTAAAGTTCATGACCCTACATTTTCCAACATTGTATTTCATTTGCCACTTCTCTGTCCATTTTACTAATCTGTCTAAGTTCTTCTGCATTGTGTCTGTTTACTCAATACTACCTGCTCCTCCATCTACCTTCATATCATCTGCAAACTTGGCCTCAAACACATTCATTCCATAATTCAAATCATAAATATACAACATAAAAAGAAGTGGCCCCAACACCAATCTGTGTCGAACACCACTAGCAACCGGCAACCAACTAGAATATGAATCTGTTTTACGACTCTCTGCTTTCTGCCAATCAACCAATCCTCAAATTTATTATCATCTGACTGTACATATACAACCAGACGAAACAGCATCTCTCCAGATCGTGGCGCACATACAAAAACACACAATACACAGTTCATAAAGATCACATAAATAATGAAAATAAATATATATAAATATTTAGGATGACTTTCATGGTAATAGAAGACTGTTCATCATTCTCACAGCCTTGATGGTACTGGGTTGAAGATACTGTGGAAAGGATCTTCAATAATTCCTTGAGCCCTGTTTAGGCAGCATTCACAGTAAATATTGTCTATAGTGGAAAGGGATACCCCAGTGATCCTCCCGGCTGTTTTAATGATCCTTTGTACAATATAGACTTCTAGTCTGATGCTTTGCAGTTACCATACCATACAATGATGCAGCCAGACTGAGCCTTCTCAATTGTGTCTACAAAAAATAATATGCCTAAAAAGCCCCAGGCAGGAGCATTTTCACCCATACTTAACACCGTGTCCCTAAAGGAAATATTAGAACAGGCCTAAGGAGCTCCTCAGAATAAGGTGGAGAGGTTTGAGTAGAGAATTCCCAGAGCTTGAGTCCTTGGTACTGAGAGCAAGGAACTGAGAATGAGCAAATGTCAAATTGGAGGAGGAAAGAGGTGCTGCACGGTTGTAGAGCTGGAGGAAGTTACAGAAGTGAGGAGGGTGCAAGGACATGGGAAGCTTTTAGTAAAATGTGAACATTTTAAATTTAAGATGTTATTAGATCATTAAGCTGGTAAGTCAGAAAGTACTGGATTTCGGGTCTACTGTACCTATTCATTGATACTGTGCAAATCAGCTATCCCCACTGTAAAATTTTAACTGCCAAACATTCTTGATATCACATACAAAATAATGGTCCTTCATTTGTTGGAGCTAATGATGGAACTACAATGTTTATTTTTAACTACTACAGAAATAGCACTGTTTTGCAAAAATAATAACTGGTAGAGCAATCAGTTAATGTGATGACTGTCAGGATTTATGGCTGATTTAATGTTTCTGGAAATGATGTCGTAAGCAGCACTGAACCATGATGGATGGCTATTACAGTGCCTGGTTTTAGGTAAATAAATGGGTGCATTCTTGATTGCACAACTTTTAAAATTTCCAAATGATACATGGAAAAACATGAAATAGATAAAACTTTGAAATTCTTAATAGTGCTTGTAACTTAGAGTCATTGTGTGTAAAAGGTCAAACAGCTCTAATTCATTTCAGGAAACAGATTCATGGTTTAGAGAACTGCTTGTATTCACATATCTAAAATTGCATCATATAACTTCAACAGAAATGGCCTCAAAGTTTAAAACGGTGAGAGAAAAATGACATTTTCTGATTAATTTCTCAAAAGCCTTCATTGATGTACCAAAGAAAGTTCAGGAAAATCCTGGTGAATTCACTGTGGGTGTGGTTTTCCACATTTTCTGACATAAAGAGGAACTGTTTGAGTAGTGTTTGTTTGTGAAACCATCAAGGGATCTGAACTAACACAGTCAAGGCGATGGATCACAGCAGATATTCTGTCCTTGGGATCAGACTTGCTACGCCCTGTGTGAGTCTTTGCAAATGTTGATTTTTACTTTTTGTTTCTTGTCTCGTCTACAAGTGCCAGACAACTGTAAGGCCTTTAACAGTTTTCTTACAAAAAATGTTTACTTAAGTGTTTAGTGTTTTATCAGGACTAACATTTAAATTACTGGCAAAACAAAATTAAATTTTGGTTTTCATTATCATCATATCAAAGGGTTTTTGTGGCACTGCTGGCATTTTCTTTCCTCAGCCCTCATGAAGTGGTTGAGATTTTAGATTTTTCTGTATTCATAAAATCTTTCAATGGAATAATGGAGGAATAGCATCAGATATATGTTATGTCTTGGTTCTAATTGTCTATTACCCATTCAGTCAACTCACTGGATCTCCTTTTCCCCTACTATTCCCATCTTCCCATCATTCCTCCTTATCTGTTTCTTCTCATTATCTTCCTTTCTTCTCAGATTTCATAATTTGCGGCCCCCTGTTGTCTCCAAGGATCATCTCCCACCTTCTGTCATTAATCCTTAGCAATGCTATTCCGGTATCTGCAATCTCTGGTGTCTCCAAAAGCCAGGTCTTTGCCATCCAATTAGCTTTGCTCTGTTAATTCTTCCCCCAGTCCTGCAAATTTTGAACTTTTCAAGTATATTTTACATTTCCTTTGCAAGTTGTTATTGAATTTACTTCCATCGCCCTTTTAGGGCAGAACATTCCAGATCATAACAACCCACTGTGTAATTTTTATTTCCTTATTTCACCTCTGGTTCCTTTGCCAATGTTTATTAAATCTATGTACTCTGGTTATTTACTTTACTGCCAATGGAAACAGTCTCCTTATTTACTCTATCAGAGTCCTTCATGAATTTGAGCAGATCCCTTAACCTTTCCTTTTCTGAGAATAACTGCAGGTTCTCGCATCTTTCCATGTATCTGACTACAAATAAATCTCCTCTGTATTGACTTTGATCTGATCTTTTCTGCATTCTCTCTGAGGTGTTAGTTTTACTCAATACCAAAGTTTAACATAGTTTCCTTATTTTTGTACAGGTATTCAATGTTTCTATCAACAAACTGGGAATCATTCCCTTGTACTTTTAAAAGTAGCCTTCTCAAATGACAATATTTGACATGACAAATCCTACACCACCCTTTAAAAATGGTATCAGTTATTTTATTACCATTCCTCTTGTAATTTACAAAAGCATATCACTTACCATTTCTCTGCATTTGCTTTCACTTGCTTTGTGTTTGCCTATTGCATCCGTTTGTTTATTCCTCTCCAAGTCTGTTACTACATTCCTGAGCTTTTTGCCATATTCAGGCTTTGGAATCGTGTAACCAAACTCAGCTATTGCATTATCACCAAGAACAATGGGGAAGAATTGGGGCTAAAATGGTTTGCCTTCAAAACTGATCACAAGGATCACCTTCTGTGATAATCAAGCAATCAGTGACTGAAATGCAAGCAGCAGGCCAGCTCTGTGCTGTTTTACTGTCATGTTTTCAGCCTCTACCCAAAACTAATCATGGTGGATCAGTACAGACAGATAACAGGGTAACCAGTATCAATGAATGGGCACATACATTGTTTGGTACAGACAGTCATTCTACAAGTGAATCTAATTTAGTGAAGAGTAAATGGTATTTCATGGAAACACCAAGGCTTTAGGTTGTTGCTCTGGTGACAATGGAGGAAAAAGAGAGAATAGGTGTCTTTTATTGGGTGGAGGTTTCTGGACCCATGGAAGGCATTGGGAGTAATTCATCATGGCATGATGGTCAATGAAAAGAAGAGATGTTCTAGCCAGTGGTCAAGGCCAAGAATGGATAACATCTATAAAGGGCTCAAATTTTGCTAAATTCATCACATCCCATTCCTTGTCTCCCAATGGTCTTTATCAATGGTCTTTGGTTTTCCATGGGAGTCGAGGCTAGGACATGATGGCACATCTTCAGGAAAAAAAGGGCATCAATTTAAAACAGAGGTGCAGAAAAGTATCTTTACCAGAGGGTCGTGAGTCTGTTGAATTTGTTGCTATAGGTGGTTGTGAAAATGAGGTTGTTAGGTGTATTTAAGGCAGAGGTTGATAGATATTTAATTAGTCAGGGCATTGAGGGTTATAGGGAGAAGGCCAGGGAATAGGGCTGTGGTAGGATGGCAGAACAGATGCGATGAGCCGATTGGCCTACTTTTGCTTCTTTACCTTGTGACCTTGTGATCAAAGTCAACCAGGACTCAGTTTTAATCGTCAAATGCTCCATTTTTTCCACCAACACACCACTATTTCAAGCCTCACTCCCATGTCTTGGAGCCTGTAAAGACTGTGAGATATTCATTTGTGGGAAAATTCACTCGTACCTTCAACTCTCTTGCAGGAGGTTGTGCACAGCTCGATGCAACAGGAGCCGACTGGAAAAACTTGGTATGTCTACCGTTTCTGACCTCCACTGAGACAGTGGAGGCCATTATTTAGGTTCTTATAGATGATGTTCATGTGTCTTTCTGCTTCACCCAACCCTTGGCCATACTTTTGTCTCTTTTTCATTTCAGATAACTGGAAACTGCAGCCTGACCATGTGGTAGAGAAACGGTAATAGTTGCATTATCAATCAATCGATGATAAACTTGCAGGCAGCAGCTCAGATGGTGACAGTTCTGATCTCAGCAGATAGCACTGAAGCAGGAACTGTAAGGAGCGAGTAGCAGATAGGCAGGGAGCATGGATGGTATGAGCACCAGTTCAATTGAGGGCAAGGTCACACAAGTTGGATGGTAATGGCAGTTTATTGATGGAGGTGCACAATGAAGTACCTGTAATATAGGAAGCTTTCCAGAACACATGTTCAGTGCTATTTGCAAGATGGCAAAATGACTGCAGAACAGTTCTCTGGTCCCGGGTACACATTACCTTAAGTTTGTAGCCATGCATAATGTCTGAGGCACTGGAACTGACAAACAAACATCAGGTACTGTTTGCAGGATCTACTGCAGCCTGAAAAATTCACTGGAAGTGACTTTGGCTCCGTCTGAGGAGCATCCATTGTGGAGGTCCTGACGGCTGAGGTGGCATCTGGAATGTCGGCGCGGAGGCTTTGAGGACAGAGATGTAGCCTAAGTGACCATTGGGAGGCCGAGACAGCCAAGCCTGGGGTTGGGACCACCAACGTAGAGCTACGGTGACCAAGGTGGAGCCCAGGGTTTATCACTTGGTGAAGTTGGTAGACATGCTCAAGGGGATGCCTCACCAAGGTTATGGAGCTGGACTGTGGAATGTTTGTGGGGCTGGGTCTTCTCCATGCTGGTGGGGCACTCCTGAGGAGCCATGTTGTTGAGGTTGGTGGCAATATAGGTGCCTGTGAGGCACAGAGGTTCCTATACTATAACCCCAAAGAACGTGAATGGAGAAACTCCCTACTCAAGCTACCAAGTACTGCTTCAGTCTTTCAACCCTATGGTGCCAGTGTTGGTTCCTAGTCGAAGTATTGGTGACACAGATTTTTCATATAACCATATAACCATATAACCATTTATGGAGTGGAAACAGGCCAGGTTGGCCTTTCGAGTCCGCACTAGTTCACTGATTTTGTGCGCCCTCTTCAGGCATTGGTCCCGGTCATCATAGACTGTCTCTCCTTCGCATTCCACAATGAGGACTCTTTTTACCTGCTTCAGTTTCTCACAGACTGTTAAACCTTGTATGGCCTGTATATCCTTTGGTACCACGATGAGTGTTAGCATGTGCTCTCTGTCCTTGTGTTTCACTTTGACCATGCATTCTCCTTGTACTGGTATATCGGTACCTGAATATCTCTTTTTATATAATTGCAATTGAGTGTTTTATGTATAATAAATGTAGTTTAGCTTGTAATTTAGATAATTTTATATCATGTTTTGAGTCTAAAGTCTAAATTGTGTTTAGTCTAAAGTGTCTTGTGTTTTACTCTAATGAATGCACCAGTCTCCAAGAGTGTCATCTCATTTTTTTAATTGCTGCTCATTATAACTGCTGCAACTTTAAGAAATGATGATAAGCTTCGAATTTGTACTGTTATCCTTGACCTCAGATTAAAAATGTTGGCCTTGCTTTTGAAATGGTTGTCTAGGGAGCTGCAACGCCCACCCAAATAGTTTGGGCTTCTAGAGCACGGGACTGAGTTGGCTGCACCGGTATGTTTAGGCAGCTTGACGCCACCCACATTTCTCCAACCCATTACTATTCTGTGAGATGATTCTCTTGTCCAGTGTCTAGTCTTTTGTGTTTGTTGATTTTGTGTTTGGTGTATTCTTTTATTAATTGAGCAACATTCCATTCTCTTAAATGTGCTTTATAAATAAACATTCAATTCAATTCAACATGCATTCAGCATCAAAGTGTACATGGGAACCCAGCATTAATTTTGGTGTAGAGCTTGGGAGCAAGTTTAGTGATTAGACATGAACTCTGCTTTCTACAGCTCTTGCTTCCGGTAAATGCCCTCTCTTAACCTCCAACAAGTAAAAATGTATTTGACAACAGGAAAAGTCAAATATGCTTTACTATCAGGAGTGACGACACAGAAATGACTAAAAGCTTTGAGCTTTGTTGCTGGTTGAGTTCTTTTCGTCATTGTTAAAATTCTTCAGGTCATTGTTGTTTGAAGCAATGATTCATGAGTTTACAGGGAGGGTATAGTAGACATGTTCTCAAAGGCCGGCCATCATGGCCACTACCAGCCTCAGTGTTTCCCAGATGCATGCAGGGTGACGGCAGCGGCGGCTGCAGCTCCCTATCTCTGATGGTAATTTCACCACTGCTCTATGTTTCCGCTGCGTCCGGTCGAGTCTGACGTCGCACCTGCTATCTGGAGTGGGCAGGGTTTGTGACCTTTACCGAGGCACTGCTATGCACCCAACCTAAAGTCTACCAAGCTGCTTAGCATGCCACAACTCATCAGCACAGGCTGCTAAGTGACGGGGGTCATTAAAGTCTTCGTCCACAAGCAGAAAACAATGTCTTCTGGCATTTGCTCGAGAAAAAGTTGCTCAAAAAGTAGGCTGGGCTTGTGTCCGTCCATGGGCAGCAGCATCTTGTTCATTAATTCAGAAGGAGTGTGGTCGCCCAGGCCATCCATATGCAGAAGTCGTGCTGCCCTGTTGCTTTGGGAAAGGCCGAAAATATGTATGAGCAGAACTTGGATGACTTCATACCTGTCTTTGGCTGGAAGCCGGCGTAAGAAATCGACAATAAGCCCCACGGTGTCTTGGTCTAGCAATGCAACAACATTGTAGTAGTTTGCTGTGTCAGCGGTAATCTGGTATAAATGGAACTGGGCCTCAGCCTGCTCGAAACATACCTGTGATGTCCAAAATGCTAGACGTTTGAGTGCAGTGGTGTTCTGCGTATCCATAGTGAGGTCCATAATGCCATTTGGACCGTCGGGGTCACCAATTAGTAAGTGGTGCTGTGAATAAAGCACAACAGAAGTTGCCTGCGAGCTGAACCAACAGAACTGTTTAATGGAATCTTTGCAGGAGTTTAAGTAATTACAGTTGCCATGCTATCACAATCACCTGACCTCTGAAGTCTTTGTGCCCCAGGCCACCAGGAACTCCTGATCCTGTGGGGGCCCGCAACTACAGATGTTGGTTTGATAATTCCCTTGGTGTCTGCTTCAAAATGGTGCTCAGTGTGTCTTTCTCCTGTTTCCAAACCCCCACAGTAACTCTCTAAAATAAAATATATAAAAATACAGATTTAAAAAACCATAAGCATGTAACAAGAGTTATAATTTAAAGAGAGATTGCATTATGTTAAATTTTGTAGGAACACTTTCAACTCTTTGTCTGAAGTCTTTCAAGCCTTTGAATATGTTCTGCTGAGCAGTTAGATCTGTTAAAAGTACTATTCATTCTCAATCTCTTGTTCTTTCCCCAAAGTATTAAGTGACAAAATCCAGTACACTAATTTCAGTACTAGTTTAACACAGGTTAAAAGTGGAAATTCCCAGGATGTAACCTTCCTTTAAATTATTGCTCTGGAAAGGAGATTCAGAATTTGTTTAAGTTTAAATTTTATATTTTTCATTAATGGATTTTTGCCGATATGCTGTTCTCACCACTGTCTAAAATTATTGGCTTAAAAAGCTGAGAGTCTCAAGGCTCCAGTCATCAAGCAGGAAAAAAGCACAAGCTGAAAGATGTGTATCTAAATTAATACATTTTTGAACGCCAGGGGATGTATTTAACTCCAGATGAATAATGTCTGGCAAGAAGAATAAGGCTACAGTAAGTAGGAGGTGAAGAATTTTCTTGGCAGCAAGGAGTGGTCAGATAATGGGGACTTCACATACCTTTCCTACTCATCATCATACACTTGTCCACTGGGGTCTGTATGGACACATACGATTAAACTGTTGAATTCACTGTTAAACAGTGAATGAGGAGAGCATAAGGCAGTAGAGTTAGGGTCACACTCTAGGTGGCCTGACCTTTTGTAGAAGAAACCTCAGCTGATATAGCAAAGATTTTCCCTCCTCCTCACCTGGTAAATAATTATTTTAATTTAATGGGGATTCCTTTCTCTTTGCTTTCACTTTGCCTGCATTGTTGAGGGGTCTTTGGGTGATAGAAGAGGAAACTGCAGAACCCAGGAGAACCCATGTGATCACTCAGAGAATGAAGGTCAAGATCAAATGGGTCCCTAAACCAGTGAGGCAGCAGCACTGTCCGCAATCTACTGTTACTTTAAACTTTTAAATGAATTTACAACCAATGTTGTCAGCACTCATGGATTAATTCTTTATTATTTTAAATGAGCCACCAATCAAGATATTTAATTAAATAGCACTATTAAAGTAATTTTCATTTGTAACCATTTGTTCATTGAAACACCACTTCTAATTATTACAGATTCTAGGTTTTGCTGCTGTTAATTATGTTGTTAAGTTGTCTCAGGCAGTTCTCATAAGTGGACCTCAAGTTCCCTAAACTCCATCCTTCTTTGCCCAATATTAAAAATGCTCTCCCATAACTTGAAACTAAAACCTTTCTTTGTGACTAACTTGTCAAGTATCTCCATGTAAGCTCTTTATACTTGCCTGATCTTTGTGAATGGAATCACTGCTTTTAACCAAACCATGAACACTGCACAGCTTTTGAAAATAAACCAATTTAATTTGATAATCCTGTTTTTTTCACTAATCATGTCCACACCATAGTCTGAAGGATAACTTCCAATATTTACAATGTTCTGACACAGATTATTTTCTTTGCAAATATCGTCAGCATGTATTTGCTTACAATAACCTCAGTCTAACCTGTCAGGCTCAAATGGACTGCTGAACCACCCAGTCTTGCAGCTGGTGACTGTGACTTAACAAACATGTGGACCAACTTCCTATACCTCCTCCTCATTGTAAACTGTTTCAGAGATGAGCTCGTCAAGTTGTCAATCAAAAGTGCCGGCTGCCAGTCATTTGCCCTGCTCTCTAAGGACTTCAAAATTACAACACCCAAACCCATAACAAAGAAGTCTTGCAAACCCTCACAAATCCTGATGAAATTCCCTTTGAAACAATTCAATCTTGATGAGCGGCTAAACTGTTCCACACAAAATAATTTTTTTTTTGTCCCAAACATTTTCAGCTGCTTTATTAATTTTCTTCCACTGTGAGGTCAGAAGTGGCAATGTTTCCTGCTGATTGACAGTGTTCAATATCATTTGTAACTCCCGTGCAGATAGAACAGCCTGTGCCTTCAGAAAGAGTTCATAAATATAAAAAAGATAGATACATAAATATTTAGAGTTCAGTTATTGCAAAAAAAGTGATATCTCAATATTGCAGACAGATATTTTGGAGGTCTGGGAGTCATTTATAGATAGGGTAGTTTGAAGATATTCAAGAGCCTTACAGTTCTTGGAAAATAAACTATTCTTGAACATAGAAGTGCTGGACTTCAGTCTTTTGTACCCTCTACCTGAAGGTGGCAGCGAGAAGAGATTGTGGTTCTTTAAGAGGTTGGCTGCCATATGCATCATCTTCCTGTGCTTTGTATGGAAGCGGACTGAAAACCATGGACTTGAGGTGCTTTCAAGTTGTTGTCTTTTCTGTGTGGGGCACATCCTGCCAAAGTTTGACATTCTATTTTTAATGGGTTATTTTTGGTTTAAAACTCACATGGTTCTCTCAAAGCAGTGCATCACATGTTCCATGTATCATTATGGATGCTGAATTATTTTTGCTGGCTTAATTAATGAATAGCATCTCAAAGGATTACCTCAACTATCTTGGCAAGGGCTCTATGTGAAGATACCAACATGTGATCATGGTGGAGATTGCCTGTAGACAATTGAAGGCTTACTGAAGGATTCTACAGGGGGAGAGGGGTAAAGCCTTAAGAACTGAAAGCAGTTCATGCATTTTGTTTACAAATCTGTCCAGATTGAGAAAGCACAAGATGCTGAACAGGATTAAACTCTACCTCGTAGAGGTCCCACCAGATTTGTTACAAGCAGCTGGTAAAAGATACAAATCGGCATGTATGACACTCGCTTGTTTGATTTAAGGTCTGCCTGAATATAAGAACATAAGAAATAGGAGCAAGAGTAGGCCATCCGGCCCATCAAGCCTGTTCTGCCATTCTATGTGATCATGGCTGATCTAACAATAGGCTCATCTCTCCCTACCTGCCTTTCCCCATATCCCTTAATTCTCTTACTATGTAGAAATCTATCCTGGTCTTCTAGGAGCCTTGGAACAGGCATCTCTGTGCACATAGATCAGAAAAGAATCTATTGCTATTCAGCCCTGAAATGTGACTTTAATTTCCCCCTGGGATTTATTCACTCCCAAATAAATAGGGCTCCGGCTTTCAAGGGATAGAAACAAGGAGCTTTTGGCTACACTATGGATTTTCCTTTATTAAAGTGATAGGCCATGGCAAAGTTTGTGTTACCACTTGGCACAATTGCATGGACCACATTGCCACTGGCATCCCTTGAACATTCTTTCTTTATTTTGTCTACTTTATTTTTCCTGTTTATTGGTTTTTGTGGCATTTGAAAAATGAATTACTGTATGCAAAGTGCTTTCCTGCTTACAGATTTCTTCCTCACTCCTAGCTGAAGGCATGGTACATTACAGAATTAAAACACTACCCTCTCTTTAACATTTTCTTGAAGGAAACATATTCTAAACAAAAGTGTAAATAGTCTCTGAATGTGAAGTCATTCACATCTCTCATATTCTTGGGATATGCCAGGTATCCCTCAACCGTTAGGGTTAAAAAATGTAGTCAGTGCTCTGATGGAGGAATGTACACATCAACATTTTATTTGTTCACATTTTCTACTGTAGCAGCTTCCACCTGTAACACTCCTTTCTGATTAATAAAGAGAGGGTATAACATTTACCATTTATTCAAGGCTCAAGGAAATGCCTTATATGACACTCCAGTGCAGTATTGAGGGCAGGTTGCATTAGCAATTTTGAAATAAGACATCAGACTGACTCTGTATTTGCTCTCTTGATTAGAGCAGGCCAGCCTTGTATTTATGGTTGCTATTTCTGGTCTCACCCTCAAGGGAAAATATTTTTGCCACATCTAACCAAACAACTTAATTCATAAACTTGAGAACCTCAATGACAACACACTGTCTTTGCTAGTTCCAGAAAGTAACATAACCATTCTTTTTTTTCCTAGTTGGAAATTGGAATAATTTCTCTGTTTCTATCATTTTTTTTAAAGAAAAAAAGACTTCTGCATTGAACCTGTGCTATAATACATAGACCAGAACTCTGTAAGCTCCTAAATGTGTTTTCACCAAAGTTCTCTGCAATCCTAGTGTAACTTTTCTGATTTACAATATCATTTGTCTGGAAGTCATATTTCTTGTGACAATGATGATCTTTTCTACCTACATTTTGTGATTTGACTCTATGTAATTACCATTCTTTGCACAATAGATGTGGGACTGGAAAGATACAAATGACACAAAAACCATTTTGGCGTGAAGCAAATTCCATCTCCATTTGACAAGCAATAATATGAATAAAATGGATGATCAACATAGGACATGGTATCTCCTTTACTCGCTCACTGCTGCTACCGCTGCTCAGCACCTCCCCTCCATCTCTCTCTCTTCGCAATCTCTCTCTTTTCTTGGACCCTTGCCGTCTCCCCATTGGCCCAGCCTAATGTCGATCAAGGCACGGCATGCAGCAGGCTCGTTCACCTGTTCCACCACATATCGCGGCGCAGCAGACCTACAGCTTCGAGCCTGACCATTATCAAGGGAGAGGGGCTCGAACGGGAAAACAGTGATGACGTGAGAAAAACTTGGCCGCGTATGGCCTATGAACCCCAGGATGCCACATAGGTAAGTGACCTTTCTGGCCCTTAATTTGTCCTCCCTTTGGGGATGTAGGCCCTACAACCCCCAAAGAGAGGACAACTTGACATTCGACTCAAGGTGGCACCAAATGGAGGACAAACGGCTCAAAAGCTGCACTATCTGCCTGAAACCGGATGTCTGGCCACCCTAGCTGCTTTGCATAATGGCTGCATAATGTTCTCAGTGGCAGAGGCTCTAAGACTAGTTATTGCATTTTACACTGATTCCTTTGACATTTGAAGTGGCCAATTTAAACAAGGCTGTTTCTTCTAATCTCAACAAGGTTAGTGATCAGTTTCAGAGAACCTTGAAAGGATTGAATTTCAAATAGATCCATGCCTGCAGAAGTGATGGAGTGGATGCCGATAAATTCTCTCTCTATTGTATCGAGACTCCTCCACCATTCTCCATTACTGCACATACACATGGTAGAAGCTCAGAGTTTGCACCAGATTCATCTGCTGTTATAAACTGTCCAGGCCATTCCCCTAATTATAGATTTAGGCAAGTGAGCCTCTGAGAGAGCAACAGATGAAGCCCTGTATCAGTATGAGAATGACATCTTGTCATGCTATGATTAAGGAGGACACATGTACCTGCCCTAGGACTGTCTACAAATTTCCCTTGTTTACCAGGCATCTGAAAAGGTAGGAATAATGAACACAAGAGTGTAGATGCAACTGCCACTCAAGCTGGCTCCAACTACAGTTTAATCATAGTATTGAATCTCTTTTAATAGAAGTGGATGCATTTGTGCCTGTCCTGAATGTTCTGCTGCTGGCCACTAATGAATGAGTTCAGAGCAGTTTAATCCCTCTTCAGGCTGTCTGCTGATCTATTGAGAATTTTTGGATGTGTGCCAGATATTGAAAGTGCTGCAAGAAAAGCAGCTTATGTGTTGTGCTTGAAGTCTGTCTTAGGTTCGATCCAATCCCCAATTCTTTCCCCATCGTCCACCCAATTTCTTTTTGCCATTAATTATTCATCGAATTTCTCATTGAATCTGGTTCAGCCATCCTTTCAGGCAGTATATTTCGGATCGTACAAGTTGCTGCAATTTCCATCCCCCTTCCTGATTTCATCATGTTGAAACATGAGTTCCACGATACAATGTTTGCATACCACCAACTGAAAACCTACTTGAAGGACAAATTGGGAAACAGTCTGAGGTTACCAGAAGGAAGCAATTTTGAATATGTGATTACAGACACAATGATAATTTTAAAAATTATAATAAACATGTACATCAAACTGCAAGAAAAGGAGAACGAGGAAACAAATGGTAAACCTAAACAAAAATAGGAACAAGATTTAAACAAAAGGATAAAGAATGAAACATGAGAAAAGCTATGCTCCAGAACTATGAGAAATACAATAAACACGAGGTTACGCATGATACAATATAACTGAATACACAGGCTATACATCACACCTCAAAAGTTAAATAAATGGGACCCAACAGTATCAGACAGATGTTTTCGCTGTAAAAAGGAAACGGGAACAACAATTCATGCAATTTGGACATGTGAGAAAGTGGAAAAATTTTGGGAAGATCTAAACTAGATACTAAATAAAATCACAAAAAGCAATATACCAAAAAACCCAGAGATCTTCCTCCTAAGTAATATAAGAAATAAAGAATTTGGACTCGATTTGGATGGAGCACAAAAAAGATTTGTTATGATAGCCCTAACTGTCGCAAAAAAATGTATTATGTCAACCTGGAAATGAGAAGACAACTTGAGAATACAACAATGGTACATAGAAATGAATAAATGTATTCCATTAGAAAAAATAACATATAATTTAAGAAATAACATCACAATATTCGAACAAATATGGGAGCCATACATGAAATACAATAGAGAAATCCTACCATGGACTTCCACCACCTAAAATGACAGAAGGAGAAGATAACGAAAAGAACTGACTCAGTAAAATTTCTTGTTTATTTTTATTAAGTGACAATATTGTTTAACGGGTTTAATGTATCTTATAGATTGAACTTCAAATAAATGGAGAAGGGGGTGAGGGAGGGAGGGAAGGGAGGGGGGGGGAAAGGGGGAGAAAATGACACTGTATATATTCAAGAGAAAAAATGTCTGTATCTTGGTCAATATGGTTTATAGTGTGAAAAATAAAAAAAATAAAAAAAAGTTGAAACATGAGTTCAAAGGTCAGATTTATGGTCAGAGTCCAAACATGACATCACATACAGCCCTGAGATTCTTTTTCCTGTGGGCCAGGCAAAAAAACTGTACTCAAGAAAAAATATGAATACAAAAGAGAAATGTAAACAAAAAGTGCAATACAGAAAATAAATATTCAATAATAAATAATGTGCAAAGTAAAAATCGTCAAATGAGTCTCTGATTGAGTTTGTTGTTGAAGAGTCTGATGGTAGCAATTATTCCTTATCCTGCTGGTACAAGTTTTGTGGCACCTATACCTCTTTCCTAATGACAGCAATGAGAACAGAGCATGTCGTTGGTATTGTGGAACATTGATGATTGCAGCTGCTCTCTGATGGCAGCGTTCCTTGTAGATTTACTCGATAGTGGGGATTGTTTTGTCTGTGATGTGCTGGGCTATTTTCACCACCTTTTGCAGGCTTTTTGCACAGGGGCATTGGTGTCCAGTTTATCATACCAGACCATGATGCAGATGGTCAGCACACTTTCCACCACACATCTGTAGAAGCTTTCCAAGGTTAACAATGTCATGTCAGACCTCTGCAAACTCCTGAGGAAGTAGAGGCGCTGACGTGCTTTTGCTTCACAACTATATCCCTCTGTTAGGTCCAAGAAAGGTCTTCCAAAATAGTGATTCTCAGGAATTTAAATTTGCTCGCTCTCTCAACCACTGATTTCCCCAATGATCATTGGATCACATACCTCTTGATTTCCCTTCCTGAAGTCTACAATTAGCTCCTTGGTTGTGGTGACATTGAGTATAAGGTTGTTGTTAGTATATTCATTGTCACCCCTTTTATACAACCCATTGTCATGGTATTGTCAGCAAATTTGTAAATGGTGTCATTGTCATACTGAGCTACACTGTAAAGTGAACGCGGCCTAAGAATGTGACCTCACCACTCGACAGAAGCTGATGTGATTCAACACCAGATTCATCACTGTGGATGTGATTGCCACTGGTTGGTAATCATTTAAGTAGGTTACCACACTCTTCTTGTGCACAGGTATGAGGCCTGTTTGAAACAAGTGGGTACCATGCCCTACCGAAGTGAGATATTGAAGGCATCTGTAAATACATTGGCAAGCTGGTCAGCACAGGTTTTCAGTTCTCGGCCAGGTACTCCATCTGGACCAGATGCTTTCCTTGGATTCACTCTCCTGAAGGCAGCCCACACATTATGCATGGATTAGATTAGATTCAACTTTATTGTCATTGAGCCAAGTAAAATACAAAGCCAATGAATACAATTAGCAACCAACCAGAAGTTAAAAAATAGTGCTATATACAAATAACTACGTGCAAATGAAAACAAGCAAGCAAACAATTATAAAAATATTTACAGTACAATGTGAGTGCAGTACCACTCAGCACTGTGATTTAAGGTTCAACAGGGTCACAACCTCAGGGAAAAAGCTCTTCTTGAGCCTGTTAGTTCAAGAGCGAAGGGTCCTGTTGGATCTACCAGATGGAAGAAGAGTAAAAATGCAATAGTTAGGGTGAGATGTATCATTGATGATGTTCTTTGCCCTGCCTAGACAGTGTTCCTGATAGATGTTCTCAATGGTGGGCAATTGGAAGCTGATAATTTGCCTGGCAGTTTTCACCACCCGCTGAAGTGCTTTACGGTCCGATACGGGATAATTGCCATACCACACTGAGATGCTACAGGTAAGTATGCCCTCAATGGTACAGCGGTAAAAATCAATCAATATCTTGGGACAGAGGTATGCTTTCATGCTCCGTAGGAAATAAAGGTGCTGTTGCACCTTTTTGATCAGGATGGCGGAGTTCAGGGACCAGGTGCGATCATTGGAAATCTGGACACCAAGGAAATTGAAGCTTGATACATGTTCCACCACAACTCCACTGATGTAAATAGGGGCATGAGGGTGGCTTCCAGCACACCTGAAGTTCACAATGATCTCTTTAGTCTTCTGAGTGTAAAGTGCCAAGTTGTTGCCATCACACCACGTGGCCAGGTGCTGGACCTCGTCCCTATAGGCTGTCTCATCAACCCTTCTGATCAGACCAACCACCATGGTGTCATCTACAAACTTGATAATGGAAGTAGAACTATATACAGGAACGCAGGGCAGGATATGGACAGGAGAGAATCATTAGAAGGCATAGAGGTGCGCAGTAGCTCTTCCTTGTTCTGATGGTCAAGTTGGGTGTAGAAAGGATTGAGTTCATCTGGGAGTGAAGCTTTGCTGCCTCCTAATGCATTGGGATTGGTTCTGTAGTAGGTTATGCCATTTCGGCCTGCCGCAGCTGAAGGTCTGACAGCTAGGCCTTATCCAATACAGAGTGGAGAATGTGACACTTATCTAAGTCTACTGGTCTTTGTGGCATTGGGCTCTGCCGACTGTAGATTTCAGACTTCAGATTTATTGTCAGAATTACCACTTGACAGAGAGGAGAAAAAAGGTAAGAGTTCTCAAATGAATCCCTGATTGAGTTTGTTGTTGAGGAGTCTGGTGGTGGAGGGGTGGAAGCAATATGACATGGAATTTCTCCATGCTTTGCTCAGCAGGAGCTATTTATACTCCATTTAAGTCTGACATAAAACAGTGACAAGAACATGGATAAGTTATCTGCACATTTCCAATTGGTTCTGCCTGTTCAAGCTTCTTCCACCACCTGGTTGATTTAAGATAAATAGAATAAGATTATCAACCCATAAGAGCAATGGAATTGAAGAGATTTCAGGAATTGAAGAGATTTCCTTCATCACTATCGTCATTGATATGCCAGAAGCATTAGTGCATTTCCATCACATGGAGATTTCATGTTCTAAACCATCCTCCCTCCCCATAGTTTAAATGGAAAGCAAGAATTAATTGCAGTAGGAGCCAAAACATTTCATTAAATGTAATCATACGGTCATCAAAAAGTCACCATTTGTACCCCTATATGCTATTTACTTATGTCAAACTTGGCTTGATCTGCTACCAATGTATAATTGTAATACAGGCCAAATGTTTCAGGATCAGTTCTGTCACACTTCATTTTAAATTTAAGATAATTGTGGAAATTAGAACCAGACAAGCAGAATGAAAAAAAAGGGAAGGTTGTGTTTGAATTATAACAGCAGGCAATGCCACCGTGCTTTATTCAAATACCTTACAGTTTCATAAAGACCAAATTGGCAAGAATGAAACCCATCCTGTTCCCTGGCCCATATTCCCACAGTAATTGAATTATGCCAGTTTTTCCCAGAAGGGTAGCAGTGCTACTTATCACAAACTTGGGATCTCCACCAACATAACTGTTGTTTTGATGTCCTCTAACATAGAAGGAATTGCTTTTCCATAGTGCTTTTAAAGCTGCTTGAAAAAACTTGCATTTAACAAAATATATTTGAAGTGTAGTCATTGTTGGAATGCAGCCAAAATGCCCAGCTCAGGGAACAATTTGATATATTTCAGGGATATTGGTGCTGAGATAAACATTGTTTAAGACACTCGGGACGTCTGTTGTGTAACAAGATCTTTTTTCATTCTGTCAAGAGAGTGATTCTAATTCGAAAGATGATGTCTCTGTCAGTTCAACAATCTTCTTCAATCCTGGCTAATAGTTCACATCCCTGAAGTACTTCCATAAGTTCCATAGAGTGGGATAAGTGGAGGGAGAAATATATATTTAAAACTCAGATCAACATTATAATTTTACACAGTGATCAGCGTGCATTCATGTTATGTATCTCTTTAACATTCTTATGATTCTCAATCTAAACCCTCAGCTTAAAATACCTAATTTTACAATCAATCTGCTTCAAAGTTTGCTCTGCAGTTCTGATGGTGCACCACAGGGTGGCACATTGACAATTTCCAGGAGATCAGTGCACAGAGAAATTCCTTGTCGTCACATTGAGCCTGTGGAAATCTGAGATTCCACCAATCTCCTCCTCCTTTTCCCAACAAACATATGTTCCTCAGTCAACTGCTTGCATGCCTGTCTGCAGCCCCTCACTAGTCTTGTATTACTAAATTAACCTCCTTTATTTCTCTGCCTTCCTGATTTCTGCTTTTCCCTGGCCCCCTCTTTTATCCTCTAACTCTGTCATTCTCTCCCAATGTTATCCTTTTCCTTAACTGCTTCATGTTTTTAACCATCTTTTCTGCTGCTTCACTATTCTCACGTATTTAAGGTGTTCTGTGACTAAGACTAACCATTCAACTTTTAGTTTTCACCCTGATTTCATATATTACAGTGTCCTTAGATTTTCTGTCCTCTCCCACCTCCACTCCCATCCAAACTTCAAATATCCTGTTCTGACCACTCACTCTGCTTTATTTTCCCCACTACCCACAACAACTACCAGGCTCTTCAACTTCCCCATACGACCCTACTCCAACACTACTCCAAGACCACTAATTCTATACTATTGAAACAACACATTTTTTTTTACCCTTCTGCATCTGTGAACATTTTTCTATCTATCATTTTTTTATTCATTATCTTTCTTTCTTTCATGGCACATTGTATAAATTTAATTCATACTTAGGTTTTACATACCTATGGAGCTGCAGCAAGAATTTCAATACTTGATACTTGTGTATATGACAAATAAACTCATCCCATTTCTTCTCATCTTACCTGGCTTGCTCTAGCTTTGCTCTATGAATTCTTTCCCCTTTGCTTTTTTCTCTTCAGTCCTTCCCCAAGTTGTGGCTAAAAATATTCATTCTGAAACCCCTTGGTCTTTCTGTTTTTCTTGGCTTTATTTGCTCAGTTTACTTCTTCAGTCCCAATGAGTCCAAACTGATGCTGAATGATGGATTGCCTGTTTCCAGTTGCAACTTTGTTGGAAGAGGTACATTTTACTCCTCCAATGTTTTAAATGTCCAAGTAATTTAAATTTGCCTTGTTATCATGAGGATTTAATTCTTGGTGTAGTGGCAGCACTTTCACTTTGAGCTGTTTGCTGTTGATTCAAATCCTGTTCTGGAACACGAAGTAACTATGTTGGAGGTGTTGCCATTTGAATGTGACATTCATCTGTCAGCACAGACACACTTATTTGATGCCACAGCCTTATTGGGAAAAAAAAATAGGATTCTCTAAATATCTGGCCAATATTTATTTGACGTGCAGCTCATGTTTACTGAGAGCACATTGTCCTTTATGGAACTTGGCATTTGCCTGTATCTCAGAAGCAATATTCTTCAAAATTAATTAATCAGTTATGAAGCTCTTTAAAATAGCCTGAGGTTGTGAATGGTCCACATAAACTATGGAACAACAACAGAATTCTTAATGCAAGCAAGCAATGTGTTTCTACCAGGGGCATAGAGAGGATGGGGGTTGGAAGGGTTCATCCCATCAACACAAAATATTCATTAGCATATTAAGGTAGATTGATTGTGCAATATATATTTGACTTAACCCTCTAAAAGTGGTGAAATTTAGGTCTCTGCTTTCAGAGACTGTTAGTATTCTCTTGAGACGTGTGCTTGAGGGTATAAAACAATGTCTTTATGCTCTGTTTGAAATCTATTTTCTGTGAAATTGCTAGCTTAAGTATCTTACTGCAGTATATTATAACCCACTTATTGTAGAACAGAATAATATCCACATTCTGGAGAAGAGATGTTGCTCAACATTTTTGAAATTGCAACCCACATTCACCACTAATTAGCATTACTTCCAATGTTGAGATGTGTATTTGTCAGTGATGAACATATAAGCACAAGGGTAAAAGAAGCAAGACTGTAATGATGCTACAAAAATTCACCCCCCGTGACAACAGCTGGGCACCACACTCTTCTTCCAATCCCCAGTAACTTCATCATCTGTATTGCATTTATTTACAGACAAGGCACATTAAATATCATAAAGCATTGAACAGGCACTTTGGCCCAACTCATCCATGCCAATCAAGTTGGCATTCTGTCTGATTCTTAAATCTCTGCAGCCATGTTGTGACCATCTTCCGCTTTGTTGTTTCAGGATAATTCACCTGCTTCATCTTCACCAGAACATGAGGTCAGGAGTAGCAACAGGGCAAAAGATTGGAAGGAGAGGAGAATGATGATAGTGTTTGATTGTACAGGAATGTGGGCTGTAGTCTAATACTCCAAGCATCCATATTGCCCAGAGGACTCAGATGTGGACCATGAATGGACTCAGTCAAGACGAGCAAGATGGTTAGTGAGTTGTTTAGTTTGTCTCCCTGCAGACAGATGAAGATAAGAAGTATAGGTGAGGTAACAGGTGGCTGGGTAAAGCCAGGTTAATGAATGTGAGAGTTTGTAATATACAAAAGTACAATGTGCAAAAAATGTGATGTTTTAACAGCACAGAGTGATCTTTTCAGGGACCCAGAATAGGTTATGGTTGGTGTAGTTTAGGGAGGTTCAAGAACCTGAAATCCCTGGAAAAAGCTGTTCTTGAACTGAGAGGTGCTGGACTCTAAGCTTCTGTTTGTTCTGCCTGAAGGAAGCAGTGAGAAGAGATTGTGATCAGGGTGATGGGGATCCTATATGATATTGGTTGGCTTCTTGAAGCAGTGCCTCACATTGATGTTTCCAATTCATGGGAGATCATGACTTCAACTCTGCATTTCTTTGCTGTAAAGAAGTGCAGAGTTCAGGTAACAGAAACGATTGAGCTAGACAGAGCTATTAAAATTTTTATTCAGCTTGACATTGATTTACCTAGAGACATGATCTCTGTTGTGTGGGAGCAGCTTGAAGTTTTCAGGGAACAAGATTATAACACCAGACAATTTGATGTCCTTTGTAATGATAGAGATCATCTTTGCATGGTAACTAGCAATGCCTTACTGTTTGATTAGACTTGGCTGCCATCAGGAGCTGACACACAGTATGCAGATCTGTAATGGAGACTTGCAGCTTCATGTCCTGCCTCATGGTGCTGTATATAACAACTTTAAAGTAAAGAACCTTTTCCTTCATCCATGTGTTACACATACAAATGCAAGATGAAACATGGTGTCAGAAGTGAGATGAATAAATTAGAAGGAAATACTTTAAAAGGTAAAATCTAAAGTCAGCAACTGATCAGTGAAGAGAAGCTAACACAGTGAAAGATGCAAGGATTACATTCACCAGCAAATCTTCAGCTGACAGGTAATGTGGCTGAAAATTGGAACAGATTTAAATAGCATTTTGGATTGTATTTAGTGGCAGTCGGAGCTGATGAGAAAAGTGATAAAGTGAAAACATCAGTTTTCTTACATGTTGTGGGTGATGAAGCCCTGAAGGTGTATAATAACTTCACATTTGCTGCTGAAGAAGACAAAATGAAATTGGAAAAATTAATGGAATAGTTTGAGGCATAGAGCATACTTAAACGTAATGTGACATTTGAGAGGCACAGATTTTTCACGTGTGTACAGAAAATGGAAGAAAGTATTGATTAGTATGTGACTGAAATGAGAAACAGAGGCAAATTGTGTGAATTTGGTGGACTGACCGACTCGCTGATAAAGATAGATTTGTGTGTGGTATTCCAGATTATTGTCTAAGGGAAAGACTGCTAAGAGAGGAAAATCTAGACCTGGAAAAAGCCATAGCACTCTGTAGGGCTACAGAAACTGTAAAGATGCAAGCAAAGGACCTGTTCAGTGAAACTAACTGCAACGTGAATGCAGTGAGCAAGAACAGACATAAACTGTTCAACAAAAAGCGTGCCAAAGTGGAAAGAGAGGCGTGGCCCACAAACAAAGATGAAAGGGTCAATCGAAAGCCATGTCATCGATGGGGTACAACACCTACCAAAAAGTGTCCAACATATGGTAAAACATGCTATCTGTGCAACAAAAGCAACCATTATGCCCATTGCTATAGGAACCAATTGCAACAAAGCAAGGTTCATGCAGTAGATGAAAGGGAGATAGAGAAATTCTATGTAGATGTTGTGACTGAAAACAAGAAAGAAAACAGAGATTGGATGTTGAGATTAAAAGTGAATGACATATACATTTCAGTTAAATTGGATATTGAAGCACAAATTAATATAATATCAGAGATTGATTTTAAGAAGATTAGACTGAGACCAAAGATGTATGGAACAAAAGTGAAGGTGACAGGATATTCAGGAACTAATATACCAGTGCAAGGGGAATGCTTGGTCAAAGTGAAACACAAGGACAGAGAGCACATGCTAGCATTCATTGTTATATCAAAGGATGTACAGGTTTAACAGCCTATGAGAAACTGAACTTGGTAAAAAGAGTCCTCGCAGTGGAAAGCGAAGGAGAGACAGTCTATGATGAACTCAATGACCTATTTCAGGCTCTCGGCTGCCTTTGAGGAGAACACACGATCAGAGTGGATAAACATATGTCACTGATAATACATCCATGCATAAAAGTTCCATTTGCTTTTCAAAAGCAACTAAAGGCAGAGATGGACAGGATGGAAAGCCTGAACGTGATCCAGAACATAGATGAGTCAATGGAGTGGGTGAGTTCATTCATTGTTGTGGACAAAAAGAATGGAAACCTTAGAATTTGCCTGGATCCAAGAGATCTAAACAGAGCAATAAAGAGAGAACACTTTAAGCTTCTGACACATGAAGAAATCATGTCACAGTTTGCAAATGCAAAGTTTTTTCAGCAAGTTAGATGCATCATCAGGATTTTGGCAGTTAAAATTGTATGAAGTAAGTTCAAGACTGTGCACATTCATTAGTCCATTTGGCAGATACAGATTCCTGGAGTTACCATTTGGAATTGCCTCAGCTCCTGAAGTGTATCACAAAACTATCCATGTGGTCTATGAGTACCTGGACGGAGTTGATACCTGAATGGATGGAGCATGGTGAGAGACTAAGGAAAGTGCTGGAAACAACAAGGAAAGCAAACCTGAAGCTGAATAGAGAGAAATCTCAGCTCAGGGTGACATAACTAACATTTGTAGGAGATATTATTGGCAGTGAGGGCATCAGACCAGATCCCAGAAAGGTGTCAACCATTAGGAACATGCCAAGACCACAATGCAAAAGGACGTACAGAGGTTTAATGGAATGGTCAACTATATGGGTAAATTCATATCCAACCTCTCAGAAAAGACAGCTCCATTGAGAAGACAAACAGAAAAGAACATTGAATGGGAGTGGGATCATGACCATGAAAAGTCATGGAGGGAACTAAAGAAACTGCTCACAGAGGAACCAGTTATGAGGTTTTACGACCCAGCGAGACCCATCAAGATACCATCAGATGCATCACAGAGTGGGCTCGGTGCAGTTTTTCTGCAAAAATATGATGACTGGCACCCACTGCGTATGCATCACGCTCAATGACAGACGCGGAGACGCGATACGCTCAAATTGAAAAGGAACTGCTCAGCATCACATACGCCTGTGAAAGATTTCATCAGTTTGTGTCAGGACAAGCAATCAGTGTAGAGACTGACCATAAGCCCTTGATTGCATTGTTCCAAAAGCCATTAAATGAATGTCCACTTAGAATATAAAGAATGATGATTCTGCTGCAAGGCTATACACTGAATGTAGTGTACATGCCAGGTAAGCCAATGTACACAGCAGACACTTTGACTGGAGCTGTTGACATGAGAGAGCCTGCAAAAAGCAAAATGGATGAAGACATGAATGCCTTCATGGACATGATCACATGATCAATTCACTCTTCTAACAGCAGATCTACAGTGGATGCCATCTCACTGGCTCTGCATAAAGCCCTGGAACACTTGGACAGCAAAGATGCATACGTAAGGATGTTCTTTGTCGACTACAGTTTGGGATTTAACACCATCATCCCCTCAAAACTGATCAGCAAACTCCAAGACCTGAGACTCAACACCCCACTGTATAATTGGATAATGGATTTCCTCACCTCCAGACCACAATCAGAGGATTGATAAGAACATCTTCTTCACAATCTCCATCGGTACTGGAACACCACAGGACTGCATTCTTAGCCTCCTGCTCTACTCACTTTATACCTACGACTGTTGGCTCAGTACATGATATACAAATTCGCTGACGATACCACAGTAGTGGGTTGTATTAAAAAAGGGGTGATAAGACAGCATGCAGGAGGGATATTGAAAACTTGGCTAAATAGTACACTAACAATAACCTCACACTCAATGTCACCAAAACCAAGGAACTGATTGTTGACTTCAGGAAGAGAAAACAAGTGATCATTGGGGATCAGAGGTGGAGAGGGTGAGCAAATTTAAGTTCTTGGGAGTCACTATCTCGGAATATCTTTCCTGGACCCAATACACCAATGACATCATGAAGAAAACACGTCAGCACCTCTTCTTCCTCCGGAGTTTGAAGAGTTTCTGGCAAATTTTTACAGAGGTGTAGTGGAAAGTGTGCTGACCAACTGCATCATGGTCTGGTATGGGAATACCAATACCCCTCAGCTTAAAGCCTTCCAAAAGGTAGAGGACACAGCCCAGGACATCACAGGCAAACCCCTTCCCACCATCAAGAACATCTACAGAGAACATTGTCTTTAGAGAAGAGCAGCAATTATCAACGAATCACACCACCCAGCACACACTCTGTTCCCCCTGCTATCCGCATTATGAAAGAGATATAGGTGCCACAAGACTCTCACCAGCAGGTTCAGGAATAGCTGCTACCCCTCTCCCATCAGATTCTTCAATGACAAACTCAATCAGAGACTCATTTAAGTATTCTAATGTGCACTTTATGGGTTTTTTTTCCCTCTCTGTATTGCACAGTCAGCTATTTATATTTATTTATTTGTTTACATGCATATGTTGTGTACAGTTTTTTTTGCATTACCAATAAGTGGTCATCTGCCTGGCTCAAAGAATACAGAATCCCAGGGTTGTATGTGATGTCATGTATGTACTCTAACAATAAATCTGAATCATTGTTTCAATATGGTCTTTCTGCACTGAACTAGTATAATCTTACCTCAACTCTTTTTTTCTCCCCTGATCCAATCCCTTCCCACCTACATCTGCAATACCTCACATCTCTTCAATGACTTCCAATACCTTCACTTGACCACCTCATTTTAACCATGGACGTCCAATCCCTTTACACTTTTATCCCTCTTACAGAAGGTCTTAAGACTCTTCATTTCTTTAAGATCTAACCAGTCATCTTTCACCACCATCCTGCTCTGCCTGGCAGAACTTTTTCTCACTCTTAATAACTTCTCCTTTAACTCATCCCATTTTCTCCAAATCAAAGGAGTAGCCATGTGTACCCGCATGGGTCCCAGCTACACCTGCCTGTTTTTGGGCTTTATGGAGCAATCCATACTACAAACCTACACAGGCAAAACCCCTCAACTCTGCTTCCACTATATTGATGACTACATTGGTGCTGCCTCATGCACCTATGATGAACTTGCTAACTTCCACCTTGACTTCAATTTCACTTGGTCCATCTCTGGCATCACTCTCCCCTTTCTTGATCTCTCTGTCTCCATCTCAGTAGACAAGTTTTCCACTGACATATTTTACAAATCCACTAACACCCACAATAACTTTTTATACATTTCTTCACACCCAGACCCCTGTAAGGATTCTATTCCTTTCTTCTAATTTCTCCATCTCCATCGTATCTGTCCCAAGGCTAGGTCTTCCAGTCCAGTTCATTTGAAATGCCCTCCTTCTTCCAAAAATGTGGCTTCCCCTCTACCACCATCAACTCAACCCTTACCCACATTTCCTCCATTTCCCACTCTTCTTCCCTGGCTCACTCTGCCCCCAGATGCAACAAACACAGGATTCCACTTGTCCTCACCTACCACACTACCAGCCTGCTCATCCAACACATTACCCTCCGTCATTTCTGCCAACTATAACATGATCCCACCATTAGACGCATCTTCCCCTCTCTCCCTTCTGTTGGGACTGCTCCCTCCGTGACTCCTTCGTCCACTTATCAATTCCCATTAATCGTCCCCCCCGGCACCTTCCCCTACAGCCGCAAGACGTGCCACACCTGCGCCCAGACCTCATCTCTCACCATGATTCGAGGCCCCGAACAGTCCTTTCAAGGGAAGTAACACTTTACTATGGGAGTCATCTACTGCATCCGGTGGTCCCGTTGTGGTCTTGTCTACATCAGAGAGATTGGACACAGACTGGGAGATTGCTTTGCTGAGCACCTTCACTCTGTCTGTATCAGTGACAGGGATCTCCCAGAGATCAACCATTTTTATTTTGCATCCACTCCCATGCCAGCATGTCTGTCCATGGCCTCATGCACTATCAAACCAAGACCACCAAATTGGAAGAGCAAAACTTAATTTTCCACCTGGGCACTCTTCAATGAGGTGACATTAACATCGACTTTTCCAGTCTACTTTCTGTTCTCCCTCCCTTCTTTCCTCCAGCTTTCCAACCCCTTCCCTCTCCATTCACAGAACCATTCCCCCTCCCCCTGTTTGCTGGTGTGCCTTTCTTCATTTATCCACCTATTACCTCCTGCCTGTGGGACTGTTCTCCTCCCCCTGCACACCACCCCCCCCAAACACTCTGTTCAGGTGCCTGTTTACATTTTTTCATCCCTTGTTGAAGCGCTCAAGCCTGAAATGTTGGTTATGTATCTTTATCTTTGAAATATGAAGTCCACTGTGTGACCTGCTGAATTTCTCCAGCATTTTGTTTTTACAATATAAGGATGGACTGCCAAGAACCAGCCGGGTTTCCTGAATGATCTGGTGCTTTTACGGTCATCTGGGTTTTCATTTTATTGAATTTTAGATTATTAATTAAATGGTGGTTATTAATTGAATTCCAAGTGACTGAAATGGGATTTGAACTCAGATCTTTTAAATGTTAGTTCAGTCCTCTTGAGTACTAACATGGAAGTCAGAGATAATTGATGTAGTTTCCATGTTACTTTGGTTCAAGGTTTTGGGTTCCTTTTATTGTCATGTAATAATAAATTAAAAATGTAACATACATGACACACTTTAATGTTTGTCTGCCACACAGCTAACAAATAGTCACCATGAGAATTGCCCAGCAATAGGAGAATAACAATAGGAGAAAGAGAAGCAAAGACTCTTTTCCTTTAGAGTCACTGAGTGTCTGTAAATTCACCTCAGCACACCCACAGCCTCTGCAGCCACACAGATTCCTGTTCAATTCATGGCCAACCCGAACTCCAGATACAAACATCTGACACTATCAGTAAGGTGGCAATAACCACATACAACAGTTGATGCCAAATCCATCACTCTCTTATAGATCCAATGCCCTTTTTGTCCCATTTTCAATTCTTAGCAAGACCAGCTTTGAGGCTTGGAGTCCAGAGACAGGCAGAGAGTCAAAATGGGATCTCATGGTGAGCTTGAACATCAGCTGTCTATTGCCTGTTTTCTGGGAGCTCCCCTTTATGAAACAGATGGAAAACAGCAGGAATCAGTCAGGGTGCCTTATTGAAAAGTGATTTTTTTTTTGTGAAAGAAAGTGATGGCTGTACAATGATCAGATCTAATTGTTCTAAGCAGATTGAAATTTGTTTCTGCTGCTTATAGTCCATTAGTTGTACCCCATAGTATAGAATTTGCATTGTCTTGAGTAAGCTGGAAGCAGTGGATT
Source organism: Narcine bancroftii (assembly GCF_036971445.1). Classification (NCBI taxonomy): domain Eukaryota; kingdom Metazoa; phylum Chordata; class Chondrichthyes; order Torpediniformes; family Narcinidae; genus Narcine; species Narcine bancroftii. Next base: position 188,184,187 of record NC_091469.1, on the reverse strand, counting down.
GTCCTTGGCTCTCTGGATTTGCTTCCTCTGTAAGCTTGACTACTGAAAACCTCTGGGAGTGTGGTTTTCCCAAACATGAATGCATCTTGTGTGTTTCCTGGAAATGTGGCATCAGGAATTTATTTTGAAGTATTGGTAACTTTTCTTGTTGTTAAAAAGATCTGGATTATCAATTGTAGCACATTAAGTTGCATAGGCAGTCAATAGAAAGTCACAAAAATTGCAGATACTGGAACCTAGAGTAAACAAAGAGAAACTGGAAGAACTCAGCAAATCAAGCAGCACTGCGGGGAGAATTAGTTGGTCAAACTTTCTGGTTCTGGCCCTTCATTGGTTAACAGTCCCAACCCGAGTTATTGACTGACTATTCCTACCCATAGATTCTGCCTAACTTGCTGAGTCCCGCCAGCTTCTATTTGTTCACCCATAAGTAGTCAATGGCTGACTGCATTTGTGAGAAGGTAGCAATGCTCATGGATCCCAGTGACATCTCCCAGTCCTCACTGAAATCAATGGTGGTGAAATTATTTCCACAAGAATGTAATGCTTGGATTATTCCTCTGATGAAGGAGTGAGAAGTAAAAATGAAGATATGGCAAAGATTTATTTCCACATATTGAAATGATCCTAATGCAAGAAAATTCAGAAACATGAACTTGACATTTGTGGTGAGTGCAATTGAGACATGAGAGGTGTGGTGATGGTCTTCCTGATGACATCCTTGGAAAATGGAAGCGTACAAACATGGTACAAAAATAGATTCTGCCGGACGTGCAACATCTGTGCAAAGAGAAATAGAATCAACATTTCATGTCCATGGCCTCTCATTATAACTGGGGAAGAAGTTTGTTAGGTTGCAAAAATTAGGGAAGGGTGAAGAGAACAGAGGTACAATCTGTGAAAGGTGCAAACTCTTTTAAAAGTAATTATTACTTCATATATCAGCAGTGGGAAAGAACAAATTGCAATATGAAATGTCCAGCAAAAAAAACCCAATAGACACAAAAGATGCAGATGTTGGAATATGGAACACAAAACAACCTGCTGGAAAAACTATGGGGATAATAGGAATTGTCAATGTTTCAAATTCAAATCTGTCATCACGACTGATCATGAAGAAGGGAGACAGTCAGTATAAAGAGGAGAGGTTGGGAACAGTGAGACAGGGACTAATAAGGATTGGTGAACCAGGGAAGGGTGAAGGATGATGGATAGAAAAGAGTGAGATGTGGAGTTGGAAGACAAGACAGGTGATTGATAGGTACAAGATAAAGAGAAAGAGAGAGAGAGAAGAGAGATAAAGGGGCAGATGAAACAAAATGGACCAAGAGTGAGACATCTGGTAAAAGATTACAAGTGGGACCAAATGCTACCAGTGTTAGAATTTGATATGCAAAGATGATAATGCCAGTAGGGAACTATGGGGAACACTGGAGAATCATTGATAAGGTGTACACTGACAAAGGGTGGGGAACTGTACTGTGAAACACCATTATTCTAAGCTTAATTTAGTATAGCAAAGAGCCGTGCCTGCACCCTGAAGGGGTCGGTGTCTGTTGAAAGATTTGGTAGGTCTCAAAGGCAAAGACTCTGAACACACAATTTTGGTAGTAAAGCATTTTATTTACAGTTGGAAAATCTGGGAAAATGGCAACAGAGGCAACTTACACAAATGCACAATTTACAGCAGCTGTGGGAAAAGTCGGATCGGCAATAAAACACACGCCAACAATTAATAACAAACGTGGGAAAGTAGTAACAGCAATAAGAGACATACGTGTACAATTTATAGCAAGCATGGGAAATACACACACACACACACACACACACATACACACACACACACACACACACACACACACACACGCACACACACACACACACACACACACACACACACACACACACACACACACACGCACACACACTCACACATTCAAACTGGGTACATACAATAATGAAGGAAAAACCATTACAATACCTGCCACCCCTTGACTCAGTGCAGGCATGACTCTATACTACTAGGGACACTAATTAAACACACTTCCAACCCTATAAGAGTGTACACATTACCAACATTTTCTCCAGTCCCATTCCATGGTTTTGGTCCTGGAGTGAAGCAGGGTGGTCCCAATATGGCAAAGAGAAAGAAATGAGCACACGTGGTGTCCTTTATCGTGCTGGAGGGCTGGAGGGTCCAGCCCAGGTTGTTCACAGGAAACAATGGTTCAGTGCCAGCAAGATTAATCCAATTACAACAGCCCAAGGCCAAGTACAGGCAGGCTGGAGAGTCCATCCCAGGTAATTTACAGGGTTCCAATGGTCGGTGCCAGCAAGGTTAAGCTGATCACAAAGGTCAATGGCTCAAGGCAAAGTAAAAGGAATTTAAATTGGCCAATGGCAAGGTGGGTGGGGCGGGGCCAAACCTTGATTGGCAGGTGGTGTGTGCCTTCCAAAAGGTAGTGGGCAGTGCTATCACATGACATCCACGACCCTTCACAATACAGTGATGTCACCTCCTTATGGGATTGGATGGTGACTGCAGTGCGAATTCAATACCCCACCCTCCTAAAATGGGACTTACATGGCTGGCCACAGTGGAAAACCATTAGCGAGAGGATAAGGGTCATTAGGGGAATGATGTTAATTACCAGCATCTACGGGGAGCCTATGGCTGCCATTTCCCTGAGAATATGAGGGTGATTGGTGCCTTAGCGGGGCTACTTAGTTACTACAGCATGCCCCAATTTAACAGGAGTGGTCCTGCCTCTCATGGGATTGGCAACCAGAAGGATCATCCAGGAAGCCATCACCCTTCTAGAAGGGCATGAATATATGGAGCGGGTGCACCCACTCAAGCCTGCAGGACCGAGGCAAGGGTAAGCGACACAACCCCCTGGTTAACTCGCAAAGAAATGTACACAGGATTGATGCATGCTGGCGTGGAGAATGACCGCATTAATGGATTCCCACCTCTGGTATGTAGGCGTTTTGGAAGGAGCACTATGGGGGGTAGCCCAGTGAGAGAGAAGCTTTGAATTCCCTCCCCACAACAGCCCACCCCACCCACAACTACCTAGCTCCTCCCCTGCCTGAAGTTGCCTTGGCTCCCTTAGGCCAAAGCTAAGAACACTGCTGCGAGAGGAACTTGCCCATATTTAGCAGCAGGAAACATCCACCATGGGGTGGCAGACTTCCACCCCACTCCCATATGATAAAGACCATGGCTCCTGGCAGATCTACTCAGCAGTCATATCCCGGCTGGGCAACCTGAGGCTGTATATCCCAATGGCTGTACATTAGTTCAAAGGGAATACACAACGTTGGATGGCCCTAGTAGCTACTGGATCCGAACATACCATCATCCCTGGTAATCCAACAGTTTGCATTAAACCACAGATCTCTGTAGAAGGGTTAGGAGGATCCATAATTCCTGCTAGAGAGATTATCCTTCATCTATAATAGGCAATGAACCACCCTGACCTGTGCCTACTTTGGTCGCTGACTCCCCTGAGTTCATTTTCAGATTGGACGTATTCAAAGGGTAGTCCCCTGCACACCAACGGGGGAGATTCACCTTCAGGGTTGTCTGTCCGACCATAGAGTTGGAGTGGCCAAATAGGAGCCGATAATCGTACCCCCTCCACTCTCATGCCATCTGATGGCCAAGACGGAGGAGGTTGAAGTTCAGCACACTGAGGAATCAGGAAGAATTTTGGTACAGCAGCCACAAGGTTCACTTTAAATGGAGAGATTATAGTATGCAGGTCTGTGGATATGTGATGGGACACAATTCGAGGCAAATGTAGCATACACATCAACTGATCAAACAAGAATGAGTCTTGCACTGCACACCCTTCCCCCCAACAGGAGGGTGCTGTCGTGGAAGTTGATCCTCATCATTGCTATATTGATCGGTGCTGCAGAAGCCAACAGCACTTTCCTCAAGGTGGCCTATGAATATGCTGGCAGCACTACAGAGCAGACTGCTGGATCTGCCTGAGAGCTCCAGCGTACGCTGCTGAGGGACTTCCACTTATGCTGATCCCTTTCAATGAGGACCAAACGAAATGTGTTTCACACACTGGTTGATTCTGATCTGGGGGTGGGGTCTGAATGGCAGTAAACTTCCACCTACTTCACCATTGCACAATCTCACTTCCAGCGACCTCCGCTGGGGTGGGTGTTTCAGAAAATGGCTTTTCCCTCCCTACAATCTGGTGTCCCAACTCTCAGAGTAATTCCCTAACTGATGAACAGAGCTAAGGAGTGTTGGTTCAGACATTTTAAAGAGCATTGGCCCAACCTTTAAGTAGGACACTGCAAATGTGAGCAAGAATGGTGCTCAGGTACACCAATGGCCCACAGCCAATAGCGCAGCAAAGGTGGGGGCTCCCTGGACACTTAATGGAACAAATTGGATATTTGGACACTATGCCTACTCTTGGTTCCCCATGGGATGGGATGGCTCTTGCTTTCTAATATTATGTTGTGTCTTACATCCATCACTTCAGCGACCTTGGGGAGCACCCAGCCTACCCCAGACACCTGGACAAAAGGGTAGTCACTGAGATGGAATGGTTCTGGATGATCGCTCTCCCCCTGTTCTGCAAAGTTATATGCATGACCAGCATGATGGAGATGCTGGCCAATGAGATGGCTGTGGCACTTTGGAATACAGAGGATGCTCTGACTTGAGTGGCAGTAGAGCTGATGGCCCTCCGCATGGTTACCCTATAGAACCGTATGGCCCTGGGATACCTACTCATGGTGGTACCTATTCAGTGATTTGTAAGGAGTGTTGCACTTACATTCCCAACAAATCAGGAAACATCACTCACTTGGTTGAATACATTTGAGAGTGAGTGGGTAAAACTGAAAAATAAATGGACCAGTACCTGCATCACAACACCTCATAGGGAAGGTGGTGGCCTTTTGGGGCTCTGGGGAGTTGATGGGCTATTGCCATTCCCTGGTCACTACTCTCACTCTTGTGGTTGTCGAGTTTTGTCTGTATTTGTCTATTTGTTTAGAAAGCACCTGGCGTGTGTTAATGTGTGTGATGATTGGCGAGTGTCGTGACTTCCAAGGGGTGATATTTAATATGAAGGATCACAAGTGTCACGTGATCTGACCGGCGGGCCCCTAGGCAGAAGTCACCTCACTTGCCAATCAAGATCAAGCACCAGATTAGGGCACACCTGACAACTGGCACCTTCAATCACCTAACCCATACCTGGGCCGGACTCTCCAGCCAATTGCACTATAAAGCCCCACCACATGTGGACCATCTGCCTTTTCCCCTGGGATGAACCCTAGCTCCACTTCGAGTCGTGAACTGTGGGTGATGCTGGAGAATCATTGGTAAGGTGTGCACTGACAAAGGGTGAGGAGCTGCAGGGTTGTAGATGTTGTTGTTAGACTAGTTTAGTGTAGCAAAGAGCTGTGCCCCTGCACTGTGTCAAGGGATGGTGGGCATTGTATTGTATTCCTTGACTGTAAAACTCTTTCTCTGCAAGTGGATGCGCGAATCAGGTAGTTGTTGCATCCAGTGTGCTTGTACTGTGAGATCCTTGTGTATGTGTGTGAGAGAGAGAGTGTGTTGCGATTTCCCTATGTGTGTGAATAAAGATGATTGTTAATCAGCCTATGTCTAGACTCGCTGCTGTTTGCACCCATTGAATTTGTTTTCCCACACACACCTGTGCAGATGAATGGAGGTACTCCAGAAATAATTATTCAATCTACATTTGGTTTCTCCCATGCAGAGGAGATAACATTGTGAGCACTAGTCCAAAGATCCTTTTGTGAATAGTTGTTCATTGGAGTATACCAGGGATGCTCTGGTGCATTTGAAATCTCTGTCAGAGATGGTTCTTAGCAGATGGGTGTACCTCTAATTTCTGCTATTACAAAAGGGGTTGAATACAGGAGAAAAGAAATCTTTTTGCATTATCTGAGTCTCTGTGAGGCTGCATCTGGAGTAATGTGTAAAATCTTAATTTCTTTACATAAAAATGATATATTTTCAGGAGAAGGAAGTGCAGGGAAGAGTTAATGCTCGAGAGATGGTGGGACAAGAAGAGATTAAGTAGACTGGGTCTGTATTCTGTGTTCAAAAGAATGAAGGGTGATTTCTGAAAGAGAAACAGTTAATATTTCAGGTGATGGGCCCTTCATACATGCTCTTAGTTGTCTTAAGGTAGTATAGGATGCAGACTTCAGTTCTAATTTTGTTTGGGAGGTTAGAAATGGGTGTGGTGCAAATAATGATATCATTAAATGCACATCTGACACTCGTGGAAGGACAAATGCACAAGCATGAATCCAAGATGGAAATTCCAAGGTAATTTTGCAATGTGCACAATTTCATCTGAAATTATTACTGATGAGACTCACTCCAGGTGAGATCAATTTTGGTATGATTAGCACTTAAAAAGTTGGTGCCAATTAATCCTGATTATCAGCTAAAGTTTTCACAATAAAGGTGAAAAGTCATGTAATCAGTTCTGATTTCCTTAAAAAGAAACTAAATGCCTTGGAACAAGTTGGCTGAACGTGGAAGGAAATTTGGACCCAAATCAAATGGGCTTTCCAAACATACAGTGAACAATACCCATTTCTCTCTTCCTACTTTAATCAAAAAAGTTTTATTTTGGAATAGGTAAGCCATTCATTGACCCTTTTCTTCAGGTAGTACGGAACACTGCAGATTCAATTTTCATTCTGACTGCCAAATTTTTAAGTCCATGATTTGGCTTGTGCACATTAGTACCATATTGCAGATTTTCATACTGCCTTGTGGCTTTTTGTGGTGTACAAAATTTTTCTTCTTTTTGCAATTTCTGTTCTCAATTAATGTTGCTCTTTTTGTTGCTGTTGGAGGATTTTGTGCTAAGATAGGTGAAACAGCCTTGGAAAAAGATAAGATTTTCATTCTCGGCACTTCTGTGCCACTATTCTTGATTAAGTTAAACAACCAGATAAATCCATAACAACTTTCTGGGCAATCTTAGCTACAAGAATGGAAGGAGCGAAAAGGGGTTATGGATGATTGGTTGATTTGTCGGTGAATAAATGAAATTCTCAGTACACTCCTTGTATAAATATTATTCTGAAATAATGAAGGGCAAATACTAATGCACCTATGTAGTATTTCAAATATTTTTTATTAAACATATTCATCTTAAATGGATTTTTTTTTAAAAAATGTTCAGACTGATGACACTTCTGTCCTCTCTTGCTAAGATGTTTCCTGTGTCTAATCCTGGAATCCTATTCCTCACTGGAATATTAGTTGGACGGAGGTTCAAGAGCATCTTTTAGAAGGAAATAGGATATGTATATTTTCAAAATTAAAATTTTGCAAGGTTATGAAGAACAGAAGAGTAGGTGAATTGTTCCTTTCATTCAAAGAGCTGGTGTGACTGTGAGGGGTGGTGGGGTGATGTGGTAGGCTGGAGAACAGTCAAGTCATAGAGCACCCAAAATGAAATTGAGTGACGCAACCTGCTGAAGGAAGTGACCGGCTTGCTGCTGTTTCCATATTGCTAATAAGGAGTGAAATGCAAACTTTTTTTTTACAGGATTTATTGTTGCAAAGTTTGATGCTGAGATAATTACTTTTTATTACCTGAGAATACAATCTGATTGGACATTCCAAATGCATGCATCACCTTTCCCAATAGCTTACATTGCAAAACACATCTCATTCTCTGTGCACTGTTGTATAACTGAGGTTGAAAATCTCAGCATGAGAGGTCTTCACTGGGTCTAATGTACCCATTTCCTGGAAGGTGGTGGTGTCCATTTTTTTTTTAGACAGTAACAATCTGGATTTTATTTCTTGTTCCAAGCTGCAGGCTTTGCTTTTGCTTTTGCCAAAAGGAGTTACCTCTTTTTTTTTTCAGGACCTCCTTGGTGAAGAGTTCCAAGTCTGCCTGTTTAAATTTTGCCTTGGGGCGCTTTCTAGCTTCCTTTGGGACTTTTTAAAAAAAAAAATCTTTTGAAAACATCTGCACTTGCAGCTGTCTCTAAAATGCAGGGATTTACATAATTAATATGCAGTTTACATCACCATCCGAAACCATTCTTTTCAGCAACGTGGATGCAAAAAGCTTCTGGCTTTTTTTTAAACTTGTTCTTTGAAAAAGACAATTGTTTTGGAAATAAGAACTTCTCTCATATAATTGATAGATTTATTCTAGAATATATTTAGTTAGAAGAAAAACAAAATTATAAATTAGTATGCCTTAATTTTGTGCAGGAATGAACCTAATAGTGAATGCCATTAGCTCAATTCACCTTTGCCTATTTCACCAGGATCAATGTGACAAGTACAAGCTGAAAATGATCTTTAAAGGAAAACCAGGCACTTGGGAGCAGAGTACACAAGCAAAGTTAACTGTGACTCTTTATACAAGGTTGAATACTTGCGAGATAAACAGTGTGAAGACTGAAATCACCATGTTAAAGTATTTGTTTACTTATTACAATATATGGTGTGAAGGGTTCTTTCAAGTTAATTCAAGTTTGTGAAAACAATGTCAAAACAATTACAGATGGAGAGAAAAAAGACACATTTAAGAAAAGGAAGAAAATATTAATTATTAGTTTAAAATTTCTTGCAGATGAATGATGAAAGAATGGAAATTCTGCTTGGTATGTTTTTTTTTTGTGCCAAATTAGTAATTTGCAGTAATTAACAATTTGCATGTAGTTGAAAACTGATCCAAAATGAATTAAGTCTGTGCAGACCTTAGTGTCAGCCCCTTAGTATCACATCATATTAATACCAGTTTGGATTTGCACAAAGAGCTAGTCATCGATTCTTGTTTTATGAAGTGAATAGTGAATGAAGGCATCTCCAACAATGTTTGTACACAGGCATTGAACTACAGTAGCACTTCTACAATTGTAAGCAACTTCAGCTCAATGTTAGTTGGATAGGAAAGTGTGATGGAACTACAGTAGCACTTCTACAATTGTAAGCAACTTCAGCTCAATGTTAGTTGGATAGGAAAGTGTGATGGTTTTTTAAAAAAAATTGTAAACTTTGGCCTCTAAGTGTTCACACACTCAAGTGACATCTGCAGCTCAATTATTAAGGTCTGGATGACCTTAATTCTTCAGTGCAGTCACCATAGATTGAATAGTTTCTGCTAATTTTGAAGATTTGCTGCAGTCCCAAGGGAAGTTTGATAGAGGTGATGGGCAATGTGGTCCAAGCATTGGACAATCTGTTGAATTCTATCTTCATCTGAGCGAGAGACCACAAAGATGTTCACATCACCAGGGTCATGACTGACACCAATTATTTCTGAACTGTCCATTTTCTAATTCACTCAATGTTTTCCATCAACCTGACCCCAGTGAGGGCATTGCCACAAGAAAATCAATGGCCAAGCACTCGAGAATTTCTTCCACAAGAAGCACTTCACATCTGTCAGTTCATAGCCTGAAGGAGTCACAAAGCATCCATAGCTTTCGAGCTGCTTTGAAGTCTGCCATTTCTGGTAACTACAGAGTGACCTTTATCTTCATTACCAAGAATCAAAACTACAGTTCATAAAAATGACATGGACTGAGGAGTGACTTGAAGGAAAAGTGAGGCATTTTGGATGAGTAGCTCCACCTTTATTCATTTGTAAAACAAAATTTACTGATAAATCTCAACTGGAAAAACAAGCTCTGTTAAGAATTTATAAAGGGAGAAAAATTTGTTATTCCATAACTGCTATATATTGTCTGCCTAATTATTTCAAAATGATCACATTCTATGCGTGTTTAAAATATACAATCATCCAATAATGATTTAGGTTGATGAGGCATGAGAAAGAATTGACCACTTCCCATATTTCACAAGGCATCTCTTGGTGAAAGATGATGACATTTACCACTGCTCTCAATGTTCCAGCATAGCCTTTGGTCAATGTAGAAAAGGGTCTAGAAGATCAGACTTGGTACAAAATTCACAGTCTTCTGAGACCTGCAGCAGATAATGATATCTCTCCAAGTTTACCTGTGTCAACCCAACATTCTCAGCATTGAGACCCTTGTTATTATCAGTTGACCATATCTTTCACATTCCTATTACCACACTGCACCTCCTCCACAAAAATATACTAATATGAGCGCTGTTATCGGAGGAGATTAGCAGGTGGAGAGAGAAACATCTTCCTTGAAGAAGTGCACATCCCCACTCACTCTTAGAAATCTCTGTTCCAGGACCACTTAAAGTGGAGGAGGACATTTGGGATGTAATTGAGAACCTCAAAGCCATGCATCAGGAACACACAGAGGGCCTATGCAATCAGTAGAAGGAGCAGGCCATGTCACAATGGGCTGACTTGTAAGCCACCATCTGGTCCATTTGTGAAAGAATCAATGGTTTCCATCTCAAGATCCACTAAGCCAGAGCAAAATCAAGTCATCCTTGATCCCAAAGGGAAATGCTCTCTTTTGAAACTAATCCAAGTCTCTAATGTTGGAATAACATAATACTGAAGGATATGAAACATTCATTTTATAATGACTTTCCCTATACTGACAGAATGGAATGACTAAAAGGAGGAAAGAGAGACTGCTCAAAGCAACTGATTACCTTGGCTCATTGTGGTTAGCTCACTCTAGTTTCTTTCATGGCTACAAACCAGTTCTGATTTTTTTTTTGAAGTTATTGTTGTGAAGCACAGTGTCTTATTTCTTTATTCAGGGTCACACAGCACCAAAACAGGGCTTTCGGCCCGCTTTGCCCATACCTACCATGATACATAACCTGTTTTTATGAATCCCAATAACCAGAATTTGGTCCATAGTTTTCGCTATCTTGGCGATCTAGGTGCAATTCTAATTAAATGTGTGAGTGTGCTTTCATCATGTCTACTGATGGTAGGCCCAACCATCTTCTTGGTGAAAAAAAATCTTCAGATCCCCTCTAAACTTCTTACCCTTTACCCCAAAATGATGTCTTCTACTTTTAGATACTTCTGCTATTGGGGACAGTTTCTTACCATCTTGTCTACCATTGCCCTTCATTATTTTGTAGACCTATATCAAGAGGAGCTTCCATGTTTTTACCTACCTATCTGCCATCATGGCCATTGCTTCCATTGCTTTATACCATCATGCGGTAAGTTAAATTTGGAGCTTTATTTGTGCGCAAGCTGCAAAGCTAAAAGCTGGCAGTTGTGTGAAATTAAGCAGGGTGTATGGAGACAAGTGCTGACTCCCTTTTATGGAAAATTACCAAAGCAAAATATTTTGCGCGATTGCTAAAGTGCTCCTCCTCTCACAGCAGGATCCTAATGCAGAGAGATGAATTGCCAAAGGCAACTGAAAAACAAATATTTTAACACTAAAATCAGAGCTATTAAATTGAAAGGCGCTATGATTTTTTTAAAGGAGAAACTTTATTATGGTTGAGGTCTGTATAATATAGGTTTAAGGTGATTGTTGAAAGAATGGGGGTAGACCAAGAATTTTTTTTTTCAAGTAATCATGAACTTGATATCAGTGTCTGAGAGTAGAATGGTAACAGATTCAGTGGCTGGTCTCAAAAGAGCACTAGAGTGATATAAGAACAACATTTGTCAGGCTCCACAGAAAGATTTGGGGCATGGAACTGTGTAGATTTTTCCTGTAGAGATCAAACACATGCTTGCAGGGTTAATTGTACACCCTTCACTTCAAAAATTTTTAATTTTTTCCCCATTCACATAGGATGCCATAGGTGCTCATGTGGTTACTAAGGGATTACTTAAGGTGGCCATGGTGGGGAGCTGGCTGATGGAGGACCTCAGTTTTCTTCAGGCTGACTTCCAGGCCAAACATTTTGGCAGTTTCCGCAAAGCAGGACGTCAAGCGCTGAAGAGCTGGCTCTGAATGGGCAACTAAAGCGGCATCATCTGCAAAGAGTAGTTCACGGACAAGTTTCTCTTGTGTCTTGGTGTGAGCTTGCAGGCGCCTCAGATTGAAGAGACTGCCATCCGTGCGGTACCGGATGTAAACAGCGTCTTCATTGTTGGGGTCTTTCATGGCTTGGTTCAGCATCATGCTGAAGAAGATTGAAAAGAGGGTTGGTGCCAGAACACAGCCTTGCTTCACGCCATTGTTAATGGAGAAGGGTTCAGAGAGCTCATTGCTGTATCTGACCCGACCTTGTTGGTTTTCGTGCAGTTGGATAATCATGTTGAGGAACTTTGGGGGACATCCGATGCGCTCTAGTATTTGCCAAAGCCCTTTCCTGCTCACGGTGTCGAAGGCTTTGGTGAGGTCAACAAAGGTGATGTAGAGTCCTTTGTTTTGTTCTCTGCACTTTTCTTGGAGCTGTCTGAGGGCAAAGACCATGTCAGTGGTTCCTCTGTTGCACATCTCCATCGGGCACACAAAACTCAAAACGGTCAACCAGTTTACCTATCTCGGCTGCACCATTTCATCAGATGCAAGGATCGACAATGAGATAGACAACAGACTCGCCAAGGCAAATAGCGCCTTTGGAAGACTACACAAAAGAGTCTGGAAAAACAACCAACTGAAAAACCTCACAAAGATAAGCGTATACAGAGCCGTTGTCATACCCACACTCCTGTTCGGCTCCGAATCATGGGTCCTCTACCGGCACCACCTACGGCTCCTAGAACGCTTCCACCAGCGTTGTCTCCGCTCCATCCTCAACATCCATTGGAGCGCTCACACCCCTAACGTCGAGGTACTCGAGATGGCAGAGGTCGACAGCATCGAGTCCACGCTGCTGAAGATCCAGCTGCGCTGGATGGGTCACGTCTCCAGAATGGAGGACCATCGCCTTCCCAAGATCGTATTATATGGCGAGCTCTCCACTGGCCACCGTGACAGAGGTGCACCAAAGAAAAGGTACAAGGACTGCCTAAAGAAATCTCTTGGTGCCTGCCACATTGACCACCGCCAGTGGGCTGATAACGCCTCAAACCGTGCATCTTGGCGCCTCACAGTTTGGCGGGCAGCAGCCTCCTTTGAAGAAGACCGCAGAGCCCACCTCACTGACAAAAGGCAAAGGAGGAAAAACCCAACACCCAACCCCAACCAACCAATTTTCCCTTGCAACCGCTGCAATCGTGTCTGCCTGTCCCGCATCGGACTGGTCAGCCACAAACGAGCCTGCAGCTGACGTGGACTTTTTACCCCCTCCATAAATCTTCGTCCGCGAAGCCAAGCCAAAGTAAAAGTAAAAAAAACTTAAGGTGGCATGTGAGTAGAAAAATAAAGGTTGAGAACCACTGGTTTAAAGGCTCAAAATGCAATTCTATGTTGAACATTTTTCACATTGTTCAAAAAAGTTCAATTAACTACAAAGTTCTAATCTGAAAATGCATTAATTCAATCTTGCAATCTGATATGGAGATTATAAAATTTTATCAGCAACCAAGTCTGGAGTTTGTAATAAGAAATTCCCTCTTGGGACCAAGAGGTGGATAGATAATTAGAATTTAGCCTTTCCTTTAAAACTTCTTCTTTGGCTTGGCTTCGCGGACGAAGATTTATGGAGGGGGTAAAAAGTCCACGTCAGCTGCAGGCTCGTTTGTGGCTGACAAGTCCGATGCGGGACAGGCAGACACGGTTGCAGCGGTTGCAAGGGAAAATTGGTTGGTTGGGGTTGGGTGTTGGGTTTTTCCTCCTTTGCCTTTTGTCAGTGAGGTGGGCTCTGCGGTCTTCTTCAAAGGAGGTTGCTGCCCGCCAAACTGTGAGGCGCCAAGATGCACGGTTTGAGGCGTTATCAGCCCACTGGCGGTGGTCAATGTGGCAGGCACCAAGAGATTTCTTTAGGCAGTCCTTATACCTTTTCTTTGGTGCACCTCTGTCACGGTGGCCAGTGGAGAGCTCGCCATATAACAGGATCTTGGGAAGGCGATGGTCCTCCATTCTGGAGACGTGACCCATCCAGCGCAGCTGGATCTTCAGCAGCGTGGACTCGATGCTGTCGACCTCTGCCATCTCGAGTACTTCGACGTTAGGGATGAAAGCGCTCCAATGGATGTTGAGGATGGAGCGTAGACAACGCTGGTGGAAGCGTTCTAGGAGCCGTAGGTGATGCCGGTAGAGGACCCATGATTCGGAGCCGAACAGGAGTGTGGGTATGACAACGGCTCTGTATACGCTTATCTTTGTAAGGTTTTTCAGTTGGTTGTTTTTCCAGACTCTTTTGTGTAGTCTTCCAAAGGCGCTATTTGCCTTGGCGAGTCTGTTGTCTAACTCATTGTCGATCCTTGCATCTGATGAAATGGTGCAGCCGAGATAGGTAAACTGGTTGACCGTTTTGAGTTTTGTGTGCCCGATGGAGATGTGGGGGGGCTGGTAGTCATGGTGGGGAGCTGGCTGATGGAGGACCTCAGTTTTCTTCAGGCTGACTTCCAGGCCAAACATTTTGGCAGTTTCCGCAAAGCAGGATGTCAAGCGCTGAAGAGCTGGCTTGTAAAATGGCCATGTCCAAATTAACTCAGAAACAATATCAGTTCTGTGGCAGATGATGGAGCGTAAAATGTCTGCAGTGTTTTGAAAAATTATTTGTCCTGCCCTGGTTTCCTCCATCAATTTATTTTTAATTATATTTGTAATTTTTAAGCTCTTCCATATGGAAGTTGTTTGATCTGCTGAATGCTTCCTGCAATTCCTGTTTTGTACATGTCAATAGATTGAATTTTGTAGCCTTTCAGGTTGAAGATGAGCATACTTTTACAAATTGCATGCTGCAAGAGGCTATATGGGTTTTCTTTCATTTTGTATTAAAAAAAAGGCACAATATGTTTATCAACAATGATAATTAATATTCCATGTTAACATGTACACAAAATGGACAAAAATCTTTTTCCTTTGTTTGCCCTGCAAAGGCCCATAAAGTGGTGCTGCACGTGTCTAGTAGCATTATCAAGGCAAGAAAAGGAACCAAAATAGAGTCCCTTAGAAACATTGAGTTCCCACCATCTCCTCCAATGCCACTGTCCTCGTTACCTCTGTAGTAGCATGGCCTCTTGTCCGGTCTAGGGGTGAACTCGAGCACGAGATCTCCGAGTCACCACCCCTCAGTCTTCTAATCCAAACAGAAGAAAATTTAGCCATGGGTTTAAGGGTTAATTTACTAATAGATTGTATTAAATTTGTAATACTCCAAAAAAAGGAAAGTGAACAAATCATGCATAACAAGCCTGCCATGAAAAAACACAGTTCATCATTATTTGCACCACTGCACTCAGATCGGCAAGACTGATGGCTACCCTAGACTTGCGTACCATTGCACTAATTTAACTACTTTTCCCACATCAATTAATTCTGACTAAAAGACATACCTTCTGATGTTTCCCCTACATTGCTTCTCATGTAAAACATAGCTGTGGTCAGCAGAAATATATATCTTCCACTGAATGTGGTGGTCTGAAGGACACACACAAGAATGGCTTAGAAAGATCTGCATTTGGTCTGAATAGCCTCACTTTCAGATACTTTCACTTAGTGGCTTAAAACATAGGTACATGTACATGTTTAGCATGATGCAACTGAAAATCACCTGTTTTGAAAGTGAAATAGGATTAGGGTGAATGAATCAAGCTTCTCCAGGAACTTGGGCAGAAGCTGCATTTGAAAATCACTCGTGCAATTGTGCAAGTCCCTCACCAGTGAAGCAGTAAGGGACATCAGTCCCCGTGCAACACACTTTTGGAACATTAGATAAGTTAAGTCACATTCTTCCAGGGAGTGAATGTATTATTCACTGCTGAAAGAACAAGGCTTTCAAACTGTGATTTAAAGAGAGTTTTCTGATGCAGCAGGTCATCTGAACAATTGAAACCTGGGTAAGTGTCTTTTAAACATCTGCACCTCTTCAATTCCCAATCCCCAACCTACATTTTTTGGAATATTTTATTTATATTTTCACACAAGCTTGTACAGCCACATACAGTGTCATGTCAACAATGGCAATTCACATTCAAATATACATATATTCATTCTCTTTATGACTATACACACATATCTATAAACACACATACATGCACACACATACATGCACACACATATATACACACACACATACACACACACATATACACACACACATATATACACACACACACACATATACACACACACACACATATACACACACACACACATATACACACACACACATATACACACACACACATACACACACACATATACACACACACACATACACACACACACACATACACACACACACATACACACACACACATATACACACACACACATACACACACACATCTCTCTTCTCTTTGGCTTGGCTTCGTGGACGAAGATTTATGGAGGGATAATGTCCACGTCAGCTGCAGGCTCATTTGTGGCTGACAAGTCCGATGCGGGACAGGCAGACATGGTTGCAGCGGTTGCAGGGGAAAATCGGTTGGTTGGGGTTGGGTGTTGGGTTTTTCCTCCTTTGTCTTTTGACAGAGAGATGGGCTCTACAGTCTTCTTCAAAGGAGGTTGCTGCCCGCCAAACTGTGAGGCGCCAAGATGCATGGTTTGAGGCGATATCAGCCCACTGGCGGTGGTCAATGTGGCAGGCACCAAGAGATTTCTTTAGGCAATCCTTGTACCTCTTCTTTGGTGCACCTCTGTCACGGTGGCCAGTGGAGAGCTCGCCATATAACACGATCTTGAGAAGGTGATGGACCTCCATTCTGGAGACGTGACCCGCCCTGCGCAGTTGGATCTTCAGCAGCGTGGATTCGATGCTGTCAGCCTCTGCCATCTTGAGTACTTCGATGTTAGGGATGAAGTCGCTCCAATGAATGTTGAGGATGGAGCGGAGACAACACTGGTGGAAGCGTTCTAGGAGCCGTAGTTGATGCCGGTAGAGGACCCATGATTCGGAGCCGAACAGGAGTGTGGGTATGACAACGGCTCTGTATACGCTAATCTTTGTGAGGTTTTTCAGTTGGTTGTTTTTCCAGACTCTTTTGTGTAGTCTTCCAAAGGCGCTATTTGCCTTGGCGAGTCTGTCGTCTATCTCATTGTCAATCCTTGCATCCGATGAAATGGTGAAGCCGAGATAGGTAAACTGGTTGACTGTTTTGAGTTTTGTGTGCCCGATGAAGATGTGGGGTGGGGGACTGGTAGTCATGGTGGGGAGCTGGCTGATGGAGGACCTCAGTTTTCTTCAGGCTGACTTCCAGGCCAAACATTTTGGCAGTTTCCGCAAAACAGGACGTCAAGCTCTGAAGAGCTGGCTCTGAATGAGCAACTAAAGCGGCATCGTCTGCAAAGAGTAGTTCACGGACAAGTTGCTCTTGTGTCTTGGTGTGAGCTTGCAGGTGCCTCAGATTGAAGAGACTGCCATCCGTGCGGTACCGGATGTAAGCAGCGTCTTCATTGTTGAGGTCTTTCATGGCTTGTTTCAGCATCATGCTGAAGAAGATTGAAAAGAGGGTTGGTGCGAGAATGCAGCCTTGCTTCACGCCATTGTTAAAGTTGCTATCAATATTAACTCCCAGGTATTTGATCCCCTCCTGCAGCCACCTTAAATTACTATTTTCTTTAAGTTGGTTATAATTTCCCTCGGTGAGTGGCATCACCTCACTTTTTCCCCAATTGATCTTCTACCCGGAGAGTTTCCCATAGCCCTCCAATTCCACATACAGTTGAGGCAGAAAGGTCGCAGAGTCTGTCAGATATATCAGCACATTATCAGCAAATAAGTTAATTTTGTGCTCCTCCTGGCCCACTATATAACCTTTAACGTCTGGATCCTGGTGAATGGCCTCAGTCAGTGGTTCCATCACTAGCACAAAGAGAGCCAGTGACAGCGGACACCCTTTTCTACTAGATATGGTAAGTGGGAAAGCTGAAGAGATTTGTCCATAGGTTGTAACCTTTGCCTTGGGCGCAGGGTATAGCATCCTAATCCAATTTTGAAAAATTGGCCCTAACCCCACCTTCTTCAGCACTTTAAATAAAAATTCACACTCCAGTCTTTTCTGCATCCAAGGAAACAGACATTCCCTTCTCATTTCTGATTTGCGCTAGATGCATTGCACTCAACAGTCTGCCAATATTATCCACTGCTTGTCTCTCCTGCACAAAGCCTGCCTGGTCTTAGTTTATCAATTTTGGTTAATGCAGTGCCAATCTGTTTGCCAGGGCCATAATCTGTATTCAGCAGGGAGATTGGACTATTAGAAGAAGGAAAAAGCGGATCTTTACTCTTCTTTAAGATCATCATAACAATCGCTGTTGTGAAAGATTCTGGAGGGTCCATGCTTCCCTTGCCTGGTCCATCACCTCCATAAACAGAGGCATTAGTGAATCCTTAAATTCTCAATAGAACTCAGGTGGGAATCCTTTCTCCCTCGGAGATTTGCCAACTTGTAACGCATTCAATGCTTTCCTCAGCTCTTCCTCTGTAAGAGGAAGGTC
This sequence comes from Narcine bancroftii, assembly GCF_036971445.1. NCBI lineage: Eukaryota > Metazoa > Chordata > Chondrichthyes > Torpediniformes > Narcinidae > Narcine > Narcine bancroftii. The sequence continues at coordinate 188,165,761 of NC_091469.1, read as the reverse complement.
CAGTCCCTCCTGTTCCTCTGAGTTTGTTTGGGAGATCTAATCTGGCCAGAAACTTGCCAATTTTTTAGAATTTCTGGTCATAGAATTCTCTGAAGGTCTCATTAATTGCCTTTGGTTTATACAAGATCTGACCATTCCCTGTTTGTATTGGATTGATTTTTCTAGAGGCTTGTTCTACCCTTAACTCCCAGGCGAGGACCTCGTGATCTCTTTCCCCCAACTCATAATTCTTTTGCCTTGACCCCATAAGGACCTTTCCATACTATATGTCTCAAGAGTATTGCTGTTTGTAAGGTCCTCTAAGCCTGATTTCTGAAAATCCTTCTCTAATTGGGTAATGTCCTTTTCCAATTCCTCCACCTCCCTCATGTAATTTTTCTTGACCATCTTTGTGTATCCAATTATTATGGCTCCTCAAGTATCCCTTGGTCTCACAAAACGGGGCTTTTTGTCTCTTATGAAACTACAAAACTCTAGCTTTTTCAACAACAGAGAGTAAAGATGCCACCTGTATGCGGTGTCCTGCTAATTTGGCATTTCTATAGACAAAACCAAGGGGAAATGGTATGAGAGAAGCCTTGCCCCATACTCAGATTCCATGATCATACCCTCTATATGGGCTGAAGCCATATAAAAGTCTATTCTAGAGTAGGAATCGTGTTGCTTTGAGTAAAATGAGTAATCTCTCACTCTTTGATGCTTTTACCACCACACATCTATCAAGTTCAGCTCTCTCATGCAGGTAATGGTGGCTTTCGCCGCTCTCATCCTTTTTATTTGTTTTGAGGATTTATCCAACACCGGATCCAGATATAGATTAAAATCACCCCCCATTAGAATATTTTCATTTGCCTCTGCCAATCGTAGGGAAATGTCCTGCATAAATTCTTCATCATCGAAATTGGTGGCATAGACATTTACTAGGGTCCAGGTTTCTGAATATATCTGTCAATGTACCATAATGAATCTTCCTGTTTTGACTGTAATCACCTTCTGCACCTGCACTGGAACATTATTCCCCACTAGAATTGCTACTCCCCTTGCCTTTGAGCCAAATGGGGAGGGTATGACCTGATCCACCCATCCCCTTTTTAAGCTTCTGATGCTCCCACTCAGTTAAACGTGTCTCTTGTAGGAAGGCCAGATCTATCCCCATCTTTTTAATGTGTGCCAAGACCCTTTTTCATTTTACTCTCCGTTTAAGCTGTTAAAATTGAAAGTAGCATACTTTACACTTTTAGCCATCACATGAAGGCTTCCTCCATAAATGTTTGCCCTCCATCTCCACCACCACACCCTTGCAGACCCAATCTCTTGCCTGTTGCTCCACTCTGTCCAAGCCGCGACAGGCCCAGGGGAAAAAAAAGGATGCCACAAACCCATTTGCCCGCAACACCACAACATACATCTCCACTCACAACCATACTCCTCTAAATAATAAAAGGGAACACATCAACATGTTTCAGCCACCCCCACTCACACCTCTGGTGGTCACTCTCCTCTCACTGCCATTATCCCTTACCATATGGCTCCATAACTCTCCATTCTCACTCTCAGCTCCCTCCCAGAACCCCCAGACCCTTACATGTAACATCTTTTATCCTATTTTTTTAAACAAAACAGCCAAAAGCCCATTTTTTATATAACACAGAAATCCAAGTCCTCCCAGTCTACCAGTTTTAACAAAGTCTTATTGCCCCTTTTATTCTTTTTCACTTGGTCCTCCATTTACTGATGGCAGAGTATTTATAAACTGAGTTGCTTTTTCCTTTTTTGTAAAAAATTTCCTTCCCCCCCACCCTTGGCAGCATAATTTTCAAGGTAGTGGTATAATGCAGAACACAATTATATCCCTTTTGTTTTGCCAATCGCTTGACCGGTTCAATGTCTTTCCACCTCTTGAGCAGAGCTGCACTAATATCTGGATAAAAGAACACTTTTGATCCCTTTTATCCCAAGGGAGCTCTCCTCTGAATTTCCCCATTTGTTGCCACCCCTAATATTTTTTCATGATCTTGAAAATATTTTAGCTTTATAAGGATCGACCGGGGGTCTTTGTCCCAGTTCTGCCTTAGGGATTGGGGCTCTAAAGGCTCTTTCTATTTTAATGGGGGTTCCCAGCGCTTCTTTTCCTAGTACTTGGGGGATCCATTTAGTTGGGAACTCTGTAAGATTCTCTCTCTTTCCCCCCCCCATCCCCACCAGAGTATTTTTTCAGTCCCTCTATTTTAATGTTTCAGCATTTTGTGAAGTTCTCTAGGAAGTCCATTTCCCCATACCTCATCTTTCTTTAAGGAGACTTTTAATTTCTTTCTCCATTGTGGTAATTCTATTCTCCCCTGCCCCCAATCTCTCCTCTACCTCTGTCACCTGTCTCTGGCTCTTCTGTCCACTACCTTCTCCAACCTATTTTCCATTTCTGTCAGAGTCTGTAAAATGTCTCTTAAGGAGGGCTCCGGGCCCCCCTCCTCCCTTTTCTGTTGCAGCCTGGCCTTCCAGCTTCTCCTGGCCTTGTGGCTGGGTCCCTCACACACCTAACCACCGCCATTGCTGCCATTGTGTTCACCCGCTGACCCTCATCTCCAACTCGACAGCGCTCACAATCGCTGTCCTAGTCGGCCTCCGCATCCTCATTGGAGCTTGCAATTCCCGAGCTCATGCTGGATCCACTCGAGCCTGCTGCTCTGACTCAAAGCACTGCCAATGGAGCCTGATTATTGGGAGGCCACTGCTTTGCACATGAACACGCGAGCTGCAAGGGAGAGGCAGCTGTTTTTCCTCGCTCCTGCTCACCCGCCTCAAGGCTTTACTGGCCCTACTGCTGCTCGGGGCCGTTCCTCCATTCTGGGCACCGCCTGCCTGTGGAGCTCCCATTGTTGCTGAGGTCGGGGGGGGGGGGGTTGCATTATCTTCGGCAGTCCTCATGTCGGCACCGCCATTACTCCCGACATGAGGCTCCTCCACTTTCCTCGGATCCTTGTCGGGTTGCCCATATCCTTGTAATTTCATTTTTTTGTTGTTGATTGAAGCTTCCTCATTTTCTTCTTGTGTTCAGGCAGGGTTTTTAACTTTTTTTGGTCCTGGATATAAATAAATAAATAGAATAAAGAACAAGGCAGTCCATTCTGAGAGTAAGGTAAGAAAACAAAGGATTTCCTGGATAAAACCAAATTTACCATCAGGAACTAGGAGAGAATCCAGTCTAAAATTATGATTCCTAAACTATATGGAAATATTGAATAAACGGTCACCAAACTTCTTTAAAAGATGTATCAAATGTCCGACTCCTAATTTTCTCCAAACTTCAACAGGGCATGACAGCAAAGAGCTGTTAGGTAGAGAGTAGGTGGTTTTGGAACCTTCTTTTTAATTAATATGGCTTTTCTAGCCAATAATGTTGAAAAGACAATTATTTGCTGTGCAGAAACAGCCATATGCCCAGATTCTGCTGGTATAATTCCAAAAATAGCTGTAATAGATGTGGTTGTAATTCTAATCCTATAATTTTGTTAGGGTTTCAAAGACACTTTTCCAGAAATTATTTAGTTTGAATGTGACCAGAACATAAATTGAAATGGCTACCTCAACTTTGCACCTATCACAAGTAGGGTTTACATTGGGAAAAATAGGGGCCATTTACTTTTTGGCATATATGCCTGATGTATCACCTCGAACTAAATCAAGCAATGCTGGACACAAATCAATGAAGTATTTACTAGTTAAAAAATATGATCCCATTGATCATCCTGAAGAAATTATTGGAATTCCAATTTCCAAGCACATTTAATTTTGTAGTTGGATATCGGTCGCAAGTTAAGTAATCAATTATATATTTTAGCTCTTAACCCTATTTGAAGTGATACACCTGAAGAAGGGTGTCTATCATATTAGATGGGTAAGCAGAAGGATAATTTGGAAGTACACAGAAAGTACCTAAAAAATTGTGCCTTGCTCAAATCATATTTGTCTGCTAACTGATTGAAAGATATTAAATAGGTCTGTAAAGGTTATAACTCCTTCAGTTTTCCATATTGAAAACATCTGATCAATCAATGATGCTTTAAAAAAGAAATTACGATGTATTATTAAACCCCCCAAAATTTACAAAACTGGAACCAAATCCTTATGCTTAAAAACTGGGTTAAGATAATGCAAAGGGTAGAAGAGCTCCCCCAATGATGCCACAGGTCTGTGCTGCCCAATTTACATCCAATTAACCTACATCCCTGGTACATTTCGAACGGTGGGAGGAAACCAGAGCCACTGGGTAAAACACATGCGGACATGGGGAGAATGTGCAAACACCTTACAAACAGTGTGGAATTTGAACCCCAGTCACGATCGCTGGTGCTCTAAAGGTGTTGCACTAACTTGCACCAACCGTGCTGCCCTGTTTCTCCATTATATCAGAAAGACTAATAGAATGTTTGCATCAAATGCCTTTCTATTGCCACTGAAAGTTTAGGATTGTGAGAGTGGGCAGGAGAGATTTCATCAAACATACCATAATAATTTTTCTAGTGGGGACCTAGATTGGTGGGTCAAACATGTTAAACTTTCTTTTGTGTATTTTCAATGCCATGACCATTAAGGGTGCCATGCTATAGTCTTATTTGTTATTTACTTGTGTGGGAATGAACTATTGACCTCATCCCACAGATTCTTCAGCCCATTTATGCTGCTAAGAGTCTAACTGTATACTTTCTTGAAACATTTGACCTCCCATTTGTCCAGTTTCAATTCCATCATCCATTTTTTTTCTGTCCATACCTGTAATTGATCCATATCCTGTTGTAATCTTTGATAGCTCACTATTCTGTCCACAACTCTTACCAATTTTTATGTCATCTACAAATTTACTAACCCACCCACCTTTTTCATTCAATTCAGTGATGTGTATTGATTGACAATGGAGATCCCAATCCCAACTAATCCCTGCAGATCATTGATTAAAAGTAAAATATTAAGTCATAAAAATACTTTTCACAGTAGATTACCCAAATTCTAATGTTTGTGTAGTATAACTATGGTTGTGGTCAGATTAATTACAGATGTCAAACTGTTAAAATCAAAAAGAGGTTAGAGGGCAAAAAGGAAAACCTTGCACATTTCATCAGAATAAACATTCAGCTAGCAAAATAACTGCAACTGTACTGATACTTGTTTGGTCAGGGAAATTGTACTGCTTATACAGTACAGTGGATTGTCCAAATCTTCCATCTGTTGACTTCACTTATAATATGAGCATGGAAGGGTTTTAAATGATTTCCGTCACTTGAATGTCATACATGGACAGAGTAGTGGTCATGTTTATAAAGATGAATGATTTTCCTATCAGTCAATCCTCTATTATTTTCCCACAGTCTCCTTTCAGAAATGTGACACTAAAATGGCATTATAATAGATTTTGACTTATTTGTATTTAAGCAAACTTGGCAATGTATCTGAAGATTTTGCAGTGGGGCTCAAAATCTACCCTGTAAATTGTTACTGCTAAGAAGTTGCATTTCATGCTGACATAACAGTTATGGTTTAAAATCTGCTTAATTCCAGCTTACCATCAGGCAAGTTGAAGAAAGAGCACATGTTTGTTTGTTCAAACTATGAAGTAGTTTGAGCTTTCATACTTACAGTCCAAATTTCATGTTGATAGGAAGCAATATGAAACTTGTGGAAAATGGCTGCTTTCTTAATTAGGAGCTTTAATTGTACATAACCTTTGTGTTGACATGAAGCAATTTCAAATGCACATCAAAGCATCGGCAGGGTTGCCATCCAAGAATTTGGTCTTAATTATTCCCCTGCATAGAGAGGTTTATGTGAGATTCCATTGCTCACACATCATATTGTTCATCCTGTATTTCATGCCGCTTTTCTTTAACTCTGGTGTTTGTATTGTCTGCCTTTTTTTATTGGACAGATACAAAATGCTCATAATGGTGAAAAGCAGGAATCAAAGGGTTGGACAGCATCCATGGGGAGAAATGTTCAGTCAAAACATTTCGGTTATGATCTTTTATCAAGTTTTGCTAAAGTGTCTGTTATATGTGGATTGTGGAGGAACACATGGCCTCCCTGTCTGGAACATTGTGGATTGTGTTGAACCATGTGACCTCCCTGACTGAAACCTATTCGGAAGGCACCTGCCAATCAAGGTTGGACTCCGGCCACCCATTAGTGCACACCTTACCATTGACTCATTTCAATGATTCAGCGTTAACATTGCCCAGGCTCCCAGCTCAGAACAGTATAAACATTGATAAATACCACATTTCTTTCTATCTATCTCCTGATATAACTCCCCGCCAGGTTGCTATTGTGGACGTTGCTGGGGGAGTTGCAGGTTAGGTGCACACTGAGTTGAGTTGTAGTACTGCTACAAAGAGCTGCACCCCCTTTGGTACAGGGAATCAGGAATGTGTTTGAAAGTCTCTGTCCATGAAATGTGTACATGTGCAGGAGAATGTGGTAGGGTAAACAGCCAATGGTATCAGAGTCCCTTGTGCCCGATGTGCCTGCTTGCACCATTATAATTTTGTCTCATGCTGTGTAGAAGATAGGTTGTAGGAGTCAAAATTAGTCATTCCTTTACTTACCTTGTTAGGTCTGTGTCCAGTTTGCCCCTGAGTGGTCATTGGAAGCATCCTGAGTTTGTTTGACTTTCTGTAGCCATCTTTATTCTTATGCGCTTGCGCGAATTCCAGGAGCATGTATAGTGTATTCGTGTATTAGAGTGCTGGCTGGAGCATGCACAGTAATGTATGACACAATTTGGGTGGTTCAGTTAGTATATTATAAATTGGTGATTATACAGAAGGGTGAGTGAAACACTCATAACTTTAGTTGACCGAAATTTTAATGCAGATGTTATTTATAATCATTATAATCGAATATTGAAGAAGACAATTTCAAGTTTATGTGTTAAATAAAGAACTTAAATACATCTGGACTTGTATTGGAAATAATTGTAAAGCGTCATGAATAAATGTTTCACTTAGCCTTCAAGCGACTATTTATTGGATTGAAGTCACTAAATTTTAGTCAACTAAAGCTTATTGTTTGGAATAGAAAATTGAAGGTTAGAAGACATAAAAATAAAATCTGTGCTTTGGACTAATATTGAAAGTTATATGTTGGCCACCTTGGAAATGCCTCCAGTTGAGGTTAGTTTGTAATCCATATCCATCCGCTATGAGTATCGGCCAGAGAGGGATTTAAAGTTTTGAATCTAATAACAAAGTGTCTTCTAATCACATTGGTTAAGCTTTTTCTTGAAAATCATCAATATTATTGATGGACGCTGCAGTGGAAACTCATTTGTTAAAAGCAGCATATTGCAGCCAATATTTGTGGGAAGGTTAAACACAGTTTGGATTTTGCTGCCGCTAATCCACTGGGGTATTGTATGTGCTCAAAAGACATGGAACAAGATGAGGAAAAATGGCTGAAGCAGATGCTGATTTTGCTGTTCAGAAGCGACATATTAAATAAATGATGGTTGTGGATCTTGGAGAAGAATTGAACCAATGGAAACTAGATAAAAGTGGAAATACAGGTGTTCTCATTGCAAGACTGAAATGCAATGGGAAGAAGTCAAGGTTTTGGTTGATGGGAATAAAGACGTTGCAAAATCGTTGCAGAAGATAATGTCTGACTATGAAGAAAAGGCTGAAGATGTCACCAAAAGGTGATGAAGAAGCAAAGGAAGTACAATTTGAATTGGAAAGAGTCAAATATTAATTCATCCTTTGACCTGCAGAAAGAAATATAAGCAGGTTACAGTGCATCAAATGTTGAAAACAAGAGAACCAAATGAAGTTGTTCTGGTTCAAGCTCGAGACTTTCTGCTACAATATCAACACTTTCAAAATTAAGAGCTGAAAAGGCCACAATTGATGCAGAACACGAATGGCTTAATGATAACTTTGCCTTAGAAGAACTTGAGGAAGTGCAGGTGGAGCAGCTACCAAGAGAAGAAGAACAGCTATGAAAGAAAGGAAGAGGAGCTGAAACAGGAGCAACTGTGAAGAGAGGGGGAGCAGCTAAGGAAGAAAGAGGAGCTGAAGCGGGTGCAGCTAAGAAGGCAACAGGAGCAGATGGAATTAAGAAAAAGAGTTGTTATTGATTTCTTGTTGAATGCACTAGATGGTTCAGATGCATCTGGTGCTCGAAGTAGATTACCTAAAGTGTATGATGGTACGGGATCATTTTAAGAAAGAGTCACAGGAAAAAAAACAATGATTAAGATAGATATCTTTGTATGAAGGATACAAGACATGTGCATACAAGGACAAATACTTCCAGAGCGTGGTGTAGCCAAGCCACATCTACCAATGGTGACATCCACTGACGGAGCTGAGGCTGGGGTTCAGTCAAGTCCTGCAGCTGCCTTGGCATTCAAATCAAGCATCAGAAGTGCAGATAAATCTACACATGTGAGGTTTTCAGATACATTAACTGCTACAAGAAGTGGAGAACAGAGAACAAACTATCATCCATGAAAAGAAACAATTAAATTTTGCATCATTGATACAGCTGTAATCTCTATCTTCTTTGACCAAAAAGGAGATTCAAGCTTTTGATGGAGACCCTCCTCAATGCCAAGTGTTCTTGAGATCTTTTAGGCCAGTGGTTCTCATCCTCTTTCTTTCCACTCGCATACCACTTTAAGTAATCCATATGCCATAGGTGATTAGTAAGGGATTGCTTAAGGTAGTATGTGGGTGGAAAGAAAAAGGTTAAAGACCACTGTTTTAATTGTACTTAATTGACTCGTTTTGTGCACGGTTTCATAACTCCAAAGGAAATGGGCCAGTGACAATTTTTCTTTAGCAAAATATTTCAGTAACAATTGGGTCTAGAGCAGTGATTCTCAATTTTCCCCTCCCATTCACATACCACCTTAAGCAATCCCTTACTAATCACAGAGCACCGATGCCATAGGGATTACTTAAAGTGGAAAGAAAAAGGTTGAGAACCATTGTTTTAGATGCAATATTGAAAACAAGTGTCAAGACCCTGAAGATTGTCTTTATTATTTGGAAATGTTCACAGAAGGACAGTCAATGGAACTTGTAAAGAGTTGCCAACATAAGTCTTCGGATAGCGGATTCAACAAAGCTAAGTATTTACTCGAGGAGAATTTTGGTAACAAGCACAGAATTGCTTAAACTTGTGTGGATAAAGCTCTTAAATGGTCATCAATAAAACGGAATGATGCAAAGGCTCTCTTTTTAAGAGGATGTTGCAATGCCATGGAAGATATTGACAACATTAGTGGACTTGACCGACCTGATAATATGGAGACATTTGGCTTGTGATGTCCAGATAAAATTCAATCAAAGAGCTCCCTTAAAGGATTGGTGAATTTTCTTGAAAGGCAGGTGTATATTGAAACAAATCCAATATATGGAAATACCAGAGATACTTCAATGGGGAACAAAGATGTAAGGAGGTCCAACTCACAGTCTAGTCCTAAATTGGAAAGGAGTACTTTTGCTACTATATCAGTTACAAATAAAGAAAAAGATAAAGTATCTAGCAAAAGGAAAAAGTTTACCTACTGAAAAGAGTTGTTTGTTCTGTAAAGGTGGACATGCTTTGGAAATATGTTTACAGTTGGAAAAGAAGGAACACAAAGAGAAAATCGCTTTTTAAAAAGAAAATGGAATGTGTTTTAGCTGTCTGTAAAAGCAACATATGCAATTTGAAGAACCCTTAAATACTGCATATCTATCAAAGGAACAAGGAATTGGAAAAGGAGCAAACAGAAACAAAGGAAACATCAGAAAACTGTGTTATAGCCTTGGTTCAGACCAGTGGTCTTACTGGTGTGAATAACTGTAAATTCTCAATAATGTCTGTACAAGTCAAGACCAAGAATGGCAAAGCAATAATATGCACTTATGCATTTCTTGACCCAGTAGTACTGATGAGCAAACTTAATCTTCAAGGAAGAAAGTCAAAGATTATGTTGAAAACTATTTATTGGATTGAAGTTGCTATATAGGTGCCAACTGGTATTGGAGTTCAACCTGGGGCTGATGTCAATGTATATATAGTTATTTAGTAGTAGAGCCAGGAAATCCAGGAGCTGCTGGCAAAGAAGCGAGCTGCCCACCAGGCTCACCTTACAAAGCCGTCCTGTCCAGAGAAGAAACAAGCCTTCCGTCGTGCATGCAGCCATCTTCAGCGCAAACTCCGGGAGATCCAAAATGAGTGGTGGACTAGCCTCGCCAAACGAACCCAGCTCAGCGCGGACATTGGCGACTTCAGGGGTTTCTACGAGGCTCTAAAGGCTGTGTATGGCCCCTCACCCCAAGTCCAAAGCCCGCTGCGCAGCTCAGACGGCAAAGTCCTCCTCAGCGACAAGATCTCCATCCTCAACCGATGGTCAGAACACTTCCAATCTCTTTTCAGTGCCAACCGCTCAGTCCAAGATTCCGCCCTGCTCCAGCTCCCTCAACAGCCCCTAAGGCTAGAGCTGGATGAGGTTCCCACCCTGGATGAGACATATAAGGCAATCGAACAACTGAAAAGTGGCAAAGCAGCAGGTATGGATGGAATCCCCCCAGAAGTCTGGAAGGCTGGCGGCAAAACTCTGCATGCCAAACTGCATTAGTTTTTCAAGCTTTGTTGGGACCAAGGTAAACTGCCTCAGGATCTTCGTGATGCCACCATCATCACCCTGTACAAAAACAAAGGCGAGAAATCAGACTGCTCAAACTACAGGGGAATCACGTTGCTCTCCATTGCAGGCAAAATCTTCGCTAGGATTCTACTAAATAGAATAATACCTAGTGTCGCCGAGAATATTCTCCCAGAATCACAGTGCGGCTTTCGCGCAAACAGAGGAACTACTGACATGGTCTTTGCCCTCAGACAGCTCCAAGAAAAATGCAGAGAACAAAACAAAGGACTCTACATCACCTTTGTTGACCTCACCAAAGCCTTCGACACCGTGAGCAGGAAAGGGCTTTGGCAAATACTAGAGCGCATCGGATGTCCCCCAAAGTTCCTCAACGTGATTATCCAACTGCACGAAAACCAACAAGGTCGGGTCAGATACAGCAATGAGCTCTCTGAACCCTTCTCCATTAACAATGGCGTGAAGCAAGGCTGTGTTCTGGCACCAACCCTCTTTTCAATCTTCTTCAGCATGATGTTGAACCAAGCCATGAAAGACCCCAACAATGAAGACGCTGTTTACATCCGGTACCGCACGGATGGCAGTCTCTTCAATCTGAGGCGCCTGCAAGCTCACACCAAGACACAAGAGAAACTTGTCCGTGAACTACTCTTTGCAGACGATGCCGCTTTAGTTGCCCATTCAGAGCCAGCTCTTCAGCGCTTGACGTCCTGCTTTGCGGAAACTGCCAAAATGTTTGGCCTGGAAGTCAGCCTGAAGAAAACTGAGGTCCTCCATCAGCCAGCTCCCCACCATGATTACCAGCCCCCCCACATCTCCATCGGGCACACAAAACTCAAAACGGTCAACCAGTTTACCTATCTCGGCTGCACCATTTCATCAGATGCAAGGATCGACAATGAGATAGACAACAGACTCGCCAAGGCAAATAGCGCCTTTGGAAGACTACACAAAAGAGTCTGGAAAAACAACCAACTGAAAAACCTCACAAAGATAAGCGTATACAGAGCCGTTGTCATACCCACACTCCTGTTCGGCTCCGAATCATGGGTCCTCTACCGGCACCACCTACGGCTCCTAGAACGCTTCCACCAGCGTTGTCTCCGCTCCATCCTCAACATCCATTGGAGCGCTTACATCCCTAACGTTGAAGTACTCGAGATGGCAGAGGTCGACAGCATCGAGTCCACGCTGCTGAAGATCCAGCTGCGCTGGATGGGTCACGTCTCCAGAATGGAGGACCATCTCCTTCCCAAGATCGTGTTATATGGCGAGCTCTCCACTGGCCACCGTGACAGAGGTGCACCAAAGAAAAGGTACAAGGACTGCCTAAAGAAATCTCTTGGTGCCTGCCGCATTGACCACCGCCAGTGGGCTGATATCGCCTCAAACCGTGCATCTTGGCACCTCACAGTTTGGCGGGCAGCAACCTCCTTTGAAGAAGACCGCAGAGCCTACCTCACTGACAAAAGGCAAAGGAGGAAAAACCCAACACCCAACCCCAACCCACCAATTTTCCCCTGCAACCGCTGCAATCGTGTCTGCCTGTCCCGCATCGGACTTGTCAGCCACAAACGAGCCTGCAGCTGATGTGGACTTTTTACCCCCTCCATAAATCTTCGTCCGCGAAGTCAAGCCAAAGAAAGAAGAAGAGTAGAGTAGAACCATAGTAATTGAGTATCATTTGACGCCTTCCCCTATTTGTTTCCCGTGTGTTCAATAAAGTTACCTTTGATTGTAACACTTCTATCCAGACTTGTCTCTCTGTGAACCCACCGAACCTGATAATTTCCAAACACAACAGCATCCCAGCCCAAGACATTGACTGACCAATTCCAAATACAGATGAGGCCCTCCAGCTTCTCACTGTTGCCATATCAGAAGATAGCCTGAGAATACAGCAATGGTACATGGAAATGAATAAATGTATTCCATTGGAAAAAAATAACATATAATTTAAGAAATAACATCACAGTATTCGAACAAATTTGGGAACCGTACATGGAACACAACAGAGAAGTCCTACCGTGGACCTCCACCACCTAAAATGACAGAATGAGAAGAAGACGAAATGAACTGACCCAGTGTGTAAAAAAAAAAAAAAAAAAAAAAAAAAAAAAAAAAAAAAAAAAAAGATGACACAACTTTCTTGTTTATTTTCATTGTGTGATGACATTGTTTAATGGGTTTAATGTATCGTATATGTTGAACGTTTAGTGGGTGGGGAGGGGGTGGGAAGGTAGGAAGGGAAGGGAGGGGGGAAAGGGGAGAAAATGACACTGTGTATATTCAAGAGGGAAATGTTTATGTGTATTTTGGTCAATATGGTTCATAGTGTGAAAAATTAAAAAAAATTTTTAAAAAAGTTTCCAACATCTGTAATTTTCGTGTTTTGCCATATGTTCTTATTTTCTGCACCTGTGCATAGGTTATCTTTTGAGTATAGTCCCATTAGGACTGCTCAAAGTTTATGGCCCCCCCTCTCTATGAAGCAAACAAGTTTTGTTGGTTTCTTTTGTACTTCTCTCCTGACTATATAAAAAAATATAAAAAGTATTTTATATTTCAGTCCATGGCTTCCCCTCAATATGTTGTGCCCTCCAGGAGAGCTGTATGACCCCTGATGAGAATGGCTGGTTTAGAATTGTTATGAATATCTGTATATTTTAGATGCTATTTATTTATTTTGGTCATCTATTCTAATGCCTCATTAGTATAGAATTATGTTGAATAATTGTGAGAAAATTGATATGTTGGCATTCAAATAAACAGGGGTGCTCTTGAATACAAGTCACTGAAAGCGAACATGCAGGTATAACAAAAAAGTAAGAAAGCAAATGGTTTGCTAATTTATTGTGAAAAGAGTTGATTGCAAGAGTAAAGATGTCTTACTGAAATTTTGTCTTTGAGCCAAACAGCATGGAACAGACCCTTCGGCCCAACTGATCCATGCCAATCAAGTTGGCATTCTGGGCCAGTCCAATTTTTCTGAATTATGCCCACATTCTTCTAAATTCTTCCTATCTCCAAAATGTCTTTTGAACCTCAAAATCATATCCACTTCTATAGCTTCTTCTGGCAGTCCATTCCATTATAGACTACTCTCTAATTCATGATAGGCAAGTTTCCCCTCGGGTCCCTGTTAATATCTCATTCACCTTAAATTAATATGCTCCAGTTGTAGAATCATTTACCTTGGGGAGGGGTGGTGGGGGGGGGGGAGGCTGTGAACATGCATTTAATCCATGCTCTTCATGATTTAATATACAATAAAATAATTTCTGGATCATTGTACATGGTTTTGGTCTCCTCACCTGAGAAAAGATATACTTGTCTTGTCTTAGTGGAAGTGCACTGGTTCACTAGACTTGTCCGGGGATGGGGGGCTTTGCTGTGTGTGAAGAGATTGAGTGGACTGAGACTGTTTAGAAGAATAAGAGGTTATCTTATTGAACATATAAAACATTTTTACAAGTGATGCACCATCAATCACTCAGGAGACTATTGAGTGGAAACCAATAGGCTTTAATTCACTTGAGAACATAGCATATCCCTACAGTTTAGTTGCCCTGCACCGAGTTGCAGGGGGCTGTGGAACAGTTACCTTTATACAGGAGCCTGTGGGGAGGGACCACAGGTACAACCGGCCAATAGGTATGCTTGACCAGATAATTATACATTACAGTGGTTTACCACAAGGCTTGACAGGATGGACACAGGGAGGGTTTTTCAAACAGAATGAGTTTAGACTTGCAGTCACAACCTCAGAATAAAGTGTGAGCTGCTCAGAAGATGGATGAGGAGGAACACCTTCACAGATTGTTGTGAGAATGAAAAACCTGTGGCTGCTTGCTTAGCTTTACTTAACATAATTATACAGTTACAGTTAGAATTTAAAAGAAAGGTGCAAGGCAGCAGCTGGAAGCTGTTTGGAGGAAGAAGGACAATTAAGAATAATTTTGTAATATTACATTCTTCCCTCCTAAAAAAAATACAGCACGAGCAGTATTAAGCAATGCTTTATGGACTATTCCCACCCACATCAATTGGGAGGTTTTGGTACATGGCAGGATCTCCTTAGTTCTTGAGAAGCTACTGTTTCATCATCCTCCACATATGGCAGGTCATATCTTCCTCCTCTTCCAGTATTGGTACCACCTGATTTCTGTTATCTTGTTCCACAGTTGAGATGTGGGGATTGCCTGGGCTTCTGGACAAGATGCCAAGTCACGAACAGACACAGTAGACTCCTGTCCATCTGGGTACCTGATGTTTGCGTATGTGATTACTGTCAAGGAGTTCATCTTGGTATACAAGTCATTCATTCTTGTTACTTCTGTGTATTATGGGTCCAGGGTTCATTAGCCAGGAGGGCAGTGAATTTCCATGGGATAAGTAGCATTGGAATTAAAAAAAAATTCATGGAGTGTAGTATTTGTTGCTGTACACAATAGTGATATTTGGGAGTGTAGTATCTCAGGAAGCACCGGTTCCCAATGTTTCTCAGGCAGGTTACTGCCTTCCATATGATGTTGTTGAACTTCTCAACTTGTCCATTCCAGATTGGGTGGTATAGGGTAGTATTGACGTGGCAACCCCTTCTGAGAGTGATAATCTTTCAGATCCTTAGACACAAAGGTGGTGCCTTGATCAGAATGTATGTAATTTGGCATTCCACATAGGCTAAATAGCAGATCCATCTGATCACTGTCGCAGTATGCATTTTGGGACATGGAAAGGCAAAGGGGGAAAAGCGAGTATTCATCAACTACATGAAGCTGTAGGCAAGGGTCCCTTGAAATCAATACTAAGCCATTCCATAGGTTTTGTTGCTTTAATAAGAGTACCTCCTGGTGGGTGGTAGAACTGAAGCTTTAGTTCAGCATAGACCCTGCATGAAACACAAGTCTTCTTGGCATTTTGCTCTAACAAAATGCAGCAGGCAAGTCATTCCTGGATGACAAAGTCCATTGGCTTGGCAATTAAAAGTGGAACAATCTTCTAGAACCATTTATACTATACAACAGGATAATGATGAAATGACATACAAGCCGCAAAGAATTAATTATGTATTTAAGGAATTTTTACAAGAAGTTATTTGCATCTGATTCACTGCAAGATGAAGAAGCTATAGATAATTATTTGTCACAATTAACATTACTATCTTTGACTCAATAAAATTTAGATCAATTAGAGAGCCCTTTTACTGAGCAGGAGATTTATGATGCACTTAATAGTGTGAGAGATTATGTTATATTTTATATGTTTTAAAGGAGATAAATTGTGGCAGGTTTTTAGTGTAGGTCACATAAAAACACTTCAAAACAGACCTCATTTAAGATGCCAGAGCTCTGCTCAAGCCAGACAGTCCAAGCTCTAGGACTTCACAAGTAGGTGTTAATTGAACATGCTGTGGAGTAATGGATTATTGTTTTGGAAAGCAACAGACGAACAAACTTGGAAGATTAGGTCTGGAACCGCAGTCTGTCTGAGGGCTGTTCTAAGAGGGTCATGTGGTTTTCTCAGAGAGAGGGAGAGAGAGGGGGGGGGAGAGAGAGAGAGAGAGAGAGAGAGAATTCAGTTCTACAGTTCAGCAGCAACAGCTGGGACTGGAACAGGACAAGCTGACAAGCTTGTGGAAAATCCCTATTTTGAAGACGGCTTGTGAATTCTTAGTTCAGCCTGGTCAAAGCACTTGTGGTTCATTCAAGAGGAAAGGATTGGCTCCATAATATTTCATTGAAATAAGGGAAACAAAAAGGAACTCTGTGGTGACCTGAAAGAAAGAGGTTATCATCTGGAAAAACCTGATGGGGCAAGTTTCTTCGGCAAGACACTGAAGTGGCTGATCAGAAAGAATCAGTTGTGGGTGTCCAAATGAGCAACAAATCTCTCTCTGAAAACTGACAAGAACCTTCCTGGACAGTAACCATTTACCTTTCAAGCACCAGGGCCTGGTGAAATTCATAAATGTTAAATTCTATGCACAGTATAAGAATTGCCTGATACCAGTGAACTTGGAGGAGTGAGAAGTGAGATTGGAGTGTGAATCAAAGAACTTTTGTTGAACTTGTATACATATTACATAAATGTGTGCTTAGAATTAGAAGGGGGTTAAGTTAAGTTGATAGTAATAAGTTAAAATTTGATCCTGTTTTCATGTTTAAAGATAAACTGTCCAAATTGGAGATAGCTGAGTCAGAATTTTCACATCCTTCTATGGATTTGAAAATGTGGCAACTGACACAGCCTATTAATGTTCTATACTTGTTTGGTATCTTGTCCCCATAGTCGTCCCCATAATTCATGAAAATTGTACACCAATGTTCCCCCTCCTTGGAAGCTGTCAGTGAGCTGAGGTTAATGTTGGTGAGATGGGATCTCCACACTATCTTCATGCTTGTGAATGAAGTTGAATAAGTTCTTGTGAGAATGAAAAACTTAGTGGCTGCTTTCCAAGCTTTACTCAACTTAACTGTACAATTACAGTTAGAATTTAAAAGAAAGGTGCGAGGCAGCAGCTAGAAGCTGATTGGAGGAAGAACAATAATTAAGAATAACTTTGTAATATTGCACAGAGAGTGATGAACCTTTGATATTCTCTGTCATGGTGATCTGTGGAGAAACCCCCGTTGACAACGGAAATGGATAAATTTAAGAAATCAAAAGAATCAAGGAATATGAAGACAGTGCAAGAAGATAGTGCTGATCTTGATAAATGGCTCAACGGATGCTAAAGTTCTGAGAGTCTCTTACTTATATTCTTATATTGCTCTTTAGGAATTGTTCTAATATTAAATCCTCTCTACAAATACAAGCTGCTCTTGTTTTGCTTTCCAAAGAGATGAGCAGTTTTCCTTACAAAGGACTTGTCTCAAGAACAATCATTAAATAAAAGTGTGTTTATAAAAAAAAAATGAACTGAAGTCTGATGTCTATGTGCAGCAGTGCCTGCCTACAGTCAGCGATGACGTTGTCATCAGCTATCCATGTGCCTCGTGAATGGTGAGAGGTGGCGGGTAGAGGTCTTTCTCCTTCAAAGTAAGACTGTGTGTCTATCTTTGGCATGTAATTAGCATGCACCATCTTGATTGAGAACGTTTAAAAATATTAGCATGGGAGTTGGATGTCGAAGGACGATCTGGGGACCCATACTCAATGGTAGAATGTGAACCTCTCTCTTTTCTCTGCTCCAGTCCTGCTAAATGAGTCTGAATTAGAGACAGATCCGCCCGAGCACAGACTCATTCTGTGCCACGCCAAGTACCTGTGACACGTATCTAAGGCCAAGGTTCTTGGGGTCATGTCATAGTTTTCTTGTTATGAGTGTTGACAAAGGTAGTTAATTGTATGCATTGTGCTTTTCCATGAAATGATCTATAATTGGGATTTGGGATGCAAAGGAAAAAAGGAATAAGAATAAATTATTGAGACTTGGGAGCCTTTTCATTTGACGTAAATCCACAATTTTCTTTGCAGATAGTAAGAATTTTGCTGCATATACACATTGTGCAATGCATATAACAACAGAGCACACAGTGCTACCATCAGGAAAGAGGTAGAGGTGTCACAAGGTTTGTACCCCTCTACCATCAGACTCCTCAGCAACAAACTCAATCAGGGACTCATTTAAGGACTCTTACTTGTGCACTTTATTGGTTTTTTTTTTCTCTTTGTATGCACAGTCAATTTATTTCCATTTCTTTTATTTATTTATATATATATATATTCTTTTCTTTTTCTTTGGCTTGGCTTCGCGGACGAAGATTTATGGAGGGGGTAAAAAAGTCCACGTCAGCTGCAGGCTCGTTTGTGGCTGACCAGTCCGATGCGGGACAGGCAGACACGATTGCAGCGGTTGCAAGGGAAAATTGGTTGGTTGGGGTTGGGTGTTGGGTTTTTCCTCCTTTGCCTTTTGTCAGTGAGGTGGGCTCTGCGGTCTTCTTCAAAGGAGGCTGCTGCCCGCCAAACTGTGAGGCGCCAAGATGCACGGTTTGAGGCGTTATCAGTCCACTGGCGGTGGTCAATGTGGCAGGCACCAAGAGATTTCTTTAGGCAGTCCTTGTACCTTTTCTTTGGTGCACCTCTGTCACGGTGGCCAGTGGAGAGCTCGCCATATAATACGATCTTGGGAAGGCGATGGTCCTCCATTCTGGAGACGTGACCCATCCAGCGCAGCTGGATCTTCAGCAGCGTGGACTCGATGCTGTCGACCTCTGCCATCTCGAGTACCTCGACGTTAGGGGTGTGAGCGCTCCAATGGATGTTGAGGATGGAGCGGAGACAACGCTGGTGGAAGCATTCTAGGAGCCGTAGGTGGTGCCGGTAGAGGACCCATGATTCGGAGCCGATATATATATATATATATATATATATATATATATATATATATATATATATACACACACACATCTTAAGTACAGTTTTTTGCATTACCAATAAGTGGTAATTTTGCCTCACCCACAGGAAAAAGATTATCAAGGTTGAATGTACTCTGACAATAAATCTGAACTCTGAACAATAAATTTGTTATTGTTTTTTCCATGTATTTTGAAATATCTAAATTGATGAAAATCTACCAATCTTAGATATAAAAATAACAATTAAACCAGCATTAATGTCACCTTATCTCTTACTTTCGACTGATTTCTTGATAAAGAAAATCTTTCTTTCTTCTTTGGCTTGGCTTCGCGGATGAAGGGGTAAATGTCCACGTCAGCTGCAGGCTCGTTGGTGACTGACAAGTCCGATGCGGGACAGGCAGGCACAGTTGCAGCAGTTGTGAGGGAAAATTGGTTGGTTGGGGTTGGGTGTTGGGTTTTTCCTCCTTTGTCTTTTGTCAGTGAATTTGGGTCCTTAGAATTTTATAAACTTCAATTAAATATTTCCTTTTCTTTTGACTCTGATGAAAGCAACCCAAGTCTGTGTAATCTCCCCTGCTACAGTACTTCACCTGTGCGGGTGACATGCTTGGATATTTTCTTTGCACCCTCTTGAGGGTAATCATATCCTTACTATAATTTGATGACTAGTACAATGCACAGCACTATTAACATGACATGGAGGGCCAAAGGGCCTGTATCCTCTTTGCATGACCCTCTAGCAGCATCTCATTTTCCAAATAGCCATATTACAGTTCTTAGCACTGAATGTTACTTGTGTTTCAGGCCAAAAATGCTGAAGTCAGATGGAAGAGTGATATTCTAAAATTTAGTTAATTTCTATGGTTAAAATAACTTGACTTCAAATTTAGATAATTGACACAAACTGGAAAGACTGGTCATGATGTAAAGCCATTAAGTAGTAATTCACCTGTCCTCTCCTCAAATCTTGTCTGACCTGCTGCTTGTTTCTAGCATTTTCTTTTATTTCTGATTTAGAGTAACTGCAGAGTTTTGCATTTTACTGTTTCAGCTTATTTCAGTCTCTTGTTCTCTCCTTTTTTAACGCCTTCATGAGACAGATCCATCGCAATTAATAACTCTGATCACGCAAAATCAAATTTTGGTTTATTTGGCTTCTCTTTGTCAGTGATATTCCCTTTATATTCTCCACCCCACTACATTCCCTGACACTTGAAGCATGTACTATTTCTAATTTTTCCTGCTTTGATGAAAGGCCATCAATCTGAAGTGTTATCTTTGTTTCCTTCTCCACAGGTACAGCCAGCAACTTAAATTTTCTGCATTCCCTTTTTTAAAATTTTCAGATTTCCTGCATCTGCAGGCTTTGTATTTTGAATTTATTTTCTTTTACTTATTTCAGATTCCAAATTAATGAATTATCAGGCTAATAATAATCTATTCCTAATTTTTTTTCAAATATTTTATTGTTTTCATTGGATGACTTGATCTTGTGTGTTAAAGGTTCATTGATTAATGGTATCACATGGACAAATGGATCAATTTTTGTGTGGAATAATAATTTACAGTGTATATTGTGATTATAATACTGGATGGGGCTGAAATCAGAATTGAACTATTTGTAAGAATATCAGCAACCTGTGAGGTTCTTGAATAATTATTTTGTGTCTTGTGGCCACTTTTTGCTTTCGCTGAACAAATGGGTGGTTTATTTTACTGCATAATTATTGGGCTTTGGCAAGTTTAGTCACAAACCCGTAGCAACATTTGAAGCCCAGCAACAATACTAGTTGAACTTGCCGGATACAAAGTTTATAATGATTTCAGTAACTTAGTTTTTGATTTTGAAGTACTGTGATGCTCTTCAAACTAGAATTCACTATAACATTCAATGATATTTAAATTTAGAACTAAAATAATGTGGCAGAAATCCAACATCAAACAAATGAGGAAATGACAGAGAAATCAAGCATTTACTATAGAAAAACAATCCAAAAAAATCTGACATAAATACCAGAGAAACAAAGGTCTAGGAAAAATTAGCAATTGAAGGAAGTATGTATAAAAAAAAAAGCACAAGGTAATTTGGTGAGACTAAAAGTCAATAAATACCAAGGATGATAATCTACACTCCAGCTGCAATCTAAAATGAAGGACATTATAAATTAACACTCTAAAATTAATGATAGGATTGAGCATAGGTTTATGAAAGGGAAATCTTATTTGGTTAACCTGCTAGCGTTCTTTGAGGTAGTGACAAGTAGAATAGATAAGGAGAAACTAGTGGCTGTGTGATTTGAACTTCCAGAGGGCTCTTGATAAAGTCCCATGCAGTAGGTTAGTCCACGAGGCATGGAGATCTGGTACTATATTGACAAGGAAATCATCCATTTTGGTATGCTCATTTAAGTAAGGTATTTAAGTTCAGAAATTCAAATACAGAAGGAGCAGGTGTGACCTATGGAAAGCCATCTCCCAGGTGAAGTGGAGTGTCTGGATGAAAATAGAAAGGACCTCAATGACATAAGCTGCAAAACCAAATTTGGTCCATTAGGAGATGGCAAAGCTTCACTCCCAGATAAACCATGAGAACAAAGAAAAACTATTACAGTGTGCACCTATGGCTCCTGATGATCCTCTCCCGTTCATATCCAAGGATGGTGTGCTGGCTGCCTTCAGGAGAGTGAATCTGAGGAAAGCATCCATTCCAACGAGTATCCGGCCGAGTATGGAAAAATGTGTGCTGACCAACTTGCCAATGTATTCATGGATATCTTCAACATCTCACTCCAGCAGGGTGTAGTACCCATCTGTTTCAAACAAATAGCAATCATACTGGTCCACAAGAAGAGTGTGGTGACCTGCCTAAATGACTATCAACCAGTGGCACTCACATCAACAGTGATGAAGTGTTTTGAAGCATATCAACTCCTGTTTGAACAGAGACATGAATCAATTACAATTCACCTACTGTAGCAACAGGATGCCTTCTCACTGGCTCTTCACAAAGCTCTGGAACACCTGACCCACAAAGATGCATACATCGGGATGCTCTTTATAAACTACAGTTTGGCATTTAACATCATCATCCCCTCAAAATTGATCAGCAAACTCCAAGCACTGGGACTCAGCACCCCACTGCGTAATGGATCATGGATTTCCTCACCTCCAGACCACAATCAGTTAGGATCAACAAGAACTTCTCCACAATCTACATCTTCACAATTTCTATTAATACCAGAACACCACAGGTTAATGTTCTTAACCTTCTGCTCTACTCGCTTTACATTGATGACTGCCTGGCTCGGTACAACAACACCATCTACAAATTCACTGATGATACCACGGTAGTGGTTGTACAAAAAGGGACGATGAGTCAGCAAACAGGAGGGTAACCAAAACCAAGGAGCTGATCATTGACTTTAGAAAGGGAAAACCAATGATCACTGGGGGAATCTGAGGAAGAGAGGGTGAGCAAATTTAAGTTATTGGGAGTCACTATCTCAGAGGATCTTTCCTGGACCCAACACACTAATGGCATTGTGAAGAAAGCACATCAGTGCCTTTTCTTCAGGATTTTGCAAAGTTTAGGCATGACATCGGAAACCCTGGGAAATTTCTGCAGATGTATAGTGGAAAATATGCTGACCTGCTGCATCACTGTCTGGTACGGGGATACCAGTGTCCCTGAGTGTAAAGCCTTGCAAAAGATGGACATAGCCCAGGACATTACAGACAAAACTCTCTCCACCATCGAGAACATCTACAGGGAATGCTGTCATCAGAGAGCAGCAGCAATCATCAAGGATCCACATCACCCATCACACTCTCTGTTCTCGCTGCTGCCGTCAGGAAAGAGGTATAGGTGCCACAAGACTCGCACCACCAGGATCAGGAACAGCTGCTCCCCCTCCACCATCAGACTCCTCAACCATCTCTATCAGGGACTCATTTAAGGACTCTTACTTTTGCCCTTTATGGATTTTTGTTCACTCTGCATTGCACATTCAGTTTGTTTACATTTATTTTTGCATGTGTACATTGACTACATGTTTTTTTTTGTACTACCATGAAGTGCTAATTCTGCTTTGTCTGCAGAAAAATAGAATTTCAGGGTTGTATGTGATGTCCTGTATATACTCTGACAATAAATCTGAAACCTGAATCTGACATGAGACGGAGTATTTTTTAAAATGTGGAGAGATTAAGTAAAATTTAGGTTCAATGGGACCGAGGTCATGTTTTACATAAGTTACAGAAAACTAATAAGTCGGAATAGTGAATAATTATGAAGGAAAATAGTATGTTGGGCTTCATTACAAGAGAATTCAAGAGAGAAGTAAATATATCTCTGCAATTATTTAGGGCTTTGGTGAGACCACACCTGTAATATCACGTATAATTTTGGATTCTTCACCAAAGAAAGATACAGTTGCCATAGAAGTGAATGCAACGATTATTTATTATACTGGATCAAGGAATGTGGGTTTGCTGTGTGTTGTGAGCAGACTAACATTGAATATTAAAAAAATGTTGGAATATATTAGAAATCTGAAATAGAACCAGAAACATTGGAAACTCTGAGGACTCCAGACACCTGTTGAATATTTCCAACAGTTTCTGATGTGTACTCTAGAGTCGTATTCTCTAGAATAGAAAAGAATGAAAGAGATTTCAGTGGAATTTCTAACATTTACCAGGTCAACAGGCTGCACATAGGGACATTAGTTCTCAACTTCTCATCTAGGGAAACAGTGGCACAGCTCCAAATAATGAGGAGGAAATTTAGGATTGAGAAAGAGAAATCTTTTCATGCAAAGGGTGATGAATCTTCACAATTCTTTACTTTGGAGGGCTGTGGAGGGTCAGTGATTAAATTAATTCAAAACAGAGGTTCGTAGATTTTTGGATATTAAGGGAATCAAGAGATATGGGAATATTACAGGAAAGTGTTTTTAGAGGATAATCAGCCAGTTATTACCTTTTAGTTCTTTGGTTCTGGTCCAACTCATGAGGAAACATCTGCTCAATGTCTGCTTCAATCAACTATTTCATAATCCTGAAAATCTTTATCAGGTTACATTAGTATTGTCTTTTCTGGAGAAAAGAATCCCTAGTTTGTGTATTTTTTTCTGAATATGTAAAACTTTTCAGTGGTGCTATCATTCTGGAAAATCTTTTCTGCACCTTGATCAGTTCTTCTAAATCGGGGGTTTCCAAACTTTTTAGACCATTGATCCCTTTATGGAATCATTGATCCCTCACGAATCCCCCCAAGGCATGGAATCCTTGGGATGGTGGCAGCGCTGGGTGGGGAGTGGAGTGGTGGCACTGGATGGGTGTGTGGTGGTGCTGGACGAGGTGGGGTGGCAGCAGTGTTGGACACATACCTCCTTCTCTGCTCCATCAGTCCATCACTCTCTACTTATTAAGAGTCCAAAGCCAATACAACATGGCAGCCACCAAGCTAGCTCTTGGGAGAGGGTTGGCCACCCCGCCATAGGCACTATTTTCCATAGACTCGCTCCTGCTTTCAACCACAAAAGTTTAATCATACATCCCCCCCCCCCCCACCCACTATTTATCGACCCCCCCCTTTTGACCCTCTGGCATTTAAGCTCTCCTTGGATTGTTCCATCGGCCCCCTAGGAGTCGATATCGAACACTTTGGAGATCCCTGCTCTAAATCTTGGATACAAAGACCAATTTGATATGAATGATAAAGGTTCTAGATAATCTAAATTCTGATTATGTCGCCATTGATGTCGCAGTGGTTAATTCAAAAGGAGAGAGTAACGAGTTGCAGTTGAGAGGAAGTTCAAACAAAAGTGCTTACAGACATGTACAACCTTTTTGAAATCCAATGTCACGTGCTCCAATGATGTCACCGCATCGTGACGTCAAGACATTCGGCAGCAGTTTTGTTGGAAGCTGTAGTGCTACTACATGGCCCTCCCCAGAACCAGCTTAGAAATGTCTAGTTCATTTGCCCTTGGCAGTCGGTCACACCGTGGAACTATTGGGTGTGGCACAGGCTGTTTTAAGTCAATGTGTGCAGATTTTAACTGGTTCACTGTGAATGTTTGAGGTTGTCCCCCAATGTCTAAGACGCATGTTGTCTTAGAGCTTCATAGCACTTTATGTGGTCCTTTGTAAGTTGTTTGTAGGGGGTGATCTGTGTGCACCCCTTTGGATGAAAACATACTGACAATCTCCGAGTTCCTTGGGAATTGAGGAAGATTGTGCGCCATGTCTAGAAGCTGGTATGGGAACTAGTTTTCCTACCCACTCCTGCAGCTCACACAGGATCACTGACAGCTGGTCTTCCCATCAACAAGGAGGCAGCACAAACTCTCCAGAGACTACCAGAGGTGTGTTCCATAAACCAACTCTGCTGACGATGAGTTGAGGTCTTCTTTAGGCACTGTTCTGATGCTTAGTAGCAATCATAGAAATTCTGCCCAATCTGATCCCTGTAAGCAGGCCATTAGTGCTGCTTTCAGGTGTCTATGGAACTGCTCAACCATACCTTTACACTGTGGATGACAGGCTGTGGTATGGTGAAGTTGCTTTGCTAGGAGTCTAGATAAAGCACTCCAAATGGCAGAAGTAAACTGTGGACCTCTGTCCAAAGTGATATGTGTGGGCAGACAGAAACGAGAGATCCAGGACAAAACAATAGCTCTTGTGCACAACTCAGTTTAAGTGTCGACCATGGGAACCATGTAAACCTGTCGATGATGGTGAATGAATATCTGAATCCCCTGGACACTGGGATTGGGCTGATAATATTGAAGTGTACATGGTCGAATCTGCGCTTTGGCAGTTTGAATGGCTGGAGCGGAGCTTTTGCGTGCCTTCTGGCAGTCCACACACATCCTCGCCCAGTGAATTATGTCTTTCTTCAGGCTGCACCAGACAAATTTATCAGATAGAGGCGAGAATGATAGGGTGTGGTTGTCCTGTCGAGACATTGCAAGGTATCCCTGAGGTCTGAAAGCCAGGTCCGGGAGCTGCAGGTTTGTAATGGCAGTCTCTGAGTCTTGTCATTGAGCCTCTGCCAGAGTGGAATAGTCAACACTTGGGAAAGTGCACATGCTTGTTGAAAAGTGGCATGGGAAAGACAGCCACCACCTTCCTTTTTCTGGAGATGTGCTCTATCTTTGTAGAGAACTCTGAAATGTAGGATAAGTGACACTGCTGACAGGCTGATCAAGGGTCCGAAGCTTTACCAGAAGCAAAGGTTAATGGTTTATGGTCTTTAAAGACTGTACAGTCCCTGCCCTCGCGGAAGTACCGAAAAATGCCTGAGCACCAGATAATGCACCAGCAGCTCCTTATCGAAGGTGTTGTATTTGATCTCTGCATAGTGATGGAGTCGGCTGAAAAATGCTAGTGGCTTCCATTGATCATTCATGTATTGTTCCAGCACTCCTCCTACAGCCACATCAGATGCATCTGTCGATAAGGTGGTTGGCGCGTCCATCCACGGGTGATTCAGCATGATTGTGCTTGTTAGTGCATCTTTAGTCTCCCAAAAGGCATTTGTAGTCGTCTCTATCCAGCAAAGTTCCTTTTTAATTCTGAGACACCAGGTCGAAAAGGGGCTTCATGACATGTGCCTCAGCGGGAACAAAATGATGGTAAAAATTTACCATCCCAAGAAACTTTTGGGGACCCTCGAGCATTGATGGCTTTAGGAATCTCGTGATAGCCTCCACTTTAGCGGGTAGCAGAACCACGCCCTTGCATGTGATTCAGTGTCCCAGAAATTTGATGGTCAACTGTCCAAATTGGCACTTTGCTGGATTAACTGTGAGCCCAAACTCATGCAAGAGGCTAAAGAGTAAACATGGGTGTTTTGAAAGTTCTTTGTGAGTGGGCTGGCGACGAGAATGTCATCTAAGTCAATGAAAATTAAGTCCATGCCACGCCCATTGCGTCCATCATGTGCTGAAAAGTTTGCGCAGCATATTTCAGCCCGAAGGGCATCAGCAAAAATTTTTAAAAGCCGAATGGTGTTACAATTGCTATCTTTTGCATGTCTTCTGTGTTATCAGGTGGTAACCACACACCAAATTTATTTTTGAGAAATCCTAACCCCGTAAAGATTTGCTGTATTTTGGGCACAGGATAGCGGTCTGCAGTTGTTACATCATTTAGGTATCTGTAATTGCTGCAAGGTCTCCAGCATCCCGTGGCTTTGGGCACCATATTATAATGGTTACGCCAATTGGCTATCTGACCTGCATATAATGCCCAACTCCTCCATTTTAGTGAACTCCTGCTTCACAAGGCACAACTTTTCAGGTGGCAGTCGAGGGGCTCTGGCATATACAGGTGGTCCTTGGGTCAAAATATAGTGGCTTACACCACGTTTCACAGTAGCAGTGGAGAACTGGGGAGTGATGACGTCAGCAAAGTCTTCGAGGATTCTGGCAAATTCATTCTTTGTACATTCGAGGGTGTGCAAATGTGGGGTAGGTAACCTTGAATCTCCGAGGCAGAAGGTTTGGAAAGTTGTGCTGACAACCAAGTAGTGTCCTTTCATATCCATTATTAGGGACTGGGCGCAGAGGAAGTCTGGACCCAGCAATGGCCGGGACATGGCAGCAAAAGTGAACCTCCGTCGAATTTCACAGCCACGGTTCTTGTCCCGAATGTATGGATAATGCTGTTATTTACACCTGTGAGATCGGGACCTGCTCCTCTGGTGTGTGCTGAACCCTAAAGAAGGAAGGACGTTAACCTCCATACCAGTGTCCATGAGGAATTTCCACCCCAAGAGCTCATCCCAGACATAAAGCAGGTTGATTTGGTGGCCAGCCATCATAGCTATTATCGACGGCAGGCCTGGACGTTTCCGAGAAACCACAAGCTGCAAATGTGGAGGAGCCGCGCAACTCACTCACACTGGGAGAGCCCGTAAATACGCAGGAGGAGTGCTTTCAGGTGTTTCCAAGTCCAAGGTGGTTACCGCACGGTAATACTTGGTGGTGTCCACCTCTTATTTTCTGATGTGTAATTGTGCCTCTATCTGTCTGAACCAGACTTTGGGTTGTAAAGTCCAGAAGATGGGCAGTTTTAGGGATACTGCTGCACTGTCCATCGCTGGTCCAAAATTTTGTTTTGGACCCGTCAGGGTCACCAATTGTAGCCACTAATGTTGCAGTGGCTAATTCAAGAGGAGAGAGTAATGAGTCACAGTTGAGAGGAAGTTCAAACAAAACTGTTAACAGACGCGCTCAACCTTTTAAAAAACCCTGCGTCACATGCCCTGATGACATCACTGTGTCGTGATGTCAGGATGTTCGGCAGCCAGTTTGCTGGAACTTGTAGTGCTGCTACAATTGAATATTTTCAGAATATTTTCTTCAATGAATTCAGCAGATTTCTACAAATATATCTAATAACTGGATGTCCATTTCACATGGTATGCATGATATCTTCAATCAAAAATTAAAATGTCTATTTTAGATTGGGACCACTATTATAATTTTTGTGTCCTTTGTTAAGCATATAGTATGCAAACTGAAGAGCGATTCAATATATCAGATAGCTATTTGCATTTCTGATCATATAGATTCAATTGCCAAATGTTTGCCTATGAATAAGCATTCGCTTGGGTTTTATTTAGAGAAATTTCCTTTAGCCTTTGTGATAATGGTTAAAATCTAATGTAAGAAAATTTAAGCCCCAGAATAATATTGCAATTTATTAATCAGATTCAAGACTTCTCTCCCACTACCATGTATAAGCCCCAAAAATAATTTCACATTTAAACTATTTGTAGACGATAGCTGTTGCCTGTGTTCCATATCATTAAAATAATGCATTAATATAAAAATAATATCCTTTTTAAGGATTTTAATAATTTTGTCTAAGAAAATGCTTAAAAATTTACTTGGGTATTTAACGTGTGAATAAATATATACCAACTTGGTGAATAAATGAAAGTGCACTATTAATACTTGTGTTTTCAAAAATTCCACAGAAGTGTCAACAACCTCATAAGACCTGGTGCCAATGTTTGCCAGGATGTCAAAGATTAAAGGCTGTAGTCAATTCTGAGGACCCATTCATTTCATTTGAGACCACTGAGAATAAGAGCACCCACTCCTCTGGTTCAACTATGTCCATCAGTTGCTGCCAACCTCTCATAGAGTATTGCCATTGAGTAAAGAAATGATTCTAGTTGCCATTTCCGTGATCTTGCGGGCTTTCTCCTTTAAACTGCCACACTGTTATACCTACCATTTGCTAATAATTTTACTGGAGCTTACTACAAAGAAGAGCAGTGATAGTTAATCTCAGAGAGCAGTGAGTTTCTGAAATTCAAGTACTGTACAAATAATAATTAAAGATCAGGAAATTGAGGGCTATGGAGAATCATTGAGCTTGAACAGTATGCACTGCTTTCCCTGTACAATGATTGCGAATACAGAAAGTGTGGAAGAGTCTCCCTTAAACAGGGTTGCCAACGCTATGTTACAAAGGAGCTGAGTTGTTGGTGGGGTTTTTATGAGCAGGGTTACAATAGCTTCCCAATGGAAAACAGAGGCAACAAAAGAGCAACACAGGATAACTGGGCCAAACTATCATCTGAAATTGGGCATAATGTGAAATAATATTAAATAAGTGAAGGCAAAAGAAATTCCAATCGAGAACGTGTCAGTAACACATTTCTGAATGCTATTAAATTCTAAAAGTAATAGGGGAGAGGACAGAGGGCTAAGAAAGATAGCTTTCACTTTTCAACTTCTCCCCTCCCACAAGTATTCACCTATTACTTGTTAGTCTCTGCTCCGCTTCCTTCCTCTTCCCTCCCTCACCTTTTTATTCAGGTACCTGATTTTGGGACCCCTGAGGAAGAGCTCAGGCCCAAAATGCCTACTGCCTTTTACTTCCGATGGAAGGTGTGTGACCTGCAGAGTTTCTCCAGCATGTTTGTGTACTGCACTAGACCCCAGCATCTACAGATTTTGTTTTATCTCCAAAATATTACTTCTGATATTTATGGCATTGGTGAAACCTCACCTCGAGTACTGTGCAAAAAGTGATTTTCCTTAAGGAAGGATGTTAATGCATTGGAAGTAATTCAGTCAAGGTTTACTGCACTAATAACTCAGATTGGTAGGTTGTCATAAGAGGTAAAATTAGACAGGTAAGGCTTGTATCCACTGTAGTTTAGAGTGAGAGGGGAATTGGTTGAAATAAATAGGCTCCTAAGGTGTCTTGAGGGAGTGAGATGTGGAGAGGATCATTTTTCTAGCAGGAATCTTAAATCATATTCTCCAGCAAGAGAACATATCAAAAGCAATTCTTTGGAGAAGAGATAAAATCTTTCCTCCAAGAGGGTCATGTATCTTTGAAATTCTCTTCCTCAAAGAATCATGGAAACTATCTACATAATCCTTGCACATTGGCATGATCTCTCAGTTTGGATAGTATTCTAGCAAATCTTATTTTGCACTTTCACTGGTATCTCGAGTTCCTTTTAACAATATGGAAACTAAAACTGTTCATTGTTCTTGCAAGTGTGATCTGCACAAAGTTCTACATTAATGGAGTCCGAGGACAAGATCACCTTTTTATGAATATTTATGTTAAACTCCAGAAGTCTCACGTTTGGGTGTGCCATATTACTGTTAGATCTGTTAACACCATAGTACAATTTTTCCTTTATTTTGCCCAAGCGTGTGCCATAACTTAGTTTAATAGGTCCATTCACTTTCTCTGAGACCACCATGTGTAGGAGCACCCTCTCTACTGCTTCCAATGTGTCCACAAGGACGTTGCCAGCTAAATCTGTTGCCAGCCTCTCATAAAGTGCTCCCATTGTTCATGGAAATTATTATTGCTGTCAGCTTCAGAGAGTTCGTTGGCTGCCTCCCTCATAGTTGCCCCACTTTTAGATCTTTCTATTTGTCTATTCATTTAGTGGAAGCTTAAAGCAAAAAAAAAAAAGACCATCAGTGCATTGAATGACAAGGCTAATGCAGTATGTTATGTTTTGACCTAAATGTCATCAAAAGATTCACATGCACTATTATTTTTGGAATCATAAATTAGTTTTTAAAGTGGGACCTTGATGAGGATCAGAATCTCAAGTTGGAGAAATCGCATGATTGAGACATTGACAGAGAGGAAGTAAGACCACAAGCAGGAAATGATGTGAGTGGAAATCAGATTTGG
This sequence comes from Narcine bancroftii, assembly GCF_036971445.1. Lineage (NCBI taxonomy): Eukaryota > Metazoa > Chordata > Chondrichthyes > Torpediniformes > Narcinidae > Narcine > Narcine bancroftii. Next base: position 188,134,555 of record NC_091469.1, on the reverse strand, counting down.
AGAGGAAACGGAACCTTGAGATCCAAGATAAAAATGAACGAGATTTTTGTTATGCGTTGTTCTGTGATAGTCCGGGGCATACCACATTACTGTTTATATGAATAACAGATGCGTGCCTGTGGTTTTTCCTTTATTGCCCAACGTTAGAGGTATTCCACAAGATGTTGGTGCAATGCTGTAACTTCTACAGTCCAAGGCTAAAACTGTGCCACTTTAAAATATTTATTTTGAGCTGATATTCTCCTCTCCAATTTCCTTCATCTACCAAAGAATTGCAACTACATTTTGTATTCAAATATATTCTGAAGTCATTCATTTTATTTTTAAAATGATTTATTTAAAATCAAGCTGATAGAATTCTTGCAAAATGCATATTCTGTTTTCTTGCTGCTGCCATCAGGAAAGAGGTATAGGTTGCAAAAGGCCATACCACCAGGTTTAGGAGTTGCTACCCCTCCACCGTCAGAGTCCTAAACAACAGACTCAATCAGAGACTCATTTGAGGACTCTTACTTTGCTCATTATTTATTACTAAATATTTATTTTTACTGTATTGCATGTACAATTAATTTGTTTACATTTCTCTTTTTTTAGTACAGTTTGCAGTTACTGGTAAGAAGAAATCCTGTTTGACCTGCAGGAAAAGAATAAGGGTACTTTGTAATGTCATATATGTACTCTGACAATAGATTTGACCTTAGAACTTTGTACCATTTGGGTAACACTGAGTTTGCTAGTTGGTTAATAGTAATCCTGTTTTGAATTATAAAACTGGATTACAGCTGTTTTTAATTGTTTAAAGGTGTCATATTTAGAACGAATCTTGTGATGTTGAAGGCTTTGTAGTGCTTTCAAATACAGTATTGCTGTCTGTTGATTGCACTGAGTGTAGAACTATATGGTAGTTCCACTATGAAATAATTACATTATAGATGCCTAAAGATTTCTGCTAACTTTACATGGTAGCTTTATAGAAATTTATGGGTTTATCAATAGTTGTAGGTGAGCTTTACGGTGGACTACAGCTCTGACGAACATTCTTAAATGACTGTACAAATGCTGATTCTGCAGCACAGATCTCATAAAATCTCAAATGAGTGTGGATGATCATGATCAATTCCCTCAACGGTTTTGCGTTTATAGTTGGTGCAGTCCAATTCAGTCTGCCATATAGAAGGGCACAGGTTTGTCTTCTGGCCATTAACTGTTGGATTGTGCAATTTTCCCAGGGCACTCAAGCCAAATTGAAATTTTTAAATGCCAAACTATATTATTTAATTTTCAGAATGTGGATTTATTGCCCATCGCTAATTGCTTTTGAGAAGGTGTTGGTGAGGAATTGTTGCATTCCTTTTGGTAAAGATTATCGTTCAGTGTTGTTGGTTAGGGATTTTTCACAATTTAGATAAACTGATAGTGAATTAACAGAAATATATTTCAAGAACGACTTGGTGGCAAACCTGGAGGTGGCAGTTTATTCATACACTTGCTGCTCTTTTCCCTCATGTTCAAATAACTTCAATATATTAATAGATGATACAACCTGAAGCTATGGAACAATGGTGGTGAAGGCAATATTTAGGACAGTCAGTGGAGTCTCATTTGTCAAGTTATTTTATCCTGTTGGGTTTTTGAGTGTTAAGTTTGCATATCTAATGAAAAGGAAAGTTTTGTATAATGCTTTCCACTAGTATTTTGTAGATGGTGGAAAGGCTTTGGATGTCAGGTGGAGAATCTCGCCACAGGGCGTGTTCTTGCAGCTACAGGGCGTGTTCTTGCAGCCACAGTGTTTGCAGAATATAGAGTTTAGTTTATTGTCACCTGGTCAGAGATACAGTAATAAGCTTAGTCTTGCATGCTATCCAGGCAGTCCTCAAAACAGTTTCCGCCCTCAAAATAGTTGCCACCCTCCAGTGGCATTTTGAATATAACATTCTGGTATTCACAGAAAACCAGATTGTAAGTAGACAATGGATAATAAGATTAACCATGACAATGTACAAACTGGTTTCTAGTATTTTAACATACTGACAAAACAAAGTTATGGCCCCAGTCATAGCTGCCATAACACTCCTGTGTTCTGGTACCCCCTGAATAGATGTTATATTCTCTTTGATCACAGAGGTCTCTACCACAATAGCTGCTCCCCTCGTCCTCCCAATAACTGCTTCTTCTCCCATTGTTGGTGTAATTAGTATCTCCTTAGTATCTGTCACAGCCACAACTGCCTCCAGATTTAACTGCCTAGGTTACAGTTGAGTTTCTGGTCAGTGGAGACTTCCATTGGTGAGGGGGAGGGGGAGGGGTGGGGTGGGGAAACCTGGTGATGTAATGCTGATTATAGTTGGTTAGATTCTCTCTTGTTGGATATGATGATTACTTGACTATTTTGTGGCATAATGTTACTTTGACGCTCTTCGGCCTATGCGTGAATACATCTGTGACAATAAACTGTCTAAATCTTGCTGCATCTTCTATAGAATTGCAAGTGAATTGAACGCTATGCAATCATCAGGGAAAATACCCACTTCTGACCTTGTGCTGGCCGAAAGCTCACTGATGAAGCAGTGAAGATGGATGAACATAAGAAATGGGAGCAAGAATAGGCCATCTGACCTGTTGAACCTGCTCCGCCATTTATTAAGATCATGGCTGATCTGATGATGGGCTCATATCCACATACCTGCCTTTTCCCCATATCCTTTAATTCCCCTACTATGTAAAAATCTATCCAGTGTCCTAAGATGGGCCAAGGAGAAACATAAGCCAAAAGGATTTAAATAACCCATGCTCTTCAGTTAGCATGTGGCCAAATTTAGCTTGATCTGCTTATATAAGCATCCAAAGCAATTCTTAAAACTAAAAAATGTCAATTGGTAATGTCCAGCTTACCTTGACAAAGGGCTCAGGCCCGAAACATTGGTTATATATCCGGGATATGCTTTCAAGAGTTGAAAGGTATGTTGTAAACATATCTTAAAATACACTTTTGAATTTTGCAGTCTGTGGCATACCTACACCACAATGTCTTTGGTGTGAATATCTTTTTTTTTTGTTTGGTTGCTCTGTATTGCCATTTCAAGTGATTTCCTACTGCCTTAGAGCCATGAAGTTAAGTTGGCCATCAGCCAGTCACATTTTAGAATTCTCACAGAAAACAAAACAAGATGGAAAAAAAACCCTACTTGTTAATTAAAGTTTTAAACATTTGACTGAACACTAAGGCCTTTTAAAAAACATACATAATTATTATAGAGAATGATTAACCACATATACAGTGATTTTATTTTAAAATATTAAAGCAAAGGATTTTCATGCAAGAGTATTTTGAAGATCATTAATTATGGCAATATGCCATAAAAATCATAATGACCACTCAATAGCACTGCTTAGCTTTGAAGCAGGACGGAAGCCTTGTTGAAGCCAGGCATGCTCCAGGTCCTCTGTCCCCCAAGGCCCCGGAGAATTCACCTACTGGCTGGAGTGCTTTCAGTCCTACCTGATAGCCACACAAGACATCTTCTCTCTCGAGTCAGCCCCAAGGGGTTTGCTGTCATTAGAGACCATGCTACCTACGATTCGGCCATTGAAGGCCCACTATATGAGATCCCAGAATGATGTGCTGGTGAGGCACCGACTCTTTCAACGTCGGCAGCGTCCGGATAAGTCACTGGTCGACTTCGTTCTTGAACTGTGGGCCCTGACCAGAAAATGCCACTACGAAGTGCCACAGCCCAAGTGAGAGAGGAGAAACAAATCCGGGACACCCTCGTGGCAGGAGTGACATGGAGGTACGTGAGACAGCGACTGCTCAAGTTGGGGAAGAAAGACTTGGCCAGCACCCTGGAGCTGGTGAAAGCACTCGAACATGCCCAACTGGGAGCTGATGACCTCACAGGCAAAAGTGGTGCCTTTTCAGATGACCAGGTCATTGGGACACCAGAGACCCCTGCACCGACCACTACGACCATGCACGACTGGGGATGCTACTTTTGTGGATAGGCACAGCATCTCCGTGAAGGCCTCCTTGTACTCAGGATGTGGTAAGCGAAGGCACTGGATGAAGGTCTGCTGGGCTAAAGGGAACCCAAAGAGAGCGACCGTGTGTGCAACCCTTGAATTGTCTTTCGACCCTTGCCCGAGTCCCGAAGTGCCAGCCTCAGCACCGCCACCAGAAGTAAAGCATCGTGGGAAGCAACAGTGGCCATCTTGCCTCGAGGTTGATGCCTTCTTGTCTGCTCAGGGCCAAGAGGAGAGAGTCAACATCGGCATGGGGAGCGACAGGGTTTCCTAACCACTGGCATGAATCATCCTGGATCAGGCAATACCTCACCAATTGAATAACTTGATGATGAAGGTGAGGGTAATTGGACATTTGACTGATTGTTTGGTAGATACTGGCTCACTGAGAGTTTTATAAATTGCGACAGCTCTGGGGTACAACTTGAGGGTGTACATGATGGACTATTTTTCTAGCTTCGTGCTTGCACTCTGCGATGATCCAGGGATATTGTATAGTACATCTAACTGTAAAAGGGGGAGAATTTTGTAAGTTCCAATTGGATGTAGTGAAGGATTTGTCTGCTTCTGTGTTGCTGGGCCTGGACTTCCTGTGTCACCTTAAAAGCGTGACCATGGAGTACTCTGGCCCACTGTCTCCAATCACAGTGTGGAACGGAAGGTCCCAAAAGCTGGATGCCACATTTGGTCTCCCTATCCTAAATACTGATTTCCCACCCCCCCCCCCCCAACCCCCAACTATTTCCAAACCTGACTCTTGATTGCAAACCAATAGCCACAAAGAGCAGGCGATAAATTGCGGAGGTTCTGGAATTTATTAGAACCGAGATGCAGCGATTGCTCAAAGAAAACATAATTGAGCTTAGCAACAACCTATCGAGAGCCCAGGTGGTAGTCATGAAAGGGGAAGAAAAGTCCAGACTAGCGATTGACTACAGCCAAACAATTAATCGTTTCACAATCCTGGACATGTATCCCCTCCCTCGAATTTCAGACATGATAAACAAAATTGCGCATTCCTATGTCTATTTGACCACTGGCCTGAAAGCTGCATACCATCAGTTACCGATCCGTTCCAAGGACTACCCTGACACAGCATTTGAGGCAGATGGACGGTTCTATCACTAATGTGGTCTCAGACTTCCAGAGACAGATGGACAAAATGGTCGACAAGTATGGGTTGAAGGCCACTTTGCCTTATTTTGACAACATCACCATTTGTGGACACTCTGGAAGACCATGACGCCAACCTCCAGAGGTTTTTCCACAAGTCCAAAGCCCTGAACTTCATGTACAACTCAAGTAAGTGTGTGTTTTGGACTAAACGTCTGGCAATTCTGGGCTATGTGGTGGAGAATGGCATCATTGGCCCTGACCCCGATCGAATATCCCCCCTGTTAGACCTTCTGACCCCAAAGTCCATGAAGGCCTTAAGGAGGTGCCTGGGGTTCATCTCCTATTACGCCCAGTGGGTCCCTCACTATGCGGATAAGGTCCGCCCCCTCTTAAAGTCCACCTCTTTGCCATTATTGGCTGAAGCCCAGGCGACTTTTGACTTAATTTAGAGCTACATCACAAAGGTCACCATGCAAGTGGTGGACAAGAATGCACCCTTCCTGGTGGAAGACAATGCCTCTGACGTAGCTGTGGCCGCTACCCTTAAGCAGGTGGGCAGGCCATTTGCCTTTTTCTCCCACACCCTTTTATGTTTAATAATGCAAAGTGGGGCAAAATAAAGAATGATAAGATCGCTATATGGAGGATCGAATTCTCCACCTATAACTATGACATAGCATACAGGCCAGGTACTCTCAATGAACCTCCTGATGCCCTGTCAAGAGGAAACTGTGCCTCTGCGCACACCAGCCAGTTGCGGTCACTGCATGATGAGCTTTGCCACCCAGGCATCACTCGCATGGCTCATTTCATCAAGACACACAACCTGCCCTACACCTTTGAGGACATTAGGGAGATGAGCAGGTCCTGCCAGGTCTGCGCAGAGTGCAAGCCACACTTCTACCGCCCCAACAAAGCACACCTGATAAAGTCATCCTGCCCCTTCAAACAACTCGGTGTTGATTTCAAGGGTCCCCTCCCTTCCACCAATGGAAAAGTGTACTTTCTTAATGTCATCGATGAGTTCTCACACTTTCCGTTCACCATCCCCTGCCCAGACATGACCACTACCACAGTCATTAGGGCCTTGTACTCTATCTAGTTTCACCATGTTCTGGTATCCCAGCTATATCTATAGTGACCGGGACTCATCATGTATGAACGAAGAGCTACACCAGTACCTGCTTGTAAGGGGCATTACTTCAAACAGGATGACTAGCTACAATCCCCGGGGGAATGGACAAGTTGAAAAAGAGAATGCGACAGTACGGAAGGCCGTGAAATTGGCTCTCTGGTCCAAAGGCCTTCCAGATTCATGCTGGCAAGAAGTCCTACCATGGTGCTCCACTCCATAAGGTCACTCCTCTGCATGGCAACCAACTCAACTCCTCACGAGTTTATGTTTATGTTTCAGAGGAAATCCACATCTGGGACTACTCTCCCACCTGGGCTAATGGCACCGGGGCCAGTCCTGCTGAGAAAGCACATGAGGAGGAGCAAGACAGACCCCCCTGGTCGAGAAGGTGCACTTGCTACACCCCAACCCAATGTATGTTTATGTGGTATTCCCTGACGGCGGAGAGGACACCATCTCAATCAGAGATCTGGCACCCGTCGAAACTGAAGATCCCATGCCTCAAACAAACTGTGAACTACTGAGTACCCCACTCAGAGTCCTGGAGGACACTGCTTGGGAAGTGGTCGAATCCACTCCACGACCTGAGCTGGAGCCCTCGAGGCCCAGTAACCCTGTACCACAGGGGGTCCAGGAGTTCAGGAGACCCAAAGTCCTCCAGTACTGCAGCGCTCAACCAGAATAACTAGTCCCCCAGACAGACTTAACATAAATATTTGTAAACTATTAGGTTTTTTTGGAATGACTGGTCTCTGTTTTTCACCCACAGGCTCTATTCTGAAAGAAGGGGCGAATGCAGTGACTATGTGTTGTTCTGATGGCTGGCTCCATCCTCACTTATCCCAATATAAACCCTGATTTTCCTACCTTGCCTCAGATTCACCTGAGGACTATTGTGTGTACCAGCCATTGATTGTAAGCTATTAAAAGCATGTTTGCGCTCCTCACTTGTCTCAGAGTGTAATCAGTTGCGTTACAAGCACATTTTCAGGTTATTTTGATTAGAGACTGGATTTGTAAATGTTTCAAGTTCATGCTTTTTCATATTTCCTTTTATTCTCTTAAAGGAGATTGCAAACCATGCAATTCAGGTAGAAAGTTGAAACACTAATACCAGATTTTGTGGGAATCCATTTACATATGAAAAATCCCAGAGCTGTACGATGTTTCAGAGTGGTGAATGAAACTAATTCTATCTTCATTACAACTGTAAAATGCAGACTCTGGGAATTCTTGTCATCAATCATATTCTTAAAATGTGTCAGCATCTCTAATTTGATCTATAACATGTGGATTCTGCAGCATGAAAATTAGCAGTGTGAAAGCAACTCCTTCGATGTTAAAAGTAGTTTGTTCTGGAAATGTGGGTGAGATTCTGGACAGGAAAGATGGAATCTTTCTTTTATCCATGGCAGATTCCTTGTTCAAAAGTGGCCACAGTTAGGATTTCCAATTTGACAAGAATGATTCTGGAGCAAGTAGGACAAGGTAGATCTGATTTATAATTAACTTGTAAGGGAGATCAGTCGGTACGGTTGTCATAGTGGTTAGTACGACGGCTTTACAACGCCAGTGATTGGGACTGGGGTTGGAATCCCACGCTGTCTATAAGGAGTTTGTACATTCTCCTCGTGTCTGCGTGGGTTTCCCTTAGGGGCTCTGGTTTCCTCCCACCATTTGAAACATAGAGGGAATGTAGGTTAATTGGGTGGCACAGACCCATGAGCCAAAATAGCCTGTTACCATGCTAAATGTCTAAATTTTAAAAAATTGTAATCAAAAAAATTAAATAATTAAAAAAAATTAAACATTAAAAAAATTAAATTATAACCATATAACCGTTTACCATGCAGAATCAGGTCATGTTGACCCTTCGAGTCCACACCGGTTCACTTGAACAACTCCGCTAGTTCGCGCCCCCCCCTCCCCCCCAACGCTCTCCTCCCAATATAACCATATGACCATTTACAGTGTGGAAAAAAGTAAAAGCATTAAATTAAATTTAAATTTAAAGAAAGATATGAGCTATTCCCCAAGTCTGAAGGATGAAGATGTCAATTTTAGGGAATAATCCCTTATCTCTTGTAAGAGTGATGGTTTGATTACCAACCCCTGGAACTTGGATGTCAGACCATGAAAGAGTGTTTGATCTGAGAGAGATTGGGAAGACTGCAAAGAATTTTGCAGGGTGTGCAGTGATGTCTATAGCCCCTTTCACACTTGCAAGTGATCCCAGGAATCAAATGTCAATCGGCCGTTAAAGTGCCAAGTGTGAAAGCAAAATCAGCTCAGATGACATGCTGGGATTGACATCCTTGACCCCTAGTACAATCCCCAGTGTCTGCAGATGCAGGCTTTGCAATCAGGCAAGAGTGAAAGGGGTAATTGTATTATGGGTTTGAAATTACCCAAGTTTTTGCATAGTGCAGGAAGAAAAGATTAAAATGAAGGTATAAACTTTGACATGGGAAAGTCACAGTGGGAGAGAGAGCGGAAATAAACAGCAATAAACAGCAATAAATAGCAATAGCTGACAATTTTTAAACAGCGTTGGAAAATTGATAGCACACAATTTATAAAGACCATGGGGGGGAAAACAATGCCCGTCCTGACTTCCCAGAATGCCGTGCAGGAGAGAAATCCCTCTGAATGCTCCTTGTATATACCCGGGCACACAGTCCTTTCTCTGCTACATGGAATTCTGGGAGGGCAGGTCCGCCATTGCTTTATCCCAAGGTATTTATAAATTGTACGCAATAATGCTACCAACTTTCATACACTATATAAATTGAGCGCTGTAGCGCTACCAACTTTCCCACCTTGTTTAAAATTTGTCCGGTATTACTATTTATTGCTCGCACTTTCCCATGGTCCTTTATAAAGGTTTATATAGGTCAGCACAACAACAGGGGCTGTACATAAAGCTTAATTATGTTATAATTATGCATAATTAATTTTGTTCAAATATAAGATGATAATATATTGATCAAAATTTTGGCAGGTACACCATCACTTGATGCGTCATGTCGTCACCAGTAGAAGGTAGAAGAGTCCTAACCCTGAGGATAGCTCCTTGCAAGAGTGAAAGCATTCAGTGTCCCAGTTAGGAATGATCAAGTGTGAAAAGCCAAATCCCCCATTCCCATCCCAGGACACTGAACAACCAATTTAGTGGGGATGCAAGTGGAAAGGGCCTTATGTTTGTAGAGGCATGGGAAACCCAGAAGGCTACTGTTGTGATGTGAGCTGTTTTTAAAGTGAGGCTGGGAGGGGTTTTACTTCCTGTCTGTCTTCTTTACTTCCTACGTGCCTTGTGTATAGCTTGGAGGCTATACTGTGTGCAGGGGAGAAACAACAGAGGAAGAAGGCCTGCCTTGCTTCTCTGTGTGTATGTATGGTTTTGCTGCTTCACATAAAGTTGTTCTTTTGAGCTTGAAGTTGTTGAGTGGTTCTTTCTCAAAGTAGAAATAACCATGTATTTTTGGTGATGAGGTGAACTGATTTTGTGGAAGTGTCGACCCTTTTTGAACTGGAGCTCTGTGTTTGGATGGCTACATTCAGGATTATCAGTGAATTCATGGAAGGAAATGAGATTTGGCTGGAGTATGAAGAAAGGTCGGGATACTTTTTCTGTGCTAATGGAATTACTGAGGAGGCTAAGAAGTGCTCTATTCTCCTGAGCATGTGTGGGGAAAAAATTTAAAAGTTGATAAGGAATTTAGCCTCATCGTGGAAACCGGGGGGAAATTCCATTTGATGAACTGGTCAAGCTCGTGGGGAACCACCACAAATCTGAAACCTTCTGTGATAGTCCAAGGTTTAAGTTTCACAGCCTTATCAGGAAGCCAGCACAGTCTGTGGCCAATTTTGTGGCTGAACTTCAGCAGCTTTTGGCTGGGGGTGGGGGTGGGTGCATGGTGGGGGGGGGGGGGGGGGGGAGAACAGCCAGGTGCAGGTCAGGGGGTATGGCTGGGGGATGGGTGATACTCCGGGACAGCATATACACACACATATAGAGCAATTAACACATAGCAGGATGAGCTGATTTATTGAAGGCAAATTGAGGTTGACAAGCTTAAATGCTGAAATGATGTCACAGCATGCAAGCACTGACGACATGATGCTTCCCATGCTCGGCCATTTGCTGATTCAGGGAGAGAATGGTCCTGGAAAATTACTCTAGTCTTTGGACCTACCTCGGGCCGTGGATCTGGGTAATTTTCCCGGGCTGAAATTTTCACACTGCTTGTTCATGGGAGGGTTCCCGGGAAAATTTCCCAGTAAACCCCATTTTACATGGCAGTGTGAAAAGACCTGGTGTTACACCTCAACTTTCATATTACAACCATAGAATACTACAGGACAGAAACAGGCCTCCTCGGCCCTTCTAGTCTGAGCCAAAATGTTCTGAATTTCTCATCCTAAAAGCCAGCATTTTTCAGGCCATTTTAAGATGCTGCTTTTAATTTATTGTAAACCCAAAAATTCTCAATCTTTCTACATGTTACAAATTTGTATATTCAAAAATAATTTTTTCTAAACTCTATATTGAAGTATGCTGAAGTATCCAGTATGTTGAAATTCCACACAATAAAAAGAAGAGGTACAGAAGATCACTTGGTTATCACAAGTCACTATCAAAATAAGACAGTTGCTGGAAAAAATGCAGTATCTGTGGAAAGTGAGACAGAGTTGTTGAACTTTCTTCATAACTGAGCAGCATTAGAGATAAAACCATTTTTATGGTGCTGAGAAAGAAAGGAAGGGAGGAGAAGACAAAATTGACTGCTTGAATGTGGAAAGCAGGATGCATTGATGAAAAACATGATGAACCGGTGAAATAGGGTGGTAAATATCCTCCCTAGAATAGGAATTTCAACAGGAGAAGATAAGTAAAAATTGAAATTATCAGCACAGTGAAACAGAATTTGTGAAAGCTCCAAAATGAAATGCAAAGGCTAGAACCGCTGGTTATTAGACACCTGATTTAACTTCTCCGCTTCCTCCCTTCTAACAAACCTTTAATTCAAACTTTTCCCCTCCACTTAATTCCACTTCTCTCATAATTTCTTATGCGACACCATATAAATGAGTGAGAGCTTGGAAACTCAGAATGTCTTTTTTTAAATTTGTGCTATTTTAAAATTGAAGTGACTAACAAAATATATTCTCTCCATGGTATGGAATTTTGTAACATCTAAAGATTAATGAATTTGCTGGAATTCTTCAAATTAGCCTAATTAAATTTTATATCTTTATAAAATATCATGGCAAATTCTCAGATTTCCAAAAATTATTTATTTACTACTAATAAAACAACTTTAGTGTATTACTTCCATCACTTTGGCATCTTTTCAATGTAACTGAACATTAATAATTAACAAATTCTCCTAATAAATGTAGCTGCCACCTTTCTGAATTCCATTGTTACATTTCTAGCACATTATCCAGTTAAGGGAAGCAAAAAAACCAAGTTATGCTGCTCATACTCTACATGAAATCTCATTGCACAACACAAGTGATCGCTAGATCCTGAGGAACTTGCCTCAGAATAAACTTTGACTATTGAAAGGTTTGCTGTTGTATATTACAATGTGTAGCATCTGCTAATGGCTGCACTACCGAAATGAGAGATGTCCACACAGCACGGGAACCAGTAACTGAACTTTATTATGAATTCCTTGCACTGCTCAAGGAGACCACCCACTTCCTGTGAAGGGTGCGCTGGGCTTAGGAAATGATGTCAGCACGTTGCGGCATCACTCCCGGTCCAGCAGCACATGACATGGAAGCGCCGCTTTCTCCTGCGCAACGCATGTTGCCAACCATGGGCTTCTCCTCGGAAGGCATGTTGCCATCTTGTGTCGGACAACTGGAGCAGGGATTCGGCCCGTCAGACCGCACGGTGGATCGGCCCACTACAAATATACCATTCAAGAGTTTAGACTGACTTTTTTATGGACGATATGGATATATTGGTGCATGTCCATAAAGTAATTAAGTGTACAATGCACTTGTATGTTCAGGGACTAATTTCATCATCAAGGAAAGAAATTAAATGCTCACATTCCTAAATTGTTGCCAAAAATTATTGATTCTTGCAAGGAAAACATCGAGAGTCATTGATATCAGGAACTCACTACCAGAGGTGGTGGAATCAGAAATGATCACTATATTGAAGAGACATTCAGATAAACAAGCCTTAGAAGCCTTAGACTTCTGTGATGTACAACTCTATGACTCAATGAATTTGGCAGAGTCCAGAGTGCTTGCTAGGAAAGAGTATGAAGGAGAGGTGGCAGAGGAAGTAAAACAAATCTACAAATATAGCAATTTTTCATAGTATGACATCAGAGCCAGTGGAACCAGTGGCTGTTTAATCCATTTAATCATTATATTTTTGTGATTCAAGGGAATGCTAAATATTAAGAATAATAGAAATCGCATGCTTTGAAGGTTGATTGGTATGTTTTTTAACTTGTATGTTGTAATATATATATATCTACATGGTGATAGATGTAGAGGTGCTCCCCTTCTTACAATGTTTTCAAAGTTACAATGATACAACAGCGTGATTTTTTTACTTTCATGTAATATGTTAAAATAAAGTAATTGCCAAGCATCGTTGATTTTTCCAATAAGCATTCATAATTCCTCAAAGATGATTTATTTGTAACCTCTTTGGTCAATCACCTCTTTTAGTTCAGTCAGAAAGCTTGCAGGGACTGATACAGTGCTGTCGGGCGGGGCAGTGGGATCAGTGTGGGGACTGATACAGTGCTGTCGGGCGGGGCAGTGGGATCAGTGTGGGGACTGATACAGTGCTGTCGGGCAGGGCAGTGGGATCAGTGTGGGGACTGATACAGTGCTGTCGGGCGGGGCAGTGGGATCAGTGTGGGGATTGATACAGTGCTGTCAGTGTTATACAAGGTATACGTTATTTTTTGACACAATTTTTTCGACTTACGATGGATTTGTCGGAATGCAAACCCATGAGGAGCACCTGTACACAACTTTCTCTTTATTTCTGGCTGCTTCTGTGCTTACATCTCTCTTGTTTAGTGATTGAGTTTTAGATTAAATCCCTTTGTGTATCACTGAAAGATGGTTCTATGTTTAGGTTTGTACTCTAAATCCATGAGAGGAGTTCTGTAAAATGATGCTGAAAGATACCACAAAACAAGGAAGTTTTTAAAACAATACATAAATGTGCAAACAGGTCTTGTAGGAATGTTTCTCCTGTGTATCAAAATCTTGCATGACTTATAGCTACCATTTGTTTTCCCTCCCTCTTTCAATTTTCTCCTCAAGTCTCTTTATCTCTCAATCACCCCTTCTTCTGGGTGCCTCCATTCACTCTCTAGTGTGCCTTTCTCTTCTGGGCTTAAGCCCCCATCTATCATCTCCTACAATCTAGCACAATGGGTCCAAAAACAAATGCACTTCATCAGTAAGCAATCTTAGCCTAATAGATATTTACAATGATTATTTTATTTTTATTACTTTGGCTTGGCTTCGCGGACGAAGATTTATGGAGGGGGTAAAAAGTCCACGTCAGCTGCAGGCTCGTTTGTGGCTGACCAGTCCGATGCGGGACAGGCAGACACGATTGCAGCGGTTGCAAGGGAAAATTGGTTGGTTGGGGTTGGGTGTTGGGTTTTTCCTCCTTTGCCTTTTGTCAGTGAGGTGGGCTCTGCGGTCTTCTTCAAAGGAGGCTGCTGCCCGCCAAACTGTGAGGCGCCAAGATGCACGGTTTGAGGCGTTATCAGCCCACTGGCGGTGGTCAATGTGGCAGGCACCAAGAGATTTCTTTAGGCAGTCCTTGTACCTTTTCTTTGGTGCACCTCTGTCACGGTGGCCAGTGGAGAGCTCGCCATATAATACGATCTTGGGAAGGCGATGGTCCTCCATTCTGGAGACGTGACCCATCCAGCGCAGCTGGATCTTCAGCAGCGTGGACTCGATGCTGTCGACCTCTGCCATCTCGAGTACCTCGACGTTAGGGGTGTGAGCGCTGCACTGGATGTTGAGGATGGAGCGGAGACAACGCTGGTGGAAGCGTTCTAGGAGCCGTAGGTGGTGCCGGTAGAGGACCCATGATTCGGAGCCGAACAGGAGTGTGGGTATGACAACGGCTCTGTATACGCTTATCTTTGTGAGGTTTTTCAGTTGGTTGTTTTTCCAGACTCTTTTGTGTAGTCTTCCAAAGGCGCTATTTGCCTTGGCGAGTCTGTTGTCTATCTCATTGTCGATCCTTGCATCTGATGAAATGGTGCAGCCGAGATAGGTAAACTGGTTGACCGTTTTGAGTTTTGTGTGCCCGATGGAGATGTGGGGGGGCTGGTAGTCATGGTGGGGAGCTGGCTGATGGAGGACCTCAGTTTTCTTCAGGCTGACTTCCAGGCCAAACATTTTGGCAGTTTCCGCAAAGCAGGACGTCAAGCGCTGAAGAGCTGGCTCTGAATGGGCAACTAAAGCGGCATCATCTGCAAAGAGTAGTTCACGGACAAGTTTCTCTTGTGTCTTGGTGTGAGCTTGCAGGCGCCTCAGATTGAAGAGACTGCCATCCGTGCGGTATTAACCACTGGTTAAATGATGTTTGCACTTGGTTTTCTAGTCTGCTACATGTTTTGTTGCAGATATTGTTCTTTCGAATGAAAATTTCCAGGTCAATATCACAACCTTTCACATTACTGTAAGTACTGTGTTCTCCTTTTCACTGGCTTTTAATCAAAATTTACTATTTTAAATGTGATGCTTTAACTTGCATGGATTATTTGATTTTTGTAAATTGCATTTAGTTGAACTTTATATTTTATTCAATTGAAAAATAAGTGCCCTTTATCATGTGGTTCCATAAGGTGACTATTTATCTCCATTAGCTAAATATCAGATTTTATTTCCTGAGGAAACCTATCTCAGTTAATTTTTAAACTTTTCGCATAACATGATTAGGTCAACATCTTGTATTTGCACATTTACCAGTATGGTAAATTGCCTTTGAGGCAATTATTGTCAATAAATAAGAATCTTACATGACATTATCTTTGAAGATTTTTGCCTTGCAGTTAGCACATGTCCTTCAATCATAGCCATTTAATTATTTCCCATAATTGTTCAGGTAATCATGACAAAAAAGCATTTTAGTTATTATGAATAATAATATTTAGTGTAGGGGAACATTTTTGGGCCCAGTGATCATATTGCCATTAGTTCAGGTCTGGGCCACAGATTGAGATTCTAAATTGGAGAATGACCAATTTTGAGGAAATGAGAAAGGATAAATTGTTTTTGGGCAAGGATGGGAAGTCGAGTTCAACAATTGAAGACAGGTTGAAAAAGGAGTGACTCAACAGATAGCAGTTGATTTGATATTTGAGTTCAACAGTTGAAGACAAAGTGGGGAGTGGTCTTTGTCGGAGTGGGCTCAGAGTAGTAAGGCTTTGGCGAGGCAGATAGGAGACTAGAAATATTTGGAGTTGAAATCAGAAAGGGCCACCCTATTTGAGGAATAGAAAGGATTCATCAGGTAGGCAAAGGTAAGGGCAGGATTTTAGATATCATATATTTTGTTCATCTAGTCATAATTTCATATCTGAAAAGTGCATCCAGCTGCAGCTCTTGACAAGCTGAGTTAAGGAATTGGAGCTGGAGTTGGATAAACTCTGGATCATTTGGGAGGCAGAGGGGGTGATGGACTGGAGTTACAGAGACACTATTACACCTAAGAGGCAGGAGGAGGGTAGGTGGGTGACAGTCAGGAGAAGGAAAGGGAACAGGCAGGCAGTGCAGGGCACCCCTGTGATTGTTCTCCTCAATAACAAGTATATCATTTTGGATACTGTTGGGTGGTAGTGGTGGAATGACCTATCAGGGGCAAGCCACAGAGATCAGGTCTTTGGCAGAGTATGGTCCTTTGCTGGGAAGGGAAGAGAAGAGATGAGCTGTAGTGATAGGGGATTCCATAGACAGGGGGACAGATAAAAGGTTCTCTGGAAGAGATTGAGTATCCCAGATGTTATGTTGCCTCCCTAGTGCTGGAGTCCGAAATATCTCAGTTGGAGTTCACAGCATTCTTATGAGGGAGGGTAAGCAGAAGATGTTGTGGTCCATGTAGGGACGAATGACATGGGTAGGAAAAGTGAAGACATCCTGCAAGGAGAGATCAGGGAATTAGGAGCTAGGTTGAAGGACAGGACCTCCAGGGTAGGTGGGGATCTCACATGATTGCTCTGGTTGGTCCACCTCCGACCTAGTAATTCCTCCCCATAATTTCCCAATAAAGGTTGATAACCTTAGTCTCCTCCCTCTGTATCAGCCTTGGATCCAGGCCAGCAGCATGTAGTTATGTGCAGGATGTTTCAGGATATTAAAGCCTTTGACCATGTGCTTTATGTCAGCTTGTGGTTATTGATTGTGCTACAATTTAATTTCCTGATTACTTTACCATGGACAAGGCAATATGGTGGAGAAGCTGCAGACTGATCCCAGGGAACCAGAGGCCTCTGTTAAATTCAATATGTGGCTACAGAGTCTGAAGACCTTCATGAAGCATCACGAGATCTCAGCCAACAGTGATAAGTATGATCTGCTTTATGCATCAGTGGGCCACCGAGACTACCAAATGATATGGGATTGTGACAAATACGACGACGCAATGACCCTACTGCCACAGCAATATGGTGTCCCCATGAGCTCGAGGTATGCCCACTATTTACTGGGTACCTGAAACCAGGCCCCTGGTAAGTCTATTGATGACTTTGTGAGGGCCATGAGAGAGCTGGGATGAGGCTGCAGATGCAAAGATGTAACAGCCAAAGCCTACCAAGAAGAACTCATCCATAACAGGTTAGTGGCCAGTTTCTGTCCAACCATATCCATGAGCGACTCCTGGAGAAGGGTGACTGGACCCTCCAGAAAGTGGTGGGGATATGGAACAAACTTCAAGCTGAAGTGGTGAGTGCATGCTCAATTTTAACATTTCAGAGGAATTTGGACAGGTACATGGATGGGAGAAGTGTGGAGGGCTATGGACTGGGTGCAGATCAGTGGAACTAGGAAAAAAAATGGTTCAGCACAGACTAGAAGGGCTGAAGAGGCCTGCTTCTGTGCTGTAATGTTCTATGGTTGTATGGTAAGTGTTGGACCTTCAGAGGTGAAATTTTGATAATAAAGAGTTTGTATGTTCCTGTCAGGATCAAAGTCAAGGTTAGAAGGGTTAGAGAACCTTGGTTTTCAAGGGATATTGAGGATCTCATTTGGAATCTTCTGCTTCACTCCTCTTGGGTTCTGACTATCTCACACACATTTTGCACTTCCATTAAGAAAATAATTTTTTGAACCACACCTTCCTATAAAGGCTTAATATTCTTATTTATGAAAAAATGTCTGATTTAAAACAGGCCCCTTTAATTAAGATCAAGAATGTCTGGGAGCAGGATTTGAACCTTTCATTGTCCAATGAGGTTTGGAACTCTATTTTTAAACTGAATAACATGACTTCCCTTTGTGCATGGCATTTTCTGCTACAATTTGAAGTGGTTCACAGAGCACGTATGTCTAAACTAAAATTGTCTCATTTTTATTTGGACATAAATTCCTGATGTGATAAATGTAAAACAGGCGATGCTTCCATAATCCATGTTTTGGATCTCCCCTAGCTTAGAAATAATTTGGAAGGAAGTTTTTCAAACATTATTGACAATTTAAAATTGCCACCTAGCCCTTTAATTGCTCATTTTGAAATATTTTGAGATGATGTGTTACCAAGTTCACTTTAATTCTGCATTTTATCATTTACTTCACTGATGGCCAGACGCCGTTTTGATTAAATGGAAAGATAATACTCCACCTACACATGCCCAATAGCGGACTGTTTAAATTTGGGGAAAAAAATAGATATGTAGTTAATAATTCATATATTACATTTCAAAAAATATGATATTTGTTCTTGGACTACTACCACAATCTTTAGATTTAGTGTTATCCTGAATCTTGCCATTGTGTGGTCCCTCTCTCAGTCTGTGTCACTTGGATTTATGGATGCTAATCTTCAACCTTGCTTAGCATAAGGGGTTTTGAAATTTTTTTTAAATTTTGCTATGTCCTATTATTATCATAATTGTGCTTTGGAACTTGTACTTAGGATCATTTTTTTTTCTAGTCTTGTAGCACATTTCATAATTGAACATTTTTATTATAAAATATATTTTAAATAAGATTCCTTCTGCTGTATCATATATTAACCCAAATTTACCGTTGCTCTGTCAAAAGAACGAGACCAGTACTCAGTGGGCTTGTCTGCACTCCAGTTGTTTATTGAAACTTCCCGCGCTGCACCTTATAAGGCCACTGGTAAGTCCCGCCTTCATGCTGTAAACTATGTCACAACGTTGTCCCTCGCGCATGCAGACCTGATCCGACCAGCGGAAAATACGTTCCAGGTGGCTCCAAGCGGAGCCAGTTCGCCTGCCATCAGAGATATGCACCGCCATAACTGCTTAAATTAACTTTAGTTTTCAGCTTGATGCTGTTTGATGCCCTGTTCGAATACATCACGTTTGAACAATCAGCACATTTGTATTTGCATGCTGGTTTAGTAAAATGGCAGATTCAATGGAGATTGTTTGGGAGTATTAAATGAGCAGGAAGCAACCAAGGTAGTTTGTACGAATTAAAATTGCACCCTTCTGATGCTTCAAGATCTACTGTGCCCACATATCATTGCATCTACTCCTGGATGCAATAAATACACTTAAATATAACAAAAATAAAAATAGAAATTGCTGGCAGAAGGAAAAACCAGAAATAACCGCAGATGTGGATATCTGAAATCAAATGAAGTGTTGCAGGCCAAAAACATTAACTGTTTCTCTTTCTACAGATGTTACCTCACCTGCTGAGTATTTCCAGCATTTCCCCATTTTAATTGCTAGCAACACTCTGCACATCAGGTAGTTACAGTGCTTGTTGCAGATATGGCATTAAACTTGCTAACATGCTTTGAAACCATTATACAAGTTTAAGGGAGCAATGAGTTGTGAAAAGATACTGGATTTTAGCAGTCAGTTAAGTAAGAATAACCATTGGCATTGTGGAGCTAGAGTCATGATTTCTTCTTCAGAACCCTTTAGTTCAGATCTTTTGGAAAGAAACATGTTACACATTGCCAATAAGAAGTACATTAGCACAGGCAGTATTAAGGACTGCATTCTACATGAGGAGCTGGGCTGGGAATTGAATGAGGAGGTTGTTTGGAAATTATATAATTCTAGATACAGGTGTCTGTCTATTTCCATACTGTGATGTCAAACGAGATGGATCTCCATGCTCTGCCACTTGCCAACAGCTTTCTGCATTCTTTATTCTGGGTATCAGTAGAGAGATCACCTGTAATTCTTTGAAATGAGTGAGTGTCAACCAGCTGATATTCAACTGTCATCCTACGGTCATAGGTTCTTATGTAATTTTTAAAATACCTATCATATTGCCCTTTTTGTAAGGAATGTTCTCATCTCTTGAATTAAGTATTCATATGACCTCTATTACATTCTGCGGTGGGGTTGTGACAGCATCAGATGCATAAACTTTTTTATTTGCCCTCGTTCTCCAAGGTTTTAAAGTTGGAATGAAACAATTCACATGATTAAAGTGCACATTTCAGATTTTATTCAAGGTTTGACCGTGTAGAAATTACAGTGCCTTTTATACATTGTCCCCTCATTTCAGGACACCATAATATTTGAGACCTAGCAGTGGTATATATATTAAAGTAGTCATGTTTAGGACTTTGTTGCATATCCCTTGCATGCAATGACTGCTTGAAATCTGTGATTCATAGGCATTACCAGGTGCTGAGTATCTTCTCTGGTGATGTTCTGCCAGGCATCAACTGCAGCCATATTCAGCTCCTGCTTGTTTCGGAGGATTTTCCTTTCAGCATATGGAAAGTATGCTCATTTGGATTTAGATGAGGTGACTGACTTGAACATTCAACAATTTTTCAGTTTTTAGTTTTGAAGAACTCCTTTGTTGCTTCAGCCGTATGTTTGGGATCATTGTCTTGTTGTAGGATGAAGCTCTGTCCAATGAGTTTTGAGACACTTGCTCGAACTTGAGCAGATAAGATGTTTCTATATACCTCAGAATTCATTTTGCCTCTGCCATCAGCAGTTTCATCATCAATGAAGATGAGTGGGAAATATATGCCCAGACCATAACACCCCCACCACCATGTTTCACAGATGAGGTGGAATGTTTTGGATCTTGGGCAGTTCCTTTGCACCTCCACACATTTCTCTTGCCATCATTCTGATACAGGTTAATCTTTGTCTCATCTGTCCACAAGACCTTTTTTTCCAGAATTCTGCAGGCTCTTTTAAATACTTCTTAGTTCTTAGCAAACTGTAATGTGGCCATCCTGTTTCCGTGGCTAACTAGTGGTTTTCATTTTGCAATGCAGACTCTGTATTTCTGTTCATGAAGCCTTTTCATTATGATGAAAATTCTTGGTCTTCCTTGGCCTATCAGTCCCTTTGTGATTACGAGCTCATCAGTACACTCTTCTCAATGATATTCCAAACTGTTGATTTTGGTAATTCTAAGGTTTGGACAGTGTCTCTGTTTTATTCTTGTTTTTCAGACTCATAAATGGCTTCTTTGACTTTCATTGGCACAACTCTGGACCTCGTGTTGAAAAATGGCAATGACGGAGACTCCAAAGGTGATCAAAAGCTTATATGCAAGCCTAGCTCTCTTATACCTGCACCAATGAAGCTGTGTAATTGCCTGTGAAGCCAAGTGTCCCAAACATTATGGTGCCCTGAGATGAGGGGACAATGTATAAAAGGCGCTGTAATTTCTACATGGTCACGCCAAAATGTACGTGAATTGTTTGATTACAAATTTAAAACTGTGGAGCACAGGGGAAAATAAAGGAAAGAAAATGTTTCTGTCCCAAACATTATGGAGGACACTGTATCTAGTAGACTGCATCTGTTTAAATGTTGCTTGATTCTTTTTTTGCCTCATCTGGTGTTGATTCTTCATTATTGATCATTTTAAAATGTGAATGTAATCCTAGGAAATGCTATAACTGCTCAGAGGTTTTCACTGAAGCTAAATAATGTGGGGTTATAAGTGTGCCAAACATCTTTCAGGAGTTCAACTTCTCAAAATAATGAACAGCAAATGCAAAGTTTAATTTCATCCAGTTGGCAAATGGAGAGTTAAAAATAATCCAGGCTTTTTACCAATGATATTCAAATTTGTGTATCAGTTCAGAAGATTAAAGTTTGAAGCTACCTGCTCTTAGTAAGATCAGGGTAAAGTAATAACCTGTGCAGTTTTAACCAGGGTTTAAAATTGAGCGGTATAGATAGAGTAAATGCAATTAGGCCTTTTCCACTGAGGTTCGGTGAGGAACAAACAAGAGGGCATGGGATAACAGTGAGAGTACAGATTCTATCACCAATGTGTATATGTACAGATGGTCATGTAGGATGACTTGTGATTGGCTGAGAGCGTAGTCACGCCTACTGGCAGGTCTTAAAGAATTGCTCCTAGCAAGACCAGGTCATTTTGGACTGGTTGATCTACATGTGATACGCTCCAGTCTTTTAGTTAATAAAAGCCTTGGTTTGGATCAACAAGTCTTTGGTTCTTTCAGCACACTCTACAAGGGGTAAAAAGGTTAAGGGGTACATTAGGTGGAACTTCTTCACACATAAACTAGTGGGAATGTGGAATGAGCTGCCAGCTGAATTGGTAAACGCCTCAATTTTAACATTTAAGAAAAATTGGATGTGCACATGAATGGGAGGTGTACGGAGAGATATGGTCTGGGTGCGACTAGGTAGAATAATAGTTTGGTGCAGACTAGAAGGACCAAAGGGCCTTTTCTGTGCTGTAATGTTCTATGGTTCACCTACCTGCTTGGTTTTGGTGAGGGTTGAAATTGGTCTCTATTTTTATTGTGTGTTTCCTGGCAGTAAGGCATAAATTATTTTGCAGTTGTGAAGAAAGCAAATAATTAAACATGAATTAAGTTCTTTCAAGAACAATAGCGTCGCAATATTTGGTGTACAAAGTTTTTTATGGCTGCACAGAATTCAATTATTCCTGAAGTATAAACTTTCTGTTAATAGGCACACCCTTTATTGGGAAGTAAATATTTTATATTTAAAAAAAAGTCTTTCTGTGTTTGAGAGGTGCTTGAATTTCAACAGGAAATGGAGAGCAGGAATATCAGTACATTTCAGAAATATTAATGAAGTTTCCATAATGGTTTCCATTCAGGATTTGGAGATGAAAATATAAGCTCTTCTGGGAACTTGGTTTAGCTCCAGACTACTGAACCCTCGAGGCTGTTGCACGTATCTGAATTATTTCCAAGTTTTTCTCTCTGGGATACATATGTTGGAAACAGAATTAAAAGTATGATTACCTATGTGTACCATATAATAACAACAGATTTAATTGTTTAAAGTAACAGCACAACTATCTTCATTGGATTGCAATAATGGCAATTTGTTAAAAAAATAAACAGTAACATTTGTAAAAGAGGATAGTTATCAAAAAATTGTTAATTAGATCTCTAAATGTGTGAGAATGCATTCAGATAGATAAGGTCTCTATTCTTTGGAGCTTGTTAATGAAAATCCAAAGGGTTGTGCTTTCAATATTGCCAAGGTTCCAACAAACTTGAAACACCTCACCTAAAAATTTATTTTATGCCTTTTCAAGTAAATAAATGTCTAAATTTGCTACATTTTGAGTTTGCATTCCATTATTTTCTGTATCCATGAGAAATGGATAGTTCATAATATCCTGATCCAGCATGTAAATCTGTGTGTCAACTGAAAGCTATCCATATTTCAGATTATTTATGCTTGAAATCAGGATTGATGGTGTTTATTCAGATTTCAATTTGCATACACATTTACAAAGTATACAGATTGGAATCATGCCACATTCCCCACATACAGTCAAAGCAAAACTGGTACTTTCGAAAAAGATCTTAACCAAGATAAATGAGACGATACATAAACTAACTTAACAAACATTCCTATATTTGTGCTTCTATTTGTGTGCAAGATCTAGCCACAAGGAATTAACAAGTGTAAGGACAATAAGATGAATAATAAGCCAAAGAATTGAGCCTTGGTTTTCCTGTCAAAAGCAGGGCACAAATGCTGTTTCTGGCCGACATAACAGATGAGTGTTGACTCATTTGTAATTTTTAGCATGAAAAAGGGTTGGGTCAGATTTCTTGTGGATAATTGGACATTATAGAAATGAGTGTAGGTGATGCAGATTTCCATCAGCATGGCTCTCATTATGAACTTTTTCTCTGGATCTTTTTCATTATCTGTGCACGTGATGGGAAGAAAGCATGGCCATGCTGTTCATGGAACATTTCCTCTTTTACTGTCTTGAAATTTTGGAAGGACTTAATTTGAGCATAAGATATATTAACAGGTATATCCGATAATTAATTACCAGATTAATAAGAAGGAAGAACGCATTTAGGTTAAAATTATAACAAAGTGAAAATATTCTTTATTCAGATAAGTTCATTCTGGAAACTCCTTAGTCTTCAGGATATGGGTTTTTGTAAGCCAGTGCTTTATGGTATGCAGTCATAATTCTTGAAAATGTAGGTGAACCAAAATGCCAGATTGAATCAGTCCAAAAAAAAACCACCCCACAATAATAATATTGTGCTGCAGTGAACTGGGGTTCACTGGTGGTTTGTTGTGCTGGTGGCTGTCTCCACCTCCCGGCGTTGCCCCCATCTGCTCACATGTAACCCAGAACCCTTCCGAAGACTACTGTGAAACCCTACCCATAGTTATTAGCTAATGAAAGCGTTTGTTCTTCCTCCAGTCGTGAGAGCTTTTATTCGCACTACAATTTTATAAGCTTATTGCCTAAATGATGGAACCGCTACTCCAGCCAGTTATACTGCTGATAGACCTTATGCCCTGAGGTGTTCATATACTGGCTACACTGATTCCAGGCCTACCTGAACGTAACCAGAGACATCTTCCACACTGATGAGCTCAGGAGGTCCGCACTCATTTCAAGGGTAGGAACGAAAGGGTATGCAGTCATCAGGAACTGTACTACATATGATCCCACCATCGAGGCATTGAAGGCTCGGTACCTGGTCACAAAATGAGGTCCTAGTGAGGCACTGACTTACTCTATGTTGCCAAAGGTCAGGAGAGACCATCGATGACTACCTGATGGATCTGTATAAAGCATCTATGGGCCGCATTCTTGAGGAAGAACAGATCCAGGATACTCTGGTCGCAGGGGTCCACTCGAGGTACATGAGGCAGCGACTACTTGAGTCATGTTGAACTGCCCAAATCATTGGAACAGGAATGAAGATCTCGAAGCCAGTGAACTCACTCACCCAGGTGACCCCTTCCAAGGACCGGCTGCTTCCGCTACCCAAGACCTAATGGCTGCCACTTCCCACGCTAGGGAGAGCTCCCATGCTAGGCAATGCTTTTTCTGTGCCAAAAGCCAACACCCCTGATCTCATTGCCCGGTGTGTTCCAACTGTGGCAAGAAAGGGCATTGGAAAGCCCAGGGAAGTCCATGGTCTGCACTGCTCCCTGCACCGCTCTTGGATCCAATTCCAGCCCAAGCTGTCTGCCCCAAATTCACGAGCCCACTGGCTGCGCTACACGCCAACGGGGATGGCAGTAAGGAAACAGTGCGAAAAAGGTTTGGTGGCTATCTTGCCATGACCCAAATTCAAACTCTGCGCCATCATCATCAGAGGAGGAAGGAGACCAGCCATCTTGCCCATCCATGAGGTTGACACCATCTTACCCACACAGTGCAACCCAGGACGGTGGGGGGGGGTGCACTTGAGTGAGGAGTGTGGAGTCTCTAGGGTCCTAGCCTTGATGGTTCTAGATCTGCGGGACCTCACCAGCTCAGCAACTCCATAGTGACTGTGAAGGTAAATGGATATTCCACTAAATGCCTAATCGACACAGGCTCTACTGAAAGTTTTATAAACTCACGGACTGTAAGAATACAACCTAAAGATGGATCCTTCCACTTATCGCATAATCTTGTGTCTCATTCGCATTCTACGCATGTTCAACAACACTGTATTGTACATCTGTTGTTTGAAAAGGGGGATTTCTGTAAAATTCTCCTGTATATATTTGATGAATTGTATGCTCCAATGTTGTTGGGTCTGGACTTCTTGTGTCACCTTAAAAGAGTGATGTTGGAGTATTCTGGTCCCCTCCCCCATCACGTTTCGGAACGGAAGGCCCCTAAAATCAGAACCCACATGCAGCCTCTCCACACTAAATATCGACCCCTCTACCTTTCTTCCCACATCTGTCCTCGGACTGCAAACCTATTGCTACCAGGAGCAGGAGGTACAACATAGCAGACTGAGATTTCATGAAGTCTGAGACACAATGTCTGCTTGATGAAGGTATCATCAAACCTCACATCAGCCTGTGGAGAGCGCAAGTGGTAGTGGTAAAAGGGGAAAACAAGACCAGACTAGTAATTGACTATAGCCAAACTATTCATCTATACACACTCCTGGACGTATACCCCCTCCCTCAAATTTTGGACATGGTGAATGATGTTGGACAGTATTTGCTCTATTCAACCATCGACCATCACCAGTGGGATTTCTATCTTCCAGAGGTAGATGGACAGAATGGTGGATGAGTATGGATTGAAGGCTACCTTCCCCTACCTCAATAATGTCACCACCTGTGCCCTCACTTTGGAAGACCATGATGCCAACTTCCAGAGTTATCTCCACGTGATGAAAGCCCTGAACCTCACTTATAACTCTGACAAGTGCGTGTTCAGGACTAAACATCTGGCTATCCTTGGCTTCATGGTGGAGAATGGCATAATTGGCCCCGATCCTGATAGGATGAGTCCCCTGGTAGAGCTCCCCAGGACCACAAATGCTTTGAGGAGGTCCCTAGGGTTTTTCTCATATAATGCCCAGTGGATCCCTCAGTATGTTGATAAGGTTTGCCTTCTCTTAAAAGCCACTAATTTCTCCCTCTTGGCTGAAGCCCAAATGGCTTTTAACTACCTCCAGAACCACATTGCAAAAGATGCCATGCACACGGTGGATGAGGGTGTGCCATTCCTAGTGGAAACTGATGCCTCAAACATCGCCCTGGCTGCTACCCTCAACCGGGGGGCAGGCCAGTTGCATTTTATCCCCTTCGGACATTGCAAGGCCACGAGCTCCGGAACCTATCTATGGAAAAGGAGGCTCAAGCCATTGTAGAAGCCGAGAGGCACTGAAGACTATGTGGCTGGTAGGGAATTTACGTTCCTCACTGGCCAGTGCTCAGTCACATTCATGTTTAATAATGTCAAGAGGGGCAAAATCAAAAATGACAAAATTGCTAGGTGAAGGATCAAACTCTCCACCTACAATTATGACATTTCCCATCGGCCATAAGTCCTTAGTACCCCTCCAGATGCCTTATCCAGAGGAAGCTGTGCCTCTGCACACATCAGCCAACTGCAATCTCTCCATAATGAGCTCTGCCATTCAGGGTATGGCTCATTTTGTCAAGGTGTGCAATCTGCCCTTCTCCATGGGAGGCATCAGGGAAATGACCAGGTCTTACCAGGTCTGCGCAGAGTGCAAGCTGCACTTCTACCGGCCTGTAAAGGCACACCTGATCAAATCATCCAGGGCCTTCGAACGACTCAGTGTTGATTTTCAGGGACCTCTTCCCTCCTCGAATGCGAACACATTCTTCCCTCAATCACTGAGTACTCCTGTTTCCCGTTCACTATTCCCTGTCCAGACACATCCTCTTTGTCAGTCATAAAGGCCCTAGATTCCATTTTTGCCCTGTTCGAGTATCCCAGCTATATTCATAGCAACCGGGGCTCATTCTTTATGAGTGACGAGCTACGTCAGTACCTGCTGGCAAGGGCTACAATCCCTGGGGGAATGGACAGGTTGAAAAAGAAAACGCCACGGTCTGGAAGGCTGTCAATGGCGCTCCATTCCATCCGGTCGCTACGATGTACCGCGACCAACGCTACTCCTATCGCGCTCCGATTCAATTTCAAAAAAGGTCGGCACCGGGAACGAGCGCACTTGAGTAGGCAAATGCTGACATCATGACTTAGGTAATACTGATTAGATGTCAACATGGTTAAACATTCATAGAGCATCAAGCATTTAGCAGCAAAAAGGATTTGTTCCCATATATATATTTGTAATATGTGATAATTAATCATTGTGAAAACCAATCTGGATGGATCACTGCATTATTTTGTGGTAGGAAATCTATAATTGCTATTTTGTCTGTATGACTCCAAGCCCAATATGTGATTGACTGATAACAGCCTCCTTATTTTTGTGCAATTATGGAAAGATGATGTTAACATTGCTGGTATTGTCCACGTTCTATTTAAAGGACCCATTCAGTATTTAAGTTTTAGCTGCTGATTAATATCTACTGAATGTCTTTGACTTTAACATGCTTGGTACTTCAAAACTTCTTCAGATTTAGTAGTCTTTTGTCTGCAACATTTGCAAGAGTGGTTGCTGGGAATAGGTTTTATTTGGCTGGATATTCAAAAGGTATAGGGCATGGTATGAAAAAAGGTCAGACATTTATGAATGAAGTCATGAGAAACTTCATGTACGATTTATGAATTTTCTGAATCTACCACAGAAGTTGTGGATATATCCAAGTCTGATATTGGTGGATTTCATTGGAGACAAGGGATGTGAAAATTAGGTCGTAAAGATAAGTTTGCCATTTTTTAAGCAGAAGAGCAAACTCAAGCCACAATGTGGTCATTTCTGTTCTTATTTTACAAATTCAAATATTGGATGATGTGTCTGGAATGATTGAAAAATGGAGGCATTTGGCTTGTAGACATTGTAGGAACATTAAAGGATCTAGGCAGACATGAAACGAATAGCAACATTCCCAATCCAAGCCACAATTTACAGTGTTGCAAAATTTCAATCACTGCAGATGAGCTGCCATTTATTGAATGCGCCTTCACTTCCTATCAACTATAGCATTTTCTATAAGCATTGCTCAATGCACTACACCTTAATTTTCAACTACCTATCCTGAATAAAGCATCCCCATATTTATTTCCTTCATGAACTGTGTATATCTGCTAATACAGGTACTTGTATCTTCTACCATGTGGTAAAATGCTCACCTCTACTCTTTTTAAGTATTTATAATCTCTGCACTTGTTTTTGAAAGTTATCCAATTTAGATTCTATGATATTTCAGGACATCTTCTTAGACATTTGATTGTGGACTTTAGGAGGGGGAAATCTGTCCAGAAGCACTGACCCGATGAACGCTCTGGCGTGGCATAGCAACTGAATCCACGGTGGCTCCACCATGTTGTTTTGCATGCCCGAGGATATCAGCACAAGCTGCCAGTTACTGGGGGGTCACTAAGATCTTCCTTCGCCAGGAGTAGGTGAATTTTGTCCGGCATCTGCTTAAGGAACAGGTGCTCATAAAGCAGACAGGGTCTGTGGCCAACCATTAATGCAAGCATTTCATTCATAAGAGCAGACATTGTTAAGTTGCCCAGGCCATCCATTCTTAACAGTCTTGCAGCCCATTCACAACAAGACAGCCCAAATGTACGAATTAGTAGTGCCTTAATGGCATCATACCTGTTATTCTCCGGGGTTGACTCAGGAAATTGACCATCTTTCCTGCTGTGTCCTGGTCCAATGAGCTAACCACATAATTGTATTTGGTGTAGTCCAAAGTGATTCTGCAAATGTGGAACTGGGCTTCTGCCCGCTGAAACCAGACCACAGTCTGCAAGGTCTAAAAGGTAGACAGTTTGAGAGCTACCATGTTTTGGATGTTTTCTTCATTCATGCTGGGTCCAAATCGCTGATTGGACCCGTCAGGGTCACCTCTGTGGTTGTTTAGAGATTAACTAAATGCCAACCAGTTGCCAGAATTGAGTAACTGCCTTACTCGACTCTGGCATGTGCTTTTAAAGCAGCTGCACTCATGACAGCCTTTCCACTGCTTGGCCCCAAAGTGATGTCCTCTGGGATGATTGATAGCAAGCTCGACACTGCCGGGCTTCCTGTTACTGCTGATTCACCTCTGTGAATCGGTTTGGTGTGTGTGTGTGTGTGTGTGTGTGTGTGTAAACCAAAACCATTACAGTTCAGGCATAATTCTGAAGAGATAATTTTAAAGTTCAATCAGTTTTGTTTTGAAACTCAGATTCTTTAAATTGTTGCCCAACAGCAATTA
Source organism: Narcine bancroftii (assembly GCF_036971445.1). Lineage (NCBI taxonomy): Eukaryota > Metazoa > Chordata > Chondrichthyes > Torpediniformes > Narcinidae > Narcine > Narcine bancroftii. Next base: position 188,104,987 of record NC_091469.1, on the reverse strand, counting down.
TGAAGTAGGTGCGAGGCATCAAACTTATCAAAACTCACAAATTTCTTTTGGAGTAGTTTTCAGAGAATTGTTTATTCATATGAATGATTTCCCCTTTTGCATGGAGATTTCAGAACTTCTTTTTCTTCCATGATGATTTCACATACCCAGGAAAGGGTTATATGAAATGCCATGTAGAAATGGACACAATAGAACAGCCCGCTCTCTCTTAAAGACAGCCAGAAGTGGTCATTCTCTTTTGAAAGCCACTTATTCTGTGTTCTCCTTTGACCAGGAGTAACATGTCACAGTACCATTCTGGATACTGTATCTTCAATCCTGTGTAACTTACAGAATGGGCAAACACATTCTTCTGGTTTCAAATGTCTCTGGTTTCAGTATTATGTTCTCACAAAATGTCTTTAATCATGTGATTTGACATCATTGCTGTCTTTGAAGTTCATTTCAAAGTTGCTTCATATCTATATGCTAAAAGCACATGACTTTGTCTCTTGCAAAAGTTTTACGAGCCAGTGCTTCCGAGTTGTCTGCTGACCAACCAGCAAAGCCTGTTTTTGTTTAAACAGATGCCATCTGTGTCTCCATTCCAACAAACATAGGTAAACAAGCAAAGAGTCTTTTGTTTAATAAGATGTCCTCTTTGAGCAACCCCATCTTCCTAGATATTCCAATGAACAAATACCTAGTTTTATTGGGGTTACTTACCATACTTTGCGACTCAGAAAATGGCTTCTCTCTGTCTGTAATTGTGTCCCTGTGTCCAAACCCACAAAATAACTTCACTAAAAATATATATTTTATAACTAAAGATTAATAATATCACAAAGACCGACAATTAATTCAAGTTAAAAGGCTTTACAAATGCATTAGTTGCAGTGGATCAATGTAGAACATGAAAAAATTAAAGCACATTTTAGATTAATTGCCAAACTCAAAATACACTGTGTCCATTCCAACATTTAGAATTCCAACTCAAAAAGAGTACCATGCAAATAGCTGAGACAAGAAAGATTCAAACATCCATGTAATTAAAAATGTATAATTAAAATTCAGCTATCATTCAGGCTGATCAATAATATCTGATGATATTACAAGAACACTTCAATGCAAAACCAAATTTAATTATTTTGACTTTCAATTGCATATTGATAATGCTCGATGAGAATATTCTTTGCAATTTCAGGATTGTAATTCAAAAGGAAATTGATGCTAAAATTTGGGGTGAGAACAGTAAGATTCCAGAAACCAAATTAATGTAGTCCTTATGCCATGCAGATAATCCTCGAGCCTGTTTTTTTTTTAAAAAGAGCTGCTATTGATATATCACAAAAGATCAAATTTGCTCTGAAGAATTTTCTTATGCTTTGGGAGTTCCATACAGGGCATTATCAAAAGCAACAAGTTAGGAGACAGTGAGCAGCTGATGACTGCTAATTTGGAGCCAGTTTACAGCATGAAGTAGAAATAAAATGGCATGGGAAAGAGGTTTTCAAGGATATGTGTAATTGTGCCAGATCTATTACATTGTGACTTATTCTTAATGCATTTATTTTTAGATTGATATCATAAGACTGGAATGTTGCTTGAGCACAGCATCACTAGAGGAAGGGATTTCCTAATATAAGTATCATTCAGGTACCAAATGAATTTATACCCTCAACTTTGGCAAGCTAGATGAGGTGCATGCGTAAACTGAAGGATTAGTCACAAGAATATGAGCGCCTGCCATTGAGTTACTGGATCTTATAAGAAAAAAATACAAAAGTAATAAACATATTTAGAGAAAAAAATATTGAGATAATATCAGTCTTTAAAATTTTGACAAGTATGGACAGGGAAATATATACATAACTTAAATTTTGATTGTGGAACTAACAAGCGAACCCCCTCCCACCCACCATACATCAGCACTAACTCTAAGGAGGAAATCTGGAAACTGTATGAGGCTATAAGCAAACTGCAAACCACACATCTTGATGGACTGATTATTATTACTGGGGATTTCAACTAGGCAAACATCAAGTCAGGACTACCTAAATTCTATCAGTATGTGGATTTTGCTGCACGAGGGGTGAATGCATCTGTCCTTGTGTTTAGGAACATCATCTCCACCTTGGACACTCAGACCACCTCTCTGAAATGTTAATTCCTGACCGCTCGTCAGCTCTGAAACAGGTTAAAATCTGGCCAACAGGAGCTGTCTATGTATTTCAAGACTGCTTTGAGCATACTGACTGGCAAATATTCAAGGGGAAGCAACTAATGGCGATGTCATCAATCTGGAGGAATGTACAGCATCAGTGACCAGCTATATTAGTAAGTGTACTGACAACATTACTGTGCCCAAAACCATCATTACTCACTCTAATCAGAAGCCGTGGATGTCTGCGGAGGTGTGTGGGCTTCATAAGAATCAACATTCTACCTTCAGAGTGGACGACAAGGTAGCCCTAGCTACTGTAAGAGCCAAGCTGGCGAAGGCTATCAGGGAAGCAAAGTGTACACATGCCCAGCACATTCTTAGTTACTTCTTGGACAGCATGTAGAAGGGCATCCAAGGTATCATTACTAACCACAAGACTACACCATCTGCCTCTGCTGGTGATACTTCCTTCCCAGATGCATTGAACAACTTCTACGTGTGTTTTGAGGTGAAAAATGATGTGGCGGCGAAGAAGACCACCTTTCCTCCAAATGATCAGGTGCTGTGCTTACAGTGGCCCATGTGAGGAAAGTGTTAGGCAAGGTCAACCCACAGAAAGCTGCTGGACAGCATAACATTCATGGCAGAGTGCTTGGGGTGTGTGGTTCAGCTGGAAGATGTTCTCACCAATATCTTTAACATCTCCCTGAGAAGTGCCATGGTCCAAGTGTTTCAAAGCCGCCACCATTGTTCCTATACCGAAAAAGTCATATGTGTCCTGCCTCAATGACCACCGCTCTGTCACACTCACATATACCGTCATGAAGTGTTTCGAGATGCTCGTCGTGGGCACATCAAGCTCCTACTGCCCCCGTCACTGGACCCCCTGCAGTTCACATATAGATCCACCACTCTACGGATGATGCCATCACTACTGCCCTCCGTAACTCACCTGGAAAATAAGAACATATATGTTCAAATGCTGTTTCTTGTTCGGCATTCAATACAATCATACCTCAATACCTGATAAGGAAGCTGAGCCTGCTGGGTCTAAACACCTCCCTCTGCAATTGGATTCTCGACTTCCTGTCAGGGAGACCTCAGACAGTCTGGATCGGAAACAGCACTTCCAAGACCACCACACTAAGCACAGGGGCCCCCCAGGGCTGTGTGCTTAGACCACTGCTATTCACACTGCTGACTCTTGACTGTACAGCAAAACACAGCTCAAGCCACATCAACAAGTTTACTGATGACACGACTGTGGTGGGCCTTATTAATAAGAATGATGAGTCAGTGTACAGAGATGAGGTGCAGTCGCTAATAGACTGGTGCAGAGCCGACAACCTGTATCTGAACGTTAATAAAACAAAAGAGATGATTCTCAACTTCAGGAGGGCCCTAGGGTGGGGGTGGAAATCACTCTTCACTGACCATTACCAGCTCCACCGTTGAGGTAATCAGGAGTATCAAATTCCTTGGTGTGCACTTGGTGGAGAATCCATAGGCAAACCAGCTCCATACCAAGAAAGCCCAGCAGCGCCTCTACTTCCTATGAAGGCTGAGAAATGCTCATTTCCCACTCTCCATCCTCACCACATTGTACAGAGAATGTATTGAGAGCATTCTGAGCAATTGCATCACTGCCTGGTTTGGAAGCTGTACCACCTCAGACCACAGGGCCCTGCAGAGGTTAGTGAATTCAGCAGAAAAGATCATTGGGCGCTCTCTTCCAACCATGATGGACACACGATGCACGCAGTGTAGTGCGCGTCGAAAGAACCAAAGACGTTGATCCAAGCTAAGACTTATATTAAGTAAAAAACTGGAACATATCACAAGTAGGTCGACCAGTCCAGAATGACCTGGTCTGGCTAGGAGCAATCCTTTAAGACTTGCCAGTAGGTGTGGTTACACGCTCAGCCAATCACAGTCATCCTACACTATCATCTGTACATATGTACATATACACATTGGTGATAGAATCTGTGCCATCACACGCAGAAAGCAATAAACATTGTGAAGGACTTCATGCACCCGCCATGTAAACTTTTCTCCCTTCTGACATCTGGTAGGAGTTATTGGGTCACTTCCAGATTGGGCAACAGTTTTTTTCCATCAGGCCATCAGGTTCCTGAATTCCCAGAACATATGTAGAGTTTTATTATATATGTTTTAATATTTTAACTTCTAGTTTTTTAAACTTATATTTATATAAATCTACTCTGTGGTCCTGGAGAAACTCTATCTCGTCTTTACCACGCAGTGCATGGTATGAATGACAAATAAAGGTAATATGATGAAGTTTTTTTTCCCTACAGACAGTAAGTATAATTAGGAATTCAGTTAATTGACAACATGGGCTCTCAATTAAATACTGTATGTGTAAAGTTTATTCACTTACTATTATTATAAATTTGCCAGAAATACTCCTTATCCAATCCTATTTTTTGGCCCCTCAAGGTCAAGCAGTGCTTCTGGCACTTAAATAAGTCTGCAATAAATTATTGAACAGACCCCTCAAATTTACTTTGCAGTGTATTGTTTTCATCTTTTGAAATAGAGAACTCAGTACGTATTTAATAAGAAGTGAGATTGAAGGTTATAAAGATAAATAAAGCTTTTCAGACCGTGCCAAGAACTCCATTTCTTGTTCAGCTCTTTTCCTCTCACTAGGAACTGTCAGAGGCTGAACCAGACTTTTTTCCTATACTGGTGCCATATTTAATCCTAAAATGGACTTCCAACCACATATTAAATTAACTGAAGTTGAATAATGTGGATTGCAATATTAAATTGATATCTTGTATTAAAACTCGGTTACTTGGAGAATAAAGAAAAATTTATCAAAACTTTAATTCTGTGCAGTTTTGCATTGGTAAACAGTTATTTTTCTGTAATGCTGTTTACAAGGAAATATGTTGGACTGAAAAGAAACTTGAGTATCAGAAGGACAGTATAGAACCCTATATTTTTTGATAATTCCTCAAATATGTCAGAAGTCTCAGGAGATTCACAGGGAGGTGTTCCTTCCAATTTTAGTCCAAGTCTAATGGAAGGAATTGTGGTTTGCCATCTTCATCATCTTTCTTCTGGGTATTCATTTGAAAAGAGCACAGCAGCACAGGCAAGAATAGAAGAGTGAGATTCACTGTTCATTGATTCCCATCAACAATATTTCCATTTTGAGGTGAAACAGCTTTTCCATCCATGAGGAAGTGCCAATGCTGCCATTACATTACTGGTATTACTGTTATTTTTTTATCTGCCTTGTCAAAATGCTCCTTACTGACAAATATCTCTGGATATATTTACCTCTGGCTACTTGGATTATTCTAAATGTTGGAATGGACACAGTGTATTTGCATTCTTGGAATCCGACAAAACACACAAATTCTTACCACCCACCCCCCACCCCCCCCCCCCCCACCTGGCCCCCGTCCACTGATTCCATCCATACTTTACACTGCCTTGGAAAAGCAAACAAAGACTCATTCCACCCTATCCACTCTCTCTTCATTCTCCCCCTCCCTGTGGAAGAAGATTCATGAGTGTGAAATCATGCAACATCAAATTCAAGGACAGTTTATTTCTGGCTGTTATCAGACTCTTGAATGAACCTCACAACTAAAATTATGAGAATTTGTTCTATACTAATTCATCTCTACCTTTATATCTGCACTTCTCTACTGGGTTTTATTTACAGTATTAGTGTCCTCCATAATGTTTGGAACTAAGCCACTTTCTTTTCTCTTTTATTTGCCCCTGTGCTCCACAATTTTAAATTTGTAATCAAACAATTTTCATGTGATTAAAGTGCACATTTCAGATTTTATTCAAAGTAGTTATTTGTAAACATTTTGGTTTGATCATGTAGAAATTACAGCACTTTTTATACATTGTTCTTCCATTTCAGGGCAACATAATGTTTGGGATACCTGTATTTATAATCACACAAGTTTGTGATTACTCAGGTATGTTTAATTGCTTCATTGGTGCAGGTATAAGAGAGCTTGGCTTAATTCTAAGCTTGATCACCTTTAGAGTCTGTCATGTCCATTTTTCTACATGAGGATCAGAGTTGTGACCATGAAAGTCAAATAACCCATTATGAGGCTGAAAAACAAGAATAAAAAAGTAAGAGATATTACCCAACCCTTAGGATGACCAAAATCATCTGTTTAGAACATAAATAAGAAGAAAGTGTGTAATGGTGAGCTCAGTAATTCCAAAGGGACTGGTAGACCAAGGAAGACCTCCACTGTTAATGACTTCTATTTTCATCATAATGAAGAAAAATCCCCAAATGTATGTTTGACAAATTAGAAACACGCTTCAGGAGACAGGTGTCGATGTGTCAATAACTACTGTCTGCAGAAGTCTTCATGAACAGAAATACGGAGAATACAGTGCAAGATACAAACCACCAATTAGCCACAGAACAGGATGGCCAGATTACAGTTTGCCAAGAAGTATTTAAAAGAGCCTGCAGAATTCTGGATAAGGTCTTGTGGACAGATGAGACTAAGATGAACCTGTATCACATGATGGCAAGAGCAAGATGTGGAGGTCCAACATCCAAAACATACCACCTCACCTGTGAAACATGATGGTGGGGGTGTTATGGCCTGGGCATGTCTGGCTGCCACAGGTACTTGTGCACTTATCTTCATTGATGGTGTAACTGTTGATGGCAGAGGCAAAATGAATTCTGAGGTGTATAGAAACTTCTTATCTGCTCAAGTTAGAGCAATGTCTCAAAACTCATTGGACAGTGCTTCATCCTATAGTAATTCAATGATCCCGAACGTACTGATGAAGCAACTAAGGAGTTTTTCAAAGCTAAAACTGGAAAATTGTTGAATGTCCAAGTCAGTCACTTGATTTCAATCCAAATGAGGACCATATTGCTGAAGAGAAAACTTCATTACATTACATTAAGTCCCCGAGGCAAGAGGAGCTGAAGATGGCTGCAGTAGACACCTGGCAGAGTTTCACCAAAGAAGATACTCAGAACCTGGTGATTTCTATGAATCACAGACTTCAAGCAGTCATTGAATGCAAGCGATAAGCAACAAAGTACACTATACATGACTTTAATGTACATACCAATGCTATGTTCCATATACATGGTGCCCTGAATTGAGGGGACTATGTATAAAAAGAGCTGTAATTTCTACATGGTCAAACTAAAACGTACACAAATACCCTTTAATAAAATCTGGAATGTGCACTTTAATCACGTGAATTGTTTGATTACAAATTTAAAACTGTGGAGCACAGGGTCAATTAAAGGAAAAAAAAAGTGTTTTCCCCCAAACATTATGGAGGGCTCCGTATGTATCGGATGTTTAGCTAAACAAACATTCTCACTGAACCATGGTGTTTGTGAGACTACATTTGAACTTGAATAAACTTCTTCATAAAAAAAAGAGCAAACATGGCAGATGCACTACTTGATGGCCTTTGTTGTCTCAAACCCGTTTGAGACCAAAATTGTAGAACTTCCAATTGTTGCATCTGAAGGAGGACAAGAGAGATAGGCAAATTAAATGTTCATGATAGAATCCGCTCCTCTTCTCATTCATGCTGCTATGCATAACTTTATCAGTGAACTAGATTATCAAAGCCTGACATTTTAAATGTTGAAGGTCCCTTAAGCAATCCATTGGTAGATGGTTTTGAGATTATTTGCAACAATTTCATCAGCCACAAACAGCAATATACCTTTAATATAATGTTGTAGCGGCCCACGCCTTGGGCGGACACAGGAAGTGGCCGTCGAACGTGGCGACCAGCAAAGCATCGTACGGGCTGAAACGCCCGTTTCCATAGTGAAATTGGATAATCATCACCGGTGGATTGCAATGGGCCCAACCGGGGCTTGGGCATCCGAGGTAACCAATTGGCAGCTAGCCCGTACAAGCCACGCCCTGGTGGTTGCATGTCTGAACTGACTATAAAAGGCAGAGCTCCCACTAAATAAACTCAATGTTGAATACACTACTGGTGTGTGTGTCTTCTCCTGCAGATTTGAACTACAGCCTTAGGCCTATAACTGAGGGCTATAACTGAGAGCTATAACCTCGCTGTAGCTGTACCGACCTTGCTACAATGTAACGTTTGAAATGTAATGAGGGGGTTACAGGTTAATCGGGTGCAAGTGGCAGCATGGGTTTGTGGGTCGAAATGGCCTGTTACTGTGCTTTAGGTCTAAATTTAAAAAAGCAAGGAAAAATTGACATGAACCCAAATAAGTAACAGTAAATCCTACAATCAAAACCAAGCATAAGCACAAACCTCTGAGTACTTTCTTTAATTGTTAACCTCATGCACACTTTTATTTGTTCTTGGCTGCCTGCATGATTCCAAGAAATCTCAGTGCAAGCTTGAGGAACCACATTTCATTTTCTTCCTGGTTACAATCTTTGGACACAACATCTTGCCATTTTTATTCTTGATTTTCAACATTCCTTCCTAATTTATTGTTAATTTCAGGTAATCTCCTGGATTTTAATTGATTTTGGGCTTTGGTGACTTTCTTGATACCTTGCTGGTATTTATTCTCCTGTACCATCTAGACTATCATGGATTATTTTTTGTTCTCTTGTTACGAGCCCAGAGGACCCCAAAACCCAGCAGCAATAGATATTCACCAAGACAATTGGTTACTTAAACAAAAATTGTTTTTAATAACTTTTAAACATGAAAAAAGGATCAAACTTTAACTTATTACTAGTAACTTAACTAACCCAACTTAACCTCCTTCTAATTCTAAGCGCACATGTATGTATTGTGTGTGTAAGTACAGAAAAATTCTTTGATTCACAGTCTCATCTCACTTCTCATTCCTCCAAGTTTACTGGTTGCATGCAATTTTTATATTGTGCACAGAATTCAACATTTTTGTAGTTCACCAGCTTTGGTGCTTGAAAGGTAAATGGTTACCGCTCAGGAAGGTTCTTGTTAGTTTTCAGAGAGAGATTTGTTGTTCACTGGACACCCACAAATGATTCCTTGTAACCACCCACTTCAATGCCTTGCCGAAGAAACTTGCCCCATCAGGGTTTTCCAGACGATAACCTCTTTCTTTCAGGTAACCACAGAGTTCCTTTTTGTTTCTCTTATTTCAAGTGAAACATTAGGCAGCCAGTCCTCTGTATGAACCACAGGGGCTTTGACCAGGCTGAACTAAGAACTCACAACCCATCTTCCAAATGGGGTTTTACCACAAGCTTTCCAGCTTGTCCTGTTCCAGTCCCAGCTGCTGTTGCTGACTGTAAAACTGCAGAACTGAATTCATTCTCTCTGAGAGAAAGCCTGTTTTACTTTCTCTGCTTGCAAAACCACATGACCCTCTTAGAACAGCAAGTTCCACCCCAGACAGCCTGTGGCTCTGATGAGTTCTTTCATCTGTTGACTTTTTGTAAACAACAGTCCATTAGTGAAGACTCTTGGGCACTCTCCAAAGCTTTTGCAAAGGATCTTGAAGCCAGTCTGTCTAGCGTGAGCAGAGCTCCAGTATTTTAAATAAAATCTGTTTTAAAGTGTTTGCATATGACCTACACTAAAAACTCTGCCTCAATTTATCTCTCTAAAACATATGTCACACTCTCAGTCCTCGCCATGTTTACTGCATCTTTGAACATGAATTTATTTCAGTTCTGATGAAAATTCATTAATCAAAATGGAGGATGGATAAATGCATGTAGACCTTTGATGAACCCTGACACTTTATGAATGCCACCTTGAATAAAATGACAGACATGCTTACCATCAGCATCTTTTTGTTGTATGACATAGCAAACAAGCAACATAAGCATCTAGATTATATCCTAAAGCTGAAGTCAAATTCAATTCTAATGGGCAATTAGCAGTTTAATTTACCTACACCTTCTCCCATGGAGGTGTACCAACTGCTGCCTCATGGGAAAAATCTGGAAGTTTCCAGTTTCCAGATTTTGACCTGCTGATTAGTTTTAGTAGATTTAAACTTTGCTTACACCACTGACTGTGAAATCCAGCCGTTCTGTGGTTAAAATTGCCCTCATAAGATGAGGAGGGCAATATATTTTCAAAATTCTGTGTTTCATAGAGCCTTGGATGCACAGTCAATACATATTCAAATCTGTAATCAAAGGATGTCTGGATGTGAAATGAGACAGTCTGTGAGATTGTGGTGGAAAAGCAAAATTGATGTGCAAGTTCATCCAGAAGTTTTCTGGACCAAATAGCCTACTGTTAATCCTGCTTCTCATTACAGGTTCTTAAATTTAAAGGAATATCAATTTCCTTCATCTTACCTAGCCTAAAAGTACACAGTGCTGAAAGTAATTGTCAGAAGTGAAATGTTAAATGACCACATACTCTTATGCCTAATCTTTGATTTGTACCAAATTAGTTTAAAAATTATCCAAAATAATATGTTCACCTTTTTTACATCATAATTTTTTTTTGAATATTTTATTTATAGTTTTTCAGGTTTAGACATGGTAATTTACAGTTTGTCACCAATAGTCATTACAAGTCGACATCAATTACCACCTATCCATGTCATATCAAAACAAATTTACAATAAAATCCAAACCTAATACACTTTATCCTCTCTCTTCCCTCCCCCCCCACCCCATTCCCTAAACCTCACTCAACCCACAAACAAGTGGGTAACCAAAATAGACATTTAAATAACAAAATATTGAAAACATGGGGATAAATCATATTCGGGAATTATGGGTCAGGTCCAGTGCAGCAGAGACGGACCAGGCTGATTTCCCTTTGTTCCCTGACTTTTCCTGGCTGGGCTAAGGCAAGGCCCTTGTTTAGGGTGAGATGGGCCCTAAGGCAAGATTGTACTTTTCACAGCCACGCTCCTGTGTGGTTCAGGTATGGCTGCCATATTTTTTGAAAGGTGCTGTACCTTTCCCTCAGTTTATAGGTAATCTTCTCCAGGGCAACATAGCCTTGCATCTCCTTGCTCCATTGTGCATTGCTCAGGTAAGAGTTGGATTTCAAGGTAACCGCTGTGCACTTCCTGGCCACTGCCAATGTGATCATTACAAATTGAATTTGGAATTTAGACAGCTTCATTGTAAGTCTTATATCCATCATGTTACCCTGCGGGAACAACTCAGGATGCTGCGGGAATTCTTTACCTATGATTTTTCCCTAGGACTTCACCTACCTCTGCCTAGAAGGGCCTCACCTTGGTACATGTCCAGGTCGCGTGCACAAAGGTTCCTGTCTCAACGCCGCATCTGAAACAATGGTCTGACAGTTGTATTGAACCACCCTGTATCTTGCATTGATTACCATAGTCATGCTGATCCGACACAAGTCAAACCAGCACCGCTCATCAATTGTTCCCAGATCTGACTCCCACCTCTGTCTGGCTTTATGAAGACCTCGCTTGGGCCCTTCCATTTGGATCAGGAAATACATTGCTGAAATGAATTTTCGTGTGTTCCTCCTTCGAAGCCTGGTCTCTATGTCTTGGCACTTTGGCAGGGCCATGGTTGGACCTAGTTTGTCCTGGAGAAAAGATCTTATTTATAGGTAGCAGTGGAGTGTTTTATTTGACAAATTATAATTTTGTTTAAGATGCTCAAATGACATTAATTGTCCCTGCTCGTAACAGTCCTCTATGCACTGACGCCATTACTACAGCAGGTGTCTAGGATCTTGTTACCTACCATCAAAGGTATTAAATGGTTTGGAGTCGGGTGTTGTTGGAGACAGCTCCAATTTTATTCATAACTATCGATTAATATCACTACAAATGCGAATAATTTGTCTTAAAATGGGGCTGTCTGTTTTTCCAAATAGTAATTTGACAACACATTTATAAATAAGGTCTTCTGCTACCCTCTCGTGCACCAAGTGCAGTCTAATTTGTACCTAGGACAGTACCTCTCCCCCCTCAAAGAGTGAGGAGATGGGCCTTGACTGGGCTGCCCAATAGTATTTTTTAAAGTCTGGAAACTATAATCCACCCAGACTATAGTCCTAGGTCAATTTTTCCATAGAGACCCTGGCCACTTTCCTGTTCCAAAGAAATATTCTTAACTGTGAGAGCAAGAAACCCTGATGGGTAAGGTGGCTGAAGTGGAGGAAAGGGTAGACAAAAGTGGAGACATCATACATGGTATGGGTAATAAATTGGAGTTGCTGCTGAATGAGAAGGAGAATATCTGGAGGAAATTAGATGCCCTCAAGAACTACAGCAGGTGAAACAACATTAAAATAGTGAGGCTAAGGGAAGGGATCAAAGAGCAAAACCCAGTAAGTTTCTTTCAGACCTGGATCACAGAAGTGGAAGAAAGAAACCCTGGGCAATGACACAGGCAATGTCTGAAAGAGATACTGAAGTCTCAGCAACACATTCATTTTCATGCAGTTTACCCTGCCCACCAGCGTTATGGGCAGGGACGTCCACCTGTTTAGATCCTCCTCAATATTTCTCAGCAAGGGGTATAGTTTAACTTATATAGGTTGTTTAAGTCATTATCAATTTTGACTCCTAGGTACTTAAACCCATTTTGGGGCCACTTTAGGTAACTTTTTTTTGTATTGACTATAATCCCCTACCTTCAGTGGCATAATCTCGCTTTTGTCCCAATTTATTTTGTACCCAGAGATCTCCCCATAGTCCTGCAGAGTAGAGCGCAGCTTGGGCAATGAACTTACTGGGTCTGTCAAATACACCAATACATCATCAGGAAATAAACTGATTGTGTTCTTCCTGGCCTACTTGAAATCTTTAATGTCTGGATCCTGATGAATGGCCTCAGCCAATGGCTCCATTGCCAGTATGAACAGAGCTGGAGATAATGGGCACCCCTGTCTGCTTGACTTTGTGAGTAGGAAGGCTAAAGAAATCTGCCCATTGGTCACAATTTTTGTCTTGGGCGCATGATTTAGTGCCCTTATCCAATGAATAAAAATTGGCCCTAGCCTGATTTTCTTCAGCACTTTAAATAAAAAGTCCCATTCTAATCTATCAAAAGCCTTTTCTCCATTGAGAGCCACAGCGAGATCCTTCTCATTTCTAGTTTGTGCTTAGTCATCTGCCCACGTTATCCACCCTGTCTTTTTGGTACAAAGCCCATTTGATCTTAATTAGTTCTGGCAGATACTTAGCCAGTCGGCTTTAGTGATTATTGTGTTTTTAATAAGAGGACAGCTTTAATGGGTGCTTATCTTTTTTCAAAATCGTCGTAATGATTGCTGTCAAGAAAGATTCCAGGGGTCTATGAGTCTCCATTGCCTGGTTTATCACTTCCATATAAAGAGGTATTAACAAATATTTATATTCCCTATACAACAGAGGTGGAAACTCATCCTCCCCCAGAGACTTGTTGACTTGAAACGAGTTCAATGCATTCACTATTTCTTCTTTTGTGAAGGAACTGTCTAAGCCTTCCTGTCCTTCTGGATCCAAGTTTTGATCCAGGAACTCAGCTATTTTATTTGGCCTAATTCTGATTTATATAAACCTTCATAAAATTTTTGGAAGGTGTCATTAATTTATTCCCCCCTTTGCATTGCATTGATCATTCTTGAGGCTTGTTCTGTTCTCAACTGGCATGCCAGGAACATATGGGCTCTCTCCCCCAATTCATAATATTTTTGCCTGGACCATAGTATGGCCTTTTCAATATTAAACACTTGGAGTGTATTATACTTCATCTTCTTATTCATTAGAACTCTGTATTGATCTTCTGAGCCCAATTTTTGAAAGTCCTTTTCTAAACAAGTGATTTCATGCTCCAATTCACCCATCTCCCTCTCATATTCTTTCTTTATTGTTTTAGTATATCCAATTATTTGACTCCTCAAATGCCCTTTGAGGGATTCCCATAAAAGGAATTTATCTGGAGTGGAGGTGCAGTTGGCTTCACAGAACAGATCTATCTGTGCTCTTATAAAGTTACAAAACTCCCACTTCTTTAACAGCAATTCATTAAGACTCTATCTATATATCGTTTCCTGCTTATCCGGTAATCTTGACTACCAAAGGCAAGATCTGAGAGTAGCCTCGCCATGTACTCAGCTTCCATGATCCTACCCTTTAAATGGGCTGAAGCCAGAAAAAAAATCTGTTCTAGAGTAGGAATCATATTGCCTTGAGTAGGATTAGTCCCTCTCTCTCTTGGATACTTCCATCTTCATACATCTATCAAATTCAGCTGTTTCATACCATCAGTAGTGGCAAATGCTGCCTTTGTTCTCACTATTCTTTTTGTTGACTTGTTCAAGTCAGGATCCAGACAAAAATTGAAATCTCTCCCAATTAGAACATTTTCTTTCGCTTCTACCAGTCTCAGGAAAGTATTTTGTATGAATTTTTCATCATCTGTATTGGGGCATACAAAAAATTGATTAAGGTCAAGGATTCTGAATATATTTGATGGTGCACCATTATGAATCTACCGGATCTATCTGTCATCACATTCTGTACTCTCACCAGAACACTCTTCCCAATCAAAATTGAAACACCCCCCCCTGCTTTTGAACCAAACAAGGAGGCCAATACCTGACCCACCCACCCGCCCATCAGCTTTTGGGGTTAAAACTCTGTTACATGAGTTTTTTGAAGGAAAGCCAGGTCCACTCCCATCTTCTTAATGTGTGACAACACTCTTTTTCTCTTAATCGATTCATTCAGAACGTTAACATTAAAGCTTCTGAACCTCACACTCCTGTTCACTGTCCACAGGTTGTCGTGACCAAATTGTGTTTGTACCTCAATGGCTCAAAGGCCCCTCCTTAGCCAGCCTCTCATCATCAGACATGGGCTCCAGTTCGCATGAACCATGCCAGACCCTAGGGAACAAAAACTAAAGCTAACTCTGTAAGGAACAAGGGCGGGGACAAGGACAAAGACAGAAACACAAATAACTAACCAAAAAAGAATAAAAGACCATTCACAGCCATACATTTCCCTAACCCCCCCCCCCTTACCCTCCCGACATACCTTTTTCCCCATGTTACATTCACCCTCACCTCTACTCTGTTGGCAACCTCCTTCGGTTGTCAACACCTTCCCCCAACAATAACAGGTTGTGCCATTGGCACCCATCTACTCCTCTCACCATCTACCGCACTCCCCAACAAAAACTGTAGTTATAATTTCTTGTCCACTTGGCATAACCTCGTTTCAGACCTTTTTTTCAATTCAAATGCCAAAATATCTTACAGTTCATAATTACATCAGTACATCCCTGTGGATTAAATTTGCAATGTAATAAAAACCATTGGTAGGTTAATCCCCAGTCGGGCTTTACTTCTTTTTTGTGCTCCCCAATGCGGGCAGACCTTTGGAAAGTTGTCGCACCTTCTCTGGATCTGCGATAAATTTCCTTTCTCCTTTCGATAATATCACTTTCAGGGTGGCTGGGTGACTCAGTAAACATTCATACTCCATTTGCTTGATCAGCCTCTTGGCTGGCTCAAACACTTTCTTGGCCTAATGCCTTATGCATTATTATGCATTACGTTTATTTCCCTCTATCTCTAAGGGGGATCCTCTTTTCTTTGCACCCGTTGCTGCCGCTCCTACTATTCTCTCCCTGTCTTGATAACGCAACAACCTTATCAGGACAGAACACAGTCTTTTCCCAGGACCTGGTCTTGGGAGAAGGGATCCATGAGCCCTTTCTATCTCAATCTTTTCTCCTAATATACCCTTGCCCAGCACCTCTGTGATCCAGGTCTGAAAGAAACTTACTGGGTTTTGCTCTTTGATCCCTTCCCTTAGCCCCACTATTTTAATGTTGTTTCACCTGTTGTAGTTCTCGAGGGCATCTAATTTCCTCCAGGTATTCTCCCTCTCATTCAGCAGCATCTCCAATTTATTACCCATACCATGTATGATGTCTCCACTTTTGTCTACCCTTTCCTCCACTTCAGCCACCCTACCCATCAGCCCAGATAGGGTATCCTAGACCTTATCCAGCTTCCCTCCCATATCTTGGGCTCTCCTCTCGATAGCTTGGAAAAGCGTGTCTTCCATTTGGTCCAGTGCATCCATTACGTTACACAGGGAGGGCTCTGAGCTCCTCTGCTTGTTTTGTTTTGACAGGGCCCTTTTTTAAGTCCCACAGCCCAATGGAGCCTTCCTCCATCACTGCCTTCATTCTCTTCAGAGTTCCTGGACCTGTCTCTGCTGCTGCCAGTGTTCGCCATCTCTTCCTATCCATCGCTGGATCAGCTGGTTGCCGCGCTCGACCCGATGCCACTTGTGGTTGTGTCGCCAGCTGCACTGCGCGCCTTTGCCCCAGACCCACCGCTGGAGCCGAGGTGAGTATCAACCTTCCCCTCGATACTGGAGTCGACGCCAGTTCTCCTCTGTTTGGACCGGCCCGCTCCCTTCACTCTTCAGGGTCGTTGCCCCGCGACCGCCACAGGCTCCAAACGTACCGCGAGGGCACCCGACCTGGCATTCCCATTGTGGGAGGGGACCCCCAGGTTTCTCCCCATCTGCAGGGGCTTTGGAGGGGCTTTCTTTATGTACTTGCCAGGCAGCAGCACTGTCTTTGCCCGAGTCTCGTCCTCCCTGCTGGGTGGGTCATTCATTTGAAGCTGCAGCTTCCTCCTCAGGCCTTGGGGAGGTCCCGCCATTTTGCCCACCATGAGGCATCTCTGGTCGGGTCGCTTGTTTCGATGGAGATTGCTATTATTTGCCAATTTACTCTTCTTAGTCATTATTTGTTATAGGCTTCTTACCACATCCTTTTTGGGTATTTTTGCAATTCATTTGTGGTTTTTACCCTATTTATTCTTAACAATCTTGGGAGGTCTAGGATTCCACCTCCTCCTACTCTCCCCACATCATAATATTGTTTACATGTTATACTCTGTCGTGGAAGAGGTAAAGGTGGAGATATTGATTTAAATCCTTTTATACTTATCCTTGGTATGTGGCAATTTTTCCTTAGGATGACTTAATGGCATTAATTCCAGCAATGTCAATTGAGCTTCTTCTGATGACCTGTTGTAACATGGATGGAAAATTATTACAAAACTTACCAAAAGAAGATAAAATGCACGTACAATATTAGTCAAGAATTTAGTTAAATTGTTAGAAATTTTTAGTACAAATTCTAACTGACTATGATGTGTTAATTTTGTGTATTTATAAAAGTATTAACATCACTTCAATGGTATGTCAGCAAAATAGTCCAACCAGCAGCTCAATTAAATGGAACTTCATATAACTTTGATTAGATACAGTTAAAAATAAATATTTTCCATCTTAAATCCTGAAGTGCTGCCAAACTATAATGAAATAACTTTTGCTACTAATACCTTTTGATGCTTCCATTAGTGTTTCCTTTGGACAAAAATCAGGTGAACTGGCAATCTGAATTTCATGACCTAAGTGCTTCAATTTAAGTCCCTTTCCCACTGGCACTTGAAAGTGGGAATTAACTGGCAATTTACCATATCACTTGCCAGTGTAAATGCTCCCAACCCGGGACTGACATGCCTAGGAGGTGATATCAGATCTGGGATTGTTTTGACGCAGCTCCAGTGTGAATGGGCGACCCGGTATGCCCGGTCCCATTAATAATGTGCTGATGATGTTCTTGTGTGCGTAGGAGGTTCTTAAAGAGGCAAGGAATAGAAAGAGCAAAAAGGTGAGCTCACAGCAGAGAACACTGTTAACTGGCACATGGAAAGAGTACAGAATGTGAACAACAACAGATTGAACATTTGTGGTATGGAGTAAAAAAATACTCAATTACTTGTAGCAGTTTTGAGGTGGCAAGGTACCATTTTTATGCATGCATTTCATTGTAAGTGCGACCTTCCCACGCTCGTATGTGTTTTATTCCTGCTACCACTTTCCTACACACATTATAAATAGTATGTGTGTTATCCCTGTTACCATTTCCCATTTTATTTTGTAAATAAAATAATTTACTACAAAATTAGTCCTTACTTTTGAGACCCTTAGAATCTGTTTTTTCACTCATAACTCTGACACACATACACACCCCACACACTCTTCCCCCCTGCCCCCAACTCAGAGAGTGAGGGACTGGAGTGAGATGTGGGTTATCTCCTTATAGATCAAAGCATTCACTACCTGCGAGTTCATAACACGTCACTCAGGACGTCACCACTGGAAGTTGGGCTCCCCTTAGCTTCGCGATACCTGGTTGGTCATGTAAAAGGGTGCATGGAACTCTTGGTCCAGAGTGAACAGCCCTACCAGTATTTCAAAATGGGTCATTCACACATCAATTTAATGGGTTGCCAATGTGAAAAGACCTACAATCTGGGTTTGGAATTTTAATATTTTGCAAAAAAGAAGCATAGATTGAATTTTAATGCATATTCCATTGCTTGAAATAACATTTGATCTGGTGCAAAAAAAAATTGCAGTATTTAGAATCCATGTGGCCACCTGGTGGTACCAGATCATTAAAATTAGTCAGGCAGATAACTGAAGGTCCCTGTTATATTGTTCATTGGCAGGTTAATGACTTTCTCCACCCATCATCTCAGAATAGGACAGGTATCAATTTGGGTACTGTTGACTATGATCAATTTCTGTTTGGAGAGCCCAGATATAGGTGGTATGACAGGAGGAGAAAGATTCTGCATACCCAAGTGGCATGTGCTTCCAAGCAACACATGCATTGGCATTGAGAAGGAGGTCAACGCCAGAACTTCAGAGTTTGACCCATATCTGCAAAGTTTTCAAGAAAATTGCCAATATTGTGATGGCAATAATTTCTGTTAGTCCTTGCTCACTCTTTTTGCCATATCATTCACAAAATGTTATTTCCCTTGCCATTTCTGTAATGTATACCATTCTAATTCTTTTTAATGAACTCACCACTACTATGACAAATAGATCATTTAGCTTAACACTTGGAAATCAATGCCAATATTATATTTTCTTCTATTCCATATCTTATGGTAATGTTAGTGGTAGTGGTTGATCCTTCATGGTGATAGTAGTATGAAATATGATTCAGACAGTCATGGGCTGAGAGCAATGTGGTTAACATGTTTCAAGAAATGGAGCCTTCACAGTTCAAAAGTATGCTAGCAAATAGGCAATGGGTGACTGCAAGTTTAATGAGGAGGACCAGGTACGTGGTGCATGAATCTCCTCAGTGGATCTCCTGGGTTTCATCTGTCCAAATTGTGAGACTGATAGAGTTCCCCTAGAAATACATCAGGGGTCAGACTAATAGTAGCATGAGTGGCTGATCTGTACAAAAAGTAAGGGTGAAACTCAGAAAGGAATTCTGAATGGTAGTTCAGAAGATATAGACATTTTGTTGCCACAAGTATGATTCTAAGCAATGTTGTTTCTCCTAGGTCAGGGTCAAAGATGCCACTGAGGATTTGCAGTGGGACAGAGATTAGAATGTAAGAGTAGAAAGTAGTACTTTCTAAATTACTCCTAAACAAGATGGGAATCTGACTGTGGATCACAAATAAATAAATGATGCTTTTAAAGCTTTTTACAAGAATTTATTTGTCGGAGTATAATATCCATGTGGATAATTCTCTAAAGGATTTGTTACATCCAGAACTTTCTCCTGACAGGTGACATAAACTAGATCAACCTATATCGTTAGAGGAAATTTCTAAAGCAATTGGAGCATTACAATCAGGAAAAGATCCTGACCCTGATGGGTTCTCGATTGAATTTTATAAATAATTTCTTCAATTAATTGCTCCTCAGTTATTAACAGTTTTATCAGATGCTTTGTCCAAGGGCAAGCTTCCTGATACTTTCTATGGAGCCTCTATTTCGTTGATTCCTAAGAAAAATAAAGATTCGACAGACTGTGCTTCTTATAGACCAATCTTTTATTAAACATAGATGCTAAAATCCTTTCAAAAATTCTGGCTAACAGATTAGAAATATTTTACATTTAATTATCTCAAATGACCAAACAGGATTTATTAAAAATAGATGCTCACATTTTAATATTTGACATTTAATGAATATAATATACTTTCCAACATCTAAAGTTACTGAATGTATTATTACATTAGACACAGAAAAACCATTTGACAGGTTTGAGTGGCCATATTTATTTGAAATTTGGAATATATTTAAATTTGGTTCAGAATTCATATAGTGGATCAAATTGATCTACCTCTCCCCTCAGGGTTCAGTATCTACTAATAATCAAATAATCTGATCCTTTTAGATTGTTTCATGGCACGAGGCAAGGTTGCCCACTGAGCTCTATTATTTGATCTGGTATTAGAACCATTGGCTGTTGCATTTCGGGACTCAGTAAATATTTTCAGGCATTCAAAGGGGGGACAAAAATCATATAGCTTCACTTTATGCTGATGAATTTTTATTATATATCGCAGATCCAGAACACTCCATACCTGCTATGTTAAATTTAAATATTTTCAAAATGTCAGATAAATATGGCCACACAAATCTGTCAAACAGTTTTACATTCAGTAACTTTAGATGGTAACTTAAACATCGAATATTAAAACATGAATATTTAGTTTTAATAACTAGATACTCATATTTAGTATTTTTTTCAGGTTACAAGCTTACTTTACACAAAAGTGAACACTTTTTCCATTGAATAGTTCTGTTCCTATCTATGATAATATTTCATTTAAAATAGTGAGGAGATCTTTCATCTATTTAGGGGTTAAAATTACTAAGATATTTAAAGAACTTTTCAAAGAAAACAGACCTCTGTTTAGGCAGGTAAAAGAGACTTCATCTAAATGATCCAATCTCTCAGTATTGCTTGTTGGTAGAATTAACATCATTAAAATGAATGTTCTGCCTAAATTTTTATATTTATTCCAGGCAATTCTAAATTTTATACCAAAAATTTTTTTTTGACTTGGTTGTATCTATTATCTCTTCATATGTTTAGAACAAGAGTGCAAGGTTGAATAAATCTAATTTAAAAAAAAATCAAAAATAGATACCTAACCTGAATCATTATTATTGGTCCATTCATATTAAATATATTATTTTCTGGATTCATTACATCGATAAATCAAACTGCTCAAAATGAACATACATCGGGCTGAAAGGTTTTAACAGATTTGCTCTGGCTACACTACTTGGTGCTTCCTTTCTGTTTTCTTTAGTAAAGGCAAATAAATTAACAGGCAGTTCAGCAGTCAAAAATTTGTTACGAATTTGGTTTCAATTTAGGTGCTGTTTTGAACTGAAACATATTTTTAAAATCTGCTCAGATTATTGATCATTTCTTTTTCCTCCATCTTGATTTGATCATGTTTTCCATAATGGTATCGCTTCATTTTTTGACTTATTTATAGATGGCTGGGACAAGAGATACAATTATGAATTCTGTCTGATTGCTTGTCATTAGTTCATTTTTATTCTAGGATACATTGCAATTGCTTTGCACCTGTACAGTATATTTTTTCTTACACTTTTTCTTGTGTGTGTATGTGTATTTATATAAAATTCAATAAAAATAAAAATAGAATTACTCCTGTGCTTGCTAATGGTGAGTACAGAAATACATATTCAGAAAGACGAATATGTGAATGGAGAAACTGTGGAGGAAGTAAGACTGCATTCTGAGCCATTGGGGTAGGTTCTGGAGCAGGTGCAAACTGAATGAATGATTCACCTCATTAGACTCAATAATTGATTCACCTTGGGAAGTTTATTCTATTGGTGTTGAGAAGGATTTAACCAAGCTTTTTAGGTGTTAGAAAATTGAGGGCCTTTAATTGGAAGAGTTGGAAATGGGAGGCAGAATTAGAAAGCAAATTTGGAAAGCAGAAGAAACAAAGGCTAGATACACTTGGTGCATAAACAAAGAGCTCTCAGGTATGAAGATACGAAATTGGCATAGATGGAGGAGAGGGAGTGGAGGGGCTAAGTAACAGAAAACAACGTTGAGATGAATGGATCATTTCAGGATTGATAATGAGTAACTAATCTGGTATCGGTCCAGGGGGCCTCAGCTATTTATAATCAATCTTTGATTGTTGAAGAAATTAGTGTTACAAATGGTAACTTGTGAGGAGGACACAAAGAGCCAGATTATGTGAGTGGGAAAGAAGTTGGTAGGTAGACTATAATGTGAAAATGTGAGGTTATCCACTTTGGTAGGAAGAATGAAAGAGCAAATTATTAAGTAGAATGTGACCTCAATATGTCAGAGTGCAGAGGGATTTTGTGGATAAAACATAAAAAAATTACCCTCCAAATACAGTAATTAATCAGGATGGCTAATGGAAATGCATGGGACATGGATAAAAATTGAGAAGTTTTGATAAGGCAGTGGTGAGGCTACCTTTGTAGAGTCTCTTTATTTAAAGAAAGATCTATTTACACTTGAACCAATGAAGAATGCTGCACTCGACTGATACCTGGATTGCAACATTGAACAGGTTGAGCCTTTGCTCAGTAGAGAAAAATGAGTGGTAATCAAATTGAAACCTAACAGATTCTGAGGTGAATAATCTGGGTTAATGCAGAGAGAGAATGTTTCCCCTTGTAGGGTTGCCTAGATCAAGGAGGCATAGTTTCTGAATAAGGGATTAATCTTTTCAGACAGGTGAGGAAGAACTTGTCTGAGTTGTGGTTCTTTAGAATTCTCTAATTTATAGAGTGTTGGAAGCAAAATCATAGAATTTAATCAATGGACAGACCTGCAGTTATTTAAATGAAAAGTTTGTGAAATGATATGGGATGAAAGGTAAATGGCATTAAGGTCAGCTAAGATCTTAATGACTGGCAGAACAAGCTTGGAGGTGACTGGTTGCCTCCTGCTCTTGTTTCTTGTGGTCTTGCATTGAACAATTGACATTTTATATTTTCAGATTATAGATTTATCACCAAAGTATATACATGATATCACATAAAACCCCAAGATTCTTCCTATGGCAAGACAGAATTAACACTGATTGGCAATGCAAAAAAAAAAGACTCAATGTACACATGTAAAGAAATGTAAATGAACTGGGCAATACAGAGTGAGGGGATGGGGGGGGGGGGGGGGGGGGGGGGGAATCAATAAAGTGCAAAAATAAGAGTCCTTAAAAAAGTCCCTGATCAAGTTTGTTGTGGAAGGATAACAGCTGTTCCTGAATCTAGTGATCAGAGGCTTGTAGTATCTATGCCTCTTTCCTGATGGTAGCACCAAGACCAGAGTGTGTGGTAGTTGGTGTAGTTCCTTGATGATTACTGCTGCTTGCTAATGGCAGCATTCCTGCAGATGTTCTCAGTGGTGGGGATGTCCTGGCTTGTGTCTGCTACCTTTTGCAAAGCTTTACACTCGGGCATTGGTGATTCTATACTGAGCCATGATGCAGTCAGTCAGCATACTTTCCACCACATATCTGAAGAAATTTGCCAGGGTTTACGATGTCACGCCAAACTATATTTTACTGGGATAAACTTAAATTCAAGCTGTTTAATAGATCACTTGAGGTTACCAGGTCATGGAGTGACTTCTTGGAACTCCTGGTTCAAAGGGTTTCAGTCAACAAAAGAGAATTAAAGAATGATGGAGATGTGTTTATGTTAATCTTGAAATTTGAATCAATCACAATATTGTTTAAAGAAACCATTATAGTTGCTAGAAATAGAATGATGTTTGACAAGGAAACATGTTGAGGAATAAACAGCAGACCCTAAAACAGTCTGTGGGGGTGGGGGGAAGGACTGAATTAGAAGTGCAAATCCAATAGGACAGTGAGAGTGTTACCTCAAGGCACTTGAATTCCTAAAATATATTAATGAGAAAATCTGCAGCAAGAGTAACAAATAGAAAGTTCTAAATTTGGATTTGGGGAATTAATCCAGGCAGTTAGAAGAGCTATCACTGGCTCTTGTAGTGACAGTCAGCACAATTCAATTTGATAAAGCATAATTCTGCAACAAACTAAATAAAGGCTTGGAATATAACTTTTTAAGAGGATACATTTTAATAACAATTCTGACCAAGCTAAACCTCATTGCTGAGCGGCAAGAGATTATGCAACAGCTCCATGACTTGCATATGTAGCTGTTAAGCACCACCTCAGGTAGTGTTTCCTTGTTTGAGGGTTGGGGGGAAGGAACTTCGTTGCAAGATTTTGTTATGGAATAGATATGCACCACAACACTGGGTTATTTAAACAAAAGTTGTTTTTAATTATATTTGAACAAGAAAACAGAATTAAACTTTAACTTATTACTTAACCTACCTAACCCACCTAATCCCCCCTTTAATACTAAGCACAGGTGTGTGTAATGTATATTTAAGATTAGAAAGGTTCTTTGGATCACAGTCCAATCTCACTGGTTGCAGGCAATTCTTGTACTGTGCACAGAAGTTAGCATTAACAAAGTTCACCCGTCTTTGGTGCTTAACAGGCAAATGATTACCACTCGGGAGGGTTTTTGCTGGTTTTCAGAGAGCGATTCCTTTTCTATACTGAACCATGATGCAGTCAGTCAGCATACTGCAACTGATTCCTTTTCAATCAGTCTTGCTGATGAAACTTGCCCCCTTCAGGGTTCTCCAGATGATCCTCTTTCATTCAGGTCACCTTTCACACCACCAGTTTTTTTCCTTTGACCAGGAAGCTTTCCGAAATTTGCCAGCTTGTCCCTCTGGAACGGATTTCTGTCTCTCTCCTCTCTGTTTCACTCCCTCCCTGTCTGAGAGCAAAACTCTTCTCCTCTGCTTGCAAAAATCACATGGTCTCCCAGGCAAGCTGCTGTCGATACTTTGTTGCCTCCTGCAAAAAGCATTCTGCAAAAGTCCTGCAAATATTCTGTGTTTTAAAATGTGTGTTTGCAAGCTGCTCTAACAATTTATCCTAAACCACCTCTAAATACTCTGTCACAATTTGTACATTAGATATCATTGGATAAAGTCTCTTGCATGAACCAAGGGTTTTTCACTTTCTGGCTTCCCAGATTGCTCATATAAGCTCATTGGTGGGGCAACCAACACAAGATGCAAAGAATGTTGTCAGGTTTGCATGAAGGTCCATGTGAAACATGAAGAAATAATGGAGTGTAGATCCAATCTTGTGCTCAACTAGGAGTCCATTCTTTCCTATATAGCTAGCTTCATTTCATCTGCAAGCCTGATCATTGTGAAGTGGAGACATTAGCATGCACCACGTTCCTCAGAGTCCACTTAACAAGTAACCTATCCTAGATACACAGCCTCCTCACTTGCCAGGAAGGTACAACAGCAACTGTACTTCCTGAGAACCTGAGGTGGGCAAGGCTACCAGCCACCATCATGTCAACTTTCTACAGGAGCTCTATCGAGAGAGTACTGGCCAGCTGTATCACAGGGTTCTACGGTTGCTGTAGAGAATTGGATTAGAGGTCAATCAACAGGACCATAAAAGCAGCAGAGAGGATCGCTGGGTTCTTGCTCTCACCCCCCTCCCCACCACCTTTGACGGGATCTACTGGTAACATTGTCTGAAGAGGGCATGCAAAATCATTGAGTACCCCTACCACCCCGCACACAGCATCTTTTAGCTATTCCTGTTGAGAGAGAGATACAGAAGTGTTAGAAATAACCAGGCTGAAAAACAGCTTCTTCCCACAGCCAATGAATCTGCTAAATGAACTACTCATTCTAACTTCTCGAGACTCTACTATTTATTAAACAATATTTATTTATTTTTGTGTATGGAGCTTGTCTGTGTGTTATGTCTGGTTGTGTGTTTGCATGCTTTTGCACTGAGGACCAGAGATTGTTGCTTTGTCGTGTTGTACTTGTACAATCAGATTTAGACGTGCAGCATGGTAACAGGCCATTTCGGCCCATTAGTCCATACTGCCCAATTTACACCCAATTAACCTACACCTCTGTTAAGTTTTGAACCATGGGAGAAAACTGGAGCCCCTGGGGAAAACCCATTCAGACATGGGGAGAACTTGCAAACTCCTTAGACTGCATAGGATTCGAACTCTGGTCCCGATCGCAGGTGCTGTAAAGACATTGTGCTAACCACTATTCCACCTAGATGACAATAGCCTTGAACTTGATCATGTTTGAAGGCTTCTGAAGCAATAAATAAAAACCATCCATGATAATCTGGTGGAAGCCCTGATTTCTGCTGAACAAATTCAGATTTTCTGGTACCATGCTTCTGGATAAAGGTAAAGGTTCCATTATTGTCACATAATATTACACCAGAGGTGAAAACAGCTTTGAGGAGGTCATGTGCTTTAGCAAACTGTTTTCCAACAGATTGCCAAGATTGATGAGGAACAGACATGGAAAATGAAGAGATATTCCCTCTCCTTGAGTAAAAGTCCTTCAAGAATCCCAGTACAAAGGTAGGATACAAACTGGAACATGTGACAAATAGCAGCTAACACTGCCAAATCAAGACATCGAGAGGCTCGGTGGCCTTTACTGTCACAGGCAGAGCAGTCCAATTTTTAAGCATACAAAATTGTAGATTTTAGTGACCACCTCTTTGAAGAATCTTGTCCTTCTAGTGCAGTTTAATGAGAAGAAAGTCAGACAGTTGCTGATGGAGGATTTAAGGGAGAAAATTCTGACCAGAACCCCATTTTTCTTCTCTTCTGTCAAGAGGTCCTTCTCTTTAATTCCTTCATCATTGCATTTGTGCTTCATGGCACCATTAATAAACCATAAAAAATAACATGCCCCATCTCAATCTTAATAACAAATCTCTAAAATCAGTGTAACATAATTATTTTGCACAATTTTGTGAAAAGTGCTTTCTTTCAAATACAATCCTAACAAACTTCCAAGCAATTGATGATCTCAAGAGTCCCGGTAGGGAAGTGGATTCCTTCTGCCTTTTAGTTCAGGTTCCCTCTGTGTGATTTAGGGACACCATTATGACAGACCAACAGACTACTGCTTGAGTCACAAATTATCATGTCACTCTTGTAATATTTATTGTCTTTCATTGTTGTTGGGTTCTCCTAAATTTTAGGTGGTTCTGTTTTTCATTCCCTAGTCTTTTGCCACACCATTTCTTGTCACATCCATTCCTCAGAGCAGCCGAGGCTGGGAATTACACCAAATGATCTGTATTGGGCTAACATTTGAAATTAAACTGGCTTCTATCAGGAGATTGAGTGAAATGTTATGTTGGTCTATTCAAGTTTATGTGAATGTGTATTTTTTTTTTCATCTTTTGTTTAGTTTTATCACTAATTTTAATTGTCAACATTTTTAGGTGGTTCTCAGTAATGTTGAATCTTATGTTTGAACAGCAGCTTTGACAATTAGTAAGCCTAGGAGCAGGGCCTCACTGGATGTCAGATATGTTAGTGTGACTCACAAGTGAGTCCTGCTACAATCTATTTTGTCTGAGATCACATTGGAAGAAACCAGTGTCTCATTCATAAGTAATAAGTGATTTCAGGACTGCAGCTGATCAGCAACATTATGTTTTGCTTAGAAAACCCCAGGAGATGACCCAGTAGAAAATGTTAAGTTTGCCATGACACACAGTCGACTCTTTTAACCCCAGGATTATGTTTTTATTTAAAACTCTTTGATCAAAATGTGTGAGTTTATTTGCAAGACTTTAACCAACATTAATGAACATTAATGAACAGCCATATAACTAGGCTATAAGGGTTAATTTTGTTTCACAGGATCCCATTTCAGCCACAAATTAATTGTTTCTTAGCCCTGGATCCAGGCAAATGAATGTGTAACAGTGTCAATAATTGAAGTAGCTGATTAGCAATAACCAGCAGATAGGTCCAGTTTTTAAAAAATGCTGTTCTGTAATGTTAAATAAAGAAATAATTTATGTTGAGGAAGTATTTGATTATTTTGATTGTTTCACAGAGGACCCATTTCATTTTTTTGTGAGGGTAATCTTTGAATGTTTATAAATACAGAGCTTTCTAATTTTATCTTGTAGAACAGTTTTTAAAATGGAACCAACTGCATTATTTACCAAGTGGAAACATCCAGTTTAATTACTTAAAACTATTAATTCCATATATTTGACAAGGTACTAACTACTGTATATCAGATCTTCACGGACCCCAATTAAGAATTAGGCTTGCTGTAAACTTGTGTATTATTTGCTTTCTATTTGTGATGTTAGGCCATTTCTATTTACATAATTGCAAATATAAAAACACAAATAATTTAAAAAAAAATTGCTTGGTACAGTATACTGGTGGTGATTAAAGGATGTCTGATATTTTATTAGTAAGTGGGATATTGTGCTCCATAGAGTTGAGAATCTGTTTGACAAACAAGATCAGTATAAGTTATTAGTTTGCTCTCTGCTATATTCTGTGCAATTGAGTCCCCTGCAGAAAATTGTAAGGTAAATGGAAACAATCACTTTCATGCCTTCTTAACGTCATTATCAAATTATTAGTATCTTCAATATTAAACAATTTGCACCCAAGTGTTTACTCTTATAAATTCAAATTCTGTATTTCATTCTGTGCATTATTAACTTAAAATGTCCCTTATTGTAGCAAATTTTCATAATTTTTACTTGCTTTGCTTATTTTCCACATTTGAAGCCAAGGTATTATATTTCTAACCATTGTGTTGATCATTCCTAAATGGTACTTAATGATAAGCTATTTAAGAAAACCAAATGGTAAAAGTGAAGGGAAAGAAATTGTACCATGTATGGCTAGCCATTAAGAGATGGTTGATTTTTCCACGTTTATTTTCTCTTCAACACCCTTAAAATCGATCTCTTTGTAAACTTATTTTGTTTGCCATTTGTGATATTTTAATCAGGAAAACTGTCGTAAATTCATTTGATGAAAGCAAGATTAGGAGGGACAAATATCCTTCAGCAAATTAGTCAAAGGGCAATTACATCCTTCTGTAATAACTGTGTATAATTCCAAGATCAATAGCAAAATCATTTCTTCAGTCCAGCTGCTTACAGCTAAAATATCTTCACTGCAGTTGTTAATAGCTGACATTATCTTCATTGATGCCGGTAATGGTAAATATATCTCTTTATTCATTTACCAATGGCATAAACATCCTGTTTTATGGTGCTAATAGTAGAATCATAATGTTGTTTCTGGAAGAACACAGTGGAACTGAAGATATATTCTTCATCTGTATTTCTAAAACAGTATGGTTGACAAAAAAGAAAAAATATCTTTCAGCTATATCTAGAAGAATGTGTCTGCCAGAGGCAGAAATGGTTTTCATCTACAATTCCATATATTGAATTAATAGTAAAGGCTTTTTGCATCCTGTTCTTACAATTAGAGATACTCCATATTATTTATTGACTATAGCTGCCAACTGAAGGTATGTTTTAGTTTATTTCCAGAAAAATACAACTGTGGACAATACATTGATGTTTTATTTTTGAAGAATGATTGTTAACAGAAGATGTATATTTCAGTTCTCTCTTTGGTGTGAGTTCTGAGAGTTCCTCTTTCACTGTTCACCTTCTTGTGGTTTCTACTGTTCTCCAGCTCTTTATCACCATCTGACTAAGACACACGACTGCAGCCTTCCTCAGTAGAATCTTGATGGTGTTCCAAGCCGATACGTCGATATTTCTTTTTCCGCTGATGATGCTGCTTGACCTGTTGACTTCCTCCAGTAGATTTTTTAATGCAAATTTCAGTACTTCAAGACTTCCACTTCTAATGGACACAGCATTTGGACTTTCTTCATTATTCAAGACAACTATGTTAACATTAGAAGAATAATTAAAAAATAGAAACAATTGTAGATGCTGGAATCTAGCATTTTATAAAAAAAAAAGGCCTCTTGAAGAACTCGTGAGGGGAATGGGTGGTGAAACAGGATCTGCTAAGGTAAGGGAACACTGAAATTCTGGTCAAGTTGCTGGATCAGGTTTTGGGAGTGTAGGGGGAGGGTTAGCCAGTATATGGAAATGAGAGAGGGGGATAAAACAGAGGCTGATAGATGATAGGTTGATAAAGGGATGGAGTGTTGAAATGACATGCAGCTTGACCTTCCAATTCCACATCATTACAACTTTCCTCCATTCCCACACTCACCTGTCCATCCTCTCTTCTCCACTGCAAACACAAAATAGAACAACAGCACCATATATTTTGCTGGGATAGCTGACACAAATGCTGAATTTTCCAGTTTCAGATAACCTCCCTCCCTTATATTCCTTTCCAACTCCCACCAGTCTATCCAGGGTGTCTCCCTCTCTCTCCATTTGTTTACCTTTTCCATCCTCCTAACCATTAACTGGACTCATCAGAGTCTCCTGCCTGGATCCATCTGTCAATCACTACAAGGAGTTAACAACTTTGAGAAAAGTGGTGAGAAAAACATCTGTGAAATAGTTGTTACAGTGAAGCTGGACATAAATATGTTGCTGGTTGCATATTTGAACAAAATTAATCTTGGTGTCACAGAATATAACTTTTCAGAAGTGGTCTGTGTCTCATCCAATTCCACCTATTTTTCATCAAAATTTCCAAACTTGGTGGTGAGGGCATTTACTTTGTTCTTTACCCTTGCTGTACTGCAGTAAAAGATTTCACTACATTTTGAACATAATAATATGAACTACTCAATTAATAGTTGCTTTCGGTGGAACTTTTCCCCATTTTTGGTTTCCTGCACATTTTTGTTTCCTTCCCCCCCCCCCCCCCCCCCCCCCGCCTCCTTCTTCTTAGAGCATATTGGGTGAATACAATTAAAATTTCTAGGTTTGGGCTAACTCAACCCCCCCAACCCGAACTGGGAATTGTAAAGGGAAATTCTCTATTAAAGATGACTCTTGTTGACAGGAGAGGAGATTAGAAAGGACCAGATAACTCAATGCCAAAGGTTGATGAACTCAAAATACTTCTATAATGGGATTGAAGGTGTTTGAAGAACTGCACATTCACAGATTAAGGTATGAAAACTGGAAGTCACAAATATTCTCAACTTTCTCTCAAAGTTGCAGCAGACTTTCTTCTGCATTTGCCTAGTCACAAGAGCTAAGAATTTAATCTACCGCTAAATTATCATGACTCCTACACAGCTGCATGATGCAGTTGTATCATGTTGCCTGTTCCCCTAAATTCAGTGCAGTAGTTAATGTATACATGGCACAATGGGCTTATTCAATTAAATCACTGAATTTCTTGGATACTGTTTGTTGATGCATAGAATAACCAGACAACACAAATTGGCAACCTCTGACAAATGATTTACTGTTAACTTCAGCAATATATAACAGGAGCCCCTGGAAATGGCACCCGGCACCAGCCAAGCTCCATCTCCTTTTTTTAACTAGCACTCTGCGGGGACTCGCACATTCGCAATAGCATTCGGGCGAGTACAGTGGGTGCCGACAGCCAATAGAAGCGGCTGTCTACATCCCCTTTCTTGGGCCACCCCCTTCACATTACCACAATCCATGTACATTACAATAGTTATAGTTCAGCAGTGAACAGTCAGCCCAGTTTAATCCTGATATTTTGGGTTGGGCTTACAAATGCGCCCAAAGTGTGTTATGTAGTAGCCATTGGTGGAATTGGATGCTTGGGGTGCTTCAGCTTGAAAGGATGTGCCATCCATGGTCTCGGGGTTGCGACCATTTGTTTCACGTGTTGTTACTGAGGGAGCTCTGCCTACCCTGGGTTCATGTTCCAGATCCTGGTTTATAGTCTCATCAGGAATAGTTCACGATGATGGTGGCTCCCTTATGGGTAGGATGTGTCGACAGTTTCTCTGATACACCCTTCTGATTTTACCAGGTATGACCTGGGCTCCTAGCAGCTCCTTTCCACTATGCCCATACGGTCACAGCCCTGTGGAGTCTGCATCCTTATAACTTGCCCTTCTGCTAATGGCACAAGTGATCATCTGTTTCTGTCATAGCATCTTTTCTGAATTAGCCTCCTGTTCAGTAGTTTGGATTTAATTTCTTGCGGAGTTTTTAGCTGAGGCTTCAAGAGAATCCCTGTCACAGGCAGAGTCATTTTTGTTTGCCTGGACATGAGTCGTGGTGCCGGAGAGCCCAATATGGTGTCACCGGGGATGTTCCTAGGGTTCAGCAGGTTTAGGAACATATCTGTATTTTGCCTGTGGGACTTCTCCATGAGTGGCTTCGTGCTCCTCATGGCTCTTTCAGTCAACCTGTTTGACTGCGGGAAGTCCCGGCTGCTAGTGATGTGGGTGAAATCTCATGTTGCAAAGTGTCTGAATTTCTCGCTGGTGAACTGGGTGCCATTGTCTGACAGCAGAGTGTGGGGGGATCTCGTGCACAGAAAAGTGTCTTTTTAACTTGCTAATGACTGCCGACGTGGTGATGTCAGGTAAAAGGACCATCTCAAACCATCCAGAGTATGAATCGACAAGAACCAAATACTGTTGACCATGCCATTCATAGACGTCTGTTGCCATGGTTGGCCAGGGGAGATGCGGCATTTCGTGAAGCTGGAGCAGCTCTTTCTGTTGGTGGGTCTGGTGCTATTGCACACCAAGAAAGCTTGTACCTCCTGATCTATGCTCTTGGTCATTCCTGGCCAAAAAATGATGTCTCTCGCCCTGCGTTTGGTTGCTTCTGCCCTTGGGTGCCCTCTGTGCAGGATGTTGACAGAAATGTTTTGCAGTGAACTTTGAACTACTGCTTTCAGGCCTTTCATTATGATTCCATCGTCGATGAGTAATTCATCCCGGAATGGGAAGTAGGATTGCACTTCAGATGGTCAGCTGCGCTGCTTGTCGAACCAGTACTCAGGGTCCTCAAAGTTGTATCTTCAGCCATGTGCTGTCTCAGTTCATCCAATCAGGAGGAGGAGATGTGCATTGCTGTCATTATATCGAAAGTGCCCTCTTCCTCAGCTTGCTGGATCGTGCATTTTCTGGGAGCAGGAGATAGCACGTCGACTAAGTGCATTTCTTTTCTGTGCTTGTAAACTAAAGTCACGTTGTATTTCTGAAGCCTGAGCATCTTTCTTTGTAATTGTGCAGGGGTTGCAGGGATTGGCTTTTTCAGAATTGCGACCAGAAGTAAGTGGTCAGCCTCTATGGTCACTGGTTTGCCATAAATGTAGTCGTTGAATTTTGAGCAGCCGAAAACTACTGCCAACAACTCCTCTATTTGGGTGTATCTGGTCTCTGGTGGTAAGTGACCTGGATGCATCGGCCACTAGTTTTCCATCCTGCAGGCATGCTGCCCCCAGACTGTACTGTGATGCATCACAGGTTAGCATGACTGGTCTGCGCATGTCATAATACGATAGAACAGGCGGGCATGACAATTGCCTCTTTAATGCATGGAATGCATTTTGTTGTTGCTCCTGCCAGGACCAAATCAAGTCTTTATGCGTCAACTGCTTTAGCAAGGCAGTAAGATCACTGGTGTTTGGAATGAACTTGCTCAGGTAGTTGATCATGCCCAGGAAACATTGTAGCACTGTCACATCTATCAGTACCGGCATTTCACTGATTGCTCTAGTCTTTGAAGGGTCCGCCTTCAGGCCTCCTTCTGTGAAAACATGGCCTACATAACTGACCTGGTTCAGTTGAAACCTGCACTTACAGGTGTTGATCTTAAGATTCATTTTCTAAGCTTTGTCAAGTACCTTTTTTAAATTTACCTTGTGTTCTTCCAAGTTTTTACCACCTACAAGTACGTCATCAACAATGATGGCACAGGGATACCCTGCAAAGATTGGCCCAGTTCCATCCAGAAGGGTCTCACCTTGGTACATGACCAGGTTGTGTGCACAAAGGTTCCTGTCACAATGCTACATCTGAAGCATTAGTCTGACAATTCTGGTTCAGATCTGTTCAATGTTTGCGGCATCAGATACAGCTGGTATAGAAAGTTGTATTGTTCCAGCCTATACTGCGCATTAATGGATGCATTCATCCTGATCCTACATAAGTCGGACCAGCATCGCTCATCAATTGTTATTCCTAGGTCCGACTCCCACCTCTGCCTTGATTTGTGAAGACCTGGTTTAGGTCCTTCCACTTGGAGCAAGAGATACATTGCCAAGATGAACTTCCGTGTGTTTTCCCCCTTCGAATCAGGTTTTCCATGGCACTGCATGCTGACAGGCCATAGTTGGACCTAATTTGTCCTGTAGAAAAGATCCTATCTGAAGTTAGCAGTGGAACATCTTATTTGACAAATCATACTTATTCCTAAATTGTTCAAATGACATTAGCTGCCCCTACTCATAACAGACCTCTGTGCAACTGAGGCCATTGCGATGCCAAGTGTCCAGGATGTAGTTACCCACCATCAATGGAATTGATCTATTTTGAGTCAGGGGTGTTTTTTGGGACAGCCCCTTTACAGGCATTTTATTGATATTGAGTATTGAACTGAATTTAAGTTCAAGTTTATTGTCATTCGATTGCACAAATACAATCCGATGAGACAGCTTTCTCTGGTTCTTGATGCATAACATGCAGGTACACAACCAAACATAAAACACATGCAAGCAATACATGCACTGTACAAATATACATAATAAATATTGTTCAGTAAAGATTAATTAAACCTGATGCGTTGTGCTAACTACTATACTAACTGTGCTGCTCCTTTTAAATGACGGAGTCCTACCTCATCAATATTTAATAACATCCATGCTTTCCATGATCTTTGCAAATGGCTAGGTGCCTTTTTTAGCAAATTTCACTATCAGATGATCCAGTATATTCTGTTAAAAGTCATCATCAACCCATTGTTCCATTCCTGTGCATATTGGTTATTAATTGATTAAAGGATGTTCACTTAGAACAGAGATGCACAGGAATTTCTTCAGCCTGCAGCTGGTAAATTTGTTGCCACAGATGCTTGTGGAGGCCAGGTCATTGGGTGTATTTAGGGAAGAGATTGATAGGTTCTTGACCGGGGTGTCAAAGGTTATGGAGAGAAGGCCGGAGAGGGGGGCTAAGTGGAAAAATGGATCGGCACATGATTAAATGGCTGGGCAGACTCGATGGCTTGAATAGCCTATTTCTGTTCCTATGTCTGATGGTCTACCTGCACACATGGTTATAAAAGTCTTTGACTTTCCATACACCTGTAGTGTGCATGAACAGGAGAAGAATAATCAATAGCGATAGGACCACCAAGAACATCACTGAGCACACTTAACTAAAAGGTGACATGCCCATAATCAACTCCAAGCAAATTGACCTTCATCATTGTGTGATGCCTGATGTGTAACATCGCAATATACACAGCAATTGCATTTGGAGAACACAATAGCAGAAGGCCTGAGTGAAGAACAAAAGAATGAGGGCCTAAAAATTCTTGTGCAAAGACATTGCAGTGATTATTTATTGATGTACAGTAGTGCATTTGAGGGGCCTGCTCATGCTCATTAGTCCTTATGGATAAATAATCCAGGTTCAAAAAATTAATCTGGAACTCCCAAGGCACAGAGTTAATTTTTATGCAGTAATCTCACACTCCCATTTTTAAACTTTCAGATGTTGATAAAAGAAAATTTGAAAGTCTCAATAAAGGGTTTTGACCCAAAATGTTGATCATTCTTTACTCCCATTGACCTGCAGGGTTCCCCCAGCATATTGTATTGAGCTTCAAGACCCAGCATCTACAGCTTCTTTCTGTCTTCAAAGGAAATTTTCATTGGTTTCCAAACTACACAGCAGACACAAGCTGCCATTCTGTGCATTCATCTGATAAACCTTTTATGACTCAAATGCATTAACATCCTTCTTTAAATAAGAAAACCAAAGCTCTACACTGTACTTCGGTTGAGGTTTCAATATTACCCAATATAACTGAAGCAAAACCTTCCTACATTTGTATTAAATTCCCTCATCAATATTTGCTTTTTTATTCCACTTTTGGCATGTGAGCAGAATTGGCAGAAATGGTAAGTGTAGTAGGTAGGTTTGGAGGAGCTGTTGGACCAATCTGAGCAAATAACTGCAGTGCATTTTGTAGATAGAATGCACTTCTGTCACTGTGCCCTTGTGGTAGAGGGAATGAATGTTTAGTGTGTTGAAAGGCTGGCATTCAATTTGACAGCTTTCTTCTGAATAGTGTGGAGCTTCCTCACTGTCAGTGCTGCATATCCAGGCACGTGAAGAACATTCTGTCAAGCTCCTGTTTTGTATTGGAAACAAATAAAATAGTAGATGCTGGATGATACAACACAGAAAATGCAACCCACATTTGTAGAAAGAGAAGCCAGTTAATATTTTGGGTCATTCCTTTTCATTTACCTTGCCAAAGAAGACAGATCATATACTTGGAAAATTGTAATCAATTTGTCACCCATTTAATCTTTCCATTTGCCTGTTTGTAGGCTCCTTGTATCCTTTTCACAACTTGCTTTCCTACTCATCTTTATATAATCAGGAAACTTAGCAACCATATCTTTGGTAACAAATGACTTTATAAATTGTAAGCAGTTGAGATCCAACATCAATTCCAGTTGCACACTTATTACTAAACTTGCCAACCACAAAAGGCCACATTTATATCTATTTTATGTTTCCTGTTACCCACTAATCCTCTCTCTTGTGCTCCACCTTGTGTTCTCTCCTACAGCATGAGCTTTCGTTTTTTTTTCCAATATCCTTTGGTGCGCCTTTGCCTTTTGTAAATTAATACATTCCCATTGATCCACAGTACAGGTTAGATCTTCAAAGAACTCCAGAAAACTGATCATGAAATGATGTTAACTTTGACAAGAAAAAGCACTCCTCGTGTTAGCCATTTAAGCCTTGGGAGAAAATCTCTGGCCATCCACACGATCAATGCCTCTCATCATCTTATACATTTCTATTATCATCCTCTGTTAAGATGTTGAGCTATCAGGGATGTTATTTCTATCCTCTATTAGAGAATAATAATAATCCAAAACACTGGTTCAATTTCTCTCTGGTCATTTTCCGTTATTAATTCTGTTGACCTATTTTCTACAGGATCAATGTTCACTTGGTTAGCCTTTCTTTAAAAAAAGAACAACTAGCTTTATCTTGCACTCAGAATCAGAGTTTATGGTCATGATCATGTCACAATTTGTTGCATTACAGGTGCAAACATTGCTAAAAATTACATTAAAAATAAATTAGACCAAAAGAAGAGAAAAAAGTGAAGTAGTGCTGGTGGTTCATTGTTCATTCAGAAATCTGATGGAGGAAGGGACAAAGCTGTTTTTGTACTGTTTAATGTTCATGTTTGGCCTCCTGTACCTCTTTCCTCATGGTAGCAATGAGAAGAGAGCACAGCCTGGGTGGTGAGGATCCATGAGGCTGCTTTCTTGAGAGAATTTAAAGGAGACAAAGCTATATTTCCGACATTTCAGGCCTGAGCCCTTCTTTGAGTAAAAATCAGAAAAGGTAAAAGCCAGAGATATCGGAAAGTCTCAGAATTCAAACAATGGGGGTGGAATCCAGACCAATAAAATTTATCATATCTGTGTGAAAGGAGCGATGACCGGGTAAATCTATAAGGGTCATCGACTGTATCCGGTGCTCCTGCTATGGTCTCCTCTACATCAGAGAGACTGGATGCAGACTGGGAGATCACTTTGATGAGCACCTCAGCTCTGTCTGCCACAATAGCGTGGTTCTCCCAGTGGCTGCCCAAATTTCAGTTCTCCATCCTGTTCCCTTGCTAAAATATATGTCAACGGTCTCATGTACTGTCAGTCTGGGACCACCCATAAATTGGAGGAACAACACCTCATCTTCTGACTGGACACCCTCCAACCAGATGACATTTCCCCCCACTTTTTGAATTCTGAGGCTTTCTATCTTTCCTGATTTTTTTTTTCCCTTGAAGAAAGACTCAGGTCTCGAAACGTTTGTCTCCTTTAGATGCTGAAAAGACTGCCTGAGTTCCTCCATCAGGTACAGTGTGTGTACTACAATCACAGCATCTTCAGCTTATCGTGTTTCACTGCTTTCTTAAGACATCAAGTTGTGCAGATATCCTTAAAAGTGTGAAGACTAATGCCCATGATGGTGCTGGTTGAGTTGCTTTTCCTGTCCTGTGCATTGATACCTCCATACCAGATGGTGATGCAACCAGTCAGAATGCTATCCACAGTACACTGAAAGAAATTTGCAAGTCTTTGGTGTAATACCAACTCTACCTTCTTTATTAACCTCTTAATCATATGTTAATGTTTTCATTCTGTCCAATCTTCTGACCTGCTAATTGTTTTTGTTCAATTACAGATGGTCCCTGAGTTTTGTAAGGGTTCTGTTACTGGAGAACTGCCCATAGACCAATTACTCCGTAAGTCAGAAGCATCTACTTCTTGAGAGCATCTTGTATTGTATCTCTCTGTAATTCTTTTCTATCGTTGAATAATCACTCTATCTTCATCAAAATGATTCTTCCTTATAAGAATGTATGCAGTGTATTCGGAAGGATTCCCTTAAATTTCTCCATTGCATCTTAACTGATACACCAGCCTGCCTTCGTTTGCTGTGATTTAATGCCCTCATAGTTGCTCTTTAAGTTTGAACCATCGTTCTTAGGTGAACTCCTCATGCAAAATGTAAAATTCAGTCTTGTTATGCAGTCTTGATGAGATTAGTAAATAATCTTGATTCATTGCAGTGATAAATCTAGTACTTCCTCCTCTCTGGTTGGATCCAGAATGTGTTTTTTTTATATAGGAAACTATCTCCAGAAGACCTAGTTTGAGTTCTTCATTTAAATCTCTGATTTTGATTAAAATCCTGACCTTCAGGAAATGTGACTTCAATTTACAGTTAATCAATGTTGACTAAAAATAGACAATAATTTCTAACTCAGCATTGCTGGGAAGAACCAAAAGGCTCTGTAATGAAATTTAAAAACGGGCTATGAGCTGAAAGGAAATACTCAAGGAGCTAGTCATGCAAACATAAACAGGATGGAATTGGAATTTAACCATCTGTGTTGTTCTCTGTGCTCCCGTGATGAAGCTGTGAACAGGTTTTTCATCTCTTAAGGAACAATGTGGGTTCTACCAAATCTGAGTTTTGACCCCAATAGCATTTTAAAATGATAAACACTAGGATCACAACTTGAGCAAACCTCTTCACTAATATTTCAGAATGCTGGTAAACCCAAACTATTCCCCACCAATCTATTTTTGCAAATTGAACAGAAATTTATTTCTAAACTGACCATTTCTTACAACAGGCACATTAAGTAAAAGTGTTATGATTGTAACGTGAACTGCAGGGGTACATTAAACAAGTTGTCATGGGGATTGATATTTGCATATTAAATACGAAGGGTTTAGGGCAGACTTTTGAATTTTTCAAGGAGAGGTGAATAGGATTAATTTCCAGATTCAAATCCACCGTTGTCTTTAAGGAGTTTTTATGTTCTCCCCATGCCTGATGGGGTTTCCCCCCCTACATTCCAAAGATGTACAGGATTAGAAGGTTAATTGGTCACAGGGTGGAGTGGGTCAGAAGGGCACTGTTACTGTGTTTATCTCTAAATTAAATAAAATTTAAATCAAATTGATGATTGTTGAGCTGATACATTTTTTTCAAAATAAAATAGAAATACAGTTACTATTTCAATTGGTCCTTGTGGAATATAAACTTAGTTGTTTTGCAGTGCTGCAGATAATGGGCTATTTGTCTCATCTTGGCTAGTTTGGGAGGAGACCAATTCAAAAGGTTATTTATGCTGCTTTCATTCTCCCTCTAGTGGATGATTCAGAGGGAGCTATGACATATTATCTCCAGGCTGGGATATAACAAGTTAATTGAGATCCTCTTTAAGATGGATAAATGACCATAAATATTAAATATTTAAAACATTTTCATTGGGAATGTCCTAACATATATTTCAAACTTAGTGGCTGTAGAACAAGCTGAGCTTTTAAGAACGATGAATTTGAGGAAATGTAAACCTCATTGGTAAATATTTGAACAAAAAAATGGATAAAAACAAAATTGTCAAATGTAGTGGTAATAGATTTTGGCAGTGTAAGATTTTAAAAATCACACCACGATACAATGTATACAACATATGAATAGATATGCATCTCACTGGGAAAATGGTTTATATGATTATTTATCATATTTTCAGAAATATCCATTAAAGAATTTGGAAGGAAGAATAGTTTATAATTAACAATTAGGACCTAAAAATATTTATATATTTAAAATATAATAAAAGTGTATTTATTTGCTATTAGCAGAAATAATGACTGAATTTCAACTGCTTATCAGAATGAGCCATCTCCATTCTTAAACCCCAAATTTCTATTTTGGTAGCTATTTTGCAATGGCCTAAAATGTTAATGCAAAAATTACATATGTGTGGAGATCACAATATTGGAGGTAAAGGACTATATTTGCAGCTATTGTGAAATGAGAGAGAGCTCCAAACAGTCCTCACCAGCATCAAAAATACTGTGTAAAATAAAAAGAAATATAATCTAAAAGAATTAAAATCCTAGCAAGAACTGTAGGTTTAAGTTGTAAATAAGAGCATTGCAGAAATGTGTAACTATTTGAGATATGCGCTTCGATAGAAAGAAGAGAGCGATAATTTACTACTTGGGAGGTGCAGATCTATGTGGGTTTGGATTAGGGATTTTGGACTACAAAATGCAACACTTGCTAAAAATTGCACCACAGCAAAATAAATGAGTAAAAACATCGAATAGGGGTCTTTCTGGAATGATAAAATTGAAAAATAGGAAAGTTGTACTAAATCCTTGATGAGATTACATGGAGAGTACTGTATACATTTCTGGTTCCCATTATTTTTAAAGGTATATTGGTGTACTGAAGAGGATGCAAAGAAAATGTTCATAGATGGTTCCTGAAATGCAAGGAATTTAATAGAACTTATTCACAAGAAAAGTTTTTGAGGTGTGATGAAAGAATGTTTTCCATTTTGGGAAGACCATAACAGAAGGCCATCAATATACAATGTCCACTGAAAAGAGAAGAAATACCCAATGAATGGTGATGATGTGGAACCTGATACCACAGAGAATTGAGATGATTAGTATAGAAATAATTGCAGGAAAACAGGACAAGCATTTGAGTGGTAAGAGAATGGAGGGTCAAAATAGGGAGCAACAATTTGTTTGAAGATATTGGAGGGGGGAGGGGGTGACGGGTAGTGGCAGGATGTTGTGGATTCTTTAATGTTACTTCAAGACAGCACCTTTTAAGGAGAAGATGAAATCCAGTCAGAGAATAAAGAATGCTTTTCCACTGGTGTTTATACAACTTCTACCCCTCTTACATTTTGTGCTTCTCTTCACCCCAAGATGATTATTTTACTGTAATACACAAGAAAGGAACAGAGAATGTGAAACTGTAGGCAGTTAGCATTAAACCTGTCAACGGTCTCATGTTCCATCTTTGTAATACTATTCAGACATCCAGAATTCAGAATCATTTGTTAAGGTACAACTAAATTATCTTCTCTAGAGATAATGATTAGGTAATAATGGACTCGTGAACAGATAAACTGAGACAAATGTGGACATAGGTTTTGTTATGATGGCAGAAATAGGCAGTCTTTCCGATGGAAACAACACGGGGTTTGAAGATTTATTTATAGTCCAATGGGACACAGAGGTTGCAAATTGACTGATTCAGCCTGAAATTAAAACTAAGAAATGAAAGAGAATACATTTTGTGGAGAGGGCTTACATCTAGTTTCATTTGAGAACATTTCAACTCATTCACAACCAGGTACAGAGAAAACAGTACGAGTAAAATAACACATGCTTGACTTCACTGATGTTATAATAATTAAGGATGAAGTTGAAAAATACAACATAGGCACGAGAACACATGTTTTGGCCCACAGTGTCTGTGTAGACCACAATCCACATAAAATGAATCCCATCTGCCTCCACATGATCCATATCCACTACTTTCTCTGCATGAACATGTCTCTCCAAATGCATCTCAACTATCACTATGGCACTCTCCAACCTGATGGCATTAACATTGACTTTTCTGGTTTCTGCTAACCTGTTCTCCCCCCTCTCTTCTTCCCTTCCCCTCTCCAGTTCTCCTCCCTCCCTTCACCTAGCCATTCCTCCTCCCCTTGATTGCTGCTGTCCCCTCCCTCCCTTCTCCACCTATCACCTGCCTCTGCAACCACACCTCCCCCCTCCTTATTGTTTTGTTCAGATGCCTGCCAACATTTTTCCATACCTTGATGATGGGTTCAAGCCCAAAACGTTGGTTATGTATTTTTACCGTTGCTGTATAAAGGACACTGCTGTGTTTCTCCAGCTTTGTGTTTTTACTTCGACCACAGTGCCTTCAGATTTTCATGTTATGCTTCCACCAGGCCTCATGGCAGCAAATTCTAGGCACCTGCCACTCTCTGTATGAAAAGCTTGCCTCACACATCTCTAAGCTTTCCCTTTTACCTATACCATGCCCTCCAATATTTTACATTTCAACTCAGGGAAAAGGTCTCCATTCAGTCTCCTACACTTCAGAGATAACAAACCATATTTATCTAACCTTTCCTTATAGTTAATAGTCTCTAACCCAGACAACATCCTGGTGAATCACTTCTGCTCCCTCTCCCAAGTCTCCATATTCTTATTAAAATTTGGTCTGACCAAAGTTTTACACAATTGCACTGTGATTTCTAAATGTTTATACTTATTCCCTTGATTGATGATGGCAAGCATGCTGCACACCTTCTTCACCACCTTATATGGGAGCTATGGACTTTTACCCTAAGATCCTTCTGCACACCAATTCTGATAAAGTCCGTGTTATTTACTGTATACTTCCTCATTACATTTGACCTGCTATAGTGCAACCCCTCACTATTGTCCAGATTAGACTACATCTGCCATTTCTCCACTCATTTCTTCAACTGATCTATATCCTGCTGTATCATTTGGCAACTTTCATTATTCATGACACCATCAAATTTTGCATCATCTGCAAAGCTACTAATCAACGCACTTATGCTTTTTCCAAAATCATAAATTACAAACAGCACTGATCCCTGTGAAACACCACTAGTCATGGTCATGGCCCTACAACCAGAAAAACAGCCCTCCACTGCTACCCCTCTGTCTTAAATGGCCAAGCTAATTTTGAACCCTGGATCCCATGTGCCTTAATCTTCTGGATCACACCTTGTCAAATGCTTAAATCCAGGTCGCATCCACTGATCCACCTCCATCAATCATCTTTATTATCTCCTCAAAAAGCTAAATGAACTTCGTAAGTCATGACCTGCTTTGCACAAAGCTATGTTGACTAGCCTAATGAGCCCATGCTTTTCCAAATGCTCAGTGATCTTACCTTAGAAAATTTAAATTTTTAACACTTTTAAATGTTTTCAGGCCTTTTTGGCCCATGAGCTTGTGCAACCCAAAAGCACCATTTAGCCCACAAACCCCAAACGATTTTGAAGGATGGGAGGAAACCCACGCAGATGTGAGGAGATGACAAACTCCTTGTAAAGTCTGTCAGATTTGAACTCTGGTCACTAGTGTTATAATAGCATTGTGTTAACCACTACACTAAACATGCAGCCTTAATCCCTTGGGCTTAAGAATAACTTGATTCTACTCCAGTTCGTTGTGATCTGGGACTGTTGTTAAGGTTAACATGCAACCCGAAGACTCTGTTATTGGATAACAAACAGTGCTTAAGTGCAGGGACATGATGGAGGGTTGGGAGGGGGAAATTTGGTATTGTATGGGAGGCCTTGCACTCCTCCAGCTATTTTCACTGA
Source organism: Narcine bancroftii (assembly GCF_036971445.1). Classification (NCBI taxonomy): domain Eukaryota; kingdom Metazoa; phylum Chordata; class Chondrichthyes; order Torpediniformes; family Narcinidae; genus Narcine; species Narcine bancroftii. The sequence continues at coordinate 188,061,216 of NC_091469.1, read as the reverse complement.
ACTATATGCTCCTGATGAAAGACACAAGACTTTTTAGTGCCATTACTGGTGCATTTTCTCCATTTTGAGCAGTCCTAGAGTAGGGGTACCCACAAATTAGTGAGAATGTTTCTATTTTTCAAGGAGGCTCCTTTATTCTGGTGATTTTTTTTTTTGTTATCCTCGAGTTCAGAGTAGAGGTGTATTTTGGGAGTCTGGGCTGGTTGTGAAAACAGCATAGCCATCCTAGTGGAGATGGTAAGTGTGATTAGTACATCACTGCTGGGAACATTGGCCTGGGGGAGAGGAAGCTGATATTAGTTCAGTTATCCTGTTGGTGGATTTAGAGGAATTTTGCAGATGGATAATACCTCTTCAATATTTTGGAATATGTTCTATAATTAGCTCATACCTCTGAAGTGTATATAAAAGCAAGGATCATGGTGCCAGTTTGAGGTCTTGATTATCAGACACTCTTTGTTTCAAGGCCAAAGATTGTGTTACTTCCCTGGAGGCTATGAGAATTTCACCGTTGATGTTTGGCCTCACTGAGAGTTTACTTCTGAGGTACGGAAAATGGTCCAAGTTTTCCAGAGCTTCATTGTGGATATTTATTATTTTGGGGGTGGTTTTCATCAGCTGTACAGATCGGTGGAGGGTCTGTGTTTTGTGGATTTGGTTGTTTTGGTATTCAGTATCTCCTATCACTTTAAATCGGCAACCAGCAAAATCAGAGTTGAAATCAAAATAAGCCCTGCTCATGTAGTTTAGTCCTCTGGTCAAAATTTGCCTTGAGTACTATGCCTCATTGTGCTCAGTGGCTCGAAGGATCCAAACATTCTATCCTTGGAAGGAGGTCGGAGCACTTCCAAGGGAAGGTAGTGTTTGTAGTATTAGTTCCAGACGAGCAATATCTTGTTTATACAAGCAAAAAAGCAAATGCTGGAAATCTGAAACAAAAGCAGAAAATTCTGGAATCACTCAGAAGCTTTCCAGGAGATGTGAAAAGAATAGACAAGTTAACATTTCAGGAGTGGAACCGTCATCAGATGCTGCCACATCTGCTGAGTACATTCAGCATTTCTGTTTGTGTTCTCTGTATTACCTGGCTGGACTCAAACCAAAATGTGCAGAGTTCTCCTTAAAGCAGTGACATTTGAGAAGGTTAACGAGCCTATATTCTTAAATCCAAGAACTTGGAATATGTTTTTCCACAGATAAATCACACTTGTTGCATTTATGTAGACTTTCTCAACATCCCAGATATAAATGTTTAGTAACTTGGTATATAGTTTGGTGTGTGGTCACTTTGACATTGTAGAAACCACTGCAACACAGACTCTCAACACATTTAATGTGACCATAATCAGATAATCTATCCTGATGGAGGTATAACAGGATGACTCCCCAGCCCTTCTTGAACAGTACATTTTACTTTCACTAGAAAAAGTAGTAAACTAATTTTATCATCTCATTTGAGAACATCAGCACCCCCCATCTGTGCAACAAACTCCTCAGTATTGCATAATGTAAACACTATCTCAAATAAACTTGCTAAAAATTCCATAAAATTACACCACAGAAACAGATTGGACTTTTGCAATCCCAGCTCTGTGGGACATGGAACCAACAATCGCTTGAAATAGAACCATAGAATGCTACAGCACTGAAAACAGCCCCTCTAGTCTGTGCCGACCATCATCTCGCTAGTCCCACTGACCTGCTCCCGTGACATAACCATCCAGACTTCTCCCATCCATGTACCTATCCAATTTATTCTTAAAACACATGATTGAGCTCGTATTTGCCACATCAGATGACAGTTCATTCCACACTCCCACCACTCTCTGAATGAAGAATTTCCCCCTAATGTTCCCTCTAAGCCTTTCCCATTTCATCTTAAAACTATGACCTCTCATATTGGTCTCCCTCAATCTAAGTGGAAAAAGCCTACTCGCATTCTCTCTGCCTATACCTCTCATAACCTTGTAAACCTCTATCAAATCTCCCCTCATTCTTCTTTGCTCCAAGGATTAAAATCCTAACCTGTTTACTCTTTCCCTGTAACTCAACTCCTGAAGAACCAGCAGCATCCTAGTAAGTCTTCACTACACTCTTTCAATCTTATTGATATCCTTCCTGTAGTTAGGTGCCCAGAACTGTACACAATATTCCAAATTTGGCCTCACCAATGTCTTAAACAATGTCAACATAACATCCCAACTCCTATACTCAATACTTTGATTTATAAAGGCCAAGATGCCAAAAGTCTTCTTTATAACCCTGTTCACCTGCGACGCCACCTTCAGGGAACAATGTATCTGTATTTCCAGATCTCTCTGCTCCTCTGCACTGCTCAGTGCCCTACCATTTACTGTATATGTCCTACCTTGGTTTGCCTTTCCAAAATGCATCACCTCACACTTGTCTGCATTAAACTCCTATCTGCCATTTGTTGGCCCATTCTCCCAGTTGGAAATCTTTCTTGCTATCCACAACACTTCTTATCTTTGTGTCATCAACAAACTTGCTGATCCAATTTACCACATTATCAACCAGATCCTTGATATATACAACAAACAACAACGGTGCCAAAATGGATCCTTAAGCCACACCACTAGTCACAGGCCTCCAGTCTGAGAAGCAACCATCCACTACCCCTCTCTGTTTTCTCTCACACAGCGAATTACAAATCCAGTTAACAACCTCTCCATGGATAACTAGTGTTATAACCTTTTGAGCTAACCTCCCATGTGGGACCTTGCCAAAGTCTTGACTAAAGTCCATGTAGACAACATCCAAGGTGTTTCCTTCATCTATCTTCTTGGTAACTTCCTTGAAAAATTCTACAAGATTCATTAAACACTACCTACCACACACAAAGCCATGCTGACTGTCCTTAATCAGTAATGTTGTAAGATGATTATAATATGGAAGTTTGCACTATAATGCTGCCACAAAACACTGAATTTAATGACTTGTTCATGACAATCAAATTCTGATTCTGACTGTCCAAATACCCATATATCCTATCTCTCAGACCACCTTCTACCTACTACTGCCATCAGGCCTATAATTACCTGGTTTATTTTAATAGCCTTTTTTAAACAATGGGACAACATGAGCTACCCTCTAATCCTCTGGCACCTCACCCATGGCTGAAGATATTTTGAATGCATCAGCCAGGGCCCCTGAAATTTCTACACTTGTCTCGCCCAAGGTTCGAGGGAATATCATAATTGGCCTGGGTGATTTATCTCTCTTTATTCGCAAGCATCTCTTCCTCCTTAATCTCTACGTGTTCCATGACTTCCTTCCTTCCTGATGCACTATACCCGTTTCCTGACTAAATACTGATGCAAAAATAGATCTCCCCCATGACATGACGCTCCACATCTAGTTGTCCACTCTGATCCTTTAAGGAACCAATTTTGTCCCTTACTATCCTTTTACTCTTAATACACTTATAGAAACCCTTTGGGTTTACCATCACAATATCTGCTGGAGCAACATCATGGCTTTTTGCCTTCTTGGTAGCTCCTTGTTGCCTATATTTTTCTAAACACTTCTCCCTTCTTCTTAACCAGATCACCAGTATCTCTTGAAAACCAGGGTTCCCTATGCCTGTTAACTTTGCCTTTAAACCAAAAAGGAACATGCAAACTCTGCACTCTTAAAATTTCACCTTTGAAGACCATCCACTGATTTAACAAACCCTTGCCAGAAAACAATATATCCCAATCCACTCTTCCTTGATTCTTTCTCATTTCCACAAAAAAGTCTTCCTCTAATTTAGAATCCCAACATGAGGTTTTATCCTTTTCCATAATTAACTTGAAGCTTATGATAGGGCTCAAAATGTTCACTTACACATACATCTGTCACCTTACCTGTCTTGTTCCCAAATAGGAGATCAAGTACTACATCCTCTCTATTTTGATTTAGAAAACTTTCCTGAACTCATTTCACAGACTCCAAGCCATCCAGTTCTTTTACAATATGAAAATCCGAGTCAATATTTTGGAAGTTAAAATCTCCTACTATTGCAACTTTCTGCTTCTTCCATCGGTCTGCTATCTCTCCACAGATTTGCTTCTCCAATTCTCTCTGACTATTGGGTGGTCGATAATACAATCCTATCAGTGTGGTCACACCTTCCCAAGTCCTCCTGGCTGTCCTGACTTCACACAACTGAACTATTTTCCCTGACAAACAATGCCAGTCCTCCCCCTTTCATCCCTCCCTCTCTGTCAGGTCTGTGGAACATCAAGCTGTCAGTCCTGCCCCTCCTGCAACCAAGTCTCACGAACAGCAATAATATCATGATCCCATTTGTCAATCGATAGAGTCAAGCTGTTTATAACTGAGCCTAAGCTGACACGCTCTTATTTAGCCACACAACAGTGTTCAATATTGTAGTTACTCTCCATGCAATTGACTCCTTAAAACGTTCTCATCTTCTCGACATTTTAAGCCCAACTCACTAGGTTGCACCTATCACAACTAAACTGCATCAAAATCGCAGTGTAATCTCGGTGGCTTTTGAGCGGGAGGCGAACTTCATGGTTCCGGACATTTTTGGTGATCTTGTCGAAACATTAAGTATGACAGAGAAGATATTTCTGACTTTGAAAATGTGTTGGATATTTGTGATTGCCGTGAAAGCCCAGTGTGTATAATTATTCTGAGAGCTGAACTGCGAGAAGGAAATAGAGGATTGGGAGGTTGCGAAGGGACAGATTGATGGGGGGGATGGTTTATATTGGTCGGCACTGCCGAAGGATCCGAATTGAGCTGTTTGGCGGTCAAACAAGTGAACAAAGTTAGTGATCTTTCGGTGAGTGGTAATGCGAAAGAGTGGAGGGATTACTGAATTTAGTTTCATCTGAGATAGAGGGTGAATTATTTAAATCGCAGCCACATCCTAGAGGCAGGGGTCATTAAACTGAATGAGTATTGAAACCGGACACCTCGGCACTGAAGCCCAGTCTGCAGTAGAGCGCTATTTAAAAGGTGAAGAGCAAACGTCGGGTCCCAGCCCGCGTGCATTAAACTTCCTCGCAGACCAGCTCCGCCTCTCCTGCAACCTTCCAGCTACTGCCAGCGCCTTGGGATCTAGATGGTCCTCAATCGCCACCAAAAGAAGAAAATCCACCCCTGGAACGGCAAGCCTGCCCCCGTCACAGTTCGCACGCGTTTGGTACTGTTGCCCATGTAGGTGGGCGGAGAAGCTTTATATCTTTTTTTTCCTCTCTCTCTCTGATGGGATACTTTCGCTCTTCACCCAATGAATGCAAGGGACTCCATTCTGTGGGCCAGCTTAGAGTAACATTCTGATTAAAACTTGGATTTAGCTGCAGGGACAAATGCATACAAATGTATTTAGCGACTCGAAGGAGAGATTGCAGACGCTCCACACTCGCAAAAAAGTAAGAATTTCCTTTTTAATTTTAAAGCAAAATTTCTTCACTGGATCGGAAAGCTGGAGAACACAGACGGATTGGTCCGGATAGCCCCGTTCCCCCCCCCCCCCCCCCCCCCAGAAACGTCCTCATTTAGGTCTAAAAAGTATTTACGAAAACCTTTTACTAAAGATTATGCAAAGTCGTGTTTTCTGCTTTGATTTTAGTTGAGTTACGGCGAAAGCTTTGAAATGAAAATGTTGTATTTACACGGGTTGTCCAGACACCCGCTTTTAAGTGCTGGACTCATTTAGGTTAAGCTATCATGTAGGAGTGCGCGCATAATGGCTGAGGGTTCATTTCAAAATGTTCCACAGATTTCTTTGTGTGGGTTTTTTAAGCTATGATTCAGCAATACAAGATCCAATGAGGATACGAAGCAAAGTTTCCAGTCATGCCAACAAGTTCATATGGCCATGACGGAAGAATGTGAAGGGGGGAGAGAGCTGGATGCGCATTGCAAGGGCCAGTTCAGAGTTCTTCTTTTCTAAAGACGCAATTTTGAGGATGGATGTGAATTTTCTCTTTGTAGTCAGCTCTCATTTTATCACAATAACGAAGATCTGCTGGAGGATTTTTGAGTAAGATTGCAGCGAGTTATCTGTCAGAACTCCCCTTTTCACCTGAAAAAGTACAGGTGTGTTTCGTTCACGTTTGATGTAATATTTGGTGAGTGATCCGACGTGTGAATTAAGGTTGTTAATCTCCGTTATGATACTGTTCAGTATTGTTGAAGAACAATACTGCTCACATGCATCATTTCAACCTCTTCAGCGTCCACCCAAACATCCGCGAGACTCATCCATGTGTATATTCATACTCCTTGAAACCACGCCACGTCTCTAAATCACACGTTCACACCTCAACTCCATAGCTGCACATCCTGAGTCATAGGTACAGGTGTTCAGAAATGTACACATGCGCAGAATCGGGTCCATCTTGAGGAAAAAAATGAAACATCCTGTAGAATTTTGTCAACAATCACCAAGCAATACGTCGTTCAGCAGAGATGGTTCACAGTATCTGCGATACGCAAACGCATCACCAGGTCCATTCTTAATTAACGGAATCTTCACTACATCTCAAGGCAAATCTCTAAAGTCTTATTTTTTAACTTATTTCGTCGAAGCACTTCAATCAGTGGTTTTCAAACTTTTAATTTCCACCCACTTTAAGCAATCCCTATGCCATCGGTGCTCTGTGATTAGTAAGGGATTGCTTGAGGTGGGATGTGAGTGGGAAGGGAAGGTTGAGAATCACTGCTGTTGACCCAATTGTTACTGAAATATTTGGCTTGAGGAATTTGCCATTGGCCCATTTCCACTGGAGTTATGAAACCGTGCACATAACAAGTCAATTAGGGACGAATAAAACAGTGGGTTTCCATCTTTTTCTTTCCACCCACATATCACCTTAAGCAATCCCTTAGTAATCACAGAGCACCGATGGCATGATCTTCACTTATTCTCCTTCCATCTCGATGAATTTGCCCCCAATAAATGCACATTGTACCCCTGCACCAACTTGTACCATTACGCAGGCACACGGTTGCACAAACACCAGACAAATAAATAAATGCACCCAAACATGATCTACTAAACATTTATCCCGAATAATTGCTTGGATGACGTATTGTGTAGTTAATATTGAATATAAAATGGAGGCAGTAACAAATCGGTCATTGGTCTGAAATGAAGTTTGGAAGTTGACATTGGCAAAGGGAGAGATATTGATCTATAACAGAAAGTACCAAGCAAGTTAGTATCTTGAGTGCAAGAAATATTTGAGCTCGATTATCCTTTCTCATCTTTTTGATAAGGGCAATGATCTGAAGCGTTGGTTCTGTTCCCCCCCCCCCTCTCACTGCTGCCTGACCCATTGAGCATTTCCAGCATTTTCTGTTTTATTTGAGATCCCCAACACCTCAGCAGCTTTGCTTCTGAGCAATTTAGCATCAATTTCGTTTTATCTATAACCCTTTAACTTCAAAATCGACCCTCTTTCAGGCACGTACGACTAAAGTGATTTGTATCTCTGAAGAATTTAGTCGTTATCAATGGGTCATCTGAAACTGAAGATGATCTTGTATTGTTCAAAATATTGATACACTTTTGTACTTCACCAAAGTTAAAACTATACCATTTAAAATGGGTGATCGAAGTCTCTTCCACCTATTAGCCTTCGTGTTTCAATCATTTAGTTTTAATGAAATTCGTTTTCAAAAAATTACTTGTGGCAGATCAGCCAACGCTTAGTCAATCAAGGTCCTGTTTGATTTTTTTTTGTACCCGGAGTTGGGTCGCACGTTGCCTTCCTTGTCGTGGGGCGGCAGTAGAGAGTTTATAATTAAAATAAACTTCCTCGCTTTGAAATCCTTCTTTGCCCTTTCCAGCTGCTTTCGAGCGGTTTCAGTTGGAGTTTGTTCGGCTCGAAAATGTCGAGACCCTTGGGTGATTCATGGTGGGGAAGGGATCTGTCTAGTGCTCTGAAGTTATCAGGCTGAGGGGAAATCCTCGCCACCCCCACCCTCAAGCCTTTCCGTCGGTCCCGTTGGGATTTATAGCTTTTTGAATTTTTCTTTACACACACACACACAGACACAAGAAATCTGCAGCGTTGCTCGTTCGCTGGTATCACTCTGCATCTGCTAGCTGTTAAATGGGACTGAGAGTCGGTGTGACACATCGAGAGGCCGGTCATCGATCTTCAGGAGTTCAACCGGCTCCAAATTTACTTGCTTTCCCCGAGCCATTTTTTTTAAAAACTTTCCAAGAGGTCAGTGGAATGAGCAGGCAGATGTTGTCAGATGTGTCTCCGTTTTTCCCAATGGGACTCAGAAAGAGAATGAAGTAACGGGATGGAGACGGCGGCAGTCCCGGATTCCAGCAAAGCTGCTGCCTTCGGGGGGTGAGTTCAAAACTTAATGGAAAGCATTTGACAATTGACTTTATTCAGGGCATTTTGCGGGCTCCGGTGGACAGGAAGTAGTTTTAACCGGATTTCTGCTTCTAAAATGATCAGGAAAGTCGAGCCTAACGCAGACCTTGGCGGGATGAGCGGGATGGACGCGCTGTTTAAAATCTAAAAACATTAACACAACATCGTGTCCACTTTTTGAGGACGGTGACATGTATCTGCTATGGCTCACACCTTCTGGCGTCATTGTATCTAGTTGCATTGTATCTAGTTTAGGACGGAAAGGCTGCCAAATCTAGTTCAAAGTTCGAGGAGCTGACATTTAATGTTATAGAAGGTCGGTCGGTGGTGCTGGGGCAGAAGTGTGGAGGAGACGGAGATCCGTGTGCATTTATCTTCTCGTTGCCTCCGCAAGGCGGACATGCTTCAGATCTGTCAGTTCCAAGTAAGGGAACAACTGCAAAACTCGAAAGAATTGTAGTGCTTGGTTTTATTTAAAAAATGGATCTCTAAATGATTTCCAGTGCGTACAGAATATGAATTAGGTATGTGTGGCGTGGCCAAAGTGTGTGGCGCTTCTGACCTTGCAATGTATTACGTATTCACGGTTAATTCATGCAAAGTTAAAATTTCAGTCAAGGACTATTTAATTATTGCCAAACCGGTGAAGGTAGCGATGGGCCACGGACCTTAAACCGGCCGATCAAACAGCTTATGCCGTTGTATAGCTTCTTCTGGAGAGGTATCATTCAGCTCTTGAGTTTGCTCGGATACAATTGATGTTTCCTTGATTTGTAGAAGAAGAACTGCTTAGAGACGGTGCCTGAACTCGTAGTACTGTAGAACAGTGCTCTGTGAAGCATTTCCAAATACTCCGAGGGCGGTTTTTCCCTCTAGTATCGAAATAGTCTGCAGCTAAAATAGAAATGTTTTGCGACGGGAACATTTTAAGGCAGCTTTAAATCGTTTGCAAGGAGCGGCGGGCGTCCACAATTCAGGGAAATTTCAGGTGAGAGAGGGGGGTGAATTAAGTACTTGTAATTAGAACTCGTGCTGAGACCAAAGCAAAATATCTTGCTGTCTTTATGTTGCAGATTCTGGAAACCTGAAGTTAAGCAGAAATACTCTTAGCATGTATATCAATATCGAAGGATTTTTTTAAAAATAGAGTTATGGGTTCAGGCCATGATCTTTCATCAGAACTTTTTTTCTGAAACAACGAAGCAATTCTGTGATGGGAAGCATCACAGACTCTAGAGGGAGATAGAAGGTGGTGCCAGAGAGCTGGTACCCTTGCAAGATTCAGGTCTGTACGCCATAAAGCATTAATCGTTGGTTAATGGAGCCCAGCAATTTCACAGGGTATGTGTGAAATGGGAAAAAAAAAACACGAGGCTGGAGTTTAAAGATGAAAGGTTTAAAGATGAAAGGTCAGAGGATGGAGTCTAGGTGGGAATTTTGAAGACTGATTGAAGACTTCAAGCCAAGGAAGTGGGCACAAAGCAGAAAAAAAGCTCCAAATTCAAACTGAGGCACAATTGTTTGTGTTGAGAAAGGGAAAGTCAAAAGAGGGCAAGTTCAGGAGAAACAGAAGCAGAGGAATGGCAGAGAATATGGCAAATTTTTCAAATAATTGTTGAAGTTTGGAGTTCTTCATACCTCAAAAAGTGAGGCAGTGAACCACACTGATTGGATAAGGAGTAAGTTTTGCTTTCGACGGGAGAGATGAGTAGACATTAAATGTGGATCTCAACGTACAATCAAAACAGTTATTGATTTAATTGTGGGTAATTCAAAATGAAAAGAATGAGATTTCAGTTGGAGAGCACATGGAATATGTTTAGTTGACGACATTTGTTAAAGAAAGAAATGTAATGATGGAAATGAGCTTTGGTAGTTACCTTATCAAAAGTAATAACATGGAGAAAGATGTGAGATACATATAAATCCTGTGGAAAAGAGGATCAGAGCATCTTACCTGCCCAACTGATAATCTCTAGAATTTTCACTGTCTTTTGCTGATTTTGGTTGGACGAGAATCTGTTGCTAGTTTCAGACATCTCAAATAATAATTGCAGATTCAAAGGCCTAAACTTACAGTAGTCAATATTTTTTTGTTTAAAAATCAAGAAATGCACAGTTCTTTTACTCATTTCATTGATTTGAAATTGATTTGGTTATGTGCTCTAATCTTATTCAAATTGTGCTTCTGTTGTAACAGATCACTGTAGATACTTCAAATGTTCAGTGACTTACTTACTCAGACTTTCTGTGTTCTCATACTTTATTTCTATTTTATAAGGGCTAGTCAAAGGTTATAAATACTTAATATAGTTTTCAGGATGCACATTTTATGGCATTTTAGATTAAATTATAAAAAAGGAGAACTTGACAATATTTTAACTATTCTGATGTGCTGTATTTGGTTACTGAAAATCTTAGAAGCATACAGTATCTGGACTATAAGCGTAATCCACAGAGGTTTCTCTGTGCTGTAGTGTATTACTGGAAGTTTGCCAGTTTTGTTGTTAGCATTGCGAATATTTCTATGCAGTGGAGACTGTGACTCAAATCCACAGTGGTTTTTCCTGGATTATAATATCAAACCTCGGTCCTGCCTCTTTTTACAGTGGAATCTATGGCATCAAATAGAAACCTCTTTAACTCATTAGATCTTTTGCTCTCTTCACCATTGATGAGCAATTTCATTTTTTTTTGGGGAAGCACACAATAACAAATTAATGATTATATTCTTTTGATTTGTGTTCTGTTCTAATTTATACAACTGCAGACATATAACATTTATTATTCTGTTTAAATCAAGTCACTCCACATCAAATGCATTGAATACATTTAGTTAAGAGAGATGATTTGAGAATGTATTTTAAATTTTTCATTGACTTTTCAAGCTTTTGCCCAGAGTAATTATTCTTAAAATTGTGTTTGGATGAATTGAAAAGAGATTTTTATGCAATTGGTGTGTAAAATAAATGATTGTTTTACTTATTACCTTGTTTTCTCATCTTAGTTTTCCCATGTCATGTACTTTTTTGGTGGTTATGGTGGGCTAGAGCTTAATATAATTTTGCTGGAGCTCCAGTTTAACCATTAGGAGGAATATTAACATAACCCAGGAACACCATTCACCTGGATTATCAGCAGCTTTTGGGAACAGTGTCAATGCCACACGATACGTTTCATGGTGAGGGTAATAACATTTGATAAAAGTACCAGAGCTCTTTTAGCTAATGTGGTGATTTAATTCTGTTTAAAATATTTCTTCCTTTTAAAGAAAATTCATTTATCTATAGGAATTTCCTGAAATCACTGTGCACGTATCTGTTTACACTGAGTGTGTAGGTCATTACCAAGTAACTTCAGCTATTTAGATTTAAAAAAAACTGCTGGATGAACTCAGTGGTAACTTCTGATGCAGCATCTAAACTTATGGCATCATTCATCCCCTGCCTCCACAGATAATGCCTGACCCACTGAATTTCTCCAGCGTTTGGTTTTTTTCCCCCCCTCCAGATTACAGCATCTGCAATCTCTTGTATCTCAGCTTGAGCTATTCACTTGTTTATATCTGATCAGGGAAACAATTTACTTCAGAAAAATATGATTTTTGCAATCCAATTTAAATATTGAGGGAATATCATGTTCAGCTGGATGTAGATGTCATTATTACAGAAGTACCTTTAAAAGCACTACCTAGTTAAGAAAAGGCTCAGGCAGAAATATCTCAACTGTTTATATATTATTATTTTATTTCCCATAATATCTCATGAAAAATCACTCAAACCTACTCTTGAAAATTTCATGTCTGTACACTCTTAGCCTTTTGAGGAAGTTCCAGACATCCATTTTGCATGTAAATTAAAAAAAAAGTACTTGCTGATTTCTCTCCTAAATGACCAACCTCTAATTTTAAGATGATGTCTAAGACCCTGCATAAATTGCAAGATGAATGCTAGTGTTACAGGCCAGAATAAAATATGCAGAAAAATAAAATTTATTCTATGTTACTTGTGGTAGTTTGCGAAGTTCAGAAGGCATTTTTTATCTGGGCCGTGAAACATAGCAATCAAATGGTGTTGAGATATAATCAATCATAATTTAATCAAATGTTCAAACTGAGACCAACTGACTTTACACAGAGCAAGAACAAAGTTTGCAATTACCTTTGTAAAGTTTAGCTAAATTTAAATAATTGAGCAATTCTAATTTTTGCAACATTTAAATTGCTATAATTTGTTGGTACACTGCAGTGTGCTAGTCCCATCTTAGATCATATAACCATATATAACCATATAACCATGATTCATTTGGTTTCTGGAAACAGAAGATGCAAGATTGGATTAACAGATTGCTAGACATAATCGTGAATGAGAAGAAAGACAGACTCAGCAACCAGTTGAGGTAGAGGCTAAATATTCAGGAAGTGGGAGTAGGTCAAACAGTCTTGCCCATTTCAGTAGAACCATTTTAGTAGAGGGCAGATTTTTCAAAATGTACAATTTCTAGGTGCATTTATATTTAGCCTTATTTGTGATTTAAATCTGAATTACCCCTTCCCCATACATAGGAGATGTGTTCTCTATATTAACTGTACTATTATAATTAACATTCTTTTAAATACTTTATTCAAAACACCCCTTGACCCCCTTTCCTCAAGGAAACACAATATTTTTTATTGTAATATGTCCTCATAATTTGACCCTTTGGCTTAGTATCATTCAAGAGAACACTGCTATTTTCCTTTTAGAGCTCTTATTTATTTCCAGTAATGTACAAATGGACACTCCAGAGGGAAGATAACCTGACCTTGGATCATGCAAATTACTTTTTCACGTGATCAACTTCACAGCATTGTTATTTATCAGGAATACTAATGTCCAGTTCATGTAATTAACGTGCCCCAGAATATTGTATAATTATTACCTAATAAAAACTCTTTACACATATAAATAGAAAATATTGAAAATAGTGCATAGGTCAAGCCGCATCTATGGAAAGCTGAGCATTGTTAATATTTCAAGTCGAAGACTCTTCATCTTTTCGGTTATTTCAGATTTCCAGCACATTCACTTATAACATTTTCATTTGATTCTTTTCATGTGCACCTCAACAACAAATCTCTTTAAAATTATAATTTCTAAAGTGACCGGTGTTAATGATGAAATGCTGTCTAATTTATTGCTCTTTCTCAATACAAGTCATTAGTTACTTAACCTGACCTAGCACAGACTAGAATCAAGCTTACAACTTATTTTATACAGTATTGCCAGACTTAAACAGTTGAAACATTGGTGAATTTTATTCTAAATTTTTCAAAAATCAGAATAAAGATTTCAAGGCACAATAAGAGAGACGTCAAAAATGTGTAAATTTCTATTTGTGTGTTGGGCAAGTATGAATGTTGAAGATTGGTCATTGAGGGTTTTTATTTTTAATCTGCAATATAATGGAGGAATGAGTTTGTACTTTTACCAAGCAGAAGAATTTTAGCAAATAGTACTGCCCTTCAAAATAACTTTCCTCTCAACCCTATTCTCCTGCCTTCTTTCCACAATCTGTGATGCCATTATTGATCAAAGACCTATCAACCTCTGCTTTCACAGCCATCTGTGGCAAGGAATTCCACAGATTCACCACCCGTTGGCTGAAAATATTTCTAATTTTTCTTCGAAAGGAGTGCCCTTTTATTCTGAGGCCTTGACTGTCCCACGACTGGAAACATCATCTCCATATCCATTCTTTCAATGTTCATAATGTTTTGATAAGATCCCCTCCCCCCATCATCCTTCTAAACTCCAACGAGTACAGGCCAAAAGCCGTCAAATGCTCCTTGCATGTCAACTTTCTCACTCCTGAGATCATTCTCATAAATCTCTGGACTCTCTCAGCACATCCTTCCTCGGATCTGGTGCCCAAACTGCTCACCAATTCCTTATATATTCTCAGAATTATGTCTTTCCTTTTATATTCTGGTCCTCTTGAAATGAATGCTAACATTTCATTTGTCTTCCTTGCTACCAATTTGATCTACAAGTTAACCTTCAGGGAATCCTGCACTAGGACTCCCAAATCACATTGGATCTCCACTTTCTGAATTCTCTCGCCATTTATTCCTTCTACCAAAGTGGATGACCATACACTTACCTCCGGTATATTCCATCTCCAATTTCTTTGCTCATTCTCCCAACCCATTCAAGTCACTATGCAAATTCTCTACTTCCTCATTGCTAACTATCCTCCATCTATCTTTGTATCATCTGCAAACATGGCCACAAAGCTGTTGAATCTGTCATTTAAATCTTTACATACAGACTGAAAGGTAGTCGATCCACTAGTGACCCTGTGGAACACCACTGGCTATCATCAGTCAGCCAGAAAAGGCCACTTTTATTCCCACTCTTTGCTGTCTGCCAGTCAGCTAATATTCTATTCATGCTCATGTTGCCCATGATACCATATTCTTCTGTATTGTTGAGCAGCCTCATGTGCACCAACTTGTCAAAAGTCTTCTGAAAATTCAAGAAATTTTCATCCACTGATTCTCCTTTGTCTGCCTTGCCCATTACACATACTTCATTAAAGAACCATAGATTTGTCAGGCACGATCTCCTCTGCAGGAAACCATGCTGACCAGCCTATTTTACCTTCTGCCTTCAAGTACCCCAAAATCTCAACCTTAATAATGGACTCCATAATCTTGCCAACCACTGGCCTGTGATTTCTTGTCCTTTCTTAAAGAGTGGAGTGTCAGTTGCAATTTTATCATCTTATGGAACCATCCACAACTCTGTTGATTCTTGAAAGATTACTACTAATGTGTTCATAATCTCTTCAGCTACCTCTCTCAGAACCATGGTATACAGTCCATCAGATTCACTTATCCACTTTCAGCCTTTTCAGCTTCCCAAACACATTCTCCTTAGTACTAGTTTAGTTTCAATAATCAAAATGTGCTCATACCACATATACTGTACTCGTGTAATAGTTGAATTTTGCAAACCAATTTTTAGGACAAAATTTAGAGGGTCATCTATTACACGCATACAACTTTTGACCACAGTAAATACCTGAGTTTTTCAAGGTGTCAGGAGCTGAGAGGGGCAGCCGGCTGTCCGGGACCGGGCGATAAGCCCACGTTTGAGACATTGGGAGCTCCAATGGGTGGGAAGGAGGCCAGGGCCTCGGTGGCCGGGTTGCCGGGAGCTTGGGTGGGAGGGCGTCTGGGGCATTGAAACTTCAATGTGAGGGCAGCAGAGGGGTGTATCCGTGATTGAGACCTTGGAGGGGAGGATGGCCGGTTATCAGGAACTTGGATGGTGGGAAGTTAGTGCGTCAGGAGCTCAGATAGGGTAGGCCGGGGCAAGGATCTGCATTCAGTGCATTGGCAGCTTGGATGGGCGGCACTCAGGGTGTCAGGAACTCAGATAGGCGGCAGTTGGGGCTCGGATGGGCGATCAGTGCGTCGGGAGCTTGGCTGGGGAGGTGGCCAGGGCATTGGGAGTTCAGCTGGGCAGGAGGCTGGGGCATCGGGAAATCAAATGGGAGCCGGCCGGGGTGAGGATCTGCAGTCGGGGCTTCAAGAGCTCGGAGGAGCGGGAGCTCTGGTGGGCGGGTGGTCGGGGTGTGAATCCACGGTTGGGTTGTCGGGAGCTCAAATGGGTGGGTGGCTGGGGTGAGGATCCGAAGTTGTGGCGTTGGGAGCGCGGATGGGTGGGAGGCCTGGATCACACTTGCCCTCCACTAATCCCACTGCCTGCAACAGAGCCACACATTCCAGAATCATGCAATTACAAACCATGCCCAAAACACTACACACCTAAAATACTTCCACGAATCGCAAATTCATGTCAAAGAGCTGCATATGGCTTTCAAGCTATGGTTTGGCCACCCTGGCTTAAACATTCAATGCTTAAGTACTGAGGGGATGTTTAAAAATAACATTGGACAATTCTCATTAACACTATGCATGTTTAAAATGGAATAATTCTAAATTACCTGTACCTCCCAACCGCACTTTCCAACCTCCACAAAATAATTCAAAGGATTAATAGAACCTCTTTTATACAGACTTCTTTGGTTTCCCTGAACACAAAGTCCATAAGAAAGAATATTGAGTGAAATTTCCCAATACATTGCAGTGAAAGAGGCAGCTGTTATATCTCTTAACAGCCTGATGGTGGATCCAATGGATTCTCAAGCACATTGGAAAAATAAAGTTGGCCCTGATAACTTTATAACTTCTGTTATAAAGGCATTTAGTGTGCAATTGTATTCAGAAGAAATCCAAGGAACTAATTCATAGGAATGAATAACTACAAAAGATTGAGCTGCACTGAAGTGCCATCTGCAATTGTGAGTGGGCGTGTGTATGTATTTATGTGAGAATTAATTGGTTCATGAATCTATTCAATGATCATTTGGGTAAAATAAAAAAAACATTGTATGGGGATTTCAATGTTACTGAAAGGAAATGGTTGGGGTAGATGAGGTTATAGTTGCAGATTAAAAATGATAGCTTTCATCTGAAATAATCTTTTAAAGTATTATTAAGGATGTTTTATATACTTAGGACTTTTGGTAAAGTTCATTTAGTGCCTGATGTTTGTATTGCTAATAAACCTGATTTAAAATTTTGACTGATGGACCATCTTGATTGATATTGGTAAACAATAGCATTCCCTGTCATATCTTGAGAGGGGTCCATAGTTGCCACTGATAGGAGAAAACCTGGTGTTTGTCATTGAATAACCATATTATAAAATGCATTTATCTTTGCCAGATTTTAATCATGGTTCATAAAAGGATGATCTGACATCTATTACTGAGATTCTTTTGAAAAAGAGCAAAGTTAGAACCATATGTGGTAACCGTGTGTTGGTCTGATCTTAACAACAGGTACACTGTTTACTAATTTGAGAACATCATATTTTAACTAACTTTATTAGGAACTTTCTGTTACCAATTTTTTGATTTCTCTCACAAGTGAACAATGTAAATACATGCTTAAAGTCATTGACACTAACCTGAAATGAAAACACCCTTATATGTTGTAATTGATGATACAGTGGCCTTTTTTTATACAGCATTGATGAAACTGCTGTCATCATCGAGTCCTGGCGCAAGTTTGAATTTTTTTTAATTCTTGCCTAGATGCCTTATCTGCATCAGGTAAGGTGTCTCCAGTTAACCAAAACTATTATTAAACATTTATTTTAATAAGAAAAAGTTTAACATTACACATGTTGAAAGAAGAGAAAACATGCAGATGTTGTTGAAAATTTTCAATAAATATTTAGTTTGGCCCACGACTTAGTCCAAGTTTTTAATTTTGGCCCTCTGTGAATTTGAGTTTGACACCCCTGCCCTAAAGGTTAAACTCCAGGTTGAGTTGGTGATGAAGAAGGCAAATGTAATATTGGCATGCATATCTCGAGGAATAGCATACGAAAACAGGCATGTGATGTGGCTTTAAAAGGCACTGATGAGGCCTCACTTGGAGTATGGGCTTCATTTTTGGGCTCCTTACTTTCTAAAGGATGCACTGACATTGGAGAGGGTTGGCAATTTGCACTTTTTTTCCAAATGAGGCTATATCATCTTTCCAGTGCATCAAGTCTGACTGTTGAGCTTCCCGTGGTAGCAAATTTCACAGGTTCACTAGTCTCTGGCTAAATAAATTCCTCCAAAGCTCTGTTTAAAATGGGCACTCTTCAGTCATGGAAGTTGCGCCGTCTTGTCCGAGATTCCACTATCATGGGAAACAACTTTGCCATGACTACTCTGATCAGGGCTTTCAACCTTCAAAATATTTCTATTAATTACCTCCTCAGTCTTCTGACTCCAAGGAGTAGAGTCCAAAAGCTGTCAAACATTCCTCAATGCTAATCCCTTAATTCCAGAAATCATTCTTGTGAATCTTCTAAACCCTCTCCAATGTCAGTGCATCCTTTAGAAAGTAAGGAGCCCAAAAATGTAGCCCATACTCCAAGTGAGGCCTCATCAGCGCCTTTTAAAGCCACATCCTGTTTTCGTATGCTATTCCTCGAGATATGCATGCCAATATTACATTTGCCTTCTTTATCACCAACTCAACCTGGAGTTTAACCTTTAGGGCAGGGGTGTCAAACTCAAATTCACAGAGGGCCAAAATTAAAAACTTGGACTAAGTCGTGGGCCAAACTAAATATTTATTGAAAATTTTCAACAACATCTGCATGTTTTCTCTTCTTTCAACATGTGTAATGTTAAACTTTTTCTTATTAAAATAAATGTTTAATAATAGTTTTGGTTAAACTCTTTAAAGAAGAAGCATTAACAAATGAGAAATAAAATATTCAATAAATAATATTTCTCTATAGCCTTTAAGCTCCTTTTAAATTTTTTTTTTCACAAGCCAACAAGTCAAAAAAAATAGCAACTTGCTTCAACGACAAACAGGTTTGTCTTTTAAAATGATGAACATATAGTCTGCCTCCCACCTGTGTTGAAGGGTCCTGTTTTCTGTCTTTCGTTTGGCCATTTTTCATAAGGGGTTTATTACATGTGAGTTGGGCGACAGGTCGCAGATTCTAATGAAAGTAAAGAGAGGAGGTGGGGGCGATTAGCGGGCTGACGAGCCGGCGCCAACGCATTTGCAAAGCATTCTGGGATTTGTAGTATTAGCTGTGCATGCGCTGTACTGGCGCGGCGGCCAGCGGGCCAGCTCTAATACATATTTGATATGATCTTGCGGGCCAAATATAATTATATCACGGGCCAAATTTGGCCTGCGGGCCTGAGTTTGACACGTGTGCTTTAGGGTATCCTGTACGAGGACTTCCAACTCCCTTTGCTCCTTCAAATTTTGAATTTTCTCCCCATCCAAGTATTTGACTGCCTTTTTTATTCCTCAAGATATTAACATAGTAATAAAATAGTCTCATATTGCATGAAATTTCTTTTTCCTGCTGCAAGCCAGACAGATTTGCCACTGGCAGGAATTGCCTAAGTGGCTCTTACAGTCCGTGCTACAGTCAGAGAGGGAGAAGCAAAATAGAGTTCCCCAGAATCAACAAGTGTCTGTAGATTCGCCTCCAGCGATTCCGCAATCCCTGCAGCCACACAGAGTCCAGTCCAAACCATTGGCAACCTGAGGTCCAGATCCAAAACTCTGCCACAGTCAGGAACCCTTCAGCGCCCTAGGTACCTCATTGCATCCTGCTTCCGGTACCTGGCGCCCCTCCATCCAGTTCGAGTCAGTCTCCAGCAGTCCACAGCCTGGTGTGAGTTTCCTGACAACAATCTCCAGCAGCCTGCAGGTTCCTTGCCTCGAGTCGCCAACAGCCCACCTCATGCACTGGTCCCTTGGCTGCAGAGCCCCCTCACTGGTCCATCACCGTGGTCACTGTCCCCGTGGGTCATCTCCTCTGTTTCTCCTTCTCCACTGCTTTAGTCCTCCATTGCTTTAGTCCTCCGCTTCCCCAGAGTCTGCAGACCCTTGCGGCTGCAGTCGATTAATTGGCTCCACCATCTTGAGTGACAACCTGAGGTTGTGGAATTTCAAATAAAACCACTGTTGGCTCCTTCATTAGGCTGTTCAAAGCCCATGCGGTGCCAAAAGCAGTCAACTGGGCAGCGCTGCATTTCTGCTCCCTCACTCCCCACCAGGTTCACACCAGCGGCAGCGCTTCTGCTACAGCGGCTCTGGCAGCAGTGAGTGCTAGACTGCTACCTTTTTCCCATGCCCGCATTTAATCCAAATGTGCCCGTCTGTGTCCCCACCTCTGGGAAAAGGCAATTGGTATTTTTTTTATATTATATGTCAGGAGTTTGAGAAGATTTGCTATATCATCCAAGACTCTTGAAACCATGGAGAGCATTCTAGCTGGTTGTATTACTGTCTAGTATAGAGATGCCAATGCTCAGGACAAGAAAAAAAGTCCAGAGGGTTGTTAATTTGGCCTGTGATATCACGGACAACTGTCTTCATTCCATCAAGGACATCTACAATTGGAGGTTTCTTAAGGAAGCAGCATCTATCCTCAGGGAACCCCCTCCCCCATCCTTCTTCACTCTGCTACCATCAGGAGAAAAAGGTACAGGAGCCTGAAGAGGAGCACTCAGTGGCACAAGGACAGCTTCTTCCCCTCTGCCATCAGATTCCTGAATGAACAATGAACCACAGACACTGCCTTACCGTCACTTTTTATTGCACTGGTTTTATTTTGTAAGGTGGTTTATATAAACGATTTCACTGCTGCAAAACGACGATTTTTGTGATTGGTTCAGAATTTATAATCGTGAACATATGTAAAGTGAAGATTGGGTCTTTAACTACATGTGCATATAGTTCCTGAGATTCCTGGAGCTTGCTGCCGAAATGTAAGCAGTTTTGCTAATCGATTGAAGAGCAGAATGTCTAAGCTAACATAATGAATACTGCATGCTTAGAGATGCTTCTTTGTGAAAAGATGTCTTCATAGAAGTTATGTTTACAGATTGAGTCGTAAACTTGAGAGAAAATTCTGTTAGAAACCGAGCTCATTTTCTTAACTTGGCTATTCATTTTCTAAACTTTGGTGGTTTGATAATGTCATTTTGCATTTCCCTGTGACCTTGTGATCCTGGGTACAGCTTACACTGTAACGATGCAGAATCTTGATACATCACGAATGACAACAGGAGAGAGAAAATCAGTTTTTAAAAAAAAATTGTTTGCAAGTAGTCATACCACATGTGGGAGTTTGTTTTCTTATATTTGTGTTGAGTAAAAGCTGAGAATATTGCATCAGACTATGGCAAGATGTTTGCAGTTTACAGAAACAACATATCTTCATTCCTGGACCTGGTTACATGTAACTCTTGGATCGCCATCATCCTCAATTGCTTTGACTGGAGAATCCATCTCGGGCTGTGGTGGAGCCACATGCAGAATCTTGCAAATTCTGAAGACGAGGCAATTGCACATTTTCCAGGGTGACTAAACATACAAACCTTGCTTGTGAATGTCTGTCAGAATGGCATTGAGGCTCTAGTTGGCTTTCCATTGGTGCAGAATGGTTTCCTTAGGAACGGTGTTGTCAACTAGAGGGGCTTCCCTCTCTCAACATGCAACTAATCGATATTAGCAAGGCAAGGTTTCTGCAAAAGTAGGCAGGATTTTAGAGTAGATGTCACGACATATCTGTCTTTTTTTTCATGTTACTCTCACTGACTTTATTTAAGCATGTATATAGGATTAAATGAGACCAGCAGCAGTAGAAAAGCATAAGATCAAAGAAATAAGGAAAACAACAAAGATTGTAGAGAATTTTTGCTGTGTGTGAGCAGCTGCATGATGTATGAAAAAATAAGATTGATGAACTCTTGATTCAAAAGCTACATGTAATTATGATGTGGTGCTGATACAGGTGCCTTAACTTTCATCTGGACACCTGCTGTTGTTTGGAAGATTCTGGATTTCGGAATCATTTTAAAATGCCGGTCCCTTTAAGCAAGTGTTTCAGAATCGCACAAAACAGGGTTGCAGGGTGTGAAATGAATTTAGATAAATAAAGACCATAATATCACTAGCATTTTTTTTTCATTTTAAAGTAAAACACCAAAATAAAACTGGCTCAGATTCCTGCTGTACCTGCTGACCTCTGTCCCTGTGGGCACCCTCTCTTATCTTTGGTGGAAAGGTGACTCTCGGTCCCGAGCTTGGATTTCACTTGCAATGGCGGCTGACTTAATGTGGGGACAATGGCAATCTTCCTTACCCATAATCCCCTAAGCAGCTGGAACCGCTGGCATATCGATTCCAGCTGCATGAAGGATTATAGGTAACGAAGACAGCCATTGCTCCCGCATTGAGCCATCGGCAGCTGCCACTGCGGTGAGTTAACTCCTTCGACAGGACTGCACCCCTGCTGCCGTGTTGGGAGTTAGGTGGGGTGGGTGACAGACAGCTGAATGGGGTGACAGACGGCTGGGGGGGGAAGTATCTGATGGATGGCTGAGAGGAGGAGATGACTGACATTCAGCTGGGAGTTGGGGGGGGTGATGACTGACGGACAGCTGGGGGTTGTGACTTATGGACAGCCGCAGGTGGATTGACTGATGGACAGCCAGGGGTGGGCGATCGATGGATGGCGGGGGGGTGGGGGGGTTGGTGGATGGCTGGGGCTCGGAGCGAGGTGGTAGGGCATTTTCATTACTGAAAAAAGTGCTGCTTTTTGGAGGTTGCTGGTGTTCGGAATCACAGATAAAAGATTAGGCACCTGTAATAGAAAAATGGAATAAAACAGGTCAGAATTCATTTTGAATATTCCTTGATGCAAAGTATTCTGGATATATAAGAAACGATAAGATGGGATATGACATTACTGGCTCAATATAATGTCCTTTTGCTGTAGCAGGGAAATGTCCCGAGGGATGAACGACATGTGGCTTGAACTAAGAATTAATAAAGGTCTTCTTACACCACAGGTAGAAAGGATAAATGGGAGCAAATTAGCAAGGAAATTACAGAGAGATGTAGAAATTATAGAGTAGTGATAACGGAGACCTTAAAATATTGGAATAGAATGGAATAATAATAATGTAAATAGCAAAGAAGGGGAGGAATTTCTAATGTCTGTTCAGAATAATTTTCATCCTGCTAGGAACGAGTATTACTGGAACCGGTTCTTTGGATTGAGATGTGTTCAAATGTAGCAATGTGAACAGTGGACCATTCAATGAATAATAATGGTGATGATATCATCAGATATAAATTCTGCAGAAAAGAAATGAAGAGATAAAAATCTTTAATTGGAAGAATGCTAATTTAATTGAGTTGAAAATAGATCTGGCCAGATTAAAAAGGAATCAAAACTTGACTGGCAAAAGAGACAACAGTTCACATAAAATCTAGATACTCAAATCAATCAAACTCAGAGTAAAGGAAGAAAAGGAGATTAAAATGGAGTAAAGAAAGGGATGCATCAAAGTTGTCACATTCATAACCCATGAAAAATAGAGCAAGGTCCAAAGCTTACTAAATAAAGAGTACGGGACAAGAATGACAGTCAACATAAAAGAATATTTTTTTTAAAATATTCTATTGGTGTGCAACTAAAAATAGGTAGCATGAGAAGGGCTAGAGCCAAAAAGGAGGCAAAATACCCAGTGCAATTTCCCTATTGGTAAATATTAAAGAAGAAAATGCTGGCTAAAGTGGAGATAGTTGGTGCATTGGCTAAAAACATTGAAAAATTGTTGTTGTGAAGGAGGTTGGTACTTTAATCACCAGTTCCAGATGGAGTATGGCCTAGGTTCTGAGAGCTGAAATTTGTAGACATATTCTGATGTATTTTACCTTTCAACCCCATTATCCTGCCTTCTCCCCATATCCTTTGACACCCTTACTAATCACGAACCTATAAACCTCTGCTTTGAATATATCCAGTGACTTGGCCTCCGCAGCCATATGTGGCAATGAATTCCATATCTTCATAACCCTCTAACAGAATATCTTCTCCTCATCTCTCTTCCAAAGGGACATTATTTTATTCTGAGGCTGTGCCTTCAGGTCCTAGATTCTCCCACTACTGGAAACATCACCTCCATTTCCACTCTGAAACGTTCAAAATATTGAATGGGGTAGCAATGAGTTCTCCTCTCATCCTTCTAATTTCCAGCAAGTCCAGGCCCAGAGCCATCAGTTGTTCCTCTCACCTTTGGAATCATTCTTGTAAACCCCCTATGGGCTGTCTCCAATGCCAACACATCCTTCCTCAGGTATGGACTCACAGTACTCCAAGTGTGACCAATGCCCTGTAAAGCCTCAGCATTACTCTTTTGGCTTTATTTTCTAGTCCTCCAAAATGAACACTAACATTGCATTTGCTTTCCTTTCTACTGACTAAACCTGCAAGTTAACCTTCAGGGAATCTTGCACTAGGATTCCCAAGTCCCTTCAGACCTCAGCTTTCTGAATTCTCTCCCCGTTTAGAAAATAGTCTACATTTTTCCTTATACCAAAATGCATGACTAAAAGTCACTCCTATTACTCCATCTTAGTGTTAAATATAGTCCATACAAATTAAAATTTCCTACTTAAAGATCATTAGTGAATAAGATGAATTTTAATGAGTCAAGTAGTTTTATGCTCAAAACGGAGAAATTACATAATTAATGAGATTGTTTCTCAAATTCTGGATTATTTAATTCATTCAATTTAAATTCCACTGCCGTTTTAGTACACTTAAAACTCACATCTTTTGGATATTAGTCCATGTCTCCAATTAGTTGGTTCAGTAATTTTACCACGATGCCACCATCCTATGCCTTCCTTGTTCCTCAGATCATATAAACTATTGCATTCCAACTGAACTGTTGGATCTCAATGTGAGCCTTTTCATTCCACTCATAAAAGACTCGGATTTTACCACTGAATGGCATTAGTTTTTCCTAGCATTTGATATACATGTGCACCTTTGTTTCTGAAAGCATTGTTCATGGCACTTTGATAATTTTTAATTTTTATTTGTTTTCTTCATTTTGTTAACTGTCATCTTCAAAATACTAGGAAAACTTTCTCTTCTAATTTCCATCATATTTAAAATTAAATTTTGGATGAATATCATGACTAATTAAGTGTTGCTTGCAGCTCTCCGAATCATTCCCCATAGCATATGGTCATGATTTGTAGTTTCTGTTGACTATTCAAAATGCTAGAAATCTGTAGCTGCAACATATGTTTGGGCTTCTTCTCCTCCAGCAAATGGGACTAACTTCAAGACAAATTGAAGAGAAAGAATCTTTAAGAAGTCCCATCAGACACATCTGGCACACTCCCAACCTATCAGTGACCTCCCTTTAGCACTTTGCATTGCCATAATTTTTTCTGCGTTTATTTTGTGTTTCTTTTTCTTGCTTTTTCAGTGAGGTGTAAAATAAACGTTACAAGAAATAAGTGTGACTATTTAAAGAAATATATACTCCATGAAAGACTTATGTTATTACAAGTAGATTCCTTTGAGTCTGGTGAGTCAGAGGATTAGGGCAGGAAAGCCTGAAATGAGTTGTTAAAAGCAAATTTTGATTAAATTGTGTAATGTGATAACAGAAAATTTTGATGATGTAATTGAAATGTGTAATTGGATTTTCAAAAGGAGTTTTGGAAAAGTGGTATATTATAAGCTTTCAGTAACCTGAATGCAATGGAATAAAAGGGCAGCATTTCATTGACTATGTGACAAGAAATTGAATTGTGGTGATCAGGTGCGAGTAAGGCTTGCAGTAGGTTGCCCAAACATTCTACTTTTCTTGATATATTCATATCTTGGACTTGGGTGCACAGAGTATTATTTTCACAATTTGCAAATGGGCATAACTTGGAAGTATGGTAATCAATAAATTGTATAATTAAAGTCTTGGAGGGATATAAGAACACAAAAAATAGGAGCAGGAGTAGATCATCCAGCATTCATTGAGATCATGGCTCCCCTTCACCACCTGCTTTTTCACCTATACCCCTTAATTCCCTTACTTTGCAAAAATTTTTCCAACTTTGTCTTAAATATATTTACTTCAATGGGCAGCGAATTCCATCGATTCATCATTCTCTGGGACAAGCAGTTCCTCTTCATCTCTGTCCTAAATCTAATATCCTGAATTTTGAGGTTATGTCCCCTAGTTCTAGTCTCCCCCACCAATGGAAACAACTTGCTTACCTCTCTTATCTTAGCCTTTCACAATTTAATACATTTCTATAAGATCCCCTCTCATTCTTCTAAATTCCAATGAGTACAGTCCCAGATGACTTGATCTCTCCTCATGGGCTAACCTACTCATCTCTGGAATCAACCTGGTGTACCTCCTCTGTACTGCCTCCAAAACCTATACTTATACATCCTTCCTCCAAGTAAGGAGACCAGAACTATATACAGTACTCCAGATTCAACCGTGTACAGTTACAGTACAACCTCCCTGCTCCTAAATTCAATCCCTCTAGCATTGAAGGCCAACATTCTATTTGCCTACTTGACAGCCTGCTGCACCTACAAACCAACCTTTTGTGGTTCACACACAAGCACTCCCAAGTCCTTCTGCATGGTAGCATGCTTGAAATCCCTTGCCATTTAAACAATAATCTGATCTTCCATTTTTCCTTCCAAAGTAGATAACCTCACACTTACCAATATTATACTCCAGTTGTTGGACCCTTGACCACTCACTTAACCTGTTTGTCTCTCTGCAGACTCTCTGTATCCTCTGCACAATTTGCTTAGATACACTGCACTCTGTTCCTTCTTCTAGATTGTTAATGTATATTGTGAACAGTTGTTGGCTCGGCACTGACCCCTGCGACAACCTGCTCACTATTGATTGCCAACCACAAACACTCCCCTGTATCCCAGTGCTCTGCTTTCTATTAGTTAACCAATCCTCTATCCATGCTAATACATCGCCCCCAACTCTATGCATTCATATCTTTTATGAGGCACCTATCGCATGCCTTCCAGAAATCCAGGTAAACAACGTCCATCTGCTACCTTCTATCTTCTGCACTCATTATATCCTTAAAGAACTTCAGTAAGTTTGTCAAACAGGATCTGCCTCTGCTGAATCCATGCTGTGTCTACCTGATCAATTCTTTTCGGTCCAGATGCCTCACTATTTGTTCTTTAATGATAACTTCAAGCATTTTCCCAATTATAGATGTTAAACTAACTGGCCTTTTGCCTACATCCTTTTTTTGAATCGTGGCGTAGCATTTGCCATCTTCCCTTCCACTGGGACCTGCCCAGAGTCCAGAGAACTTTGGTAAATTGTCACCAAAACCACGACCAAAACTTCTACCATTTCTTTTAGTACCCTGGGATCCATTTCATCAAGACCAGGGAACATATCTATCTTTAGATCCTCAAGTTTTCTCATTGCTACCTCTTTAGTGATGGTTATTACACCCAGGCCCTATCCTACCATTACATCCATAACTTACCTGGAAATATGGTACTTTGACAGAGAACATGAGAAAATGCAATATAAATTGAACCGTGTAAAGGAAATGAAAGAACAGAAAAGTCCTTTCCATATGTGAGAGCATATAAATCTTTGAAGGTGGCAGGATAGGTTGAAATAGGTTGAAAGTGTCCAAGATTCATGAATATATTAATAGATTTCCTGAATTGCTACTTCTGATATGTCAAAGGATTAAAATTAGAAAGCTGACATAGGGTATGGAAACAAAAGGTTAACTAACATTGAACTTCCATAACATATAGGTTTGACCACAGATAGTAGATAGATCATGTCTATTTCCAGTTATCTCATAGTAGGAAAAAACATGAAGCCCTTTGAAAGGATGCAGAAAATATCTGATAAACTGATCATGGGGATGAAGGAGATCAGACTGAAGTTGAGATGTTTCGAGGAACAAAGAAAATTTAATGATGATTTAAAAGAAGCCTCAAATTCATTAAAGCTCTAGACGAATAAAGAAAAGTCAGTGTCATTGATACTAGGGATGAGAACTTGATTAAATAGGTTGATCCTAGAAACATAGCCTGATATCTATTGCCATATTTCTTGATCCATTTCTAATTCACTTCGAAGTTCAGTGGTCACACCACACTAGATAAGGTGCACATCTCCGAATCACTGAATGATCCTGGACCTTACCAACTAGACGTGAATGTGGGAAGCCTGTTGCTCGCCCAAAGTGCCTCAGCATTCAGTACTAAGGCATGGGCTGTGGAGGATCTCAGCGATGCAGTGAGGATGCCCCAGCCCCCAAACACACTTGAAAACTTTGGCAGCTTTCAAAGCCTAGCCCTGTGTTTTGCCAGCTACAAAAATTGTGCTTCCTAAGGTCTCTCTTAATTTTTAAGAAAATAGAAATTATTAAAAGACTCCAAAGCCCTTAAATAATTTTTTTAAAGTGAAATAACTGAAAAAAAAATCATTCCTACCTTTTGCCTTTTGATCCAGAGCTATACAATCTCCATAAAAATTAGTGCTTCACCAGGTCTTACCTGGTCAGTAAATGCTGAGGAATCTCAGCAACATGAAGCTCTACAACTAGATGCAATGCAGTAAACAGCCATGAGGAAACATTTTCAGATCTGGAACTTCCTGGCTCCCTGACAAACTAATGTTCCAGATGCTCTTCATTTAAATTAAAAAAAAATACAATGGTAAAACACAGGATTCTGTTGACACTGTGGATAAGTGAAAGAACACACAAATGCTGGAGAAACTCAACGGGTCAAACAGTGCCTTTATGTAGGGAAGGGCTCAAACTCGAAATGTTACCTTTGCTACATAAAGGCACTGTTTGACCTGCTGAGTTTCTCTAGCATTTGTGTGTTCTTCTTTTAAAAAAATCCAAAGGTGTGTGGGGGGGAGGAGGGGGGTCTAAATATGTATAATACTGACTCAACTTCATTGGCACTTTGTTATTCAGGGGCAATCAGAGGATGTGAAGACATTGCATAACATGTATACTGTGCAAGTTCATACTTCTTCAATATGCCTTCTACCTCTGGATGAACTAGCTCCAGAAGAAAAAGAGTGGTTGAACTTACTTCTCCTCCAGGCTTGCTTCCTCTTGCTGCCACCTTGGCCCGCTCATTATCTTTATTTGTGTTAACGTTGCTGCAATAGCAGTTCTTTCACAAGTACAGATGACAAAATTCTGCATAGAGAACTTAGTAGTTAAAAAATGAAATTATCCAAAAGCTTTGTTTTACGAGGAGTTAAATGCCAACTGGGCAGGTGATAAATTAGCCCAAAATACATATGGATTTGCAAAGTGTTGTGAAGTGAAGTTTTACGGATATGTTTTTGACTAAATGACAATGGAGAATTTTGATAACAATACCAATATGTAGTACTAATTTTTAATGATTTAGAAATTGGTTATGTTTTTCATTAGCCTAAAGAGCTAGTCTTAGTCTTAATTATAGTTACAGAATAATATTTCTGTTCTTAAATGGGACTTGAAAAAGAATTTGAGTTTTTCATTTCTGAAAGTTGGTGACAGAGAGGTGATCTTGAAGAAATTAATCAGATAATGACTATTGGGGAAAAGAAAAGGGTAACAGCAATAGACGACTGGAAAATTTTAAGCAAAGATATAAGATCTCAACATTGATGTCATGAAGAATGAAATGGACTCTATATATATTTTTTAATTTTTTAAAATATATATATTTTTTTTAGATATATTGATTGATTGTGGTAAAACTGGGTGCTATTCGAGAATGAGAATCTCTCCTTGGTATCTTGGTTAGAGCAAAACTATTTTAAATGAATGTACTACAATTGCACTGATGCGTGGCATATGAAAATAATAGATAAATGCATGTTAATTTTCAAAAATACTAATCTGTTCTGTAATCTTTTCTAATCTATTTCCTAGGAGAGCCCTAATCCTCTGTGCTGTATTGTACTGTACTTGTTGCCTGGGACTTGCACAAGTGCTGCCTGAAGGTAAGAAGTATTTCATTAATATAAAAACTGCAGGTATTAGAAATTTGAAGTAAAACCAGAAACCTGGGACACGTTTAGCATTTTAGGCAGCTTTTCGGGAGAGGGAAGCAAAGTTAACTTTTCAGATTATTTAGATTTGTATTTGGGGGAAAAAAAGGTGTCATTAATTAATGAAAGGGATGAACATGCAAGGCAAAAGGACATGGCAATAATTCAAGTAAAAACATTGGGTTTAGTAGAGTGAAAATGGAAATAATGGAACATTACTTGAAATTGTAAATTAATTGTCCAGAATTTTTTTGCCGATTCTTGATTGCAAGGCTCCGTAGTATCCAAGGGTGGGAATCTGAGCTGTTTGAAGTTTGGTGTGGGAGCATGGTGGATTAGGGTCTTGTGAGATCAGAGGATTAGTGAGAAGTTAAAGGGTGCAGGGCCTGGATCAAGGAGATCACTGAACGTAGGATATTGGACATTTGGGTGACAGGTCAGATGGTGGGGTGACCAAATGGCGTTCTTGTAATCTCAGTAAATTGATATGTCAGAATGATAAAATGGTAGATGGGATGTAGATTTGATAAATGGTCGGGTTAGGTATGTGTTGGAGTTTGCATGGGAACTTCACCAGTGTCATCGTTAGCCAGGGGGCTGTCAGAATCATGAGAGGAAGAGCATCAAAGGATGGAAGGTTCATATGGAATTCAGCTTTTCTTGAAGTGAACAAGAGACACTTTCAGAAAACTTGCTCTCTTCTTCCCTGTAATGATTCAAGAGGTTTTGTCCACGGAATGATGCAACTTAATATATGTCTGATGCGCGATCAGTTATACAAAGACTGAAGTTACTGGAACTGAAGGTTTTTATTAGCAAGAGATGGACAGTATCCCTTGTGTTGCTGGCTCACACTGACCCGAGCTCGAACTGGGGGCAGGGTTCTGGAATGACAGCCTTTATGGGAATAAAGGGGAAAAGTCACGAGCCGGCCAGTGAGAGGAGGGTCGAACATAAAAGGTTATATCATTTACATATACAATAATGGTTTCAACACAGTGTCTAATTGCAGAAACCATGACAGGCACATAAGTCCATAAGACATTGGATCAGAATTAGGCCATTCAACTCATCAAGTCTGCTCTGTCATTTAGATCATGTTGTTTTCATCTCCTGACTTTTCCCCATAACTTTTAACACCCTTACTACGCAAGAACCTATCAAACACAAGTATATCTCAGTCTTGGATGGTGTGTGACTTGAACGGGAACCTGTAGGTGGTGTTTGTCATGTGTCTGTTGTCCTTCTGTGCTGAGGTTGCAAATTTGAGATTTCCAATCACAGAAACATTATCTTGCCTACGCTGAGAATCTCAGAATTTATCAGGTGATCCAGGTGTTTTTCTAGTGGATGAGCCAGTGGTAATGACGTGGGAAGGTAATTAGATGCTCTCTTGAGATGGTCAATACCCTGGCATTTGCAGTTGCCTTTGCTACATCACATACAACCCTGACATTCTTTTACCCCAGGTGAGGCAAAATTACTATTTATTGATAATGCAAAAAAATACTGTACACATGCAAACAAATAAAGAAATGTAAACAGGTAAAGAAATGTAAACAAACTGTGCAATACAGAGAGAACAAAAAAAGGCAATAAGGTGCAAAAATAAGAGTCCTTAAATGAGTCCCTGATTGAGTTCATCACTGAGGAGTCTGATGGTGGAGGGGTAGCAACTGTTCCTGAACACGGTGGTGTGAGTCTTGCGGCACCTATATCTCTTTCCTGATGGCAGCAGTGAGAACAAAGAGTGTACTGGGTGGTGTGAATTCTTGATGATAAGTGTCAACCATCAAAGATTAAATAGTGCAGATGGTTAAGCCAGGCCAGTATTTCAATTCTCTACAACAATGCTCTGTGCCTACGATGATTAACTCACAGCAGCTATAATCATTGATATTTCAAGACATCATAACTCTTGGGTTTCTTAGTGAAAGCTCAAAGAACAACTATCTTTTGTTTTGTGACATTTGACAACAGATAGTGTCTTCTACCTGATGCATTAAGTGTAGCAGGGTTTCTTGATGTCACACTTGGTCAAATGCAGATATCAAGGTGAATCATTCTCACCTTCTGCTTCCTATCTTTTACTAGAAATCAGTTTTTCAGTCTATATTAGAGCTGCATGGTTCCAGTGAAGTTCAAACTGGCCACTAGTGAGTATGTTATTGGTTTGCATGTTGTCATAAGCATTGATTCATAAACTACTTAGAAGCCTAACAGTGTTAATTTTTGTGTTGTTGTAAGTGCTACAATCTAAAGGAGTTATTTGCAATTTTGGATTATTGGCAGCTTTGTCTGTTAGGTAACAGCTTCCATTTTCCTGTCTTGTTTGTGCACATGGTGAATTTTAAATATAGTCAGACCTTTTCAATGTGTCAGCCAAATCCAACCCATATTAAATATTCCATTTTAAAAATTGTTTCATATCATTATTTAGGGAACTGAAGGTTATGAAGACAGAAGGAACATGCTGAAATTGGAGTAAAAAAATAAACTGGTGGGTGACTCAGCCAGTCACTGATGTAGGGCTTATCTCTTTCCTTTTACAGATGCTATTAAACCTGCTGAATTCTTCCAGCAGTTTATGAAAGTTGTGAAATGACTATTTCAGTTAAACAAGAAGGATTGCAGATGCTGGGATTATAGCACAATACATGAAAGAGCTGGAGAAACTCAGCAGGTCATGTGGCGTCTTTAGGAAGTAAAAGCTAAACAGCATTTCAGACCCGAGTCCTTAGTCAAGATAGGAGCAAAAAGCAGGCAGGTGCCCGAATCAAAATGTAGGGTAGGAGCAGAGAGGAGGGAGGAAGGAAGGGGCACAGGGAGGTGTACAAGATAACAAAGTGGCCAAAAGAGAGAGAGAGAGCGAGAGAGAGAGAGAGAGATGGTGAGCTGGAGGAAGGGAGACAGAAGGCTAGGGAAAGTGAGAGACTCAGTGAAGAGTTTAAAGGAAACCAGTGAAGTCGATGTAAATGCTGTCTGGTGGGAGAGTGCTCAGATGGAATATTAAGTGTAGCCTCAGTTTGGCAGTGCACGAGGCCATGGTGTGTGGAGTTAAAATAGGTGCTCAATGAAACGATCTCTCAGTCTGGATCCAGTTTCTCTGATTAGCGGAAGCCACAATAGGAGCACTGGTTGCAATATATGGCCCCTCCAGATAGACAAGCGAAGAGTTGCTTCATTTCGAAGGACCATTTGGTTTGGCACAAATGCAATATTTCTTGTGGTCACAGGGGTAGGTTCTGAGGGTGTGATTAGTGGGAAGGGATGACTGATGAGGAAGTCCCACTGGGAGTGATCCCTGTGAAATTGGAGAGGGGAGGGCAAAGTGTGTCTGGAGTTGGACCACAATGTATGTGGAGAAAATTGTGAAGGATGATCGATTGGATTCAGAGTGATGGGGTGGTGGGCGAGGACAAGAGATATCAACTCTTTGTTGCATCTTGGGGCAGAAGGGGCCAGGTAATAAAGGGGATGTGGATAAGGACTGAGCTGTTGTCAATAGGGGGCGGAGGCTACATTTTTGGAGGAGATCTTGGATGTTCTGGAATGGAAGACTTCATCCTGGGTGCAGATGTGATGAAGGCAGAGGAAATGAGAGAAAGGAATGAAATCCTTATGGGGACATGGTGTGAAGAGGTGCAGTCAAGGTTATTGTGGGAGTTGGTACATTTGTAGATGTCTGGAGCGAGTTTGTCTCCTGAGATGGAGACAGAAAGATTCAGAAAAGGGAGTTTTTCCAGAGATTGACCACGTGAACTTGAGGTTAGGGTGAAAGTTATCAGCACAGTGGACAACTTTGTGCATGAGGCAGCACCAAAATAGTCACTGCTCTAGCAGAGGAAGAGTCGAGGAGCTTACCTGTATTGTAGCCTGTATTGATTCACATAACCAACAAAAAGGCAGGCATAAGGTGGATCCATGAGTGTACCCATGGCTACCCCTTTGATATAGAAAAAGTGGGATAAGCAAAGGAAAAGTTACTGGGGGTGAGAACATGTTCTGCCAGCTGGAGGAAGGTGGTGGTGGAGGGAGACTGATTGAATCTGTTATTGAGAAAGAAACAAAGGACTTAGAGACCTTCAGTATATGGGTTGGAGGTGTATAAGGATTGGACATCCATGATGAAAATAAGATAGTCAAGTCCAGGGAACTAGATGTTGTTGAAGTGATGTAGGTACGAAGGGACTGGATCAGCGGGGATGAAATGGAGTCAAGATAAGATGATACCAGTTCAGTGGGGCAGGACCACGTGGAAACAATGGGTCTATTGGACCAATTGAGTTTGTGGAGATAGAACCAGCCAGTACAGGGTTTTAGAAGCAATAAGGTTAGAGGCTGAAGGAGGGAGATGACCAGAAGAGATGAGGTCAGAGATGGTGCGTGAGACAGTACTTGGGGTACTATATTCAGTAAAGTATGTTGGCAATCACAACCTTGCGTGAAAATAGCTCAGGGCTAGTTTGACCTTTGTTAAAAGTTGCTCAGGGAATAGATTGGCTCCAAAAACATCTGTAAAGCAGCCACTAAATGCCGTCTATAAAAGCATGAGTCTACAGCTACACATTTCTTGCTAGGATGTAAACTGGCATCAATTATGGGATCAAATTTTCCTTTGTTTTATTTCTCCTTTTATTGTCGGAAATATTTACAATTTTCCACCATTACATTTCAGTACTAATGACCCATTAGAAAAAAAATCTGTTGTGGTGGAATGAAAACAGGGAAAACAAACCTCAAAAACAGAAATTATTGATTTGCAAATGTAACAATGCATGCTACTGTATCATGGCAACAACTGATTAATTTATATCCTCATTTAAACATTCTTTGCGCATCAAGGAATTATCTTTTACAATTAGGCCATTCTTCCATCAGTACGTTCAACTGGGCATCTTCCCCAACTTCTTTGGCATGTTTTCAACCTTTGAGCGCAATGCATTGTTCCACTCCTTGCAACTCACCTTTAGTTGTTCATCAATTTTACTACGTTTTATGAGGACTGAGAAATCTGGTTGGCCATTTAGATTAGGTTAGTAACTGCATTCTGGGAGCAGCGTGTTTTGCACTGTTCTGCACCTTGAACCAGATGACACTGTTTCTTTGGGTTGTACTGCTACTATCGGATTACCTGTACAAATAAACTTGAGATGGAGAAGGAAGGGGGTGGGCACTAGAGGAAAGGAAACAGGGATAGGAAAAGAGAGAGGGAGATGGGAGAGGCCTATAGGAAATTGGAGAAATCGATGTAAATTCCTTCTGGTTGAAGAGTACGTGAGGCCAAGGACAGACATGTCAATATCGGAATTGTAGTGAAATAAAAATGATTGGCCATTGGGAAGTCCCTGTTTTTGCAGAGGGCATAGTGAAGATGCTAAACAAAACAGATTGTGTCCAGCCTTTCCAATGTAGAGGAGGCCATAATGAGAACACCAACTGTAATAGATAATCCCTGCAGGTTCTCTCCTTCCCAGATCTTTTAATTCAGGGACCCGCTTGTTCATACCTTGACGTAGGGCTCGGGCCCACAACAGGGCTATATCCCTTTGCTTCCCATAGACCCTGCATAACCTGCTGAGTTTATCCAGCAATTTGTGTATTGCACTACAATCACAGCATCTGCAGACTTACCTGATTATCAGGAACTACAGAGATGGTAATTGAAAAGCTACTTATTAATATTAAATGTAGTTTATCTTGGGCATAGCAAATAACTTTCAAGAAACTGTAGATGTTGGAATCTAAAGTTAAGTTCAATCTTCTGGATGAACTTAGGTTATCAAGCAGCATCTGTGAGATAAAAAGAATAGTCAGTGTTTTGATCCAGAGCCCTTGTCAAGGTATGTGGATATCACAACCAGAGATCAGGGTGAAATTGCAAATTGGAAACCGACACCACCAGAGATCAAGATGAATGTGCAAACTGTACACAGACAGCTCTAGAGGTCAGGATTGAATTTTGTTTGCTGGAAAGATGAGACTGTACTTGCTGCACCAATATTCCCGTGAGATGGTACAGTATAAAGCCTGGTCATCTAAATCTAGATCTGCTTACAATTTTCATTCACAGAAATGACTGTAGGGAACTGTACATAGAAATAGTAGGAAGTGAAAAGGACCTATGAACTATGGGGGTTGTGCTGTAACAATTAGTTCATAATTTTGTCTTTGGTCTTGATTGATATATAAATTAAATTTCATAACTCTTAACTTTAATGATCAAGAACACTTTGCGGTGATCAGAAAAAAGAGAGATAATAATTTGAGATAACATTCATCTACTCCAATGGTTCTCAACCTCTTTCTTTCCACTCATATAAAATTGTCTTTGGCCCATTTCCTTTGGAGTTGTGAAACCGTGTGCATAACAAGTTAATTAGGTATGATTAATACAGTGGTTTTCAAACTGTTTCTTTCCACTCGCGTACCACCTTAAGCAATCCCTTACTTATCACAGAGCACCTATGGCATAGGGAATACTTAAGTTGGTATGTGAGTGAAAAGGAAAAGGTTGAGAACCATTGATCTTCTCTCATCCTGGCCTCAACAGCCAACAGGACTGAACTTCTGTCATGAGTTCTCACTCTGGCTTCGCCAGCAAACAGGACAGAGTGTTCATCGCGAGCTCTAACTATGGCCCTGATGGCCTACAGGACCAAGCCTCTGTTACAAACTCTCTGGCTCCTCTCTTATTTCTCCCCCCCCCAACTTCTCCAACCCTCCCCTTTCTCCTTTGGATACTTCCTCCTGATCCACCCTATCCTCCTTCCCACAACACTCTCCATTCCATTGACCCCAGGTCTTTACAATCTCCACCAACCATCCCCTCTCCGAGAAAGAACACTGTATTTAGTTGAGGCCTCACCTTCATTCCTCATTGCTAACAACTCAACGAGTCTTCCAACATCATGATGCCGAACTCTTCTTCTGTTAGCTTCATCTCCATGCCTACAACCAGAATTTCCACTTCCACTGTAGATCTATTCTCCTACCTTAAACCCTCTTCTTCCTCCTGTACAACTCATTCCGGCCTTCTGCCTGCTCTGGAGCTCCATATTTCCAATTGCTATCGAGACATAAACCGTCCTAACTTCACA
The DNA here is from genome assembly GCF_036971445.1 of Narcine bancroftii. Lineage (NCBI taxonomy): Eukaryota > Metazoa > Chordata > Chondrichthyes > Torpediniformes > Narcinidae > Narcine > Narcine bancroftii. Next base: position 188,024,252 of record NC_091469.1, on the reverse strand, counting down.
ATTTTCCTCACTCATTCCTATCTCATCCCCTTGGAACACTTTGCTTTCCACTTTATACTAATCCCAAACCCACCCTCACCAGAGTAAGGTGGTACTGTTGTGTTCTGGCACACTGCCCTCTGTCTGGTAGAAGCCAGGCAACACAGGCACCTCCTCTTTCTTAAAACTTCAACAGGACCTCTCTAAAACTCATCAAACCACTGTCTCATGCACAATCTCTGAACTCATCACTTCTGCTCATCTCCCTCCCACAGTTTCCAGCCTCATTGTTTCCCAACCCCACACTGTCAGGTTCTACCTCCTTCCCAAGATCCACAAACCCAATTGTACAGACAGATCCATTGTGTTTGCATGCTCCTTCCCCACTGAACTGCTATCCACTTACCTCGATTCCATTTTGTTCTCTGGCCCAGTCCTTCCCCACCTATATCTGTGATATTTCACATGCCCCCCCCCCCCCATCACTTCAACAGCTTCATATTCCATGAACACTAATGCCTCATCTTAACCATGGACATCCAATCACTATACACTTCCATCCCCCCATACCAAAAGTCTCAAAGTCCTTTGTTTTTATCTTGACAACAGATCCGACTAGTCCCCCTCCACCACCAGCACTCTCCTCCATCTGGCAGAACTTGTTCTCACCCTCAATAATTTCTCTTTTGACTCATCCCACTTTCTCCAAATCAAAGGGGTAACCACTGGTACTCGTATAGGCCCCAGCTATGCCTGCCTTTTTCTTGGCCATGTGGAGCAATCCATGACGTACGCAACACAAGCAAGGCTCCTCTGCTACGGCAACAACAACTTTGATGCTATAAATCTAGGATTAAATGGGAGAACTATTTAATTTGTGATATTAATCAGGCTGATTGGGAGATGATGTGTTTTGATGGTGTGACTAAATTGCTTAATGTAAGATATAGTATGGTTAATTATAATTTTTTGCATCTGTTGTATCTAACCCCTGAGAAATTGAAAAAATATGGATTTAGTAATTCAGAATTGTGTTTTAGATGTGGATTATGTGCAGGAACATTTTTACATTCAGTTTGACTTTGTGAGAAGGTTCAATCATTTTGGCATAAAATTAGGGAATTTGTTTAAGATCCAATTTTTGTTAGACCCCCAAAAACTTTTGTTGGGTTGTACTACCCCATTTATTGATTTGGGGTTAGATAAGTTTCAGACAGCATTTCTTTGTTTAGCATTGGCTGTAGCACGTACATGTGTTGCGATTTCATGGAAAGACGAGGTTGAAGTAAATGTAACTCGTTGGCATAATGAGTTGAGGTCCTGTATTTATTTGGAGAAAATAACATACAACTTGTATGATAAGTATGACTTTTTTGTTAAGGTGTGGTTGCCTTATTTAAAATGTATGAGTTTAGTAATATCTTAAATTGTTGTTTGTGTTTCTTTTATTTTCTTAATGCTTCCCTTGGGGAGTTTGATGAGGGTGGGTGGAGGTGGGGGGGGGTGGTGGGTTAGTTGTAGCCTTCATTTTTATATTATGGACTTTGTAAAAAATATTTCTTTTGAAAATATTACATAAAGTTTTTTTTTAAAATTCCTTTGGTCCATCTCTAGAAACACTCTCCCTTTCCTCAATTTCTCTGTCTCCATCTCCGGAGACAAACTCTCAATGGACATTGAGTTTCACCAACTCCTGCAGCTACCTCTACATGGTCTGTCCCCTGTAAGGATTCAATTCCTTTCTCTGAATTTCTTCGTTTCCATTGTATCTGGTCCCAGGACAAGGTCTTCCATGTCAGATCATCTGATATGTCTTTCTTCTTCAAAATGCGTAGCTTCCCCTCTACAAACCTCAACATGAGTTGCATGCTGCATATCCCCCATTACCCAAACATTTGTCCAGACCCCTTCCAACCCCATGTGGAATAAGGACAGAATTCCCTGTGCTCACCTACCACCTCACCAGCCACTGCATCCAAAATATCATACTGCGACATTTCTGCTACCTATTAAATGATTCCACCACTGGACATATGTCCTCCTCTCCACCTTCTCCTGGAATCACTCCCTCCACGACTCTCTTGTCCACTCCTCCTTTCTCACCAATCACCCCTTGGCACTTAACCTGTGACCAGAGAGGGTGCTGCACTTGTGCCCACATTTCCTCCCTCACCATCATTTGAGGCCCCAAACAGTCCTTCCAAGTGAAGCAGCACCTACCTCATACTGGACAAAGACTGGGATATCACTTCATTGAGAACCTCAGCTCTCTGTTGCAATAGTGGTGATTTCCCAGTGGCCACCCCATTTTCAATATGTCTGTCCATGGTCTCATGCACTGCCAGACTGAGACTACCTGCAAAATGGAGGAATAACACCTTGTATTCTGTCTGGGCACCCTCCAACCATATGGTATTAATATTGACTTATTTGGTTTCCGTTAAATCCCCCATCTGTCCATTTATTTCCTCACCTCTAGATCTGTCTCTCTCTTTCCCCTTTCCTCTCTGTGTCCTTTCTCCTAGCTCTGCTCTATTAAAGCCAAACCCCCTTCCTTTGATCAATTCTCACCTTTCTCCTCCTAACCGTATCCTTTTTTCTGTTGGTATGTGCTCCTCCTTACTTTCTCTACCTCTAGACATCCTTTTAATTCAGACTCCTGCCTGCTTTTGTACTCCTATCTTGAAGAAGGGCTCAAGGATAAAGCGTCTGTTGTATCTCTACTTCCTATGAATGCTGAGACCAGCTAACTTCCTCCAGCTCTTCTGTGTTTTTACTACAATCACAGCGTCTGCAGACTTGCGTGTTAAACAGAAAGAAGCATCAAAAAAATTGAAAGCTGAAGCTCGGTTGAACATTTTGAGAGGGTTTTTCTCAACCGATAATAAATGCACAAAATTTAAATTTAGACATACAGCACGGTAACAGGCCACTTCAGCCCACGATTCTCAGCTGCCCAATTTACACCCAATTAGCCTACAACCCCCGGTACGTTTTCAACAGTAAGAGTAAACCAGACCTCCCGGGGAAAACCAATGCAGACACAGGGAGAGCGTACAAACTCCTTGCAGTCAGCATGGGATTTGAACCCCAGTCCTGATCACTGGTGCTGTAAAGGCATTGCACTAACCGCAATGTCAACCGTGCCGCCAACATTCAATATTTTTGTAAATATTTTTAGACAAATTAATGTAAACATGATATTGTTTATTTGAGTTGGTAGATCATTTTTATCTTGTAGAAGATTAACAGTACAGATCCAAAAGTCATTTAACCTTCTTCCATCTGTTCAAAATCTTGGATTCACAAGCTACTCTGATTCCAATGGAGAAGTTTCATGTTTTGTCTACTGTTAAAACTGTCTCCAAGAAATTTGATTGCAATGTTCATGCCAAATGCTTTTCTTCTCAATTTGAATATTATCTCACCGAGTTTTAATTTGCAAAATGTGATTATCTTTAGGGAGACTTTCTGAACTTCTCCCAATCTTGGAAAGTGTATTGAAATCACACAATGATCTCTATGCTAACTGCACCCTGGAACATCAGATTTTGTAACAGAAAAAAATAGTTTCAGATTGACATCATACAAAAGCAAATAAGAATTTCAAGAATTAGGCAGACAAATTAGTTTGAATACACAGAAGCTAAGATGAGAAATTATTCCCAAGTAAAATGTGTACATTGCACCATGGCATAGACTTCTAAGGCCAATTGTATAATTTATTCTGTTCAGAGTTTTATAATGGTGGAAGATTATGACCTGGAAATTCCATTGCACAGCTCTGGAAAAAAAATTGTGAAGGTAATTAAAAATGTGACTAAAAGGTACTGTAGTCGAGCAATAGCGCAATATTGTGCATATCTCGAGTGTTTTGGATATTTAAGCCAAGATGTTGCAGTAGGATTTTCTTTCTCCTTGCATATTGTTTCTGTTGCAAAAGTCCCTAAATGGTATTAATATAAAATTCAAAATGTATCTTGAGTGTGATTTTTTTTTTTTTTCTTTTCAACATCACTAATCTAAAATCAACAGTTCTGATAAGGATCAAAACTACAACAGACCACAAGTCAACCTTGTAAGTCAAAGACCACTCTCTTCTGCACTGACTAAACATCTTCTATGCACGGTTTGACGAGAAGAACCGGCTGGCGCTAAAGAAAGCTCTATGTCCCCCTGATGAACAGGCCTCCTGTATAGCCGCAGCCAAAGGTGAGGAGAATCCTATCCAAGGTGAACCCACTCAAGGCAGTTGGGCCAGACAACATTCCTGGTTGTACTGAAGGACTGCACAGACCAATTAACGCAGGTCCTTATGGACAACTTTAACATGTCATTGCAGCAGTTCATTGTCCCTGCAGGTCACCATTATCCACCATCATCCCAGTACCTAAAAGGTGACAGTGACAGGCCTCAATGACTACTGCCCAGTGGCACTGACTACCATTATGAAGTGCTTCAAGCATCTGGTTATAGAACACATCAAGACACACCTCCCAGAGATACTGGACCCATTTCAATTCCCCTACAGATGCAACTATTCCAATGATAATGCTCTAGCCTTGTCCTTCCACTCTGTTGTGACCCAGCTGGAGAATGATGCTTCAAATGCTGACTTCAGCATTTAATATGATCATTCCCCAGAGGGTGGTGTAGAAACTGTCCCTGCTGGGCTCAACACCTCTCTCTGTATCTATATTCTGGACTTCCTAATAGAAAGACCACAGTCTGTTTGGGTTAGCAGCAGAACGTTGAGCACATTTCCTTTGCATCAACATAATTACGTTTAGGGGGGTGGTGGCGATGGGAAGCAATCTGCGTTCACTGTTTTCACGGAAGCATTTCCTTTGGAGGGAAAAGCAACCATGTTGATACAGGTAGATCCTGAGGTATGCATTCTGATCATCGTAACTTTGAAGTATTGCAAGTTGGAACATTGAAAGTCGGGGTCTATCTATTTATTTGACAACATTTATCTATTTTTAAGTACGAATATTAGTACTAAATGCGTATTGTTTGTTAGTATATATGTTAAGTATGTGTGTATGTTTGCATGTTTTGCACCAAAGATCAGAATTGTTGTTTTGTTGGGTTTTACTTGTACAATTGAATGATAATAAACTTGAGCTTGGAGACTGACCAATTTGGACTAAACCTACTTCCCCAAATCTGTTTATTTTTAAAGGCCCCTGGTCTTATTGCATTTTTATCTTACCTGTGACTTTATTATTTCAAATGTAGGCTCTGCTGTTGACAGTAGAAGACTGCATAAGATAATAAGGCATAGGAATGAAAACAGGCTATTCAGCCCATTCAGTGTCCCCATCAGTCAATCATGAGCTGATCCATTTTCTCACATAGCCCACTACCTGGCCTTATCCCCAAAACTTTTGCTATCAAGAACCTATCAATCTCTGCCTTAATACACTTTGTATCACTCTCAACTTCAGAGTCAGTATAATCTTTGGCTGCTGCCACGATTATCTGACTGTACCTTATAGCTTGTGGCTTGCTGTTGCATTGGGGAAGTCACCCAAATCCATAATCAAGCAGAAAATACATTAGTCCATTGGAGTGGGCACAAAGGATACTTTGTGTAAGGGAATTTATTAGTACTATAGACTTTTCCAAATGGGAAGCATTTATAGCCTGCACCTTGAAAGAGTTTACCTGCCTTCCTTCTGCCAGGTGTACTTGCCTGCTATCCAAGAGTGGGAGAGAAGTATTTGAATGAGAAGAGAGGGGAAGGTGGAAAGTGATGTGAGTGAAGAGAGAAGGAGGACATCAATACATAAGAAATGGGAGCAGGAGTAGGCCATCTGGCCCGTCGAGCTTGCTCTGCCATTCAATAAGATCATGGCTGATCTGATCATTGACTCAACTCCACCTACTTGCATTTTCCCCCATTTCCCTTAATTCCTTTTTCATGTAAAAAATCTAACTGAAACTTAAATATGTTTAATGAAGTATCATCAGCTGCTTCCCTGGGTAGAGAATTCCACAGATTCACTACTCTCTGGGACAAAGTTTTTCCTCATCTCCATCTTAAACCTACTGTCCCAAATCTTGAGGCTGTGTCCCCTAGTTCTGGTCTCACCTACCAGTAAAAACAATTTGCCTGCCTCTATCTTTTCTATTGTTTTCATAATTTTATGTGTTTCTATGTTCTGACCATCGGTTGAGGATGGAGATCTTGTCGCTGAGGAGGACTTTGCCGTCTGAGCTGCGCAGCGGGCTTTGGACTTGGGGTGAGGGGCCGTACACAGCCTTTAGAGCCTCGTAAAAACCCCTGAAGTCGCCAATATCTGGGCTGAGCTGGGTTCGTTTGGCGAGGCTAATCCACCACTCATTTTGGATCTCCCGGAGTTTGCGCTGAAGATGGCTGCATGCGCAACGGAAGACTCGATTCTTCTCTGGCCAGGACGGCTTTGCAAGGTGAGCCTGGTGGGCAGCTCGCTTCTTTGCCAGCAGCTCCTGGATTTCCTGGTTGTTTTCGTCGAACCAGTCCTTGTTTTTCCTGGAGGAGAAGCCCAGTACCTCTTCAGTGGATTGCAGTATGGCAGTCTTCAGCTGATCCCAGAGGGTTTCGGGGATGAGTCCGTGATGCAGATTGCATCCTCGAGCTTTGCTTTGAGGTTTGCCTGGAAGTTTCCTCTCACTTCGTCTGACTGCAAGTTTCCAACATTGAACCTCTTTCAACCGATGGTCAGATCACTTCCAATCTCTTTTCAGTGCCAACCGGTCAGTCCAAGAATCCGCCCTGCTCCAGCTCCCTCAACAGCCCTTAAGGCTAGAGCTGGATGAGGTCCTCATCCGGGAAGAGACATATAAGGCAATTGAACAACTGAAAAGTGGCAAAGCAGCAGGTATGGATGGAATCCCCCCAGAGGTCTGGAAGGCTGGCGGCAAAACTCTGCATGCCAAACTGCATGAGTTTTTCAAGCTCTGCTGGGACCAAGGAAAGCTGCCTCAGGCCCTTCGTGATGCCATCATCATCACCCTGTACAAAAACAAAGGCGAGAAATCAGACTGCTCAAACTACAGGGGAATCACGCTGCTCTCCATTGCAGGCAAAATCATCGCTAGGATTCTCCTAAATAGAATAATACCTAGTGTCGCCAAGAATGTTCTCCCAGAATCACAGTGCGGCTTTCGCGCAAACAGAGGAACTACTGACATGGTCTTTGCCCTCAGACAGCTCCAAGAAAAGTGCAGAGAATAAAACAAAGGACTCTACATCACCTTTGTTGACCTCACCAAAGCCTTCGACACCGTGAGCAGGAAAGGGCTTTGGCAAATACTAGAGCGCCTCGGATTCCCCCCAAAGTTCCTCAACGTGGTTATCCAACTGCACGAAAACCAACAAGGTCGGGACAGATACAGCAATGAGCTCTCTGAACCCTTCTCCATTAATAATATGTTTCTATAAGATCTCCTCTCATTCTTCTGAATTTGAGTGAGTATAATTCCAGGCAATTTAGTCTCTCCTCGTAGGTCAACCCTCTCATCTCCTGGATCAACCTGATGAATCTCCTCTAGACTTTCTCCAAGGTCAGCATATCTTTCCTCAAGTATGGAGACCAGAACTGTGCACAGTACTCCAGGTCTGGCCTCACCAGTACCTTGTATAGTTGCAGCATGACCTCCCTGCTCTTGAATTCAATTCCTCTAGTGATGAAGGCCAACATTCCTTTTGCTTTCTTAATAACCTGTTGTACCTGCAACCCAACTTTTTGCGACTCAAGCACAAGCCCTCTCAAGTCCTTCTGTACAATAGCATGCTACAGTCTTTCACCATTTAAATAATAATCTGCTCTTCAATTTTTACTACCAAGGTGGATGACCTCGCATTTACTAACATTGTACTCCATTGCCAGACCTTAGCCCACTTACCTAACTTAATTATATCCTTCTGGAATATGCCTTACACTGCCTTTGGTTATAGATCACTGGTTTGTTCAGTTCGCTTTGAGTATCACACTGTGCCCACTCTAACCATCTCTTCATGAGCAGCTGTGAGATCAATTTGGTCATGAATGCCAAGGCTGACACGGCATGGCATTTCACAGGAAAATGTGACAAGAAATTTCTGGGAACTTGGAATTAAAAATTGAGGTGCCTCTGAACATTTTAATAATAGTGTTAGACTGACACATAACTAAAAAGTAGAAAATTTAAAAAAAAATTTATGTGATTGTATCTTCTCCAAATAACTTTTACATCCACATTTTAATGTTTTAAAATCCATGTTTGATGTATGAGTTCAGTCCACTCTACTCTTGATACTTTTTCAGTAATGACTTGTGCGATGACATAACAAACAGGTTTAATTGTCCTTCATACTGTCCTTCAGTATGCTCATTTTAACCTGAGGAATCCATTCTCATTATTTTAGGTATTCGATAGATATGATGTGGCCAGCATGCTTCAAATCAGTTGAATAGGGCAATATTCCTAAATGGATGTTGTTCCCAGTAATGTAAAGACATTTTGTTTTTGAAAAAGAGGGGTTCAGAAGTCAGAAATATTTAATCGAGTGATTCCATGAGCAGAGCAAGTTGGTACTTCTGCAGGACGGTGATGGTACTTTGAAGATGCCACGTAATGTTCAAAAATACATTCAATGAGAGTAATGTAAACATTTGTTACTAATTCTAATTTCAGTTCTTTCTTCAATGTTTAGTTTTGGTTAATCATGAACTAAGATCGTGTACAGTTACGATTGTTGCAATTGCAACATTATGGGAACATAGTGCCCTGTTTAATGAATTGAAAATCTAGAGATCTGGAGGTGCAATCCAGAGATTTGAGTTCAAATTCTCCACAGCATCTAAGGGGTTTAAATTTGGTCAATTAAAGTAATCTTAGAATTTAAACAGCATCTTTAACTCTGAAAACTTGCATAAAATGAAGAGTTAAATATCAAACCAACTCTTAAATCTAATTTAAGAATTCCAACTTTATTTAAAGCTGAATTTGTAGTTGGATAATGTGTATGAGGGATTTCCTCAGAAGATATTGCACCAGACACTGCCAAAGGCTGACACCTGACAGATGTATTTGAAACAGATTCTGTTCAGAGTGCTTTTCATTATTTTCTTCATTGAAGCCAGAAAGTTACAAAGTACAGGATTGCATAAAAAATTGATTCAAATAAAATAATTCTAAATTTGGTGATGCAATGACCTATAAAAATTTTTAAAAACCATTTATATTGTTATGTAATAACTTGGAAAGCAACCAAAGAGGTCTGGTTCCTTACTAGGTGACAGGTCTTGGTGCAGCCTTGTTCATTTTATTTTTTACTGTGCATATAATATTAGTGATAATATTTTTCTCAATTTCTTGTTGGGTATAAACTAATATCAATAATATTTGCTTAACTTGGTGAAAACTACACTTAATTGATTTTTTTTCTTGAATTATGATAATTATATTCATACAGAGATAGTAAAATATACAAATATTTCCATATTGCAGACAAAATGGGTTCATAAGGCCCTAAATTCACAATTTACCAGTCCAAATCTGATACCACGTTCCAAGTTAATGAAAATGCTCATTGCAGTGTTCATGTGATGCAAATTTTCTTCACAGCATGTTCAGAAAAAGAGGAGTCAGAAGTAATTATAGATAAGTAAACCGTGACAAACTATTTCAACCTTTCGAGAGTCATAGATTCTGAGACATCATCAATGCTCAAGGTTAATTTACGAAAATTATTTGTCTGATTTTTTTTAAAACGTGAAAGCGTATGTGAAATTGAGTGAAGCATGAAAGAATGCAGATGCTGTGATTGTAGTTAAAAACACAAAAATGCTGGAGAAACTCAGCATCCATAGGAGGTAAAGATAGATAACCTTTCAGGCCTGAGCCCTTCTTCAAGGCAATCCTGTCCAACCTAATGGCACCCATATTTTTTTACTGGAGCTCCATTTCTTTGCAAACATACAGTCTCTCAGGAAAAGTATAGTTCTGATTTCATGAATTGATCAATTAGGATGACATTGAGAATTGATACAATGATGGGTCTACTGTCATTCCAGGCTTTCAAAAGTTTACCATTAAAATCAAGGGGCATATACATTGCAAGTTGAAGAAGCTGAAGCAAACTGAGGCAAAGGTGCCAATCAGTATTCAGTACTGATTGTGGGTTTCTCACCAACTCGTGAGTTAGGATTTGTTTGGGAAAACTTCATTTGATCAGTTATTTTGTCTAACCTCGAATAAAGTCAGAAAATACTGTAAGCATCTACAGGCCAAGAAGTATTTGAAAAGAGAAATAGAGTTAAGATTTCAGATTGAAGACTCTTCATCAAATTGGTAAACTGATAAAGATTAGTTTTTAGTGACAGAGAGAGTAGGGAAGGAATGAATAGGATAGAGAATTAACTATGGTAGGATGGGATCAGGTTTCATATGGCAATAAGCTGAGTATGAAGCTTATTAAGTATTGTTAATTATGAAGATATGTTTGGTGGAAAGTAAACAAATAAAAGGATAATTAAAAGCTGTGAAATATCCATCAGAGTCCAGTTTAGGAATTACATTATAATTTTCAATGTTTTATATAAGGTGGGTCACAATTTTTGTGCCATAGATTGGAGTACAGAGGAAGATCAAGATGACCAACAGCCCTTTATTCGCAGATTTCCACCTGGACCACAGAGGTGGAACTGGCATTAAACAACATGTTTGGAATAGGGGTTACAATCAAAGACAGTTGTTGTCTCAGGAGCTAAAGATAATGGGTCAGGTGGTAGTAAATACCAGCAATCTCCTGAATGAAGAGCTATTTCCAGTTGGGCATAGTGGCCACACATTAGTTGTAGCTGTCTAAGTCACTGCAGTCCTGAATCTTTCTTCCTTTATTTATTTCAATAGGTCCTCAAATACATATTTTAAGTAACGGATAATTACTATCCCTGGCAATCAGTCTATGTCAACTTAAACAACTTCGTAACTGATGCCAGACATTTTGGCTTTTCCAAGGGAAGAAGGTGCCATCAATAACAAAGACACTAATCCAGGCTTCATAAAACCAGAGAAATGTTGGGTCACAAAAGAAGATCATTTGACCATCATGGGTGTAGAGCATTTCTACCAGCTCCATGGTTTTGTTGCAATTTCAATTCCAGCAAGTGTTTAACAGTGAAAGGATGCTTACGTAGGTAAGCACCAGGTTCTTGTATAGCTGCTATGATTTAAACACTGCAGCTGTCTAAACTCTGTAATCCTTTGGGAACTGAAAGTTTAATTGTTAGATGCAAGGCAACAAAGGTACACATTCTATGTGTAGACTTTGGCATCATCAGAAATCAGTCTATTAGAAGCTTGGCTGGATTACAAAAAGTATTATCACTTCAATTCAAATAGGTTAGAAATAAAATAAATGTTTTAAGATACAGAGAAGCAAAGATATGGAGAGAACAGTGTCGTGGACCCTGGACAGCTTTATTTTCAGACCAGGAACAGGACTGAATATGCAGCAGAAAAGAGAGGAGCGCGCACTGTGGGAAGTGCTAAAGCAGCACACTAAGAAAGTGAACAGCTTTAGGAGAATTGACAGCTGCCAGCAATGTGAGAGCCCAGCACTGAAGCCGGTGGGCTCATGGTGTTGTCAACCCCTCTCTACCAATCAGGAGAGCTGAAGGCACATGCTGAGGCAGTTGAAGAGCCCAGTGCGCTGAGTTTGAACAGTCAGTCAGATGACAGTTAGTCAAATGTCAGTTGGACACGTGTGTGGGTGCTCACCCGGCAGCTTCAGCAGGCAGGAGGCTAAGATGCTTCATTCACAGGTCCCAGCACTGCTGTGAAGAACTGTCTGTCAGTATGCTCACCTAGCAGCTTCTGTTATAAGAAGGGAGACTGAGCTGCTTTGTCTGTGGATGCCAGTGCAGTTGTCCTGACAGCAGTTTGTGACACTCTGATTCCCAGAGTGTGTGTGTACGACCTGTGCTTCTCCAGTCCCCGTTCAAGAAGAGGACTTCGCGTGAGAGAAGTCACTTGACCACCCAAGACAGGGTTTTAGAGGAGAGGTCTCGTGAGACAGAAGGTCACTTGGCAACCCTAAAAAGTACTTTGGAGATGCAGACCTAGTGTTAGTGACTAGGAAATTAAAGGTGGTCATTACCACATTAGAAAACTCATGAAAGTCTTTCGTATTCCTGAGCCAAGGTCATAAGTTTGCAGTGATAATAGTCATCTCTCTCCACATCCAACTAAAAGACCTGCGCGCAACTAAACTAAGAAATCAACGCCAGGAGACCAAATTCTGTGGACTGTTCATTTGACTGACTGACTGACTCGGTGCTTGGTTTTGGGTGTTTTATTTTGGGGCATTTTGGGCTTGGACTGTAATGGTCTGGGCTTTTTTCCACATATATGTTATGAATATCTACTGTTAGTATATGGTTGCCATAAAGAGCTTATGTTTGGGTGTTAAGTTTATGGAGTTAATTCTATTTTGACAATTGTTAATAAATTTTGAGTTAAACTTAACCCATCTGTTTATGCATCTCTCAATTGCTGCTGGTGAGGCAGAACTACAGACATTCCCTTTAATGTCTTTAATGGAATCCCTTTCCATCACAGACATTTCCATTTGTCTCCCCATCTGATCCATTTCTCTGCAACCTAAAACATTTTAAATTTCTAACTTTTGCAAGTTATGATTAATTTTTAACATTTCAGTTCGTTTGCACGAGGCAAATTGTATTAAAATCATTTTCAATTTTTAATATCATTTAAGTATATTAAACTGCACTTAGCCCCTAATGATCTAAAACATTTTAAAAGACACAAGCTGTCAGTAGATCATCAGTGAAATCGGGAGACAGGGCTTTGTGTTTCGTGCAGCTCCTGCTGGTGAACTGCCTTGTTATGGCGGCAGCTGTGAGGCCTCAGTGATGAGAGCTGTGACCTAACAAAAGCTATGTACAGTATAGGGGGCCATATTCAAGGTATCCTGAATCAAGCATGATCCAGACCATTATGCCATTTTTTTCACTCTAATTAATTCATCATGTTAAATGCATGTTACTGTTTATATTAAAATGGGGTGGGAGGAATTGCAAGTAGAATTCTTTTGTAGGCTATTATAAAAAAATCAGTGTACATTTAGACTTGTACTCATGGCAATTGCATGAAGCACTTTTATTTTTAATAATCCTTTTCATGATTTACAACCATGAGCTAAATTTTCCTTTCTTTCAGGATTCTTCACTCCCACCAATCAATCCAAGACAGTATTACTCAATTCTCAGTACATAGTGAATATGAACTTCATAAACTTTAGATGTAAATAAAGTAAGATTATTGGAGAAACACAAAAGTTGCAGATGCTCAAATATTGAGCAGACAAAAAAAAATTGCTGGAGGAACTCAGCAAGTCACGGAGCATCCATGGGTAGAAAAGGTCAGTCCATATTTGAAATCAAAATCCTTTATCAAGTCTCCCATTCAACATTTTGAATCAAAACCATTTTGACTCCATTACCTCTTTCTCATCATACTATTTTTGCTGATAATTATTTCTTGGTTTTGCATTTTTCCAGCTAGAATGCCCATAACCTTGTCAACTCTTTCAGGTCAATCCATACCACAACATCATGTCCTGCTTCCTTTTGTCCCATTAACTGCCATTTCTGAACACCCAAGCTACTTTGTGTTTCTTTCTCAAGTACCTCCCTCAACTATCTTATCAGCCAAGGCTGGGAAGGATGATACATTTGGCTTTTGTGCATTAGGCTTGAATTAAGACTGATCTGTCAGAGCTCACACTTCTGAATGGCAAGTGATTTCACATGCAAACAGAATGAGGTCCAGACAAATAACATTGCACATGAATGGGTCCTGCCTAATGATATATAGGTTGCAAGCATCTAAAGAACCACATGGCAAAATGAGTCACTAACATCTGTTGAAGAGGAGGGAAAAAGCTTGAATATATTTGGTAAATATCCTGGTTGTTTGTGGATTGTTTGTTATGCTATTTTGAAATAACTTAAAAAGAAACACTACAAATGAATAACTACAGAATCTTGGCATTCACCACAGAATGGACATGTTTATAGTCAAGAATCCTAACCAGATAAAAGATAGAAGTGTGTAAGGAAGGGAAAGGAAAGGGGAGGGAGAGAGGGTTAAATAGTAAGGCCACATTGAAAAACTGAAGGACATTGTTTAACCTTTCAAGCAAATAATGTACTCATCAAATGTAATTTTAGACATTTCCACTTCAAATGATGGATGATGAGCTGCAGTGTATTTATTTCAATGCAAGAGTATTATGGATATAGCAATGGAATGAATTTCATGAGCAGAGTTTTAGTTGGTAATTTGGCCCATCAACTCTCTGCTAGCTGAAGAACATTCTTCTTAGTCCTATCCTCACTCTTCTTTCCCTTAACATATATATTTCATAATATGCCCACGGTTGATTGGAAATGAATGTTTATTCAATAATATTTGTTCATAGATTGGATTTAAGACTTTAAAGGACATCAATCATTCTGGTGCCCAGGAAGAGCAGAGTGAGCTGCCTCAATGACTATCACCCAGTAGCACTAACATCTACTGTGATAATGCTTTGAGATGTTAGTCAAAACCAGAATTAACATGTATCTAATGTGACAGAATATAGATAGGTTTTTGGGAGATAAATTGGGGCAGATTTTAGTATAGGTCACATACAAACACTTTAAAACAGATCTTATTTAAAATACTGGAGCTCTGCCCCATGCTAGACATGTTAGGGCCAACAGTCTTTGCAGAAGCTTTGTAGAGTGCCCAAGAGACTTCACTAATGGATTGTTGTTTGCATAAAGGCAACAGATGAAAGAGCTTGTTGGAGTTGACTTCTGTCTGGAAGGGAACTTGATGTTCTAAGAGGGTCATGTGGTTTTGCAAGCAGAGAGAGTCAAACAGACTTTCTCTCAGAGAGAGAGAGAGAGAAAGACACGCACACACAGAGATCACTTCTACAGTGTAACAACCAGCAACAGCAGCTGGGACTGGAACAGGACAAGCAGGTAAGCTTGTGGAAAACCCTATTTGGAAGATGGGCTGTGAGTTTTTAGTCTAGCCTAGTCAAATCTCTTGTGGTTCATGCAAGAGAAGACTGGCTGTCTAATGTTTCACTTGGAATAAGAGAAACAGGAAAGGACTCTATGATGACCTGAAAGAAAGAGGTTATCATCTGGAGAACCCTGAGGGGGCAAGATTCGTTAGAAAGGCACTGAAGTGGTTAATGGAAGTAAATCAGTTGTGAGTGACCTGGAACAACAAATCTCTCTCTGAAAACCCACAAGAACCTTCCTGAGTGGTAACCATTTATCTTTCAAGCACCAAAGCCAGGTGAACTTTATAAATGTTAAATTCTGTGCACAGTATAAGAATTGCCTGCAGCTAGTGAACTTGGAGGAATGAGAAATGAGATTGGACTGTGAGCCAAAGAACTTTTCTGAACTTACACACACATTGCATACACGTGCGCTTGGAGTTGGAAGGGGGTTGAATTGGGTTGGTTAGGTCAGTGGTGATAAGTTGAAGTGTGATTCTGCTTTCATGTTTAAGGATAATTAAAAGGAACTTTTGTTTAAGTAACCATTTGTCTTGGTGTATATCTATTGCTGCTGGGTTTTGGGGTCCTCTGGGCTCGTAACACTAAGCAAAATGACTGAACCAACTGAAATTTGGTCATTGTCACAATCGCTCCACAGGAGATGCAATATCACTGGCTCTCCACCAAGCTCTGGATCACCTCAAAAACAACAACTCTTATATGGGGCTGCTCTTTATAGACTATAGCAGAGACCCAGTGTTTGAAGCATGTCTCTCATTGCTGATCGACATGCTCCAAACACTGGGTCTCTGCACCCCTCTGTTTTAAAGTGTTTGTATGTGACCTATACTAAAATCTGCCCCAATTTATCTCCCAAAAACCTATCTATATTCTGTCACATTAGGTACATGTTAATTCTGGTTTTGACTAACATCTCAAAGCATTATCACAGTAGATGTTAGTGCTACTGGGTGATAGTCATTGAGGCAGCTCACTCTGCTCTTCCTGGGCACCAGAATGATTGATGTCCTTTAAAGTCTTAAATCCAATCTATGAACAAATATTATTGAATAAACATTCATTTCCAATCAACCGTGGGCATATTATGAAATATATATGTTAAGGGAAAGAAGAGTGAGGATAGGACTAAGAAGAATGTTCTTCAGCTAGATTTGTTGTTCCAGGTCACTCACAACATTTACTCAAGTAACAGTAAGCTAGGATCCTCTCAAAGCATGTCACCAGGTAGGCTTTTCTTATCTCTTAATTCCTTACCTTGTCTGTCCTTCTAGTTGATGGGGGAGCATCTGAATCTCTCGATATAGGGATTAAAAAAATGAAATAAAGCGAAAGAAGCTAACAATAAGAGCAGAATACATTTGATCCTTGACTTCCTCATTGGAAGACTGCAGTCAGTACATATTGGAAACAATATCTTCTCACTGACTATCAACACAGGTGCACCTCAAGGATGCTTGCTTAGTCTATTGTTCTACTCTTTATACACCCATGACTGTGTAGCCAGGCATAATTCCAATTTGTTAATGACATCCTGATTGCAGAAACAAATGGGAATGAGGAATCATACGGAAGTGAGATTATTCAGCTTGTTGCGTGGTGTCACACCAACAGCCTTACCCTCAAAGTTAGCAAAACGAAGGAGATGATGGTGGACTTCAGGAGGAAGTAAGGGGAACATGAACCAGTCCTCATCAAGGCCTCAGTAGTGGAGAGTTAGCAAAACGAAGGAGATGATGGTGGACTTCAGGAGGAAGTAAGGGGAACATGAACCAGTCCTCATCAAGGCCTCAGTGGTGGAGAGGGTCAAGACTTCAAATTCCTGAGTGTCAACATCTCTGAAGATCTGTCCTGGAGCCTCCATGTTGATGCAATCAGAAAGAAGGCTCGCCAGCAGCTATATTTTGTGGGGTATTTGAGAAGATTTGGTATGTTACCAAAGACTCAAAAGCTTCTACAGGTGTACCATGGAGAGCATTCTGGCTGTTTGCATCACTGTAATGCTAAGGACAAGAAAAAGACTCCAGAAGATTGTTAACTTGGCCTGTGACATCAGGGGAACCATACTTCAAGAGATCATTGCAAAAGGCGGTGTCTTAAGAAAGCAGCTTCAATCCTCAAGGACCCCCACCACGCAGGTCATACCCTCTTCACCCTGCTACCATCAGGGGAAAAAGGCACAGGAGCCTGAAAACAAGCACTCAACAGCCCAAAGACAGCTTCTTCCTTGCTGCGCCATCAAGTACCTGAATGATCAATGAACCAAAGACACTGACATACTTTTATTTTTCATTCACTGTTTTTATTTATTTTTGTAAGGTGGTTATATGAAAGTTTGCACTGTGATGTCGCAAAACACGAATTTCATGACTTGTTCATGACAATAAATTCTGATTCTGAGTGAATAATTATTTCTATTAGTCAATAATAGGAGGTAATAAATTAAGATTAGGATATGAAGTTATTTAAGAAAGGTTGTTTAATGTCTTTTGAACAGCTGTTAAGTAAATATGACATACCAAATATTCATTTTTTAGATATTTACAGATTAGAAATTTCTTAAATACCATATTACTGGAATTTCCATTTGTATATCCACCAGATCTAGTTGATAATATTTTTTAATTGAATCCTTCTCAGAAAAGGGGTAATTGGAATTATATATGACAGATTATTGAAATTACGTCCAGTACTTCATGATAAGATTAAAAAGGCTTGGGAATTGGAACTTGCAAAACCCTTATCGGAGGATCAATGGGACAAGATTCTTAAACTGATGAATACATCTTCAATATATGCCTGGCATTCAATAATCCAATTCAAAGTGGTGCATTGAATTCACATGTCCAAAGATGAGATGGCTTATATATTAACCCTACTTGTGACAGATGCAAATCTGATATTGCTACATTGAGACATATGTTTTGGTCTTGTCCATCCTTAGAAATCTATTGGAATTTTTTTTTTAATATCTTTTCAACTGTATTTCAAGTGGAGCTATGACCTAATCTATTAACTGCTTTTTTTGGGGAATTTGAACCAGACATGGGGAGTTTTTCTCTACCTGTACAACGGGCTGTGGCCTTCTCTACATTGTTGGCTAGAAGAGCCATCTTATTCAAATGGAAAGACTCTAGACCTCCAACAGTGCCTCAATGGTTCTCTCATATTAGGTCCTGTTAAAATTAGTTATCATGTATTTGATTCATTGGTGAAATTTGAAGATACATGACGATCTTTTATGTCTTATTTTGATTTGATGTAAATGTTTTTAATGTGATTAGATGTACTCTCTCTTCCAGATGAGATACCGTCTTACCTTTGTTTTTTGATTCACAGTATGAATCAAAAACTACAAAATGTATGTAACCCTGAAGATAAGCTGCTCAGATGTTTTTTGTTAGTTTTTTTTAATAGAGGAGGTTAGGTTGGTATATGTGACTGTGTGTATAGGGGAACTGAGTGTATACTGTTTGAAGTTTTTTCTTGATTACATATGTGATATTGTATTTTCAGTTTAATTTCCTTTTCTTTATTGTACTGTTTTTGTTATAGAAACCAATAAAAAGATTGAAAAAGAAAGGAAGGATATGCAGTTTAGATGACAGAATTAAACATTTGAAGTTGAAAATATTAAAGATCTGTGAACATTTGAAAATAACATAAACAGGACCGTGCTGGAGTAGTGGCAGAGTTCAATGTTCTCATGTGACCTTCAATACATGATTCATAGCATGCTAATGCACAGATTCAGTCTAAGTACAGGTATTGTGCCATTCATATTTTTATCCCCATTATAATGTAAACAGCTCATGAAAAAAAAAGTTTAATTTACGGAAATGGTGCGGATCTTTGCCTAGATAAATTATGGCTTCCGCATGAATTGGTACAATGTGTGATTTTATTGATTCTCGCTTCACAGTCGAGATTGGATTAAAGCCAAACCAGAACCGGTTTAAATTTTAATATGTAGTACAATGAAAGATTTTTTTTTCTTTTCTAGCTTATTTTTTTGTCTTCACTACATATTCCATTTGTGTTAATAGTCCGGCTGCTCGTGTTTGAAACTAGTGGCACTGCAAAAGTTTCACTTTTTCTTAATTTCGAATCAGAGTTTCTTCCAATGGGAAGGAATAATAGGAAATATATCTCATTTCAACTTGATTTTTTTAAATTCAGACTGTTCCAGACTGAGATAGTTTTCCTAGAAATCAGATGACTTAGTGCAATAGCATTAAGCAATATGTAATTGAACTTCAATTTTTTTGTGAATGAATTTCAAGAACAGTCTTTCCATCTACATGAGAATCATGTAGATGGCAGAACATATCTTTGGCAAACTTAATTGTATATTGCTCATGTATGTTAGAACTTTGGTAACTAGAATATGCACTAAATGGTATAATCCATCTTTCAGTGCCAGTGTTGAGTGGTGCCAGTGAAGTTGTGTCATGTTTTTCTGCGTTATGAAAATAATTGACCATTAACAGGGAAGCTAGGTGATTTAGAGTACTAGGAATTCAGTTGACATTTATAATATTTGTACTAGTGACTAGGGAATTAAAAGCTGCTATGTTTATACTAGCATTTTGAAGAAAGTGCTAAATTAATTCTCTACATTGCCTCATTGTCTTGAGCGCTTCACTCATGCTGGTTGAGATGGAGCTACAGAACGATAATGGAGGCAGGCCAGATATCCCTGGGTAACATGATGAAGGGAACCCTACCCCTCTAGCTTTAGCATAGCTATGGATAAGGATAAAAGCAGACAAGATGAGAAAGTATTTAATTGAAGAAGAGATGAGGCAGGAACTAGTGAGACTAAATTGGAAACAGATGTCCAAGGGTAAGAGCACAGGTGCCTGGAATGCCTTGCCAGGGATGGTGGTGGAGGCTGAAATATTATAGAAGTATTCAAGAGACTATTAGACAGGCACATGGTTGGAAGAAAAATAGAGGCTTACAAGGAATGGAGAGTTTAGTATTTTTTTTTGAAGGGATATATGGTTCAGCGCAACAAAGGGCTTACAGTGCTGTAGAGTTCTATGTTCTATCTTTGGTGTTACTATCTCCAGCTCTCTGAACAGCAATGTATCCAGAGGTGGAGGTTTTCTAAGCCACTGCTGACAGAAACGTGCAAGGTTACTACAACTTGATGCAGTCACTGGTGGCCAATCTATGTCATATATCTAGTTTTTTTCCATTCCACGGTTTAAGGATGCTGTGCATTCAAGATGAAGGGCCTTATCTCCTCTTCATTGAGACAATCATTTTGAAGATTGGAACATATCTAAAGATCCTTGGTTCTATCTGGTCTCCCTTTATACCCCCATTATCACATCTTATCAGATTCCAGTTCCGGTATCCTCTGTTTTCACCCACTTCACCTGGTATGACTCATCTTCCTTCACCAAACTCCTTTGTTTTCCTTGCTGTTCTCTCCCTTTATCTGGTACCTGCCAATCTACTACCTCTGTCCATTAGGCTTCACCTCTCCCTGGATCACCAATCCCACATGCAGCCATGTCCTATTCTTCACACCCTGTCCTCTTTACACTATCTTCTCATCTCATCCAGGGGTTGTGAGTTCGTTCCTTACTGGGGCCTCATTTCTGTGAGAGGTGCTTGACAAAATGGTGACATTCAGTCTTCCTTATGGTGGACAAAGTGAAATAATTTCCTGTATGTTACATTTAAATGTAATATTACTCGAAAACCTCCCGACAGGCCAATCGGACCAGATCATGTCCATGCGACTCCCCCTTCAAAACAAGCGTCGCATCACCTTCATCAGTGTCTATGCTCCAACCCTCCAGGCGGAACCAGCAGAAAAGGACAAGTTCTACACTGATCTGCGCAACCTCATTCAACGCACCCCTACAGCCGACAAGGTTGTCATCCTTGGCGACTTCAACGCTCGCGTCGGCAAAGACTCAGAAACCTGGCCAGGAATCCTGGGCAAGCATGGTGTCAGCAAGTGCAACGACAATGGGCACCTCCTGTTGGAGCTCTGCACAGAACAGCGGCTTGTCATTACAAACACCCTTTTTCAGCAGAGGGACAGCCTGAAGACTACCTGGATGCATCCGCGATCCAAACACTGGCACCTCCTGGACTACGTCCTGGTGCGAGAAAGAGACAAACGAGATGTGCTCCACACCAGGGTCATGCCCAACGTGGAATGCCACACTGACCACTGGCTGGTTCGCTGCAAGCTGAACCTTCACTTCAAGCCAAAGTCCAGGAACAGTAAAGCCCCCAGAAAGAAGTTCAATGTTGGAAACTTGCAGTCAGACGAAGTGAGAGGAAACTTCCAGGCAAACCTCAAAGCAAAGCTCGAGGATGCAATCTGCCTCTCGGACTCGTCCCCTGAAACCCTCTGGGATCAGCTGAAGACTGCCATACTGCAATCCACTGAAGAGGTACTGGGCTTCTCCTCCAGGAAAAACAAGGACTGGTTCGACGAAAACAACCAGGAAATCCAGGAGCTGCTGGCAAAGAAGCGAGCTGCCCACCAGGCTCACCTTGCAAAGCCGTCCTGGCCAGAAAAGAATCGAGCCTTCCATCGCGCATGCAGCCATCTTCAGCGCAAACTCCAGAAGATCCAAAATGAGTGGTGGACTAGCCTCGCCAAATGAACCCAGCTCAGTGCGGATATTGGCGACTTCAGGGGTTTTTACGAGGCTCTAAAGGCTGTGTATGGCCCCTCACCCCAAGTCCAAAGCCCGCTGCGCACCTCAGACGGCAAAGTCCACCTCAGCGACAAGATCTCCATCCTCAACCGATGGTCAGAACACTTCCAATCTCTTTTCAGTGCCAACCGCTCAGTCAAAGAATCCGCCCTGCTCCAGCTCCCTCAACAGCCTTTAAGGCTAGAGCTGGATAAGGTCCTCACCCGGCAAGAGACATATAAGGCAATTGAACAACTGAAAAGTGGCAAAGCAGCAGGTATGGATGGAATCCCCCCAGAGGTCTGGAAGGCTGGCGGCAAAACTCTGCATGCCAAACTGCGTGAGTTTTTCAAGCTCTGCTGGGACCAAGGAAAGCTGCCTCAGGACCTTCGTGATGCCATCATCATCACCCTGTACAAAAACAAAGCCGAGAAATCAGACTGCTCAAACTACAGGGGAATCACGCTGCTCTCCATTGCAAGCAAAATCTTCGCTAGGATTCTCCAAAATAGAATAATACCTAGGGTCGCCGAAAATGTCCTCCCAGAATCACAGTGCGGCTTTCGCGCAAACAGAGGAACTACTGACGTGGTCTTTGCCCTCAGACAGCTCCAAGAAAAGTGCAGAGAGTAAAACAAAGGACTCTACATCACCTTTGTTGACCTCACCAAAGCCTTCGACACCGTGAGTAGGAAAGGGCTTTGGCAAGTATTAGAGCGCCTCGGATTCCCCCCAAAGTTCCTCAACATAGTTATCCAACTGCACAAAAACCAACAAGGTCGGGTCAGATACAGCAATGAGCTCTCTGAACTCTTCTCCATTAACAATGGCGTGAGGCAAGGCTGTGTTCTCGCACCAACCCTCTTTTCAATCTTCTTCAACATGATGCTGAAACAAGCCATGAAAGACCTCAACAATGAAGACGCTGTTTACATCCGGTACTGCACGGATGGCAGTCTCTTCAATCTGAGGCACCTGCAAGCTCACACCAAGATACAAGAGCAACTTGTCCGTGAACTACTCTTTGCAGATGATGCCGCTTTAGTTGCCCATTCAGAGCCAGCTCTTCAGCGCTTGACGTCCTGTTTTGCGGAAACTGCCAAAATGTTTGGCCTGGAAGTCAGCCTGAAGAAAACTGAGGTCCTCCATCAGCCAGCTCCCCACCATGACTACCAGCCCCCCCACATCTCCATCGGGCACACAAAACTCAAAACGGTCAACCAGTTTACCTATCTCGGCTGCAGCATTTCATCGGATGCAAGGATCGACAACGAGATAGACAACAGATTCGCCAAGGCAAATAGCACCTTTGGAAGACTACACAAAAGAGTCTGGAAAAACAACCAACTGAAAAACCTCACAAAGATTAGCGTATACAGAGCCATTGTCATACCCACACTCCTGTTTGCTCCGAATCATGGGTCCTTTACCGGCATCACCTACAACTCCGAGAACGCTTCCACCAGCGTTGTCTCCGCTCCATCCTCAACATTAATTGGAGCAACTTCATCTCCAACATCGAAGTACTCGAGATGGCAGAGGCCGACAGCATCGAATCCACGCTGCTGAAGATCCAACTGTGCTGGGTAGGTCATGTCTCCAGAATGGAGGACCATTGCCTTCCCAAGATCGTGTTATATGGCGAGCTCTCCACTGGCCACCGAGACAGAGGTGCACCGAAGAAGATGTACAAGGACTGCCTAAAGAAATCTCTTGGTGCCTGCCACATTGGCCATCGCCAGTGGGCTGATATCGCCTCAAACCGTGCATCTTGGCGCCTCACAGTTCGGCGGGCAGCAACCTCCTTTGAAGAAGACCGCAGAGCCCACTTCTCTGTCAAAAGACAAAGGAGGAAAAACCCAACCCCAACCCACCAATTATCCCTTGCAACCGCTGCAACCGTGTCTGCCTGTCCCGCATCGGACTTGTCAGCCACAAACGAGCCTGCAGCTGACGTGGACATTACCCCTCCATAAATCTTCGTCCGTGAAGCCAAGCCAAAGAAAGTATTACCTTTACATTCCTAATCATCATGACTGACGCTGTTCAAACTTTTGAGCACACAAATTATGTTTAGATTCAGATTCCAGTGCCTGCAATCTCCTCTGTCCCTCCTTAAAACAATTCTTCATGTAATACATTCTCAGTCTAGTTGGATCAGGTATTTAATTTATGTAAAAATTGCAAGCACCAGAATTATGCAATTTTGTAAACAATAGGGCAGGAGATGCACAGAGCTGTAATGTGGAAATCATTTCTGCGCCTAGTTTTGAGGTAAAAACTGTATTGGTGTTCAGGATTAAATAGAATATAAGCATGAATTAAAAGGAGTTGAATAGATACAAAAACAGATTGAGTAAATGTGATTGGAATTGTCTGTGTGAGTCATGCGCAAATACTGACATTAAGGATTGGCTTGAACAGCTCATTTCCAAATTATAACTTTGCTCTTTGGTGAAAATGTGACTGTAATCTGATGTGAAAAATGTGAATTTCTTGCATATCAAAGAAGCTTGTTGTATAGAAATTTGTGACAAAACTTTGGACATAAAATGGAAATGATCGAAGTTGGAGTATTTGTCATGTCTCAGTTTCTTCTGAACTGCTATTGACCAAAACTGTTATTTTGTATCAGAATGTACCCTTTTTGTATTTAGTGCTTAATATGCATTCAATAGTTACTATAGGTAGTCCTCGACTTACGACCATAATTGAGACTGGAGAATCGGTTGTAACTCAAATTGGTTGTAAGTTGGGTTCACCCCACTGTGCTTGTCCAAACCAGGACCCAAGGCAATTTTTCAAAAACATTTTTAACAAATGATCCTTGAATGATGAATCTCAACACATGTACATTTCAGAACCTTTAACAGAGATGAACAAGATACGAACTTCATGTAACTAATAAAGAACCTCAATGTATATTCAGTACTTTTAATATCGTAGTAAATATGTACGGTACCTGTACTGTACAGTGGTTTTAATAAAGATAGTCAACATTTCAACCTTAATCGGAAGTCCCTTCATCTGAACTTGATCCCATCACTGCTCTTGTGCTGGTACTTGGCTGTAGCTCCTCAGTCGTCGTCATCTTCATGGGTTGATGGGCAGGGGAGTTGATGAAGGACATTTGAAGAACAAGCCTAAATTTGTTTGTACCATTTGTTTCTTTTTTTCATTGTAAATTTGATGATAAGAACGTAAAGCATCTGGAATTTGGTGATCTATCTTGGGAAATCTTTCACCCTTCTAGTCCATGCTTTCAAACTCGGCAATGGGTTTATTCATTTGTGAAAATGAACTGGACAGGCCCTTAACAGTGAACTTCTTCCGTCATTCCTCATCCTCATCCTCTTTCCTCTTCTGCAATGTGTTCTTCTTCTAATTCGATTAAGTCCTCATTGGTCAATTCTTTTGATTCAAGATCTAATAACTCTTCCACATCTTCAATGTTGACTACCAAATCAAGATCCATTGCGAGCATCACAATGTTCACTCTAATCTGGTCAAGCACATCCTTCTCATTCAAGCTAACGTGAATGTTGTGTTTGAGACATTTTTTTCTAAATTTCATTCATAGCTCTTCCTGTCACTTTCTCCCCTACTGCTGCAATGTTCTTGATGCAATTAAGAATGCTGTAACCTTTCCAAAAGTCACATAATGATATTTGATCATTGTTGGTTGCTGCTATGGCCTGCGCAAATGTTGAATGAAGGTAATGAGCTTTAAAAGTCGCAATTGTCTCTTGGTCCATAGGCTGAATGATAGAAGTTGTGTTTGGTGGCAGAAATATCATGTTAACATTGGGATTAATATCCGACATTGGAGGTGGATGTCTAGGTGTGTAATCTAAGATTAATAGACTCTTGAAAGTGAAACAATATTTCTAAACAATATTGCCGAACATGAGGAACGAAACAGTTAGCAAACTAGTCTTCAAACAAGGTCCAAGTCATCCAGGCTTTGGGGTTGGATCTGTAGTGGACAGACAGGGCGTGCTTGTTAATGCTTTTGAATGCACGTGGGTTCTCGCCGTGGTAAATCATGAAAGGCTTTGGCTTAAAACCAGCAGCATTACCTCCAAGTAACAAGGTCACTTGATCCTTAAATGCTTTAAACCCTGGCATCATGCAAGCTTCTTTAAGGATGTATATTCTTTCCAGCATCCTCTTCCAAAAAAGTCTCATTTTGTCCACATTGAAAATGTGCTCTGGTTGATGACTACCATCACAGATTAACTCACCCAGACTGTCAATGAACTTTTTGGTGGCTCCTTCACCAGCACTTGCTGCTTCACCTGAGACTCGTACGTTGTGCAAGCTGTACCATCTTTTAAATCTACTAATATTACATGCGGTGGAGCTCCCAATGTATTCCTCTCCCACTTGCTCCTTCAATGCCTCGAGAAGACTTCTAGCCTTCATCTGAATCGTCCTTAAATTCAATGGCATGAATTTCTGAAAGAGGTCTTCCAACCATACCATTAAAAACTTCTCTATCTCATGAATGGGCCCCCACCATTGCTTAATTAAAATTGTGCTCTTCAAACTTACAGAGCCTCTTACAGCCTTGCGTATTCACTCCGCATCCTATAAAACTGTTAACGTGGAGGTATGCGACAACTGAAGACTCCGTGCAGTATCATTGACCTTTCTACCTTGGTCATGTTGGTTAATGGCTTTCATTTTTACCTCCAAAGTTATGGTTTTCCTTGGTCTCTTAGCAGCAAGGGATATGTTTTTGCTCTTGCTTGCCATGTTTCTAGTGTGCCTACAGAATGGTGATTGCGCACGTGGCCATACAGAGTATAGTGCTATGTTTCATATGCGCAGAAGCATATTTTTGTTTTTAAAAATGTCAGTCTTGTGTGCAGGTGATTATAACTTGCGAAGGTCAGAAGTTGAGGACTACCTGTATAGTATATACAGCAAATAAATATCCTTTTAAAAAGAGACCACCAGAAAAAGTGATCCGGCTGATGTTTAAAAGTCAAATTAAAAATACAGTAGTATCAAATCAAATAAAAAGATTTAAAATGTGTTCCCAAAGCACTTTAAGACTGAGCACTGGGAAAAATTCAGAATGCAGCAAAAGAGAATCAAAAAATTGATAAGAAAAATAAAATATGGAGTTAGTCAGCAAGAAGCTTAAAACACAGTAAAGAAAGAGGACATTTTTTTTAAAAATCAAAAATTAATACAGAAGCCTCACCTTTTATCCAGTTGCCGTTGTTCTAGATTTTGGGATTATTTTAAAATGGTAGTACCTTTAAGCAAGTGTGATGCTTCAAAATTGCACAAAACAGGGGTGCGAGGTGTTAAATTAATTTGGATAAATTAAGACCATAATATCATTCGCATATTTTTTAAATTTTAAAGTAAAACTTCAAAATAAAACTGGCTCAGATCCCTGTCATCCCTGTCCCTGCTCTCTCTCACCTTTGGTGGAAAGGTGACATTTGTCCCCGAGCCTCGAGTTCACTTGCAGTGGCGGCTGGCTCAATGCAGGAGCAATGGCTGTCTTCCTTACCCATCATCCCCCACACAGCTGAAACCCGGTGGGGGGGGGGGGGAAGCAGGCATGACTGATGGATGGCTGGGGTTGGGAACGACCGATGGGGTAGGGACGACGGACGTGCGGCTGGGGTGGGTCAGGGTTACGACTGGGGAGGGGGCTAGGAGCAAGATATTCAGGCGTTTTCATTACAGAAAAAAGTGTCGGTATTTGGAGGTTTCTGGTGTTCAGAATCAACATAAGAACATAAGAAATAGGAGCAGGAATCCCCCATCCGACCGATTGAGCCAACTCCGCCATTCAATAAGAAAAAGGCTCATCTGATCATTAACTCAACTCCTCCTACCTGCCTTTTCCCGATATCCCTTAATTCCTTTTTTATGTAAAAATCTATCTAACTGAACCTTAAATATGTTTAATGAAGTCGCCAAATTGCTTCCCTGGGCATGAATTCCACAGATTCAGTCCTCTCTGGGAAAAAAGTTTTTCTTCATCTTAAATCTGCTCCCCTGAATCTTGAGGCTGTGTCCCCTAGTTCTGCCTTTATCTTATCTATCCCTTTCATAATTTTATATATTTCTATAAGATCTTCTCATTCTTCTGAATTTAAATGATCATAATCCCAGATGATTTAGTTTCTCCTCATAGGTCAACCCCCTCATCTCTGGGATCAACCTGGTGAACCTCCTATGGACTGTCTCCAAGGCCAGTATATCCTTCCTCAAGTATGGTGATCGGAACTGCACACAGTACTCCAGGTGCAGCCTTACCAGTACCTTGTGTTGTTACAGCATGACCTCCCTGCTCTTGAATGCAATTCCTCTAGTGATGAAGGCCAACATTCTATTTGCTTTCTTAATAACCTGTTGTACCTGCAACCCAACATTTTGTGATTCATACACAAGTACTCCCAAGTCCTTCTGCACTACAGCAAGCTGCAATTTTTCACAATTTAAGTAATAGTCTGCTCTTCTATTTTCCTACCAAAATAGATTACCTCGCATTTACTAAGGTTGTATTCCATCTGCCAGAGCTTTGCCCACTCAACTAACTTAACTATATTTTTCTGCAGCCTCTCCACATCCTCTGTACAATTTGCTTTTCCTCTCAATTTAGTATTATCCACAAACTTGGCTGCACTACACTCTGTCCCCTCTTCCAAATCATCCATGTAAATGGTGAACAACTGTGGGCCCAGCACTGACCCCTGCAGCACCCCATTTACTACTGTCTGCCAAGCAGAAAAACACCCATTTATTTTGACACTCTGCCTTTTGTCAGTTAACCAATCTTCAATCCAGGCCAATATACTTCCCCGACTCCTTTCATCTACATCTTATAAGTCTCTTGTGGGGCACCTTATCAAATGCCTTCTGAAAATCCAAATATACAACATCACCTGTTCCCCTCTATCAACCGCACCTATTATATCCTCAAAGAACTCTAGCTAGTTTGTCAAACAAGACCTGGCCTTTCTGAATCCATGCTGTGTCTGCCTGATGGAACCCCTTTGTTCTAAATATCTCACTATTTCATCCTTAATGACAGCTTCAAGCATTTTCCCGACTACAGACGTTAAGCTAACTGTCTGATAGTTATCTGTCTTCTGCCTACATCCCTTTTTAAAAAGTGATGTGACATTTGCTGCCTTCCATTCTGCCAGGACCTGACCAGAATCAAAGAATTTTGATAAATGACTACCAATGCATCGATTATAACTCACGCCATTTCCTTCAGTACCCTGAGATGCATCCCATCAGGACCAGGGGATTTGTCCGCCTTCAGTCTCATTAGTTTGCTCATCTCTTTTGTAACAATTATTTTATCAAGGCCCTCACCTCTATCACCACTCACCACTCCCTATCACCACTCTTTGGCATGCTGGACATGTCTTCCACCGTGAAGACTGACACAAAATGCCTCAACGCCTCGGCCATTTCCTCATTACTCAATATTAATCCCCTTTCCTCATCTTCCAAAGGATCTATGTTGACTCTAGCCACCCTCTTCCATTTTATATATTTATAATTTTTTTTGCTCTCTTTTTATATTTTGTGCTAATTTACCATCGTAATCTTTCTTCTCTTTCCTTATTTCTCGTTTACTTGTCCTTTGTTGCCTTTTAAAGTTTTCCCAGTCTTTCAGTTTCCAAATACTCTTGGCTACTTTGTATACATGAGGTTTTAATTTTATATTTTCCTTTATTTCCTTAGTTAACCAAGATTGACTCTTCCCTCTCTTACTGCCCTTATTTTTAACGGGAATATGTTTTTGTTGAGCTCTGTGAAAAATCACTTTGAAAGTCTTCTACTGTTCCTCAACTCTTCTGCCAACTAGCCTGTGCTCCCAGTCCATGCTGACCAGTTCCATCCTCATCCTGTTGTAGCATAATACACTAGTTTTAGATCTATTGAACCCTCTGTCTGTATGAGAAAATCATTCATACTATGATCGCTTTATTTCAAGAGGGTCCCTAACTACCAGATCATTAATTTTACCTATCTCATTACAGAGGAGAAAACAATGTCTGAATACTGAATAAGCAAAGAAAATTATAACAGCTGAACAATTGTATGAAAGAAATTATTAGCACTGAAGGTTTAAATCTCTAGGTCCTGATCTGCATTGCATAGTTTTGAAATCAGTGACATGGAGGAGATGTTGCACTAGGTGTCAAATTCCAATTATGCTGGAATATGTCCCCACAGATTGAAATTGAACCACACAAATTTAGGAAAGAGGGAAGAGAAAAGATGAAAACTTTCAACTAGTTACCCTACCAGGAATAACAAAAATGCTAAAATCTATTGGAATGGAAATGGTAACAGAACACTGAGGAAATAATACAGTAATAGGATGGAGTAAAGTTGACATGAATTTATGAGAAGAATATTATGTTTGACAAACTGCTTTGAGATGTTTTTGATAGTTTAACTTGTAGAATATATAAGGAGAAGCCAATGTGTGTAATGTATTTAGACTTTCAGAATTGGTTAAGTGTCTCATGAGAGTTTATTATATTAGAGTATGTAGGATTTGTGTTAATAATAACAATGTGAAGTGAGATTTGGTTAATAGACAGAAAACAGAATATAAATACGAGGTCATTTTGGGGTTGAAACCCTGTGTCGAGCAGGGACAACAAAGCTTGGCACTGTGCCAAATATATCAATGATTTGGATGAGGGATACTTCTATAATGCAAACAAATATACTGATGATACTTGGTGTAACTTTAGGGGATAAAGGTTAACTAAATGGATGAGGGCATGACAAAATAAATATAATGAAGAAAAAAATGTGAGTGCATGTGCCTTTGTGGGGGAAAAATGTTAAAACAGAGTTGTTTTTAAACAATTAAGCATTGAAAGATTTGTTAGATTAACTCCTGGTTTACTGAGTGGTTGTCCAGTGAAGTGAGACTCGTAAAATAAAGATTATCCCAAAATCTTGAGAGTTTTGAAGGATAAGATCTGATGTGATTGATAATATTATTGATAATATTATGTCAATGACCTCTGACACATATGATAACCATGTAGAAGAAATTTCAATATTTCTTTCTCCTTTCATAGAAAAATATTACTCTCTTTTCATTCTTGAATTGCCTATCTCTAATGAGTGATTATGAATGTTGCTTTGGACTTTTTAACCAGAGAAAACAGACTTTCTTGATGCAACTGATTGAAGGGATTCATTATTTTATATTTTGCTCAGTCTTCTAAAGAGAAAAGGATATGTCAAATTGTCCTTGTAATTGAACCCCTTAAACCTTGAGGTAAACCTTTACCTTGAGGTAATTTGTTAGGCTAGCAGCAATAGAAATTCACCAGACAATGGTATTTTTTAAAATGATCATTTTTATTATTAACTATTAATAACATAACACTTCTTACTTAACTCTAAACTTAACTCCAACTTAACCCAACTATGCCCAAATGTATATATGTGCATGTGTGGCGGGTCCCAAAACCATTACAGTTGTCAGTTTTATGTTGAAACTCAGATTCTTTAAATTATTGCTCAAAAGTAATTATGGAGTAGGTGTGAAGCATAAGACTTCTCAAAACTCACAAAATTCTTGTAGAGTTGTTCTCAGAGAATTGTTTCTTCATATGAATGATTTATCTCTCTTGCATGGTGGTTCCTGAATAAATATTTCACCCAATGATTTCACAAACTCAGGTTTGAGTCTGACAAAGTAACCATCACAATGGTTATGATTCAGAAACAAGCTTTATTTTAGCCAGAATTGGGTCAGTCACAAGTGGCTATTTAAAATCCCACCACAGCACTGCTCTCTCTCTTGACCAAGAGAAGCAGCAAAGTGGCCATCTTTTCTGAAGCCACTGAAATTCTGTGTTCCTCCCTTGACAAGGAGGACACAAGCAGTTCTTTCTTTATTGCATTTCTGACCTCAGATGAAAACTTGTGTAATATTAAAGATGTCTCCTTGAAGTATCTTTAATCACACGACATGACCTCACTGCTGATTTTGTTTGAAGTTCTTCTCTTCCAAAAGTATGAGTTGATATGGTTCTGAATTGCCTGCTGAAGTCACAAACAGATGGCGTTGTGCACACAGATCATTGAAGCAAAAGCCAGCTTTGTTTGAACAGATGCTTCTGAGTTTCCATTCTAAAAACATTGGTAAACAATCAGAGAATCTCTTGTTTAACCAGATGTCCTCCTTGAGCACACCCCATTGTTCTAGATATTTCAATCAACAATCACTTCTGGTTTTATTGCCATTTACCAGACTTTGCATCTCCAAAAATGGCTTATCTCTGAGTGTAATTGTGTGTGACTGTAAGTGTGCCCCTTTCCAGCCCACAATTCCTTTACTAAGAAATATATGTTTTATTGATAAAGATTAATAATAACTCAATTCCGTCACAATACTTTACTGTATCCAATACGTTTTCCCAAGGTATGATGCCAGAATTGAATCCATATTCCAGATGGAGTTTGACCAAAGCTCTGTAAATTGAAACACAACTTCCTATTCTTTGAATTACAATCCTTTTGAACATTCTCTGTGCTCTTTTAATTTTTTTTTCATCTGTGATTTAGTTGTTAATTTGTTTACCTGGAAACCCCAATCTCAGTGCTCCTCCCTTGTTCCGAGTTAAATATTCCCATTGACTTTGGATGAAAATGTATGGTCTCACATTTCACCCCACTGAATTCCATCTGCTTTAGACTTTGCCCACTAATCCTTTGAAACATTCTGCTCCCAGTCGCATAATTTCCTGTTGCTCTGCAATTTATTATCAACTACAAACTTTGATAAATAAATTGTTCTTTATCTAAATCAGTGTTTCTGATGGAAAAACTGAGTCTCTTGTGAATATTCTTGGTGAATGTCACTTCTCACATGCTGCCAATTAGTATGTATTCCCTTTATCACAAGGCACGAGTGTCCAAATTGCCTACTTCTATTCCTTAAATGTATGACACATCAAATGATGATAGTGAATTCTTGAGTTTGATAGAGAAGTAAAAATTTGAAGTATTTTTACAAGGTAAAATAGTTGTTTTCTCCTTTAAATTCATTTGTAAACCAAGCTACTTTAAGATCTGATCAATACAGACTTAATTAAAATTTTTTTATTGTTCCTTTTATTTTTCAGATGTGGACATTCTCCAAAGGCTGGGCCTTACTGGGAAAAAAACACAAGCGCAGTCATCACCATCTTCTGTAACGTCCCACTCTGTTCCTCAGGGGGTCATTCCTTTTAAATCAGGCATTATTCTCACACAGAGAGCACGCATCAAAACACCTGTTGCAGCACTCATTCCTGCCTCATATGGCACTAACCTTGCCATAGTTTTGAGCCTATGCTCACATCGTATCAACAATGCTTTTTTATTTTCTGTTAGAAATAAGAGGAAAAAACTACAACTTGGTGTTCAATTTATACCAGGTAAAATCATTGTGTACGTAGGACACAAACAGTCTGTATATTTTGATTATGATGTTCACGATGGCCAATGGCACCATATGGCAATCAACATCAGGAGCCGAAAGGTTACTCTATATACTTCTTGTGGGAAGAATCGCACTAATGCAAATTTGCATATTAAAAGAGAAGATTCTTTAGATCCAGATGGTTCCTTTCTTTTGGGAAAAATGAACCAAAACTCGGTTCAATTTGAAGGAGCCATCTGCCAATTTGATATTTATCCTTCTGCAAAAGCAGCCCATAATTATTGCAAATATATAAAAAAACAGTGTAGGCAGGCAGATATCTATCGGCCGAACCTTCTCCCACTGCTTCCTGTCTTATCGCGCTTCCCTAATTCATCCGTTAACTCTTCTTCTCCATTAATGCTGCATAAAAGGACTGGAAAGGATGACAACTGTACAGAGAGGTCAGCTTTTATGGGCATGGCTCAAACGATGCCAAACTTCAACATCCATCTCAAAAAACGTTCATCTTTTGTGACCACATCCCAGCCTGCTCTGTTATCAGTACAACATCAGAGCACTGCTTCCTCCCGTCTACAGATGACAACAACACGACTTCCAAGCACTGAGTTTCTCCAGATCCCTCCACGAATAAAATTTCCAACCATGGCCCCAGCAATGATGCTATCTCATACAGCTCAAAGCAAATCATCGGAGAAAAATAATGTAAAGTTAAAGAGGCAGGAAGGACAGATTAGCCAAAGCCATTCTAGAAACACAACAGAGCAAGATATGAAAAAGAAAGTGAAAATAACTGTAAATGTGACAACAAATCCAATATCAACAAAGCCAATTAAAAAGAAACCAAAATACAAATCCACTGAGAGTCAATTTAAGACCCAAAAACCCTCAAAAGAACTCATGGAAGAATTGTTGAAAAGACAGAACAACCAACCACAAAGGCAAAGCAAACAGTCACCAGAAAAGAAAACTGACCTGAAACTAACAACTCCATATGACTCCAGAGGTACTTACACTGTCATATCTACAACACCTGCTGCCACAGATGGATACCAAACCTTTGGGATGGAAAGTTTTACCATTGATCCACTATTTCAAGAATTTATAAGCATTAAAGGGGACCCTGGACCAATGGTAAGATTCATGTCTATTATATTCTTTGACCAAATGTACAGTATATTTTTGTCTATCATCTCTTGAATCAAATTGTAGCCATGATCAATGATTAAATCAAAATAACCATTGATGAACAAGAAAAAAGAGTATAGCAATCCAAACGCTCAAAATTGTTTTTTCAAAATCCTTGCCTAAAAGTTATTTTCCTTGATTTAATTGAAAATTGGTAGTCTTTTGGTGTGAAATGCTAAAGGAACCATTTCTGGAATGACTTGTGTTATTCCAGAAATTCATCCAGACACTTCCTAATGAGAATCTCCCTTGCATTCTTGATGTGATTTCCACAGCATAACAATTTTCCTCTTTGAAGCTTGGAAGGAAACTTAAAACATATTTTCAAGGATTTTCCATTATTGGCATTCTCAGGGCAATCTAATCTTCTCAGTGTAGTAGTCAACTGAAATACCTGTCATGTTATTTCAACCACTGCCTTTGGGCTGAATTCCGGGCCCTCTATTGGACCACCTCCCACCTACAATCTTGATGTTCATCTTATCATCCTCAAGTAACCTAATATGGTTTCTTCACTGCCTTCACCTCCCCACCAAGTTAAACATCATTACAAATGCAGAACATAAGATGGTACAACAAGAAATGGACACTTTGGTCCATTGTGTCTGAGCAATAATAATGCCAAATTAAACTAATCACATCTTCCTGCAAGGCATATAACTCTCCATTCCCTACCTACTTATCTGATTTTCTAAATGCCTCTTAAATGTTCTAGTTGTATCTGCTCCCACCACCCCCAATGGCAGTGCATTCTGGACACCTACTATTTTTTGTGTAGAAAACATGCCTTGCAAGTCTCCTTTAAATTTTCTTCCTCCGTGTTGGGAAAAAAACTGACTATCTATTCAGCTCCCTTCTGCACCGGCTTCTTAGCCACACATTCAACTTTACTATATTCCCATTTTTTGCCTTGCTAGCACATGGCACAGGAAGTAATCCTGAAATTGCAACCATACAGCTCCTGGTTTTTTTTTTAAACTTTCTACCTAACTCCTTAAATTCTCCTTGGAGGACATAATTTCTCTTTCAGTCTATGTATTAACATGTAGTTCCCTGTCACCTTCACACACTATTTTACTCCTCTCCCAGCCATTTATCATTGCCTCATGGGGTCCTTACAATTTCCTCCCCATCTTTTATTCTCCCTCTCTTCTTCGCTTAATCATCCAAAAGTATTGTACTCCATCTTAGACAACCTCAACATGCGCCATTGATCAAGGCCAGGAACATTTGCAGTGAGCAAAAATATTGATTGAAGAAAAATATAAAATAATAATTTCTGGTTCTTCTCTGCCCCAAATGCTGAGGGAAAATATGGACATTAATAGTTGTTTTAAATAATTGTCACATAATCTGATTTAACCAGGAACCTGCAGAATTGAGACCATCTGACACAACATGTTTTGCCATTTTTATTAAAGAATTTTACCCAGATGCTTCAATATCTTTTGTTGATCCCTTTTTTTCCAACCAGTGTAAATTGCTGCTCATTTGATTTCTGTTGGTGATAATCTGGGTGATGTACAGTCAGAAAAAAAAGACCCGCAGCATGATGTTCCCCTCCCTTACCCCCCACCAACACATAATCAATAGCAGTGTTGGAAGATTTTGGAAGAGCTTCTTAAAGAAGTGTTAACTGATGCTCTGTTTAAGTTCTGCCAAACTAGTTGCCATCATATCATATTACAGCCTTGGTCCAATTGTCAACAACAGAATTGAAGCATTTTTACATTCACTGTCATGCATTTGGAAATCGTGTCATCTGTTGGAATTATATTATTTATTTACAGAAAAGCAAGATAAAACTAAATCCAAATTTATGCTAGATTGGGTCTAAAATTACTTGGTATCCTCTGCGACCTCCAGTCAACAGAATAATGCTTGAGTATCATTAGAACAAAGATGTTAGAACTCTGCTTGTAGAAGGCTTTATCTTCATATATACTTGAGTACTTGTAAAGGTTAATGCTATACATTTGAAGAGGTGCAAAATAGCTACCTACTGGTTGTAGTTAAGATGAAGGTTGGCTACGTCCAACATAACATAAATTATAGAACCTGTGTATTCCATTGCATAATTAATAGACTGGCCATACATTATAGAATTGTGACTGAAGTGAAATTGTAGCTTTAAACAGTTCATTTTACATGACCATATAAAATGGAAGCTCAAAAGGGATACTCATGGATGCCTCATCCAGACAACAACCTCAGAGTCTACAACATATAGCATTGTCTCACATACTAATCAAGCAATTTCCTCTGAGAAGCAAAATTCCATGCAGGGAGATGTGGCCAATTCAAGAAAAGCTGCAGTAGTTTCCCTTGCATTCTCCAAGGAATTGAACCTGTTCCAACTTTGAATTTACAACACTTCAAGTAATGCTCATGGAAAAATTAGTTAGTTACTCAACTATTTTTCCTCCTCGTGTTCAGCTCTACATTTGTCACATAGGGTTTTAAATTTTCATCTACTTGTTTGCTGTTACTGTATTGGAAGAATTTTTTGGCTTTTGGCTTATGTATCATTTTACAGTTTTCCTTGGCATTCCATCCTTCTTTTTGACCTACTTCCGTACTCCCTTGTATTCAGACCAATTTTTACTGTCCCTTCTTTCAACAAAATTGTGAATTTGTTTTTCTAAATTAGATTTTTAATTTTATCTATTTTATTAATCTAGAATATTCAATAATTATTTTGAAGACTTTATCCTCATGGCATACTTGTAAATAATATTCTCAATGTTTGGCTTGGTAGTTCTCAATTCATATAGAGGTTCTCTCATCAAATTAAATATTGTGATGCAATGGCCATGAGACATGGATCAACTACTTACTTTCCAAACAGCTTGGTTGAGTTACAGCTTTGCTTCTGAGGAAGACGATCATGGTTTCAAACCTCACATTGATATATACAAGTGTAATTTAGGTCAGTATGCAGCGAGTTGCTGGGTGTATTTTCCTTTGGATGGGAAAGTAAATCAAAGTGAAAAATGGCAGATGCTAGAAAACTGAATTGAAAACTGAAAATGCTGCAGATACTCGACAGATTAGACAGCATTTTTCAGAAAGTAAAACAGTTAAACTTTCAGGTCAAAGAATCAGTTTAGGGAGCTTTCCTGGCATTGTAACCAAATAACATCAATGTAATGTTCCTTTTATTGTAATAAAGAAACTTGGGTTCTTTATTAGCTATAGACTCAAGACCACATGGAGACATCCACTTGAATCCAACCGAAGCTGCAACAAACTATTCTCTACTCCCTCTTGTGGTCATGAGGATCATTCGTACTTTATCACTACATCCCCTTGAGATGTTTAATCGAACAACATGACAACTAATACAGT
Source organism: Narcine bancroftii (assembly GCF_036971445.1). Lineage (NCBI taxonomy): Eukaryota > Metazoa > Chordata > Chondrichthyes > Torpediniformes > Narcinidae > Narcine > Narcine bancroftii. The sequence continues at coordinate 187,986,538 of NC_091469.1, read as the reverse complement.
ATTCATTTCAATTTAAATTCAACACAAATGTAAACACAACATCAGCAGCACAAACCTTTTGAAGTTCTTTTTCTTTTGGAGATTCAGTCTATCAGGTGGTTTGATAACATGTGAGGATCTTCTTAACACAGGTTCTTGTGTTGGCTGTGCTAGTCCACTACTGTCTAGCACGGGTTGTGTTTCCTCTGTTGCTGTGCAGGCTGGATCTTCTGCATTTGTCTGTTCCCGCAGTGTTTTCAGTTCCTTCTCAGTATTTGACCCTCCTCCTTTCTGACCATGTAAGATCTTGGATTTACTTCCTCCAGAACAGTGGCCTTCTTGTCCCAGGTGTTTGAATCTGTAAGACTCATTGTGTCATGTTGTGCCAGTGGCCCTAAGCTTCTTGCTGACTTGTCATAGTTTGCTTTTTGTCTCCATTGCAGAATCTATTGTTTCTGTTCGACATCTCAGTTCTTGTTTGGGTCTGCAGACTAGGGAAGTGTTTTGCATAGTCTATGTCCCATCAGAAGCTCAGCATGCCAGGTTCAAATGACGAAGCTCTGTAACTCAATAGAGCTAGATAAAAGATCTGAGCTACTGTCTCGTGCTTTCTTGAGGTTTAACCATGTGAACCCCTTTTCTGCTTTACTGTTTGATTGTGGATGCAGAGAACTTGAAGTCACATGTCAAAAATCATACTCTCCTGCCAAATTCTGGAATACTCTACAGCTGTAGCATGGTCCATTGTCACTGTAAACAATTTGATGGATTCCATTTCTTGCAAAGATTGATTTAATATATTTTATTACACAAGCAGCAGACCTATTAGGAAGCAGTGTAATCTCAGGATAGATAATTTGATAGATAGTCAATAACCAGCAAGTAATTATTTCCATCTATGTGGAATGAATCAGTCCCAACTTTATGCCATGTTTCTACTGGTAAGTCAGTTACGATCATGGATTCTTTGACTGCTTTGTGTGGTTTCAAACAGGTCGCTCTGCTGGAAACTATCCTGTCAATGTCACCATTTACCTCTGGCCAATAAAACAGCAATTCTGTCTTTCCTCTTGTATTTCAAGATGCCCCTCATGCACCCTTTTCAGCATCACTTGTCACAGTGATTGAAGAATTATAATTCTGTTCTGTCTGAGTAGAAGCCCATTAACAACACTCAGCTCAGCTCTGATGTTGTAGTATGGCTAACATTCACCTCTAGGCCATCCTTCATTCTGATTCTTCACGACCTTCTGTAGAACTGTGTCCTTTGTCACTGTAAACAATTTGTTTCAGCTGTGATCTACTTGGATTTCATGTCAGATACATGAAGAGCTTCAGTGATCAGATTCACATGGAGATTCATATCTGCCTCTATTAGAACTCTTATTGTGTGTTTCACTCTGTGTCATTGCCCTGGATAATGCATCAGCGGACACACTAAATTTCCCTAGTGTGTACACCAATTCAAAGTCATAATGTTATAGTTTAATTATCAGTCTTTGAATTCTTGGTGGCATTTCACTGAGATAGTTCTTGAATATCGCTATTAATGGCTGGTGGTCTGTCTCTACCGTGAAGGTTGGTACACCATACACATAACTGTGGAATTTCTCGAGCCAATAGACCAGACCTAGACATTCTTTCTTGATCTATGCACATCGACATTCAGATGTTATCATCATCCTCGATGCGTATGCTACTGGCTCCAATCTTCTCGCACAGGCTGAAGTAGTATGGCACCTATTCCATTTTTTGAAGCGTCCGTAGATATTTTCATCCTTCTGGTGGCATCAAAGAACATTAAACGTACTGATCTTGTAGATAGAATGGTCTTCAGTTGCTCCCATTCTTCCTCGTGGTTGTCTGTCCACGAATTCACATTTGTCCTATATCAACTTCCTCTGGTGCATAGTTTTGGAAGACAAGTTTGGTATGAATTTAGCAATAAAATTGACCATTCCCAGTACTCTCAATATGCCTTTTTGTCATTGGGTTTGGACATCTCTAAAATTGCTTTCACCTTGCTCTTGTCTGGCTCTACAACTGCCTCTGACAGTTATCTCCCAGACAAAACTGACATTTTTCTCTGTTTAACTTTAATTCATACTTCTGAATGCTTCGTAGCACTTTGATGAACCTCTCGTTTTGGTTTTGTGTGGATCCCCATAGGATCATGTCATCCATGCATACACATACCCCATTTATGCCTTCTGTGATGTGTTCCATTATCCTGTGGAACACTTTCAGAGCTGAGGAAATTCCAAAAGGCATCCTCAGACAGGAGTATAGGCCAAACGGTCTATTAAAAGTACACTATTTTGTGCTATCTTCCTGCAGTTTTGTTTGCCAGAAGCCCTGTAATGCTTCCAAATTAGTGGAAAACTTTGCACCCTCCATTTCACTTGTAATTTCATCCCTGGTTGAAATCTGATAATGTTCTCTCTTTATATTGGCATTCAAGTCTTTTGGGTCTATCCACATACTTAGGTCACCGTTCTTTCCTTTGACACACACCGTTGAATTCATCCATTCTGTGGGCTCCTCCATTTTCTTTATGATCCCTAGGACCATCATTTGGTCAAGTTCCTGCTTGAACTTTTCTTTTAGTGGCGCTGGAGCCTGCCTCAGGGCATGCACTACAGGCTATGTGTTCTCCTTTAACTTTATATTTCCTCTACACTGTCCCATGGAGGTACACCCTCTTCACTTGGCTGAGGTTTTCACATGCTTTGTCACCAAGCAGTGATTAATGTCCATCCGGGACTACTGTGAATCTGTGCTTGTATTTCACCTTGAATTTACATGTATCTTTCATGCCGACGCTCTGTCCATTGTAGGCTTTTAGCTGTACAGGATTTGCATGGATGTATGGCTTTATCTTCATTGTCCTAATGTCATGCTCACAGATCAAATTGACCCTTGCACCTGTGTCCAGCTTGAAATGATTATTTGTTCCATTTGTATGTAATGACACAGTATTCATCCTGGTTTGATTCTGTTCATGCTTGGCTGTTCATTGTCTATTGGTTTATATCTTCTTGCATTACCATGCTCTCAAAAAGTGTCTCACTGAGAGCTGTTTCTTCTATTGTGCGTACAGTTTCTCTTCTGTTTTGTTTTCCTTTGGGAAAAACATTGCTTTGCATGGTGAGTCTGCCTTTTCCACTTATTACAGACTTTTCCACAGGCAGGGCATTGTTTTGGTGCATGTTGAGTACCACATTGTTTGCACTTGAATGTCTCTCTGTCTTTTTGTTGTTTCCTATATCTCAATTTTTTTTTTGTGTTTATGTGTGCAGACACACGCTGTGGCTATGGCTATGCCTTCATTTTTATTGGCTTTTGCACTCTCACTGAACTTTTTCACATGCTGTAGAGCTAATTCACTGGCATGGCATATTTTCAAAGATCCAGCTAAGGTAAGCCCTCTCTCTCACTTTCTTATCAATAATCCTGAAAACAATTTGATCATGGATCATTGAATCTTGCAGTGCTCTGAAATTGCATGTTCTTGCTTTCAATTTCAAGTCTGTTAAAAATGTATCCAAAGCTCTCTCCTTGCAGCTTCATGTGCGAGTAAAACACATACCTCTTGAACATTTCATTTTTCTTTGGTGAACAGTGTTCATCATACATCTCAATAACCTTGTCAAACTTGCAATGGTCATCTGCCTTGGAAAAAATACATGTACTGAAAACCTTTAGTTCTTGAGGAGTTGCGATGGTAAGTAGCAGTGCAATCTTCAGTGCAACAGGTTTGCTCTCTCGAATCCAATGGCTTACAGGTGCAGCATGAATCTTTGTTTGAACAGCCTCCACTTGTGATCGACATTTCAAGTCTAATTTACATCATCAGGAATCTTTACACTTTCCATATCTCTGCTGATAATGACTGAAACACACTGCACACTTTTGGTGTTTCTTCCACTCCTGGTACCATGTGATGTTTCTTGTAATAAAGAAACTTGGGTTCTTTTATAACAACTATACTTTATTGGATGTAGACTCAAGACCATGTGGGGGAATTCCGTCTTGAATCCAACTGAAGCTGCAACAAACTAGTCTTCGACTTCCTCTTGTGGTCAGGAGGATCACTTGCACTCTGTCACTCCAATCATCAGAAAATCTTTGTTGTTTGTGAGGAACCTTGTGTGCTCACTGATTGCAACTTCTGCCTCCAAAATAGAGTTTCTGCAGTATGCAATTAATTAGTTGACAGTAATGTCGTGGGAATTTTAGGAAAGTTGTCAGGGGGTCAATTTTGAAGACATCTTGCCGACATTCTTGGGGTGAAGCTGAAATGGAGGAAGGGAGACTGAAAGAGAGCCATAAAAGCCTATCTTAAAGAAGAGCGACCTGAGTTAGGTTTCCAGTGCCAATGTGGGAACTGTTAAAACAGACTTCACAAGCATGGTGTAAGTCTGCTTCTGGTTGAGTGTCCTGCAGACAAAAGAACCATGAATTCATAAAAGAACTGCTGTCCAAGATTTATTGATTGTTGTTAAATGTCACTGTATAAGTCAGGAGCCCATCGTGTATTATCAAGCCAGATGTACAAAGGACCCAAAGTGAAATGAAATGAGAATTGCAGACCTTGTAAAAATTTGCACAAAATCTCTGAATTTCATTTATATTCGATTTTCCCTAAAGTTGTGTCATGTGGCACCATGAATTTTTTTTTGCTAGGTACAAATGATTCAAGTTTTAAAAAGAATAAGAGAACCTAAAATTTATTAAAATTGTTTAAATGAGTTCAAACCTATTTTTAAACATATTTTAAAAAAATCTAAGTTAACAAGCCATCAGAGCATTTTAAGAAAATATTGGAAAAAAAATTATTAAATAAGCTCTGTAAAACTTCTAAACTACTTCAAAGAATTTATCCAAGCCTCTTGTGACCATTTGTTGTACCACAGTTTGACTCTGTACTCATTTGTGATACCCTTGCTTCCAATCAATAGAAAGTTCAGTCATCAAGGCTTCACTCTGAATTCTCCCTCATCCTTTCCATCTTTATAGTTATACAGCTCAGAAACAGGTCTGGTTTACCAAATGGGCACAGATCATCAAGAATCCAGTTAATAGCAGCCCAATGTTTATCGGATTTTATTCTCTCCATACTCCCATCATGAGTCACAGGAAAATGTGCAAACTGCACACAGACAGCACTGGAGGTCAGGATTAAACCTGGTCACTGAAGCGGTTTGGCAGCAACTTTATTAACTGCCCTGCACATGTTCTGTTGCAGTGATTGACCATGAATTAAACTAAATGAATTATCTATCCCCACTTCTATTGTTTAATCCTTCTTAACCTCGCTCCTTCCATCTCTGTGGCTTCTCCCAGCCCTCTAATTCACTGAACGAGGTGTTCTTTTGATGGTGGTCTCCTTTGCAATACCCTTAAGTTCAAGATAATTATTATACAATTGTAAAGTACAACTGGATGAAACAGCATTCTTCAGTCCTTGGTGTAAAAACATAAGTGTATAGACATAGAAGTGATTTCTCTGTAGTACATAAATAGCAAATAATAGTAGATTCTCCGAGGGATTGAATGAGAAATTCATCAGTCATTCAGCAGTCTCACTGCCTGTGGGAAGAAGCTGTTTCTCAGCCTAGTTGTTCTGGCTTTCGTACTTCTGCATCTCTTTTCAGACGAGGATAGCTGGAAGATGCTATGTGTGGGGTGGGTTGGTAGGGGTCCTTAATGATTTTACGAGCCCTCTTCAGACAATTATTCCGGTAGATCATATCGAAGAGGTGGGGGGGAGTGGGGGAGGAAGAGGGAGACCCAGAGATCCTCTCTACGGCTCTTATGGCCCTATGCACTCACTTTCTACCATTGGCTGTTGCACCTTCAACCTTCAAAGCTCCACTTTCTGGAATTCTTCCTTAACACCTCATCTTCTCCATGGAGTCGTATAACACGGAAACAGGCCTTTGCCCTACCCATTTGGTGCTGGGCACCAAATGCCCATTTTATTATCAGTCCTACACTAATCATAGTTTATTCTCTCCACATCCTCATCAACTACCCCTCAATTCTCCCACTTACCTACAACTTTCAGGTAATTTACAGTGGGCACTTAACCATCCATTCCGCAGTATTTGAAAAATTGAAGGAAATGAGCATCTGGGCTCAGTTATGTTGTCAAAGGTAAAACATGCAAATTCCATATAGACCATCTTGGAGGTCAGCATTGATCTCTGTTGGCAATAGCTCTAATGCATGCTACTGGCTTCCAGCTCCCTTCAAAATCCTCCTTTAAAAAATGTTGTTTTCAATGAAGTCCGTTCTAAAACCCAGTGCACATTTTTGTTTGACTGTCTCTTTATGAAATATTTTCCACAATTATATAAATGCAATTTATATTGCATTTTGTAATTTGCATTGATGAACAGCAAATGCTATGTCATATTTTCAGCTCTTTTAATTTGAATTTCAAAGAATAATAATTCTTGTCCATGTTTTAGAAACATTCAAGAATCAAGGATTTTGAATTTTTGAATTCTGTTGAAGGATCTGAAAAACCCGATTTGAAAATTATTAGAAAAATATGCTTGCCTTTCTAATTTTTATTCTTAGGTCAGTGTGTGGATTACTATTTCCTCATCAACTAAATAACTTTGCATTGGACTTGATTGGTATGAATAGTTGAAGTTAGGATTATTTGAAAATTCATTTGTTCATGCCATCTTCATTAAATTAAGAAGATGTGATCCATTTAAATTTGTCTGTTTGCACTGCTGCAGGCTTAGGTTGTATAACTCATTAGGTGGTTGACAAAGTGTAAGCAAGCAGTCAATACCTGGTGCTGTCAAAGAATGCCAATATTTGTTAGCTATTACTTGCTCAGTATTATTAAACACAGGACAAACGTGGGGGAAACCCAAACATCAGAGAAATACTGTAGCAAATCTGAGGTTCTTAAGAATCCCAGTTGCATTTGTATCTTAATGGATGTTGATGTTATAATTAACTTGATACCTTGGTATCAAGGCACCAACATAGAATTAATTGAAAATCAGAAAAGGTGGATTTTATCATGTAATATCACTTTTGTAATAATTCTCTGAGCACCATAGGGAAAATGCAGTAATTAATCTATTTACTTTTAAAATAAATCTAATATTTTTGAGTACTTTAATAAAGGGCTGTGTGTCGCACACAAAGTGCAAAAATCAGAATTATTATTGTCAGCAATTACTGAGGAATTAAGAAGGAATATGCGAAGTTGCTAAGGGTACAAGGTAGCTTCTCATTACTAGGTGCATGCCATTTATTGAATTTGATTCATTGGGATTGATTGAGTTCATAAAGGTCCATGGAAGAGATTTTGAAACAAACTAAAAAGTTCAATTTATAGGGTAAAGGTAGTAGGTATTTAAGTACATAGGGCTTGATGTTAATAATTCCTCCAAATGACAAATTGCATAAATTTCAGATCAAAATAAAATGGCACAGATTGCTGTGCAGTCTTGTGCCTCATTTTCATTTTACAGATACTATGTTAGTTTGCAGGGATTTATGAAGGGAGATGGGATCTAGCTGCAGGAGTTATGTAGCCTTCCAGAACTCCTTATGAATGAGAAAACTTTTAACTTCTTTTCTGCTAAACATAGCCTTTCCTCTGATACAAGAACTGACTCAGCATCATGCTTCCCCCCCACCCCACCCCCCCACCACTTCCTTTACAAATTGCATCTTATCCCCTCCACTTAATAGTGGGTGAACTTAATACAAACGTCCACCTACTTGACATGTTCTGATTGATGATCAATCTTCTCCATGATGGGCTGGCATACCAACCCCAAGCCCAGAACATTGACATTTCACCCTCTCATTTTGCTGTCAGCTGTCCCCAGTAACAGCTTTTTTGCTTCAAATCTTTCCAGCGGCTGCCAGGCAAACTATTGTTTGACCAGCTGTTGGGCAAGAAACAAGATAAAATGCTAACAAGTTTCTACATACTTGTAGGATCTCTAGCCGTCCAAGGTGCAGCTTTTCCAGTTTCTTCCATATTGCAATTGCATGTCTGCAAATATCAGGAACACAGGATGTCGAGTAGTTTCTGAAATACAGGAATGGTAGAAATTATGAGTGTTTTCAGTCCACAGAGCATAATCAAATATGCAAGGTGATTTATATAATGTTTGATTAATTTGAAAGATCTGGAACCAATTCCCTAATGGATAAAACCATAAAAACTAGAATGAATAAAACATAGCTATTGGATTCAAAATGCAAATCCTTGACAGCATCAACATGGTTCATTTCAGCTGGGATGAACTTGATAGTATAAAAATTAATCTGAGCCTTCAGCCAGGGGAGGTGAAACAAAAAATCAGCCACAGCTTCAATTTCTGGGAGTTATCCAACAATTCTTTCTGGAAACGGACATTATTTGCTGAGGTACTCTATCAATCACAATAGCATGGATCTCCCAATGGCCACCCATTTCAATTCCCCATCCCATTCCCTTGCTGACGTATGTCTCCATGGTCTCATGCCCTGCCAGACTGAGACTACCCGTAAATTGGAGGAACAACACTTCATCTTCTGACTGGCACCCTCCAATCAGATGGCATTTAATTCAATAGGCATAGATAATAGATGCAGGAGTAGGCCATTTGGCCCTTCGAGCCAGCACCACCATTTGCTGTGATCATTGCTGATCATCCACAAACAGTACCCTGTCCCTCCCTTCTCCCCATATCCCTTGACTCTGCTATCTTTAAGAGCTCTATCTAACTCCTTCTTGAAACCATCCAGAGAATTGGCCTCCACTGCCTTCTCAGGCAGAGCATTCCACTGATCCACAGCTCTCTGCATGAAAAACTTTTTCCTTAACTCTGTTCTAAATGGCTTATCCCTTATTCTTAAACTGTGGCCTCTAGTTCTGGACTTCTCCAACTTCAGGAACATGTTTCCTGCTTCCAGCATGTCCAATCCCTTAATAATCTTATATGTTTTAGTCAGATCCCCTCTCATCCTTCTAAATTCCAGTGGATACAAGTCCAGTTGCTCTAACCTTTCAATATATGACAGTCCTGCCAACCTGAAAATTAACCTCGTAAACCTCTGCTGCCCTCCCTCAATAGCAAGAATGTCCTTCCTCAAAGTTGGAGACCAAAACTGCACACAGTACTCCAGGAGTAGTCTCACCAGGGCCCCTGTACAACTGCAGGAGGACCTCTTTTTTTTCCTATATCAACTCCCCTTGTTATGAAGGCCAACATGCCATTAGCCTTCTTCACTGCCTGTGAACCTGCATGCTTACTTTCAGTGACTGATGCATAAGGACACTAGATCTCATTGTACTTCCCCTTTTCCTAACTTGACAACATTCAGATAGTAATCTGCCTTCTTGTTCTTGCTACCAAAGTGAATAAACTCACATTTATTCACATTAAATTATATCTGCTATGCATCTGCCCACTCGCCCAACCTGTCCGAATCACCCTGCATTTCACTGCCACCCATCTTTGTGTCATTTGCAAATATGATAATGTTACTTTTAATCCCCTAATCTAAATCATTAATGTATATTGTAAATAGTTGCTTCCATATCGACTTCTCTGGCTTTCATTAAACCTACTCCCTGCCCTTCTTCCCTATCATCTCTCAATTCCCTGTCTCCTTTCACATAGGCATGATAAATTCTTGCCTCGTCTTTTATCATCTTCAATTAACACCATTTGTTGGTCTAGACTCCTCCCCCATTGTTTGAATTCTGAGACTTCCTGCTTCTCGCTTATTTTTCTTATTGCTTGAAGAAGGGCTCAGGCCCAAAATGTCAGCAATACATCTTTGTCTCCTACAGATGCTGAAAAGACCAGCTGGGTTCCTCCAGCATTTTGATGTGTTTTTGTTAGTAGTACAGGAACAAGTTTAACTTGGATGAGCTCCACAATTAAATAAATCTATCAATGTCCAAGCTCATGCAACTATCATATTTTTTAATCAAAATGAAAGTCATCATCTTCGCTTCAGCTGGCAGCTCGTTCCACAATAACACCACTCTCTGTGTGTGAAGAAGATCCCCCTAAACTTTTCCCCTTTCACCCTTAACCCATACCTCTGGTTTATATCTCACCTCCCCTCAGAGGAAAAAGCCTATCTACAGTTATTCTGTCGATACTCCTCATAATTTTAAATTATCAAATCTCCCCTCATTCTTCTATGCTCCAGGAAAAAATGTCCGAACCTGTTAAACCTTTTGCTATAACTCAGTTCCTGAAGTCCCAGCAACTTTCATAGAAAATCTCTGCAGTCTTTCAATCTTATTGATATCTTTCCTGTAGTTATAAAAACTGTACACAATACTCCAAATTTGGCCTCACCAATGACTTATACCACTTTAATGTAATATCCCAACTCCTAAACTCAATTCTTTGATTTATGAAGGCCAATATGTCAAAAGCTCTCAATTCATCTGTGATGCCACTTTCAGGGAATATGTATCTGTATTCCCAGATCCCCCTGTTCTACTGCATTCCTCTGTGATCTACCATTTACCGCGCATGTCCTACCTTGGTTTGTCCTTACAAAATGCAACACCTCACACTTGTCTGCATTAAATTCCATCTCCAAATTTCAGCCCATTTTTCCAGCTGGTCCAGATCCATCTGCAAGCTTTGAAAACTTTCCTCACTGTCCACAGCACCTCCAATATTTGTGGCATCAGCCAACTTGCTGATCCAATTTACATTATTATTCAGATCATTGATATAGATGACAAACAGCAATGGTCCCAGCACTGAAACCTGAGGCATACCACAGTCACAGGGCTCCAGTCTGAGAAGCAATCATCCACCACTACTCTCTGGCTCCCATCTTGCCAATGTCAAATCCATTTCACAACCTCACCATGAATATAAAGCTTCGGAATGTTTTTAATTAACCACCCATGGGAGACCTTGTCAAAGGCCTTACTAAAGTCCATGTTGACAACATTCACAGCCTTTCCTTCATCAAATTTCCTGGTAACCTCCTCGAAAAACTCTATAAGATTGGTTAAACACCACCTACCACGTACAAAGCCATGTTGACTATCCATAATCAGTCCCTGGCTATCCAAACACTTGTATATCCGATCTCTTAGAACACCTTCCAATAATTTCCCTATTATGACGTTAGGCTCACCGGCCTATAATTTTCTGAGTTACGTTTGGAGCCTTTTTAAAACACGGAAAAACATGAACCATCTTCCGGCACCACACCCATGACTAAGGACACTTTAAATATTTCTGCCAGAGTTCCTGCAATATCTACACTAGCCTCCCTCAAGATCTGAGGGAATATTTTGTCAGGTCCTGGGGATTTATCCACCCTTGTTTGCTTTAAGACAGCAATCACCTCCTCTTTAATCTGTATAGGTTCCATGACCTCACTGCTTGTTTTCCTAACTTTCCCTTGACTCTGCCAGTTTCCTGAATAACTCCTAATGCAAAAAAAAACATTTAATATCTCTCCCACCTCATTTTGGTCCATGCAAAACCAACCACTCTGGTCTTCAAGGAGACCAATTTTATCCCTTACTATCCTTTTGCTCTTAATATACCTGTAGAAACCCTTCAGATTTTCCTTAACATTGTCTGCCAAAGCAGCCTCATGTCTTCTTTTAGCTTTCTGGATTTCTTTCCTGAGCACCCCACTGAATCAAGCAACTCCTGTCACATCAGAGGGAACATCTGCCTCATCAGCCACCTCAGAACCCAAGATTTAAAATGGAATTGAACAATGGCATCCTTAATTCTGTGGAATGGCTTATTAAGAAGTGATGGGAATATTTAAAAATAAAATGGATTTTAAAATGCATATCCTCTTGATATTTCTGCTTCCACATGTATATTGTAGTCTTTAATACTCTAAAATGTTACCTTACAACTGCATGCTGGTTTTGTGTCCATGAGAGGTCCTTAAATTGATCAGCTTGTCCGAAATCAGGAAGGAATGGACTTGGCTGTTCATTTTTTTTTCCAGTTCTGTGTAGTCTTACATTTCTGATATCACCATTTATTTACACTATGCTTTGCCTCTATATCTTTTTATAATATGGCAACCAAAAATGTACACACTACTCTAAGGGAATTTTTGTTATAGGAAAAAATGAATTTCTCACCCCAGAAGTGGCTGGAGAGCTTTTTTTTTTTGGCCAAGAAATGGAAAGGTTTCTCTCTTCATTGTTGACTACCAATTCAAAATATTTAAGTCAAAAACTCTGTATAAAGTGCAACTGGACAGATTACTAATAGAACTGATTTTTAACTGAAATAATTAAACCAATTAAATTCCAGTCTTATAATTTGTTACATCACCACATCTTTCCCAAATCCAATTTTCCCTCATACCTTGATGAAGGGCTCAAGCCCAAAACATTGGTGATGGACCTTTACTGTTGCTATAAAAAGGCACTGTTTGACGTAGAGTTTCTCCAGAATTTGTGTTCTTTCAATTTTCTTAATTGCTTTAAATAGATTTTAGAAGATTGAGAAATGTTCTGAATGTTTGCAATGTGTAGTAGTAATCAAAGGTTATGTTTGCACAAAGTTTGCATGTTACCAACTGAAGAAAAATTTCTTAAGTTTTCAACTCCAATGAAAGATCTAGAAGTAAATTACTGAACTTGTATTCTATTTTGATTGATTTGTAATGATGTGGATAGGATGGGTGAGGAGGTCCTCCAAGGAGAGTTCAGGGAGTTGGGCATTAGGTTGAAGGATAGGACCTCCAGAGAAGTGAGATCAGGATTATTACCTGTGCCAAATGGTAGAGAGGGTAGAAATAGGAGACCAATGCAGCTTGACATGTGGCTAAAGACATGGTGCAGGAGAACTTTCTGGATCATTGGGCTCTCTTCCAGGGAAGATGGGGCCTGTTCAAACAGGATGGTTTCCATCTGAACTGGAAGGGTACTAATATCCTTGCAGGAAGGTTTGCTAGTGCTGCTCCGGTGGGTTTAAACTAGATGTGCAGGGGGAGGGGAAATCAAAGTCCCAGAGGAGTGGGGGAGGGAAAAGATGATGTGAAAATTTCATGCACCGTTAGAGGTCAATTTGTTGAACGTTGTGGAAATGTTCTCAGGTGCATCTATTTCAATGCAAGGAGTAATTGTAGGAAAGGAAGACCAGCTCAGAGTGTGGATTTGCACATGAAATTATGACATTGTGGCCATTAATGAAACTTGGCAGCAGGAGGGCAGCTTAATGTGCTGGGTTTTTGTTGCTTTAGACATGATAGAATGAGGGGTGGGATGAAAGGGGAAGGAGTGGCATTGCTTGTCCGGGAAAATATCACAGCTGTGCTCAGGCAGGACAGACCAGAGGGCTCGTCTACTGAGGGTCTTTGGGTGGAGCTGAGGAACGGGAAATGTATGATCACTCTCGTGGGGTTGTAATATAGACAACCCAATAGTCAGGGAGAATTAGAGGAGAAAACCTGTAGAGATACCAGATAGGTGCAGGAAACATAGATGTGATAGGAGATTTTAACTTTCCACATATATTGACTGGGATTCCCATACTGTAAAAGACCTGGATGGCTTGTTGTTTGTCAAAAGTGTTTATGGAAGTTTTCTAAATCAATATATAGAGGTACCAACTAGAGAAAATACAATACTGGATCTCCTATTAGGGAATGAGACAGGACAGAAGTATGTGAAGGGGGACATTTTGGGACCAGTGATCATAGTGCCATTAGTTTCAAGTTAATTATGGAGAGTTAATTATCTCAGGTTGAGATTCTAAATTAGAGAAAGGTCAATTTTGAGGAAATGAGAAAGGATCTTAAATGCATGGATTTTGGGATAAGTTGTTTTCGGGAAAGGATGTGCAAGGTAAGTGGAGGACCTTCAAAGGTGAAATTTTGAGAGTACAGGGTTTGTATGTTCCTGTCAGGATTAAAGGCAAGGTTCACAGGCATAGGGAACCTTTGTTTTCAAGGGATATTGGGATCTGATTCAGAAGAAGAGAGGTAGTATAGGCAACATTGAGCAAATGAACTTGAGGAGTATAAAAATGCAAGAACAAACTCAAGAAAGAAGTTAGGAAGGCAAAAAAAAGACATGAGATTGGTTTGGCAAACAATGTAATGGAAAATCCTAAGGGTTTCTACTGGTATATTAAGAGCAAAAGGATAGTAAGGGACAAAATTGGTTCCCTTGAAGATCAGAGGGGTCGGCTTTGTATGGATCAAGAAGAGATGTGGAGATTGTAAATGTTTTTTTTCATCAGTATTCACTCAGGAAATGGGCACAGAGTTGTGGGAAGTAAGGAAAACAAGCAGTCAGATCATGGAACCTATACAGTTTAAAGAGGAGGAAGTGCTTGCTGTCTTAAAGCAAATAAGGATGGATAAATGTCTAGGGCCTGACAAAATATTCCCTCGAGGGAGGCGAGTGTAAAATTGCAAGGCATCTGGCAGAAATATTTAAAATGTCCTTAGCTAAGGTGAGGTGCCAGAGGATTAGAGGGTAGCTCATGTTGTTTGTTGGTTAAAAGAGGATCCAGAAGTAAACCTGGAAATTATAGGCTGGTCAGTCAGCATGACAGTAGTAGGTAAATTATTGGAAGGTGTTCTAAAAGACCAGATATACAATTATTTGGATAGCCATTGACTGATTTAGTGATAATCAACATGTCTTTGTGTGTGTGGAAGGTCGTGTTTAACCAATCATATAGAGTTTTTTGAGGAGGTTACAAGGAAAATTGACAAAGGAAAGGCTGTGGATGCTGTCTCCATGAACTTCAGCAAGGCCTTTGATGAGGTCCCACATGGGAGGTTAGTCAGGAAGGTTCAGACGCTATGTCTTCATAGTGAAGTAGTGAACTGGATTTGACAATGGCTGAATAGGAGAGTAGTGGATGATTGCTTTTCAGACTGGAGGCCTGTGACTATTGGTGTGCCTCAGGGATCAGTGCTGGGATCATTGTTGTTTGTCATCTATATCAATAATCTGAATGATAATGTGATAAATTGGATCAACAGGTATGCAGATGACACTAAGATTGGAGGCATTATGGATAGAAAAGAAGGTTTTCAAAACTTGCAGAGGGATCTGGACCAGCTGGAAAAATGGACTGAAAAATGGCAGATGGAATTAAATGCAAACAAGTGTGAGGTGTTATATTTTGGAGGGACAAACCAAGAAAGGACATATACGGTAAATGCGGGGGCACTGAGGAGAGCGGTAGAGCAGATGGATCTGGAAATACAGATACATAATTCCCTCAAAGTGGCATTACAGTATTGCAATAGCAACTGCAAAGAAATGTTGGTGATATCATGGAAAGATGATGGAGAAGTGTTATGAAGTAGATGGTATAATGAGATATGAAATTGTATACCTTTGGAAAAAATTACGTATAGTTAAGGGATCGAGTTGAAATTTTTTAAATAATATTTGAAAACCATATATGGATTTTATGGATAATTTTCCATTTACCTCTTCTATCTTATCCACTCCTCTTAATTAGTAATTTTTAATAACTATTAATGATTGTATATGGTCATATTATTTTATATTAAATGGTAGGTGTTTCTTTCCTTTTCTTACTTTTGGGTGGGAGGGGGGATGAGGAAATTTTTTAAAAAAAATTTGTATAATTGGCTATGGATATTTGATTAATATTTTATTCATTTTTTCCTGTAATTATGCAAATAATTAAATATTTTTTAATAGTGGAATTACAGGTGGATAGGGTTGTAAGGAGAGCCTTTTGACATATTGGCCTCCGTAAATCAAAGTATTGAGAACTGGAGTTGGGATGTTGTGTTAAAGTTGTTTAAGACATTTTTGAGACCAAATTTGGAGTATTGTGTGCAGTTTTTGTCACCTAACTACAGGAAAGATATCAATAAGATTGAAAGAGTGCAGAGATGTTGATTGGACTTCAGGAACTGAGTTACAGGGAAAGGTTCAACAGGTTAGGACTTTATTCCTTGGAGCGTAGAAGAATGAGGGGAGATTTGATAGAGGTGTTTAAAATTATGAGGGGGATTGACAAAGTAAATGTAGATGGGCTATTGCCACTGAGGGTATGTAAGTTACAAACCAGAGGACTTGGGTTAAGAGTGAAAAGGGAAAATTCTAGATTGAAAATTAGGGATAACATCTTCACATAGAGAGTATTGGGAATGTGGAATGAGCTTCCAGCTGAAGGGGTGAATGCAGGCTCATTTTTATCATTTGAATAGGTAAATGAATGGGAGAGCTATAGAGGGCTGTAGAATGGGTGCAGGTCAGAGGGACTAGGCAAATAAATAGTTCTATATTTCCATTAATTTCTACGTTCTAAACTCCACTAAGTAAGACTAATTCTGAGAAGAATGGGCTGTCATATGAAGAGTAAATAAGGACTATCACACTTACTTGAATTTATAAAAACATGGAACAGATCCAAATCTTGCAGGGACTCGCTCACTATATGTGCTTTCTGGTCACCAACCCACTTAACCTTCTCTTGTTTCTTCAGATAGTTCCCCTTGGGTATTCTGCAAAGCCCAATAGAATGGCTATCTTTTCTGTTGCTATACCTACAGAATTGCATCCCAGCTACAAAGAATTGAATATTCAGAAGCTGTTAATAATTAAACATCCAAATTTCTTAATATTTAAAAGATTGAAACATTTCTAACATGTAAACACTATAAATGTAATCAAATATATTAAAATTGATTTAATGAAAGCATTTACTTACTACTTGTCATTCTCACTTGTAGGTTATTTTTAAATGATTTTTAAAAATATAATTTTTAATGCCATTCTCACTTGTTTTTAAATGATTGGCCATGATATTCTGTTTCAGGAATAATGGGCACATTTTTTTGTACAAGTGCTTGAGAATCTTCAGAAATTGGCAATGCTTGTTAAATATTCTTACAAGTCCATTGATAATATAATCAGGAAATCTCCGGTAATCAACTATGAACTGCATAAAAGTCTGAACTTCTAAGCATTTATGGTTCTGTGTGGAAGTACAAGAAGTTCTGCAGAAGATTAGGATTGAATCTCATTGGAAAATGTGCAATGCCATAACATCTTTCAGTGGCTCTCTGATCTACCTCTGCTTCTATTTCTTGTTTATACATTCTTCCTAGCTTTCTTTCAGAGATGAAAATATCTGAAAATGTTGAGACGGTGTTCCATCTGCCCAATTCCAACATTATATATCAAAATATATTAGAAATATACACATTTATTTCACAGATGATCTTGTATCACTTCAAAAGTATTCTGTTGTCATCCTCTGCATTGTTGAACAAATATTATAATCGGCGTGTTTACGTTTTTTTCCATATTTCTTAGAGGTTACTCTTTTTAAACTGATGTACTTTGTCGCTGATACCTATTGAACTTCACTATTCTGTGCTACCTATTCACCCAGGAGTACAGGTACATTTTCTTTTAACATATTGAAAAGCACTCAACACTGAGTCTTACAACTTTTTGCCTAGTACAAAGTTTGTGTTTTCATGATTAAAAGGTGACCTTATCAAGTTGAAGTGAGTTTTCTTAAAATGCAATACTCTGGAAAAAGAGGAGATATACTGGCAACTAGTCCATGAACTCTGTCATCTCCAGAGGAATTATTAACTAATTTTTAGTACTAATTAAGGAATAGCTGTATAATACTTTAACATACATCAATTATTTCTTTATAGGGTCCTCGTGGCCCTCCAGGCCTATCAGGACAACCTGGGAAAAGAGGACCTCGGGTAAGTGTTTACTCTTGATCTTTATGCATCAAAAATCTTAATTTGCCAATCAACCATTTTCAGGAACACCAGCCATTTGATATCTGTCTCTTTTGATTCCAAGCACTAGAATTTTGTCTCTTTAAAATTCTCCTTTTCTACCCCTTACAACTCTTTTCAGGCAAGCTTTATAGTCTAACTCTTGGATCATTTTTATGGTTATCTATCATAATATCTTCATGCATAATTTGGTGTCAAATTTAATTTGGTAATCATTGGATGAGTTGCTTAGGGATATATTGTCATAATAAAGGGAATATAACCATACAAGTTGATTATGCTCTTTATCTTGAGTTTATATTCATGATTGTTAACTGATCAAATATTAATAAGCCTAACATGAATAAGCAAAGAACAAAATGTTGATAAGTCCATGGGTGACGTCAGTGATGATTTATTTGCAAATTAAATAACCCATTATCTGAATTATCCATTTAAGTGTGAAGGCTACATTTTGTAATTGATTTTTGTGAAGGTAAATCAAAAGGGGAAAAAAAGTCTGATTAAAAATCATGTCAAAAGAGTCAGAGTTTTACAGCACAGAAATAAGCCCTGAAGGCCAATTTATTTGTGCCAACTAAGATTAAATAAATTGGTTCATTTGGAAGAAGAAGCTGAGTATCCCTATAAAAGTGAGGGACAGTTTAGCAGAGCATTCATCCTCAGAGTGATATGGCTTTGGCTGAACAGGCTTCGGTGAGAACAGTTAAGAGGCGAGGAATAGTCAGAGTTGAAGTCAGAAAGTGCCCCCCTATTCATAACAATTACAGAACGGAAACAGACCATTAGGCCCTTCTAGTCCGCACCGAACCAAACACCCCTTTCTAGTCCCACCTCCCTGCACAATGCCCATAACCCTCCATCTTCTTCTCATCCATAGACCTGTCCAACCTTTTCTTAAATAATACAATTGACTCCGCCGCCACTATTTCTCCCGGAAGATCATTCCACACAGCTACCACTCTCTGAGTAAAGAAGTTCCCCCTCATGTTACCTCTAAACCTCTGCCCCTTAATTCTTAACTCATGTCCTCTTGTTTTAATCTTTCCTCCTCTTAACGGAAATAGTCTATCCATATCCATTTTGTCTATCCCTTTCATAATCTTAAATACTTCTATCAAATCCCCTCTCAACCTTCTACGCTCCAAAGAATAAAGACCCAATCTATCCAATCTCTCCCCATACTCCAGATGCTTAAACCCAGGCAACATTCTGGTAAACCTTCTCTGCACTCTCTCCACTCTGTTTATATCCTTCCTATAATTAGGCGACCAGAACTGCACACAGAACTCCAAATTAGGCCGCACCAACGTCTTATACAATCTCAACATCACCTCCCAACTCCTATATTCCATGCAATGATTGATAAAGGCCAGCATACTAAAAGCCTTCTTCACCACCCTATTCACGTGAGTTTCTACCTTCAGGAAACGATGTACCGTTACTCCTAAATCTTTCTGCTCTTCTGTATTCCTCAATACTCTCCCATTTACCACATATGTCCTATTCTGATTCTTCTTACCAAAATGAAGCACCTCACACTTATCAGCATTAAATTCCATCTGCCATTTTTCAGCCCACTTTTCTAAGCAGCCCAAATCCCTCTGCAATCCTTTCGAGGAACAAAAAAGGATTCAGCAGGTAGGCGCAGATAAGGGCAGGTTTTTTAGATACCATATATTTTGTTCCTTGTCATAGACAGTGGGAATGGCAGCCAAGGCAGGGGAATGTTCCTCTTGCCAGCAAAATCCCTGACGACTTCATCTGTGAGAAGTGCATCGAGCTGCAGCTTCTGCAAACCGAGATAAAGAATTGGAGCTGGAGCTAGAGTTGGATGAACTTTAGATCATTCGAGAGGCAGAAGGGGTGATGGACAGGAGTTACAGGGACACTATCGCACCTAGGAGGCAGGAGGAGGGTAGATGGGTGACAGTCAGGAGAGGGAAAGGGAGGTAGTGCAGGGCACCATGTGGGGGGGGGGGGGAAGGGGGAAATAACTTACCTGAGTAAAACCACAGAAATCAGGTATCTGGCATGGAGTCTAGTTCTTTAGGCTAAGAAGGGAAGGGAGAAGAAGAATGAGCTGTAGTGATAGGGGATTCCATAGTTAGAGGGACAGATAAAAGATTCTATGGAAGAGATCGAGTATCCAGGATGGTATGTTGCCTCCCTATTGCTAGGATCTAACATATCTTGGATCGGGTTAACAGCATTCTCAGGAGGGAGGGGTGATCAGTCAGATATCACGGTCTATGTAGGCACCAATGACGGAGGAAAGAAGGATGAGGAGGTCCTGCAAGGAGAGTTCAGGGAATTAGGGGCTGGGTTGAAAGACAGGACCTTCAGAGTTGTGATCTCAGGATTGCTACCCGTGCTACATGCTAGCGAGGTTAGAAAAAGGAGGAACATGCAGCTTAACATGTGGCTAAAGATACGGTGCAGGAGGGAGGGCTTCAGGTTTCTGGACCATTGGGCTTTCTTCCAGGGAAAGTGGATCCTGTTCTGATGGGATGGTTTGCATCTGAACTAAAAGGGATCTAATATTTAGTGCTGCTCTGGTGGGTTAAAACTAGATTTGCAGGGGGAGGGGAACCAGAGTGCCAGAGCAGATAGAGGAGTGGTGGAAGGAAAAGATGATGTGAAAATTACATGCACTGTTAGAAATCAATGGGTTGAATGTGGTTGAAATATTCTCAGGTGCATCTATTTCGATGCAAGGAATATTGTAGGAAAGGTGGACGAGCTTAGAGCATGAATTTGCATGTGGAATTATGACATTGTGGCCGGACTGGCACCTCAACGTGCCAAGCTTCTGTTGCTTTAGACACGATAGAATGTGGGAGATTAAAGGGGCAGGAGTGGCATTGCTTGTCCGGGAAACTATCACAGCTGTGCTCAGGCAGAACAGAGCAGAGGGTTCAATTCCGGAGGCTAAATGGGTGGAGCTGAGGAACAGGAAAGGTATGACCACACTCATGAGGTTGTATTATAGACCGTCCAATAGTCAGGCAAAATTGGAGAAATAGCAGATAGCTACAGGAAACACAAGGTTATAATAGTAGGAGATTTTAATTTTCTACATATTGACTGGGACTCCAATAATGTAAAAAGGCTGGATCACTTGGAGTTTGTCAAATGTGTTCAGGATAGTTTTCTAAATCAATTATATAGAAGTACCAACTAGAGCAGGGGCGTGGGCAACCTTACCATGTGTGGGCCGGATGGTGTGTCAGTGGTTGAACAGTGGGTTGCAATGATGCTACCATAAATGAAATAAATACTGAAACACAGACATTATGTAAATGAAGTTTTCAATTGTCTCTGCTTGAAGTAATGTACAGTGTATGAACATAACTAACGATAATTCATCATGAGAAGATGACAAAATGAACTGACCCCGTGTGTAAAAGTAGATGACACAATTTTCTTCTTTATTTTCATTGTGTGATGACATTGTTTAATGGGTTTAATGTATCGTATATGTTGAACGTTTAGTGGGTAGGGAGTGGGAAGAAGGGAGGGGGGAAAGAGGGGAGAAAATGACACTGTGTATATTCAAGAGGGAAATTTTTATGTGTATTTTGGTCAATATGGTTCATAGTGTGAAAAATAAAAAAAATTTAAAAAAAACAATCCACAGAAAAAGTTCAAGCAATAAAATTCCTTCCAAAATCTACAATGATGCATTTCAGGTCAGAGCAGACATCTTCAAATCTGGAAATGCACTAAAATTCACGAGTTAGTCATTAAAATTACACCATAAAAGTCAAAAAGGAGAAAAATTGATCACAATGAAAACAAATAACCCCAAAACAGACAACAGCTCAATCAGTGGGAAACTTGATTTTGTATGTTGTTGTTAAAGCATTTCGATATTGGGTGGCGTAATTGTTGATGCCAATAGCAAGATATCACCTCAAGGAGTTGTGCTGGTAGAACAAACTACTTAGCAGGAGTGATAAAATAATTTCTTGTTGGGTATAAATATTTCAGACAGATATTTGGAATGCTACAAACTGTCATTTAAGCTTGGTTGCTTTTAAATAAGGCTCGTAAAGTAACCATGAAAATAATATGGCGGTACGGCTGATGTCAGTAGTATGCAAATTATTGGAGGGTGTTCTAAGAGATCGAATATACAATTACTTGGAGAGCCATGGACTGATTTGGGATATTCATTGTGGTTTTGTGCATGGTAGATTGTGTTTAACCAAACTTATAGAGTTTTTCGAGGAGGTCTGCAGGAAAGTTGATGAAGGAAAGGCTGTGGATGTTGTCCACATGGACTTTAGTAAAGCCTTTGACAAGGTCTCACAAAGGAGGTTAGTCAGAAAGGTTCAGATGCTAGGTATTCAAGATGAAGTAATGAACTGGATTTGACAATGGCTGGACAGGAGAAGCCAGAGAGTAGTGGTGGATGATTCCTTCTCAGACTGGAGGCCTGTGACTAGTGGTATGCCTCAGGGATTGGTGCTTGGACCATTGTTGATTGTCATCTATATCAATGATCTGGATGATAATGTGGTCAATTGGATCAGTCGGTTTGCAAATGACTATGATTGAAAGTGTTGTGGACAGTAAAGAAGGTTTTTCAAAACTTGTAGAGGGATCTGGACCAGCTGGAAAAATGGGCTAAAAATGGCAGATAAAATTTAATGCAAACATGTGTGAGATGTTGCAATTTGGAAGGACAAACCAAGAAAGGACATACAAGGTAAATTGTAGGGTACAGAGGAGTTCTGGGTTTGTAAAGAGAGCTTTTGACATATTGGCCTTCATAAATTGAAGTATTGAGTATAGGAGTTGGGATATTATGTTAAAGTTGTATAAAACATTGATAAGGCCAAATTTGGAATATTGTGTATAAATTTGGTCACCTAACTACAGGAAAGATATCAATAAGATGGAGTACAGAGATTTACGAGAATGTTGTTTGGACTTCAGGAACTAAGTTACAGGGAAAGATTAAAGAGGCTAAGACTTTATTCCCTGGAGTGGAGAAGAATGAGGGGAGATTTGTTAGAGGACCCATACATATATTTCCCCCCCCCCCCTTTTTCAGCCTCATTTTAAGGATTTCATGGTATATTTAGCGTATAAGTCGACCCAATTTTCTGGCTGCCCTGTTGATCAGCGTACAAGTCAACGTCCAAGGCTCACAATGCCTGAGATGGGTTGTTGACCAGCATGTACATCGACCTGCCCATAGATCATGTGGTATGATATGCTGGGAATTGGCTGGAGGTGATTGCTATCATGAAGAGTCCACCAACACAATGCAACATGCGATTAAAAAATATGAAGCGAGCCTTTAAGTTAAAAGTGATAGAAATGGCCAAGAAAACCAACAATTGCACTACTGAAAGAAAATTTGATCTGTTTGAGAAGTTGGTAAGAGATTGGAAGAAGAAAGAAGAAACTTTAAGAAACATACCAAAAAGGCAATGGTCTTTAAGAAAATTAATCACTCATTGGCCAGAGTTGGAAAATCACGACGCGGAATGGATACGTGAATGGAGGTGAGATTTCTACATAGTCACCCAAAATAAAATAAGAACATTTGCATTGCAGTGGGCAAAGTCACACAGACCTCAGTGATGATTTTGAGGCTACAATAGGGTGGTGCAATCATTTCATGAACTGGAAAAATCTGGTATTACAACAAAAATTGCACAGAAACTACCAAATGATCCTGATCATAAGGTTGTAAATTTTCACCAATATATTATACGGAACTGGCAGAAACACCAGTTTGCAATGGCAAATTCGGAAACATGAACCAAAACCCCAATGAATCTCGACATGATAAGCAATAGAACAGTGGAATGGAAAAGTGTGAAAACTGTGCAAACCAGAAGTACGGGCCATGAAAGGACCAGGTTTACCACGGTGTAATCGTGCATGGCCGACAGGATAAAGTTAAGCCCCATGGTAATCTTCAAATGCAAAATTAAATGGAAAATGGAATTCCCTGAAGGTATTTTTGTACATTTTCATGAAAAATGATGGATGGAGGAAAATGCTGTGGAACAGGCAGCCAGGGGCTTTACACAAAGAACAGGGTTTGCTAGCCTGGGATATGTTTTGTAGCTACTTAACTGAGAAGACTAAAAGTAGATTAGCACTACATAATACTTACATGGTGGTTACCCTGCATGGTTTGAGGTCTATATTGCAACATCTCGATGACTGCTTGAACACGACCATTTAAATACCATGTATGCGAGGAATTAAGCATATGGATATCGAGTACAGAAAAGTCATTTACAAAAGGTGGGGCAATGCATGCTGCATCACTTGATGTGCTGTGTAACTTCATACTCAAGGCATGGGACAAAGTTAAAGTAGAGACAGTGACAAAATTGTTTAAAAAGTGTGGTTTCACTTGTGCAATTGATGGCACGGAAGATGATTTATTGTGGGACACTGGTGATGAAACAGAAACCGCCTCATCTGATACAGACTGGGACCCATATGATGACTGTGTAAACAGTGAGAGTATGGATGTTTTTGCTGCCATCTTTGCTTCAGGCGATGATAACGAGAGTGATTTTTGAAGGATTTAAAATATGTTGTTTTCAGACAATGATAGTGATTTTGAAGGGTTCTCGCTGACAACGAAAATCTGTTGCAGTCAAGTTTTTTTTGGCTTTTCAAGGGTCGACTTGTCTGCTGCATCAGCGCGGATTGGATTTTGAGCTGAATTAAGGTCTCAAAAATATATCTGGAGTATTAGTCAACTCCCATTTTTTTGACAGATTTTTTTTAGGGGGGGTTTCACAACTTGACTTTTACGCCGAAATATAGGGTATTTAAAATTGATAGGCTTTTTTAATTGAGGTAATGTGAGATACAGACCAGAGGACATGAGTTAAGAGTTTAGGTGGAACATGAGCGGGAACCTCTTCACACAGAGAGTGATGGGAATGAAGTAGTGGATGCAGGCTCAATTTTAACATTTAAGAAGAATTTCTACCAGTTTATGGAAGGGAGAGGAATGGAGGGTTATGGCCTAGGTACACGTCAGTGGGACTTGGCAAAAGAAAATGGTTCAGCTCGGAGTAGAAGGGCGGACGAGGCCTGTATAATGCTTCTAATTTTTTTCTGCATTTAGCCAATATCCTTCAACATTTAATATACATGGCCCTATCCAAATATTCTGAACATTGCAATTGTACTTACCTCTATCACTTCCTCTGCCAACTTGCTCCCCTATCTATCACTCTCCATGTGAAATCAGCATCCATCAGGACCATTTTAAATCTTTCCCCTTTCACCTTGACACCACTCACTACTTTTTCATTCTCCCACCCATGGAAAAGCACTATGATTATTTAGCTTTTCTATTCACAAGATCACAAGATAAAGGAACAGAAATAGGCCATTCAGCCTATCAAGTCTGCTCCACAATTACACCCTGAGATAAAATGATCTGGCATCTAGTTCCAAATATTGGCCTTTTCCCCATATCACTTGATACCCTGACTAATTAGATACCTATCCACTATGTTCAGACCAGGACTTACCCAATGATCGGGTCTCCACGACTGTATGTGGCAACGAATTCTGCAAATCTTTGACCCTTTGGCAAAATAAATTTTCATTTCTGTTTTAAATGGGTATCTTTTAATTCCAAGACTATGCCCTCCTGTCCTAGACTCACCCACCAAGGGAAACATTTATTCACGTCTACTCTGTCCAATCCTTTCAGCAGTCAGAATGTTTTTATGAGATCCCCCTCATTCTTCTATTCTCCAATGAATACAGTCCAAATGCTGCTAAACGTTCCTTGTATGTTAGCCCTTGCATTCCGGGAATCATTCTGCTAAATCTTCTCAGTACTCTCTCCAACATCATTATATCCCTTCTAAGATAATGGGCCCAAAACTGCACACAATACTCCAAATGAAGTCTTACCAGTGCCCCACAGAGCCTCATCAACACCTCTTTTATACACTATTCCTCTTGAAATGAATGCCAACACAGCTTTCATTTTCTTTACTGCCAATCCAACCTGGTGGTTAACCTTTGGGTTATCCTGCTTGAGGACCCCCGTCTCTTTGTAGTTCGAATTTTGAAATTTCTCTTCATTCAATTAATAATCTGCCTGTTTATTTCATCTTTCAAAATGTACAACCATACATTTCTCAACATTGTATCTCATCTGCCATTTATTTGCCCACTCTCCTAAACTGTCCAAGTCTCTCTGAAACCTTTCAATTTCTATTCCAATACCAAAGTGTCATTAGGTTCAAAATCATTTAATCCATAATTTAAATCATCAATATGCATTGTAAAAAGTAGTGGCCCCAATACTGACCCCTGTGGAGCACCACAGTAACTGGCAACGAACCAAACAGAATCCCTTTATTCCCACCCTTTGCTTCCTGCCTATCTGTCAACACTCCACCCAATCCAATATCTTTCCTGTAATTGCATGGGCTCTCATCTTATTAAGCAGCCTCTCTTATGTGGCACCTTATTGAAGGCCTTTTGAAAATCCAAATACGCAACATCCACAGCCTCCCCCTTGTCCATCCTATTTGAGATTACCTCAAAAATTCCAGTAGGTTGGTCAGGCAGGATCTTCCCTTCATGAAACCATGCTGACTTGGACCTATCATGTCATACACTTTGAGGTATTTCATAACCTCATCCTAGAGGATCAACTCCAATAACTTTCCAATAACTGACATTAGACTAATACCAATAATTTCCTTTTTTCTTCCTCCCTCCCTTCTTAAACAATGGAATTACATTTGCGATCTTCCAATCCTTCGAAACCATGCCAGAGTCTATTAATTTCTGGAAAATCATTTCCAATGCCTCTACAATCTCCAAACCCACTTCCTTCAGAACCCATGGGTGCACCTCATCTGGTCCAGGAGACTTATCTATCTTTAGTCCATTCATCTTATCAAGCACTTTCTCTCTAGTAATTCTGATCATACTTAATTCTATTCCCTGAGACCTCTGGCTATCAGGTATGTTGCTATTGTCTTCATCAGTGAAGACCGATGCAAAATACTCATTTACTTCCTCTGCCATCTCTTTTTTACTCATAATTTCTTCAGCATCATTTTCAATCAGTCCTATATATATCCATGTCTGTATATTTAAAAAAAGCTCTTAGTATCCTTTTGAAAGTTATTTGCTAACTTCCTTTCATAATTCATCCTTTCTTTCCTAATGACTTTCTTTGCCTCTCTCTCTCTCTAAGTTTTTTTAAAATTCCCATTCTTCTGGTTTTCCACTAAATTTTGATTCCTTGTGTGTCCTTCTTTTTGCTTTAACCTCTCTTGTTAGCCACATTTGTGCCATTTTTCCATTCATAATTATCTTTTTTCTTTGATTAAACATGACAATAATTTGCCTCACTTCCAAGAACTTCTGCATCTATCTGTGAGCTTAATGTATTTGACAGCTATCTGTTGGACCTATTCTATTTGTGAGGAGATCATGTGTCAAGTTTGTTGTTACTGGCTATCTGTTTCTGGATTGGCTGAGATTTTCTACAGACCAGAAATTCAAGAGAATATCATGTGCATCCCCTGTCTTTCTCTCTTTTTCTATTCCTCTGACTCCATTCTTCTAGCTCCCCTTCCCTTCCCTCTCCATTCAGAGCTATCACTTCCCCATCACTTCTCAGCCTTATTTTTTTACTTCTGCTGCCCCCCCCCCCCCATGTCCATGTGGGACCTCTTAACAGTTGGTCTGTGCTCCTCTCCATAGTCCTTCTCTGCCCACCATTTTATTCAGGCATCTTCCTGTTTATTGGCCAGGCTCAAAATGTTAATTATGTCCATTTAGTTCCTGTAGATACTGTGACCTGCTGAGTTTCTCCAGCACTTCTGTGCATTGTATATGCATTTATCAGAATCAGAATTTATTATCAGGAGCGTGTGTCACAAAATTTGTTGTTTTGAGACAGCATTACTGTCGCAAAATTACTGTAAATGACATTTAAATAAATAAATTAATAAGTGCAAAGTAGAGCTAAGCGAGGTAGTGTCTGGGGTTCATTGTCCATTCAGAAATCTGAGGGGAAGAGCTGTTTTTGTACTAATGGGTATTCATTTTCAGGCTCATGTACCTCCTTCCTGATAGAGGCACTGAGAAGAGAGCCTTAAGGATAGAGGCTGCTTTCGAGAGACACCACCTCTTGTAGATGTCCTTAATGATGTCCATGATGGTGCTGGCTGAGTTCACAAGTCTCTGTAGTCTTTTTCTGGCCTGTCAGGTCCTCTATACTAGGAAGTGATGCAACCAGTCAGAATGCTCTCTACAGTACACCTGTAAAAATTTGCAAGAATCTTTGGTGACCTATGAAATCTCCTCAAACTCCTCACAAACAATGTTGTCCCTGATTTCATATTTATCAATCTCCTTAAATGTTTGTTTTTGCCAGCAGGTAGAACTTAGTTAAGCAGATTTAAAATTAAGTTACGTTTTCAAACGTATCCAAAGTACAGTAAAAATCCTTTAATCTGGCATACTTAAGAATATGGTGATGCCAAATGGGCTGATTTTCTGCACTATTGGATGTTAATTTTCCAACATACTTTCAATACTTTTAAATAATTTGTAATCGAATCATAATTCTTTGACTGAACCCAGAGACATTAAAGAGAGTAAAGGAAAGGAAGAGCCTGGTGATGTTCAAGGGATTAGGGGAGTGTGGAAAACAACCAAGGGAGTTTCAAGGGAACATGGAATCTGAGATTCCAGTGAGTGAAAAGGAGCATGGGGTCTAAGGCCTTAGTGGAAAAGAGCAGGGGAACCAGAGTTACAGCATAATATGAAGCTAATGAGTTTTGATATCATGGCCTTATATATCATGGAATTATCAGGGAGGAGGTGCTGGCAGATTTGGAGTTCATTAAGGCAGACAAATCCCCATACCCTGACCAAGTACATCCTCAGACCTTGTAAATAGGGAAGAAATTTCAAAGACCTTTGCATAGATCCCTGAACCATTATTGGATACAAGGGAAGTTCTAGAAGACTGGAAGGTGGCTAATGTTGTACTATGGAAGAAGGGCAACAAGAACAAGCCACAGAACTGTACACTGATAAATAGGAGGCGATTCTGAGTGATAGGCTCTGCCAGGATTTCAAAAGGCAGGGCCAAATTATAGTTGTTCAGCATGACTTTGTGATTGGCAAATTATGCTTATTGAATCTAAAGTGATCAAGAGATTAATGAGGGCTGAGTAGTTGATGTTGTCTATATTGATTTTAGTAAGATATTTGAGAAGGTTGTGCATGGTGGGCTCTTCGAGAAAGTTAGATCTCATGGGATTCAAAGTGAACTGGCCCATTAAATTCTAAGCTGGTTTGGTGGAAGGAGTCTGAGGATTGTAGTGAGAGGTTAATTCTCTGATTGGAAGCCTGTGACCAGCAGAGTCAGTACTGTGTCCACTGTGGCTTGTCATCTTTTTTAACAATTTCAATGACAATATTGTCAACGTGATTAGTAAATTTGCAGATGACACCAAAATTGGTGGTGCAGTGGGCAGTGAGGAAGTATACAACAAGATCGAGATCATTTGGGAAGGTGGGCCAAGGAAAAACAAATAGAATTTAACTCCAACCCTCTGGTAAATCAAATCAGGGTAGGACTTGCATGGTGAATGATAGAGCCCTGAAGATTTTTGAGGAAGACAGACTGAAAAAAGTGGCAACTCAGGTGGACAGGGTGATGAAGAACATCTTGTATGCAATGGGTAGGGTATTGAGTGTAAAGAATGGGACACCATGATACAACTGTACAAGATGTTGGTGAGACCACATTTGGTGTACTGTATGCAGTTCTAGTCTTTCACTTGTAGGAAAGCTGTCATTAAGTGGAAAAGTGTGCAGAAGGGATTTACCGAGATATTGAGAACAGAATACTTATAGGAATGGGTGGGGGTTCTGTTTTTTTTTAAATATTTTAATTTGACTGTTTCACATTTTACATGTACATACAAAATAATTATGGAATGCATAATATTAATGATAAATGACAAATTAGATAACTCGAAATATTAAAAAGCACATTTAACACAACCATAATTCAAAATTACATCAAACAGAGAAAAAAAGTATATTTTCCCCATACAGTGTGATTCTAAACCCTATCCCCTAATCCAAGGTATATGACTAAAGAAAATATGTACTTTGATCAAGAAATAAAATGGCAAATATTAAAATTTGAAAATAATATTATATCTAGAGTTTATGAAAGAAATTCAAGAATGGTCCCCACAGCATTTGAAACCTTACATTTCAATTGTTAATTGAATAACATATCTTTTCTAAATTTAAACCGGACATCATGTCCCTCACCCACTGAGCATGAGTGGGTGGGGCAGCATCCTTCCATTGAAACAATATTGCACATCTAACCAAGAGAGATACAAAAGACAAAGTATGACATTTAATTTGAGTTAAAAGATTATCTTTTTTTTCCCCCAAAAGGAGTAACCAGACAATTAGGCTCTAAATTTACATTTAGAATTAAAGATAGTTTGAAATACCTCCCTCCAGAATTTTTCAAGGCAAGGACATGTCCAAAACATATGAATTAAAGAAGCCTCTTCTTTCTTACATTTATTACCATAAGGATTTATATCTGAATAGTTATGAAATGATTTAACTTTAGACATATGAGCCCTATATAGAACTGTAAATTGTAAAAGGCGATGACGGACACATAAGAATGTAGTATTAACCAGCTTAAAAATTAGATCCCAAACTTTGTCTGTTAATGTAAAGTTTAAATCTTGTTCCTAGTCACTTCTGATTTTAACTAGAGGGGCATGTATCAAACCCATCATCTTACCATAAATAATGGATATTAAATCTGTGCGAGAATGGTGTAATCTAAATTTCACACCAACAAAGTTCATGTCAAGTGCCTGAGGAAAATCCGGTATCTAAGTTTTTAAGAAAATGTCTAATTTGCAAATATCTGAAAAAAATAAGTATTTGGTAAGTTGAACTTTTTAAGAAAGCTGTTCAAATGAGGCAAAATTATTATCAATGAAAAGATCTTTGAAATGTTCAATACCTAATCTAAACTAATAATGAAAAACAGGATCTTGTAAAGGTTGAAAAAGATAATTGAATACAATAGAGTTTGAAAGAGAAAAACCATCAAGTCCAAAATGTTTTCTAAACTGCACCCAAACTCTAACAGCATGTCTAACATAGGATTATCAATAGAGAAGAAGTGAGGAGCCAAGAAGTGCTGGAATGGAAAAGGTTTTAACAGAAATCAACCCATTCTGGACTGTTCATTTGATTATGAAAATGTAACCAGAACATAAAGTCACATACGTTGACTTCCCAGTAGTAAAATCTGAAATTAGCTGTAGCCATGCCACCATTCTTTTTAAGTTTTTGAAGATGAACCTTTTTTAGACGAGGGCACTTACCCCTCCATGTATAAAATAATATAATCAAATCAAGTGAATCAAAAATCGATTTGGGAGTGAAAATTAGTTTAGACTGTAAAAGGTATAAAAATTTAGGTAAAATATTCATTTTGATAGAATTAATATGACTGACAAGGGATAAAGAGAGGGGTGACCATTGTGTTAAAGACTGTTTCACTTGTTATAATAATGTAAGAATTTTTTCTTTCAAAAGGTATTTATGATTCTTTGTAACTATAATACCAAGATATTTAAATTGGTTTTCCACAGTCTTAAAGGGGAAATTGGCATACACTGATGCAGGAGTGTTCAAAAGGAAAAGTTCACTTTCATTCAGATTTAATCTATATCCTGAAAAATTACTAAATTGGAAAAGTATGTTACATTTTAACTGTAGTATTAGTAATGATAATGGAACTTTTACCTTTAAAGAAATGTCAGAGTTTGATAAGTAGAGCAGAAGATCTTCTGCATAAAGGGAATTGTTATGTTGAATTCCCTTTCTACCAATCCCTGAAAAGTCACCTCAATCTCAAAATGCAATCGCTGATGCTCTAAGACAAATCAAACAATAATTGACTTAGAGGACACCTTTGAAGATTGAAAGGTTATGATTGTTGAAAATGAGTGAGAATTGAAGCCATTGGACATGAATACAATGAAATAAAACCTGATCCAAAATTGAATTTTAAAAAAATCATGAATACATATTTCCATTCAACTCGATCGAATGCTTTTTCTGCATCAAGGCAAAGGACACAATAAGTGATGTATATCAAAATAAAAATAACAGTTTTTAATAAAACTGGTATGGTCTTCCGAGATGATAGATAGTAAAATATTATCCAATCTACGGGCCAAAATTTTTACATCAACATTTAATAAGGAAATTGACCTATAAAAGGAGCATTCTGTTGGTTCTTTATCTTTTGTTGCAATAAGAGATATACACACTTCATTAAATTTGCTGAAAAATAACCCTATCTAAACAAGTCTGATAACACCGAACTTAATTGAGAAAAGGATTTGAAAGACTCCACAGGAAACCCATTGGATCCCAAAGCTTTTCCCAAATGTAGTGAAGAAATAGCAGTAACTATTTCCTCATGCAATATGGGCTCATCTAGTCTAATTTGTTCATCCAAAGAAAATGTGGGAATATTTAAACAATCCATGAAATTTTCCATAGAATTACTATCATTTGTGAATTTGGAGGTATAAAGTTTAGAGTAATATTTCATTTATTTCTAAATGATCAATGGTAGTTACCATCCTCTTCGAATTCTTTTAATTTGCCATTTGGCTGCAAAACCTCTCAGCTCATTAGCTAAGAGTTTCCCTGATGTATCGCCATGATATAAAGCTGGCTTCTGCTTCTTAACAAATGGTTCTCAATTGGTTAAGTAGAAAGGAGATCAAATTTAGTTTGAAGTTCAACTCGCTTTTTATATAGCTCAAGATTTTTTGGTTTGAACATATTGTTGGTCAATTTGTTTAATTTGATTAACTAATTCTAATCATTCTTTATTGGTTTTCATTTTTAAATTCACAGTGTAAGAAATAATTTTCCCCCCTCAGATAAGCTTTCATAGAATCCCAAACAAGCAGGCTGAAAGTTTCTGATGAATTCTTTGTATCAAAGAAAATTTTTTATTAGCTTTTCCATAAATTTCAGTCATTAGGCCATTTCAGATAGCCAAAAATTCTAGATGTAAAGGTGGAGAAACTCTGGCAAAATGCATAATCACCTACCTTTCTGAATGTGCAGAGGTGGTCTTCGAGCCGCATATTCCAACCCCTCTCCAGGAGGGATAATCTCTGCAGCGCAGCCCTCCACCAATCGATCTGAATTTATAGCTGCGCTAAACGGCTGTTTAGGGGCGGGATGATTATGCTGTCAGCCCATGACCCATCTCCCCACTTTCCCCTCTCCTACCAGAGGCGATGGGGCAGCGGGAGCTGTCAGCGGGGGCTGGCGGGGCCTAATATCTAATGGTAAACTTGAATTGAAATGCCAATGTCTTTTTTTATTTAAGGAAAGCCAGGAAAAGTCATAGTTAACACAACAGGGACATGATCTGATATTGTGGCGGTACGCCATTAGGCAAGCGAACCGGCCCCTCTGGTCACACACGTGGTGGGGCAGCCGGCCAAAATGGCGCCGTCAGGGGTTTCCTCCTGACCTCAGTACCGGGCTCAGAAGCCTACGCTTGGGGATCCATGTAATGCCCCGGTGATGTCGGGGCCCCCAGCGCGGTTCTCAGCCAGGTCCGGGCTGGGAGTATAAGACCAGCCAGGCAGCCTGCAATAAATCAGTTTTGCTCACTGAACTCAACCCATCTGGTTGTGCGATCCTTCAGTTATCAGTGTAGCCGCTGCTAAAATATTACCATAGTTTGATAACTACTGGACTGGGCCAAAGGGATCAATTGATTATCGATGAACTTGTGAGAAAAAGAATACTTCCTACTATTGGATATAAAAAATGGCAAATGTCAGAAATGCCTTAATCTGACAAAAAAAGAATTAATTAATGAGGCAGATTTGCTCATTATGGCAAGTTTAAGAGATGAATAATCCAAACCAGAGTCTAACCAATCCCACCAAGTACTAGACAGTATAAACTTAGATCTGGAAAAGAAGGAAAAAAAAATGTTTAAATCCCACATAATTTGTATTAGGGGCATAGATATTAGCTAAAACTACCATTTTATTATTCAATTTCCCTGAAACAATGATATATTGACCATTTGTATCTGATATGACTTTGTGGTGAACAAAAGGAATTTTTTGATCAATAAGAATAGAACACACCACCACTTCCTCCCCCAGCAACCCCGGCTTTAGCCTGGAAGGAGGAATGAACATATTGTCCTCTCCACTTCATCATGAGTTGAGAATGATCACAATTGCAAATAAGTTTCTTGTAAAAATACAATATTAGTTTTAAGCTGTTTTAAATATGAAAATACTTTCTTCTTCTCCACCAGATCATTCACACCTTTTACATTCCAAGTAAGAAAGTTATAGATTTGTCCACAATTTTATCCATAATTTTCCCTTTTAATGTGGATTGATTAGAACAAATAATATCTGGCCACCAGGTGACACCTTGAAGTTAAAATATGAAACTGGTGATATGCTGTAACAATTCATTCTACAGTCAAAGATTAAACACATTCGTAAAGCCATAACAACCTGGAAGAAAAGAAAAATCTCCCAAACCCAGACAGACTTCACAGCAAGCTTTTGCAAACCATTACAGACCCAATTATTTCTTCCAGCTGGTTTGTTGAAAATAATTCCATTGCTGCAAAAATAAATATAAACTATTCTTCCAAAGATTTTTCTTTGACTACATCAAGAGAATAATTACTTAATTTCTCATGTACTTTCCCAGTCCAGTGGGTAATTCAGTAAATTTAATAAAAAGAAAAATGCTAAAGTAATATTGAACCAAAATTTTTGAATGAGAAATGAATAGCTAAATAAAAAGGAGAGAGGAAAAAAATACTTGCATAAATACAACCCTAGTAGGTTTAATTTCCCAGAATAAAACACAACATAGACAAATTGCCCAGACAAAAAGAGCCAATCAACATGTGACCATCTAATGGTATGTAATAAATGTATAAATATAGGAAAACCTTAAAAGTTAATAATGGTCAATCATCTTCAATCTTCAAGCAGAAGTTCTTGCAGGGGATGATTTAGTAATAAATTCTTCTAGGTAGCTCCAAGCCTCTTTAGCAGAATGCAGTAATTTCTTTTGACCATTAGAAAATGTAATACAAAGATGTGTAGGATATAACAAGGAAGGGTTTTAAAACCATGTTTATATAGCTCCAACATTATTTCTTTGTATTCGCCACACTGTTTCATGACTTCAGGACAGTAATCTTCTACAATTCTTATACTTAGACTGTGATATTCAAGTGTCCCTCTTCGACGGGCTTCACGAATCAAAGACTCCTTTACTTGCTAAAGATGTAGCCGAAGAATAACCGAACGAGGTTTCTGCCCAGGAGCCGACTTAGGTAATAAAGAGTGATGTGCTCGATCAATCATTGAGGGAGATGAAAGAAACTCCTTACCAAATACTTTGTATAGAAGCTCCGAAAAGAATTTAGTAGGTTGCCCACTTTCTGTGGATTCAGGCAAGCCCAGGATTTGTAAGTTCAATTGTCTACTCCTACCTTCCTTCGTTAGTTTCAAATTTCTGGAGCATGTATTTTCCGCTTCATCAACCTATTGAATTAAGTTGCTCAGTTCCTCCCCAACCAATGTCAAACATTCATTGTGCTCTTTAGTTTTCTTTTGCACTTGGTCAAGTTTAGTGTTAATCTAACCCAAGACTTCTTTAAGATCATCAGTTACTGTCTGTCTGTTTTGATTGAGTATCCATGGTCAGATTCGTTAACACTTCTTCTTTCTTCGCAAATTTGCTTCTTGTAACCATTTCAGTACAACTATATGTAAAAGAAAGAGATGTGAGTAATACAGATCACTTTAGTTGGAAAATAAAGAACTGAGTAGGTGGAAGAAATCAAAAGTAAATAGGAATGTTGGGTTGCTGCTATTACCCTATGAGCGGCCAACCGGAAGTTCAGACCACCTGAGGTTCGGGTTAAATGAGTTGGCACACTTCCCTCTTATTGAAGTCTGTTCATTTCATTCTATTTCAGTTGGGAAATCTTAAACAACACCTCTCAATTCAAACTCATCATCCATTTGATATTGAATCAGAACTCATTGCACATTTGTTGTTTTTAGCAGTTATGACCTGTAGAGCTCGTCGAAAGAACCAAAGACTTGTTGATCCAAACCAAGGCTTTTATTAGCAAAAGACTGGAGCTCTTCACAGGTGGCCGACCAGTCCGGAATGATCCGACCTGGCTAGGGACACAACCCTTTAAGGCCCAGTCTAGATACAGTAACTATATACACTATGTACATTGGTGATAGATCTGTATTATCACATGACCTCACATTGGAATTCTGCCAAGACACTTTTACCCTTACTGCACCTAAAGTTGTAAATTATTGACTATCCTGATCCTTAAATCCAATGCATTCCTACTTGTTCTTCACCCAGATCCTTAAAAACTCATTTGGATGATCATCTTTAAGAGATGTGCAAAATAAAGGTGCATTGTTGTAAGAAGTAGTACAGTAATCCAAGAATATTGCATGGAAAATTACCTAGTTAAACATTTATTTAGTTTTGAGAAATTGAACTGGAAAATGTAAGTAATTGTAAAAATTGTTTCTCATTCATTCCAGTAAAATCCTGATAC
The DNA here is from genome assembly GCF_036971445.1 of Narcine bancroftii. Lineage (NCBI taxonomy): Eukaryota > Metazoa > Chordata > Chondrichthyes > Torpediniformes > Narcinidae > Narcine > Narcine bancroftii. Next base: position 187,950,081 of record NC_091469.1, on the reverse strand, counting down.
TTATTTTCCGCTCATACTGTAATATGAAAAATTATGCAACTCCAAAGGGGCTGAAATCTGGGTTCCAATACCAAGCTGTCATTATGAGCTCAAAATGAAGAATGGTAAAGCAAATGGTTCTGGAACTGTATTTTTAATTCAACATATGAAGGATCTGTTGCAGATACTTTCAGATTTGAAAAGTACATTCCAGGGTTCATAACAAACTCAAATATTTTGTCTCACTCTGTTGTTGCCTGATTGTTTTTTAATTTCTACTTCCATTTTTACCTCATTCAGCAGAAGGTTATGCTGTTTCTATGACAGCATTCATCACAATTATTGGTTAATTGGTACAGCTTATATTTCTAGCTTACTTGCCAAGTCAAATATAAAGCTCCGAAATCAGTTCCAGTAAGTTCAGAAAGCAGAAAATACTGGAATTACTCACTAAGTCGAGTACTATCAGTGAAAAGTTTATATTTCATCACAAAAGGACATGATAGTGGTTAGTGATGCTCTCTACATTTTCTAAAACAGATACATGGATAGGAAACACCTATAAAGAGCAGACTTAATGGACTTAATAGCCTAATTCTGCTCTTGCATCTTATGGTCTGAAAGGATACAGACCAAATGCATGCAAATGGGACTAGCCTAAGGTTTCTGCCTAACACTTCTTTGTGAACTGGACTGCATTAGATTCATATGACAGCAGATTTTGTATTCTATTTGTAGAAAAATTTAAAGAAAAATAGATTTTTTAGTATCTACCCAGTGGAGTTATTGAAGCATTCTGTACTAATATAATCAAGCAAAGGTTAATGTTTAAAGAAATAACCTATGAGTTGTGTGTCTTAAAAGAATTTTACACAAAAGCTCAATAGGCTAACATGAGATAGTATTAAATTCAAGGAAGAAGCTTATTGCAGTAGGCCTGAGCATTGAGAGCACTATGGATCCAAGGGATTGATAAAGATCGAATATTATTGTGGTAAGATACATCAAAGCAAACTATAATATGTACGTGTAATATAATTTTAATATCTATGAGCCACCTGCAGAGAGAAACAGGAGAATTTGTAGGAAAGAGGAATAAAACAATTACTTTCCTTCTGTCTTTACGGAAATCAGCATATAATACCTGCCAGATGTATTAGAAAAATCAAAGATTTCATGTGAATAGGAAACTGAAGCAATGAAATATTAGTCAAAAATAGTACTAGAGAAGTGAATGAGCTTGAAAGTTGCTAAATCCCAAATGCTCATTGGTTTACAACCAATAGCAACAGATGCAGAGAATCTGACAAGTCAGGAAGATGATTATTGGAACCAGATAAGAGCAGGATGATTAACAATGTTTTGAAAAGGACACAAGAGAGTGTAGATGCTGGAATCTGGAGGAATAAACAAACTGCTGGAGAAACTCAGCGGTTCAAGCAGGATCCGTGGAGGTAAAAGAAGAGCCAACATTTTGGGTTGAGAAACTGAATCAAGACTGAGTGCAGAAGGGAGATAGCTTTACGGAAAGGCAAGAGGGGTGTGTGGTTTTGCTCCAGAGGTTTGAAAGAGACTGCTTTAGAGATAGTTATGCTCTGGTTATCATGTACCAAAATATTAAACATTCTGAATGTGTTCTTGTGGTTTGGAGGATTGCAAACATGACCCCACTGTTTGAAAAAAATGAAGGAGACCAAAATCAGAAAACTACTGGTTTGTTAGCCCAACATCAGTGGTAGAGATAATGCTGGAATTTATATTGAAGGATATAATGGCAGAAAACCTTAAAAAAAAAAGATTAAGTTGAGTCAACACAATTGAAATCTGATGCTTCACTAATCTATGTTTTTTGAGGATTTGATTTGATTACTAGAATAGATAATGGGGAATCAGTGGGTGTGTGTATTTTAGATGGCATTCAATAAGGTCCTGCATTGGAGATTGATAACTAGACTGGAGCATGTGGAACTGTGGTGATATACTGAATGCATTTCTTTGCATATTCTCTGAATACCCTGTATAATGAATTAGTTTTCCGATATGAAGCAAAGAGCAGGAATAAATGGACTATTCCCAAGTTGTCAGGTAGTGACAATTGCGGGTAACAATTAATGACTGGGCCCAAGCTTTTCACAGTTTATGTCAGTGATTTTTGGCTCAATGGATGAAGTGTCATATTTCTGAATTTGCTGATAATACTAAACTGAGCAGTATTGATATTATATAGGAGGCTATAAAAAGGCTTCAGGGGGATAGTAACAAGTTGAGTGAGTAGCTGAGAATGTGGTAGACGGAATACAATATGGAAAAACGTGAAGACATCCACATAACGGAAACAAAAAGATTGTTAAATGGTGAGAGATTGAGTCATGTTCATAGTAGCTTAGGCGTGATTATTTGCAAGTCATTAAAGGACAACATGAATGTGCAGTAGGCAATTAAGAGGAAAAATTAATAAATTAGCCTTTATTATAAGAGGATTGACCACAGTAGTAAAGAAATTTTATTGCAGTTATATATCGCCCTGGCGACACTGGAATGTCATGTACAATTTTGGTCCTTTAACCTACAAAAGCATGTACTTTCTATTGAGAAAGTGCAATAAGGATTCACTAAACTAGTTCCAGGAGAGGAGAATTTGTTGTTTCAGGACAGATTGAGTAAACGTGAACTGTATTCTCAAGAATCTGGAAGAATGAGTGGAAATCTCATTGAAATGTATCGAATTTGTAAAGAGCTTGAAAGACTAGATGCAGGGAGAATGTTTCCCCTTGACTGAATCCAGGAACAGGGGGTACAGTTTTAGAATAAAAGCAAGGCTGCTTACAAGTGAGATGAGCAGAAATTTCTTACATCAGAGTGTGGTCATCTTTTGGAATTCTTTACCACAGAGACCAGTGAGGCACTGTCATTTTACTCATTCAAAACAGAGATCAATAGATTTTTGGGATTACATGAATCATGGGGTATGGGGATTTTGCTGAAAATGGCATTGAGGTAAAAGATCTGCCAAAATTTTAATAAATGGCACAACAGGTTCACTGGCCGTTTCTTGCAAATATTCAATTTTTTAATGTTCCAATTTTTTGGAAAAGAAAAGGGCACGTTCAAAGATTGTTTTCTCCACTGCACAAACACCTAGTCAGAATGAAAAGAAAAGCTGATTTAGCAGTTAGTATGAATAAATATTTAAAAGAGTTGGCTTAACTATTTATCAAATATTTAAATATTTTTACCAAGAAAAATAGTGAATAAAAATGTTTCTTGTGTTCCCTTGGATTTTAAATTGACAAGTGGGAATAGATTAAAATGTGGAAAACTTTAGTGAACAGTCGTCTGTTGTTAACTTACAGTGGTTTGGTTCAATTTCAACTGATTGAAACAAAAAATATATATAAAAGCTTCTTTTACTAGTTGGCTATACTATTGACTGAATCTTTGAGCACATAATGTCAGGCAATATTTCTGAGATAGTATTGCATATTGATGACTCTATCATATTTCTGTAACAGAGTCTTAGTTATACAGCTCAGTAACGGGCCCTTTCAAGGTGCCTACCTGAGCTAGTCCATTTGTTTGGCTTTAAACCTTTCCTATCCATGCATCTATCCAAATACTTCTAAAATGCAATTGTACCCACCTCTGCCACTTCCTCTGGCAGCTTAGGACTGAAGTGTTTGAATTGTAAGAAGAGACTGAACAGGCTGGAGTTATTTTCCCTGGAGTGAAGAAGTTTATAAAATCAAGGATATTTTTCCATGGGTAATGGAGTCTAAAACTAGAAGGCATAGTTTTAAGATGAGAGGAGACAGGTTTGAAAAGGGACCTTTCCATTCTCTTTCAACAGTAGATTGATCATTATTCCAACATCATCTGTACTTTGCCAAATGCAATTTGATTGTTTTGTTTGCAATAAAAACTAAGTGGATGCACTTTAAAAAGGAACTTGGAGATGTAATTGCATAAGCATTGTTTTTAAATGCCATTTTATTAGATGTTCTGTGAGAAATGCAGAGTTCTAGGAAAACTTAGTTGTATTTGCAACCACATGTCAAATATTTAGTGTATAGGCCACATATTGAGTGATATCAACCATTGTAGAATGTTCATTTGGAGCATTCTTGCTGAAATATTTCACAATTTTCTGATTTTGAAAGCTCATTATCAATCATGGAAAGCTGTGGCATTCCATTCTGATACCAGTGGTGGTGGGGGGGAGGGCGGTGGGGTGGGGGGCGGTGGGGTGGGTGGATTCCCCGGTGAAGGTCTTGCTCCATCCAGGAGTCCTCTCTCGTTACGACAGGAACCAAGGGGTGAAGAGTGCTGAAAAGAGCAAAACCATGCAACAGGTTTTTAAGCTGGTTCACAGTCTCCCAGGGTGTCAGATATTTAAAGGCTCCTCTTGCTCTGGTTGCACATCAGTCCTTTTTGGCACCCAGTGCAGAAAGGGGTGTGGGGGGGCAAAAATAATCATTCATGAGTCCAGGCAGTGGGCCTTTGAGGGTTCTGCCTGAGCTAGCTACCTGCTCCTCTTTCAAAGATATGTCTGTGTCTGGATGTTCCTGGAGATGGAGCATAATAGCCACTTGCTCTTTGGAGGCCTTCTGGGACCTTTGGGCACCACAGAGAAGAGGGTGCATTCTGGACAAGGATGGCCATGTTTAATTTGATGTACATTTGATAAATAGTGAATTTAGAATTGTATAAATATTGTAAATATGTTAATAAACCTTATTTGAAAACAAGTGATAAAGACTACTGATATATATATATATATATAGTGTGAATGAATAACACTGAGTTAGTTATGTCAATAAGCTATGCAATAGATTTGAACTGCTTGTTTCACTAGGTCACACAGATACAGTTTTCTCATGCATTATGATTCTTGCTTGATAACATCATTAGGTCATTGTGTTTTATATTATGTTTTGAATTTATACTGACATGAAACTTCTCGTGATCAGTGACAAGACTTCTTTGTAATTTATAATAGTTTTGCAGAGGTTTATTATATTAATTAACGTGACAGGGTGGGGGAAGTTGCATGATCACTTAAATACACATTACAGCTGTCGGATATGTTACCATGTATCTGTAGATGCCTTCCACAGAAATCTAATTGCAGCCCTGAAATTTAAGTTACCTGACTTAAATTAGGTTGTTCACACCAGCTGGAGTAGATCAAATTGTTCACACCAGCTGGGTTTGAATCAAATTGTTCACACCAGTCATTTTCATCCTGAATTGTTTATACCAGCTTGACACTAACAATGTGAGCTGTTCCAAATTAACTGTAACATTGCAGCTGTCTTAAATATTGTATATTGAATTCCCCACTTAGGGGCCAGTGGTGTCTAATAATGCTCCTTTTAATGACTGGCCAGAACTTAGCTTTTCAGAAGATGTGAATAGCAGATAAGTTTCCAGAATTGGTCATTACTTTGTGGATTAGAAGTGCTGAAGTATAACTTTGATCCTTTAAAAACGAAAGGCAACAGTTATTTCAGCTGATTCCAACAACCTCACTGTGAGTCACAATTAATTCTTGAAAATTGGCTGGATGTAATTTGGGTTATATTCCACTTTTGGCTCATTTTCCAATGGTTCAATGTTGGATTGAGCAAAGTTACATTGAACCAGATTAATACAAGAACATCTGTCAATTTGGGACAGCTGAGCTTTCTGAATCTACTTCAACTCAAGTTCCCTGAAAGAGAGAGCCAGCCTATGCTGCATGACATAACAAATTCAACATTGCACAGGAACATGCAGTACAGTATATATGTGGATTAACCACAATGAAAATGTATCTTTCTGTAACTGTCAAGATATGTTGATAAATATATAAAACGATACAATATTCTGCCTAAAAAATTAAGAGAAAATCAGCCCACTGACCAGCATCAGCATTCCCTTCCTCCACCGCCTGGTGTATTGTGATTGCTGTTAGAACAATTGCACTGCAGTTGTTCACCTAGACTGTTTGGATAGTACTTTCCAAACTCATATCTACGTAGATGAACTAGATGAGGGGAACACGGCCAACTGCATATTCTCCTCCAATTGAATGTTATCCTAAAATGGAAACCACAGGGATCAGTGCTTGACCTCTCAATGATTTGGATGAGCAATGTGTTATTTCCAGATTTCCTGGTGGCTCAAAACTGAAAGGTGTTGTGAGAAGAATACAGGGAGGCTATAAGGTGATTTAGACAAGTTAGGCGAGTGGGGAAAATACATAAGGGTGGACAAATGAAAAGTTATTCACTTTGTTAGTACAAAGGGATCTGTCTAGACTTGGGTCCCAATTTCTGAAAGCAGACATACAAGTGCAGCAAATAGGAAAGCAGAAGATGTATTGACTTTAATTCCAGGAGGTTTGAGTACAAGGTGCATGGATGTCGTGCTACAATTATAAAAGGTTTTTGAGCATTTAGCACTGGAGTATTCCATGCAATTTTGGTCTCTCTAATTAAGAAAATAAATTTTCCCATTGAGAAAGTGAAGTGAAGGTTGATCATACTGATTCCTGACATGGTGGGACTGTCAAATAAGTAAATATTGGGATTGAATATGGCATATTCACTAGCATCCAGAAAAATTATTAAAGTATATAAAATTCTGAACGTAGAGATGATCTTTCCTTATCTAGGTGTCTAAAAACAGGAAAATTTTGTGATAGAATAGGTGCCGTGAAGATTTATAGAATGATTTCCATTCTTAACTCTAACACCCCTTTAATCTACTCCACTAACATACCCTGACCCTCTCCCTCCTGACTCTCTCCTTTTAACTGGCCATCTGACTGATTCACTATATAAGATTCTCTATCATTCTTTCTTATTACCTTTAGCCCCTCACCCTATCCTTTCTCACTCTCCCTTCAATATACTGTTCTTCTGCAAGTTTCATTCATGATGAGGGCTTACAGATGGAAGACTTTTGGGTGAGTCTGGGTGAGTCAGGCTTGTGTATTAGAATATTGCTTCAGGGGAATCTTTTGCAAAACTAGACTGGGACCTCATATTGTAATTATACTTTAAGATACTCTTCCAGGCTCCAGCCTGCTGATCTTCAAATAAGAGTTTCAATTACATTCTGAAGTGGATTTTAAATATCCCTTTGTATTTTTAGGAGTTCTGCCAGTAACATTCAATATTTAGCCCTTAATCACTATTAAAGAAGATTAACAAGTCACTATATTTTGTGGTATGTACTTGATCATGTGTACAGATTGGCTGCAGTGTTGCCTTAAAACATCCTAGTTATTCACTTCATGTACTTAATTGGTAATGAGGTGCCCTGTGATTTTTTTTTTTGAAAATATATTTTTATTTCTAAGATAAGCTATTTATGAAGGCTGACTCTTGTGATAAACATGATATAAAGCAGAAAATATTAAAATACCATTAGCTTGTTCCTTTTTTCACTTTTGGTTGTAAATCACTCCAGTAATTTAGTGTTATTAATGTACCAGGCTCCATACTAATGAGAGAAAATTATAACAAAAAACCACCATTAACCGTGAATTTTATTAAATTGAGAACCTGTAAAAACAAAAATTCACTTCCTATATTATCTAAGGTGAAATCCAGTAAATGATACATCAGCCCGAAAGCTAGTGAATCTTTGTAGCTCTCAGCTTCACCATATGTGCCGATTAGCAAGGGCGAACTAAGAGATTTGAGAATTGGAGATTGGTATTGTAGAGATTAAAAAGCCTCAGTTAATCATTCCTTCGACCTTTCTGGCCATTAGATCATGTATATAACAATTTAACAGGTAGGTTCTAGTCCATAAGAAACTTTCTAGTCATTCAAGCAAAAGTAATTGAAATTCAAAAGTTGTGATCTGATAGCATCAGTCAGACCATGATTGATTTCCAGCAGAAGGCCTGAAAAGATGCATGTATTATTTATGGTTCCTCATATTGCCTCCACGTTGAGCTGGGTAGCAATTCATTGCTGGATTCACATCAGTTTTGGCATAGAATGGGTGCAATGTCATGAATGCACAAAACTCCCTCATTGAGTTCAGTGCTAAGCAAAATACCAGTGTTCGCACTTGGAAAAAAATAAATTGGAAACATCTCCATTTCACATAGCTTCACAGTTGTTTTCTCAGTTGTGGATGATTCCTACATCGACTTTAGTAAGGCATTTGACAAGGTTAGTCAGGAAGAGTCAGACGTTTGGTATTCACGTTGAGGTAGTAAATGAGATTCAACATTGGCTTATATGGGAGAAGCCAGAGTGTGGTGGTGGATGATTGCTTCTCAGACTGGAGGCCTGTGACTAGTGGTGTGCCTCAAGGATCGGTGCTAGGACTATTGTTGTAATTCATCTAGATCAATGATCTAGATGATAATGTAAATTGGATCAGCAAGTTTGCAGATGGCACAAAGATTGGAGGCATTGTGGACAGTGATGGAGGCTTTCAAAGCTTGCAGAAGGATCTGAACAGGATGAAAAAATGACAGATGGAATTTAATGTAGTCAACTATGAAGTGTTGCATTTTGGAAGGACAAACCAAGAAAGAACATACAAGATGACGAGTGCTGTAGAGCAGGGAGATCTGGGAATACAGATACATAATTCCCTGAAAGTGGTGTCACAGGTGGATAGATTTGTTAAGATAGCTTTAGGAATACTGAACCATAAATCAAAGTATAGAGTATAGGAGTTGGGATGTTATGGTAAACTTGTATAAGTCATTGGTGAGGTCAGATTTGGAGTATTATGTGCAGTTTTGGTCACCTAACTATAGGAAAGAATTAAGTAAGATTGAAAGAGTGCAGAGGAGATTTACTAGGATGTGACTGGGACTTAAGGGAAAGCTTAAACAGGTTGGGAATTTATTCCCTGGATTGTAGAAGAATGAGGGGAGATTTGATAGAGGAAAATAAAATTATGAGGTGGATAGAGAGATAGAGTAAATGCACGTAAGCTTTTTTTTTAACTGAGGTTAGGTGAGATACAAACCAGAGGACATGGGTTGAGGGTGAAAGAGGAAAAGTTTACAGGGAACTTCTTCACACAGAAAGAAGTGGGAGCATGGAATGAGCTGAAGTGGTGAATGCAGGCTCAATTTTCAAATTTAAGAAAAATTTGGACAGGTACCTAGATCAGAGGAGTATGGAAGGCTATGGACTGGGTGCACGTCAGTGGGGCTAGGCAGGATAATAGTTTGGCATACACTAGAAGGGCCATAGAGCCTGTTTTCTGTGCTGTGGTGTTCTATGTTTTGGGCTTGCATTGGAAATGCCACAAATTTGAATTAGTATGATAATATATCAACTATGAGTTGTATGGAATGCATCACTTTTAATGATTAAACAATCTCAACTTTGGCCTCTTTACAATGAAAAAAATGTCCTTTATTGATGTGCAATATGCTATTCAAATTGAGAAATACAATTGCTGATTCCTGTCGTTCTTTCTGTTTTCATTTCACAGGGTCGCCAAGGACCCCATGGAAACCCTGGCCGTCCTGGTCCCCCGGGAATGAAGGTGTGTCCTTTATTAAACTAGATTTTGCAATAAATTGAAATACATTGTGCATGTATGTTGCGTGTTTTTTGAGCTAGAATTCAAATGTAAAGTGAATAATGAAGCATATTGGGGTTTACAAGTGACCTGATTTCATATGCTTGTTTATTTTTAATTCACCCAAGTAAATAGATGTGTGCCATTAATTGTTGTGAGAGGAGCATTTGTCATTGAATGCTGCTGACACATGGTGCAAATTTGTAACTTGGAGACAAGATGAGGTTGACCTGAAAGAAGTCAGGCTTGTTGGAGCACTTTTCAAGTTCAAGTTGATTTAGCATCTGATTGTACAAGTACAACCCGATGAAACATTCATTCTCCTGCAAACACACATTCAGGCAAATGATACAAATGCACAGTACTATTATACAAATATTAAAATAAATCAATAATATATGCATAATAAATAGTTGAGTCACGGATGAGCAGTTGATCAGTCGTTCAGCATTCTCGCTGCCATGGGAAGAAGCTGTTTCTCAATCTGTTGGTTCTGGCTCTGATACTCCTGCATCTCTTTCCCGACGGGAGAAGTTGTAAGTTTTGTCTGCAGGGTGGTGAGGATCCTCACTGATTTTGCAAGCCCTTTTTAGACAATAATCCCTGTAAATACTATTGAAGTGGGGAAGAGACCCAAGTGATCTTCTCTGCTGCTCTTATGGTCCTGTGGATTGACCTCCGATCTGATGCTCTACAGCAACTGTACCACACAGTGATGCAGCCGGCCAGGATACTCTCAATAAAGCGGCTGTAGAAAGTTGATAGGAAAGTGGCCAGTAGCCTTGCCTGCCTTAGTGATCTCAGGAAGGGCAGTTGCTGTTGCGCTTTCCTGACAAGTGGGGAAATCTTGTGTGTCCAGGATAGGTCATTCCTTAAGTGGACTCTGAGGAACTTGGTGCTCTCTACTCTCTCCACTACTGAACTATTAATGTGTAATGAGGGATGGTCATCCCTGCACATACCTGGACACATTATTGTCACACACCTATCTTGTAATTGTACAGGAACAAACAGTTAGTTAGAATCATAGAACATTACAGCATTACAGCATAGAGATAGGCCCTTTCGGCCCTTCTAGTCTGTGCTGAACCATTTTTTTTGCTTAGTCCCACTGACCTGCACCCAGTCCATAGCCCTCTATACATCTCCCATCCATGTACCTGTCCAAATTCTTCTTAAATGTTAAAATTGAGCTTGCATTCACCTCTTCAGTAGCCAGCTCGTTCCACACTCCCACCACTCTGTGTGAAGAAGTTTCCCTTCATGTTCCCCCTAAACTTTTCCCCTTTCACTCTTAATCCATGTCCTCTGGTTTGTATCTTACCTACCCTCAGTGGAAAACACCTATCTACATTTACTCTGTCTGTCCCCCTCATAATTTTAAATACCTCTATCAAATCTCCTCCTTGTTCTGCACTCCAAGGAATAAAATTCTAACTTGTTTAAACTTTCCCTGTAACTCAGTTTGTGAATATTCCCTGCACTCTTTCTACTTATTGATATCTTTGATGCACCATCAATAACTCCAAAAGACTTGAAGTTATGCAAAACAGATAGGCTTTTATTCACAATAGAATGGAGACATGTCCATGATGGTCGACTGTACTGAACTGGGGAGGATGCTGTGGGACAGTCATCTTTATTCAGGAGTCTCTGGGAGGAGCCACAGGTACTGGGTGTGCCTAGATAGTTAAATATACAAACATTGGTTTGCCACCATCATTCCTGTAGTTAGGTGATCAAAGCTGTATACAATATTCCAAATTTGGCATCACCAATGTCTTATACAACTTTACCATAACATCCCAACTCCTATACTCAATTCTTTGGCTAATATGTCTATTCATCTGTGATGCCTCTTTCAGGAAATTCTGTTTCTATATTCCCAGATCCCTTTGTTCTACCGTATTCCTCAGTGCCCTACCATTTACCGTGAATGTCCAACCTTGATTTGTCCTTCCAAAATACAACACCTCACACTTGTTTGCTTTAAATTCCATTTGTCATTTTTCAGTTCATTTTTCCAGCTGGTCCAGATCTTTCTGCAAGCTTTGAAAACCTTCTTTGCTGTTCACAATGCCTCCAATCTTAGTGTCATCTACAAACTTTCTGGTCCAATTTACCACATTATCATCAAAAATATTGATATAGATGACAAACATCAATGGTCTCAGCACCGATCCCTGAGGCACATCACTAGTCATAGGTCTCTAATTTGAGAAGCCATTATCCACCAGTACTCTCTAGCTTCTCCCATCCAGCCATTGTTGAATCCAGTTCACTACCTCACCATGAATATATAGCATCTGAACTTTACTGACTAACCTTCCATGTGGGACCTTGTCAAAGGTCCACAGCCTTTCGAGCATCCTAGTAACCTCCTCAAAAAAACTCCATGTTGACAACATCCACAGCCTGTCAACTCTCCTGGTAACCTCCTCAAAAAACTCTGATTGTTTAAACACTACCTACCAGACACAAAGCTATGTTGACTATCCCTAATCAGTCAATGCATATCCAAATAATTGTATATCCGATCTCCTAAAACACCTTCCACTAAATTTCCTACTACTGATGTTGGGCTCACTGGCTTATAATTCCCAGAGTTACTTTTGAAGCTTTTTCAAACAACGGAACAACATGAGCTACCCTCCAATCTTCCAATATCACATCCGTGGTTAAGGAGATCTTAAATATTTCTTCCAGAGCCTCTGCAATTTCTATACTAGCCTCCCTCAAGATCTGAGGGAATACCTTGTCAGGCCCTGGGCATTTATCTACCCTTATTTGGTTAAAAACAGGAAGCACTTCCTCCTCTTTAATCTGTACTGGTTCCATGACCTCACTGCTTGTTTTCCTTACTTCTCACAACTCTGTGCCTGTTTCCTGAGTGAATACTGATGGAAAAAAAAACAATTAAGATCTCCCCATCTCTTTTTGATCCATACAAAGCCAACCACTCTGATCTTCAAGGGGACCAGTTTTGTCCTGTACTATCCTTTTGCTCTTAATAAACCTGTAGAAAACCTTAGGATTTTCCTTCACATTGTCTGTTAAAGCAACCTCATGTCTTCTTTTATCCTTCCTGATTTCTTTCTTGAGGTTTTACTTACATGTTACACACTCCTGAAGTATATCATTTGCTTCAAATTGATTATACCTTTTTCCCTATGCCTGCTAATTTTGCTTTTAATCCTGACAAGAACATACAAATTCTGTACTCTCAAAATTCACTGGACCCAAAATATTCCCCTACACATACTTCTGTCACCTCTCCTGCCTTATTCCCTTATAGGAGATCCACTATTGCACTCTCTCTAGTTGGTACCTCTATATATTGAAGGACCTTTGAAGGTTCTCTACTATCATGCACATCTCAATCTATGCATTCTAGATCCATTCTCATTTCCTCAAAATTGGCTTTTCTCCAATTTAGAATCTCAACCTGAAGCCCAGACCTATCCTTCTCCATAATTACCATGGTACTAATGGCATTATGATCACTAGTGCCAAAATGTTCCCCTACACGTACTTCTGTCACCTGTCCTGTCTCGTTGCCTAATAGGAGATCTAGTATTGCATTCTCTCTAGTTTGTACCTCTATATATTGATTTAGAAAACTTTCCTGAACATATTTGATGAACTCCAAGCCATCCAGGCCTTTTACTGTATGGGAGGCCCAGTCACAATATGGAAAATTAAAATCTCCTACTGTCACAACCTTATGTTTCCTTCGCCTGTATGCTATATCTCTACAGATTTGCTCCTCCAATTCTTGTTGACTATTGTGTGGACTATAATACAATCCCATGACTGTGGTCATACCTTTCCCCTTCCTCAGCTCCACTGTGATCAGTAGATGATCCCTCTGGTCTGTCTTGCCTGAGCATAGCTGTGATATTTTCCCTGATGAGCAATGCCACCCCTCTTTTCATTCCCTCCCCCATCCTATGGCATCTAAAGCAACAAAAGCCTGGTGCATTGAGGTGCCAGTCCTGCCCCTCCTGCAACCAAGTTTCACTAATGACCACAATGTCATAATTTCACAATGCTAATCTAAGCTTGTCTGCCTTTCTTACAATACTCCTTGAATTGAAATAGATGCACCAGAGAAAATTTCCACCATATACAATCTGTTGATTTCTAACGGTGCATTCAACTCTGAGTTCTGGTACTAAGAGTGTCAGTATTAGAGATAGATTGTTGACTGGCCCCAAAGCCTTTGCTGTGATAGTGTTTCTTGATATTTCTTGATATCAAATGGAGTAATTGGAATTGAAGAATTGGTTCAGTGATTTTTGGAGTCTTGGGTGGAAACCAAAATGGATCATCCACCTCAGTGGTTTTCAACCTTTTCTTTCCACTGACATACCACTTTAAGTATTCCCTATACAATAGGTGCTCTGTGATTAGTAAGGGATTGCTTAAGGTGGTATGTGGGTGGAAAGGAAAGGTTGAGAATCACTGCTCTAGTCCCAATTGTTACTGAAATATTTTGCTTGAGGAAAGTTGTCATTGGCCCATTTCCTTTGGAGTTATGAAACCATGCACATAACGAGTCAATTAGGGAACATTTTGGGACCAGTGATCATAATGCCATTAGTTCCATGGTAACCAACTAATACTGTTTGGCTAAATGTTTCAACTTTTTTTTTTTAAGCACTCATGTACTGTCATTTGCATGTCTGACTCCAGATTCACAAAATAGACACACTGTTCCAATTCTATCATGAGAAGAGATAACTGGATGGACAGAGGAAAGAAAAGATTCAACATAGGGTTCAAAGGTTCTGTGAGAAAATGTACATTCTCATTAATTCCAAAGGGTTAACATGCATGGAAATACTATGAGGCACAGCCAGAACAACTTCAGGCATAGGTATTTTTTTGAAGTGGGTAAATATTGTGCATTTTATAAATGTTCAAAGCATTTCAGGAGCCTTTGTGATGGTAGTAAGGACCATGCCCTGCATAATTTGAGGAAAGAATCAACCACTTCTTCAGCTGTAGAAGAGTCTGCAGTTCCCACATTTGCCTCCTTAGTTACCTTAGAACTCAGAAAAGCAGGGTGAAAGCAAATCACCATTGAGCCCAAGGATTACCTGAAATGAAAAAGGAATTTTATTAAAGACTTTCTGGCAGTACAGGTACATGACACTGACTGGGTTTCACTTATCTATTCTAGAACATAAAATGTAGCACTCAAATAGGCCATCTGTGACTCCACTGACAATGGTGCAAATCCAAACTAATTCCATCTGCCTGCACATGATCCATATCCCTCTACAACCTCCCTGGTCATGTCTAGCTAAATGCCTTTATCGTATCTTCTTCTATCACCTCCCTGGCAGCATTTTCCAGGTACTAACACTTTGTGTGTTTTTTTTAAATTCTTACAAATATCCTTTAAAACAACCCTTCTCCCCCCCCCCCCCCCACTCCACCTTAAACATATGCATTTTAATATTTGGCATTTTCACCCTGGGATAAAGATTCGACATTCCATCTATACATCTCATAATTTTAGATACTTCCATCAAATTGTTCATCAAAAGTCGGTCCAAGCTTGTACAACTTATAGCTAATACACTCCAATACAGGCAATATCCTGGTGAACCTCTTCTGCTCCTTTTCCAAAGCTTCCATATTTTTCATGTAATGTGACAACCAGAAATGCACACCATACTCCAAATGTGTTCTAACCAAAATTTTATACCGCTGCTACACGTTCCCCTCTTTTTTACCCTGGGCCCTGACTACTGAAGGCAAGCATGCCCCTTCTGTACATCTACGTTCCAAAGAGTCCTGCCTTCACTGTATAATATATTTGATTTGACCTTCCAAAATACATCACCTTACATTTGTCCAGAAAAATTCCATTTGACTTTTTGCTCAGATTTCCTACTGATCTATAATCTTACTTTATCCTTTAATAACCTTCCCCACTATCCATAAACCCAATCATTTTTGTATCCAATGCAAATTCACTTATCAGAACACTTACATTTTCATCTAAATCATTTCCAGCACTGGTCCTTGCAGAACACCACTGTTTACAGACCTCCAATCAGAAAAATACCCCTACCCCTGCCAATGACCAAGCCAATTTTAGATCAAATTTATCAACTCGCTGTGGATCCCATGTGACTTAATATTCTGGTCCAGCCCACTCTGTCACATACTTCACTAAAGCCTATACAGGCAATAGCCCAACCTTTATCAATTATCTTTGTCACCTCAAAATATTCAATCGGACCTTTCCCTGCTCAAAGGCATATTGACTATTCATAATATGTTCATGCTTTTCCAAATTTTGTCCCTAACTACCTTCATCATTAATTTCCACAACCACCGATGGAAAAACTCACCAACTTATAATTTTCTGATTTGTCCCTGTTGTTCTTCTTAAGTAAATGAAGAAGATTAGTATTCTTCAGTCCTTTGGTGCCATACTGTGACTGAAGAGGAGACAAAGATTAGCGAGTATGACCTCTCTGGGGAGATTGGACAAACTTAGATTGTTTTCTCTGGAGTGTTGGAAGCTGTTAGAAGTAGATAACACTATTAAAGGAATAGATAGGGTAGGTAGAGTATTTTTCCCAGGGCAGAAATATCAAATGCTAGGGAGTTTAGCTTTAATGTGAGAGATGAAAATTTTAAAGGAGACTTTGAAGATCAGTTTTTGTTTTAATTACATCGTGGTCGGTGCCTGGAATGCAGGGGACATGATTGAAATAGATACAATAGCAGCATTTCTCGAAGCACATGAACCTGCCAGGCATAGAAGGATGTAGAACATGTGCAAGCAGATGCCATTAGTTTAAATTAGCATCATGGTCGGCACAGACATTGTGGGCTGAAGGCCCTCTTTCTATACTGTACTGTTCTGTGAAGACACAGGAGACTGCAGATGCTGGAATCTGGAGCAAAATAAAATCTGCAGGCTGAGCAATATCAGTAGGGCAAAAAAGGAATGAAGGGTTTTGACCCAAAACATTAATAATCCTTCCCCCAACCCCCCACACACACACTGATGCAACTAGACCTGCTGAGTTCCTCCAGCAGACTATTTTTGCTGTACTGTTCTATAAATTTCTCTGTCAAGGCCCCAGGAATCTCCTTTCCTGCTTGCCTCATTATTCTGGGGTATATCCTGTCAGGCCTTGGAACTTATCCACCTAATATCAGTATCCCCTTCTCTAATAAAAATATTTATTAAAGTCTTCACCTACTTCCTCTGGCTGTATGCATAGATCCCCTCCTTTGTTTTTGAGTGGATCTACCCTTTTTGTAAATACCCTTTTACTCCCAATTTTGTTTAAGATGTATCTGGATTCTTTTTAACCCTCCTGGGCAAGCACATTTCACGACACCTTTTAGCTCTTCTATTTTCTTTTTTTAATTTCCTTCATATACCTCAAAGGGAAAATTATCTTCTGACTCCATTATCGCCGTTGCAACCAACAAATCAGAATCTTCTAACTCTCAATCTCTGGGCCCTCCCCAAGGCTCTGATCATGAACACTGATCTCCAAAAATCAAACATTTGCACTAATCTGTTATCTCCTCACATAGAACACAACAGCTTTGTACAGGGCAGTTGGCCCTCAATGTTGCACCGAACCATATATTCCTTTTTTTAAAAAAAAGTACTAAACCCTCCTTGCCCAGTAAGCCTCTATTTTTCTTCGATCCATGTGCCTGTCTAAGAGTCTCTTAAATACCCCTAATGTTTCAGCCTCCACCACCATCCATGGCAAGGCATTCCAGGCAGACAAAACTCTCTGTTTGGGGGAAAAAAACTTACCCCTGATGTCTCCTCTGAACTACCCTCCCTTCACTTTGTACACGTGTCCTCTAGTGGTTGCTCTTCCTGCCCTGGGGAAATATATGCTGGCTGTCTATCCTCGCATGATCTTGTAGACCTCTATTAAGTCTCCTCTCATCCTTTGTTTCAGAAAAGTCCCAGTTCTGCTATCCTTGCCTCATAAGACTTATTTTCCAATCCAGATATCATCCTGGTAAATCTCCACTGCACCCTCTCCATAGCTTCCACTTCCTTCCTATAATGAGGTGGCAAGAACTGAGCACAATACTCTAAGAGTGGTCTCACCAGAGATTTGCAGAGTTGCAACATTACCATCTTGACTCTTGAAGTTAATCCCACTATTAACGTAGCCCATCATCCCATAGGCCTTCTTATTCTTTTAATTTAAAAAAAAATCCATTATGAATTGTTACACATGGCTATTAAATAATTGGCATAACAAGACAACTATATAAATAGATAAACAAATCCATAATCATAGTCCAGGTAATAATAATAATAATAATATTATATTCAAACAAAAATTTTTTAAAAGGGGAAAGAGGAGGGGAGAGAGAAGAGAAAAGGCCTTCTTAACTATCTATCAGCCTGCTTGGTGACCTTGAGAGATGGATGGATTTGGACCCTTTCTGTTCATTCACACTCAAGTAACTGTCCTCTGGGTCCATCCTCCCTAAAGGCCCATTTTACATATGACCAGACCACTATAACAATCTCTATTACCAGACTTTAGCCTCTAGATCCAAGCTTCAATCTGTCATCAAATGCAGGCTATTTCTTCCCAGTGATATATATTTCTCCCTTCTCCCAAAAAAAACAGCAATGGTGCTCTCCATAATTGTGTTCAGACACAATATAGCCCAGAAGGAAAAGTGTCTCTTTCTGACATGCTGCTTAATTTTGCTGTGGTGGATCCACAATCAAATTGGCATTTGGCATGATAGGCAATTACTTATTGTTGTTCCATGAAAGGCGCTAACATATTTAAAAAGCAAAAACCCTGGATTATGTAATTTTATTGTTAATAATGGCCTGAAATTTGGCAATTGTATCACAAGATAAATAAAGATTTATGTTTGGTTCCAGAAGCTCGTATAAAGTGGTTGTTTCTTCAGTCTTTTAATGCCAAGTGTGCCCTTAGAGACAATGTAAATATTGACACCAGGGAAGAGACTGCTATTTCTTTCTGGCTTCTAGGATAGACCATTATTGAGGTTTCTGTAATATGCTTGATTGTGAATGTACCAGAAGGCTCAGACATTATTACTAAGTATTGTCCTTACAGACAAAACCACACATTAATATCTCAATTTGGGATTATTTATGAGGATTGTAATACATTCATTCCCTCTTTAAACTCTGCTTGCAACAAATTGGATAATGTAGTGTGACTGATTATGCTATATTTTATATTTTATATAGATATGTTTTAAAGGAGATAAATTGTGTTAGGTTTTTAGTTTAGGTCACATACAGATGTAAACATTTCAAAGCAGATCTTATTTAAGATGGCAGAGCTCTGCTCAAGCCAGACAGTCCAGGCTCCGAGTGCCTTTGCAAAAACTTTGAAGAATGCCTATGAGGACTTCACAAGTAGGTGTTAATTGGACATGCTGTGGAGTAATGGATTATTGTTTTGGAAAGCAACAGATGAACCAAGTCTGAGCAGTTTGCTGTTCTAAGAGGGTTGTGTGGTTCTCTCTGTGTGTGAGAGAGAGAGAATTCAGTTCTACAGTTCAGCAGCAACAACTGGGACTGGAACAGGACAAGCTGCCAAGCTTGTGGAAAAAAACCATTTTGAAGATGGGTTGAAAGTTCTTAGTTCAGTCTGATCAAAGTCCTTGTGGTCCATACAAAAGGAGAGGACTGGCTGCATAATGTTTCACTTGAAATAAGGGAAACAAAAAGGAACTCTGTAGTGACCTGGAAGAAAGAAGTTATCATCTGGAAAATCCTGATGGGGAAAGTTTCTTCAGCAAAACACTGAAGTGGCTGATCAGAAAAAATCAGTTGTGGGTGTCCAACGAGCAACAAAACTCTCTCTGAAAACCGACTTCCTGGGTTGTAACCATTTACCTTTCAAGCACCGGGGCCTGGTAAAATTTGTAAATGTTAAATTCTGTGCACAATATAAGAATTGCCTGATACCAGTGAACTTGGAGGAGTGAGAAGTGAGATTGGACTGTGAATCAAAGAACTTATCTGAATTATACACTCATTACATACATGTACACTTAGAATTAGAAGGGGGTTAAGTTGTTAATAGTAATAAGTTGAAGTTTGATCCTGTTTTCAGGTTTATAGATAATTAAAAGCAACTTTTGTTGAAGTAACCATTTGTCTTGGTGAATTTCTATTGCTGCTGGATTTTGGGGTCCTCTGGGCTCATAACATTAGTTATGTGGATAAACATTGTGTACTTGTAATCCTGAGTTTCCCTTTCAGCATTATGCTCATTAATATCCTGAAATGAGGTTCCATTTGCCCAAAATACAATGATTTAATTGTCAGAAGCAGCATAACTATTTGTTATAAGCATATCAACTTGACACTACAATAACATTTTGGATCCTTGAAAGAATATCAGTGTTGTACTTGATTTAATATGAGGGACAGATCTGCAGTCATCTAATTTTCTTGACATAGGCTGTGTCAAAAAAACACTGCCCAACTGCCACCATATAACAATATGGTTGATTGTCTATGTATTAGAGGTCCCAGCACGCTGACTAATGCTGCACCAAGTTAAGGAAGGCCAACTGATCTTTCCTGAGACTGCATTTTGGCAAGTTGGATCACCTGGCTGTGCACCTTCTGCCTCAATACAGACAGAGCCTAAAAAGAGAGGCTTTGGAGATCAGGACCGCTAGAAGGTGGTCACAGGAGGCTGAAGAACAGTTACAGAACTTCCTCGGGTCAGTGGAGTTCAAGGACTCAGCTGAGAATCTGAACAATTACACCAGGTCTGTCTCAGACTTTATCAAAACAGCTGTGGATGAGTGTGTCCCCAGCAAAATGTTCAGGGTTTTCCCCAACCAGAAGCCCTGGATGAACAATGAGGTGCGGAACTTGCTGAGAGCCAGATCACAGGAATGTAAGTCTGGAGATCCAGATGAATACAGAAGGAGCAGGTATGAACTCCAAAAAGCTATCTTGCAGATGAAGTGGAGATTCTGGATGAAACTGTTAACAAAAAAAGGACACTCGACAGCTCTGGCAGGGCCTAAATACCATAACTGCTACAAAACCAAATCCGGTATGGTTACACACAATAAAGCTTTGCTGCCAGAGAAACATACTGCCTTCTATGCCTGATTTGACCACAGTAACCACGAAGAACCAACTTTCTTTACCCCCACATTCCCTGATGATCCCATCCTGTCTGTATCTGAGGATGATGTGTGTGCTGCCTTCAGGAGAGTGAATTCAAGGAAAACATCTGGCCAAGATGGAGTTCCTGGCCAAGTATTCAAAATCTGTGCTGACCATCAGATTTATGGATATCCTCAACATCTCACTCTGGCAGGGTGTGGTACACCCCTTTTTCAAGCATGTGTCAATCATACCACTGCCAAAGAACACCAGAGTAACCTGCCTTAATGACCGTTGACCAGTAGCACTACATCAACAGTGATGGTTTTGAAAGGGTGGTTGAAGCATATCAGCTCCTGTCTGAGCTGTGACATGGATACATTCCAGTTTACTTATCGTAGTAATACATCTACGGTGGATGCCATCTCACTAGCTCTTCACAAAGCCCTAGAAAACCTGGACAGTGAAGATGCATTCATCAGGATGCTCTTGATTGACTACAGTTTGACATTTAACACCTCAAAATTGATCAGGAAACTCCAAGACCTAGGACTCAAAGCCCCCCCCCCCCTCTTGTAATTGGATCCTGGATTTCTTCATCTGCAGGCCACAATTAGTGAGGATTGGTAAGTACATCTCCACAATCTCCATCAGTACCAGAGCACGTTCTTAGCCCACTCTCCACACACTTTACACCTACGACTGTGTGGCTCGGTACAACAATAACACAATCTACAAATTTGCCGATGATCCTATGGTAGTGGGTTGTATAAAGAAAGGGGATAAGTCAGCATACAGAATGGAGATTGAAAACTTGGCTGAATGGTGCACCAACAACAACCTTGCTCTCAATGTCACCAAAACTAAACTGATTGTTGACTTCAGGAAGGGAAAACCAGAGGTTTACAATCCAGTGATCATAGGGGGATCAGAGGTGGAGAGGGTGAGCAAATCTAAGTTCTTGGGAGTCACTATCTCAGAGGATCTCTCCTGGACCCAACACACTAATGGCATCATGAAGAAAGCACGTCAGCACTTCTACTTCCTTAGGAATTTGTGGAGGCTTGGTATGACACCAGAAACCCTGGCAAATTTCTACAGGTGTGTGGTGGAAATTGTGCTGACCGGCTGCATCACAGTCTGGTATTGGATATCAATACTTCTGAGCGTAAAGCTCTACAAAGGTAGTGGACACAAGCCCAGGACATCACAAACCCTCCCCACTATCACAAACTTATTTATGGAATGCTGCCAACTCAGAGCAGGAGTAATCATTAAGGATCTACACCACCCAGCACACACTCTGTCTCACTGCTGCCATCAGGGAAGAGTTATAGGTGCCACAAGACTCACACAAGACTCAAGGAACTGCTATCCCACCACCATCAGACTCCTCAACGACAAAGTCAATCAGGGACACATTTAAGGACTCTTACTTGTGCATTTTATTGACTTTTTAAAAATTTTGTCTGCATTGCACAGTCAGTTTGTTTCCATTCATTATCAGTTTACCATTCTTTGTTTGTCTACATGCTCTATGTACATTTTTTGCAATACCAATAAGTAGTAATTCTGCTTTGCCTGCAGAGAAAAAAAAAGAATCTCAGGGTTGTATGTGATGTCAAGTATGTACTCTGACAACAAATCTAAAACCTGAAATGCAAGGGCAAGCTTGAAGGGTTAAATCGAATGCTGTTATTCCTATATTCTTACTTTGAAGTGTATTGGCCAGACTACATGTGATGTTAACATAAGCGCAGTTATCAGCCAGGCTGCAAAAGATTTATTCAGAGATCCAAAATCTCTTAATAAACAATCATATAAACATTAGGAAAGATTTCTGAATATTTTTCTAGCCTATCCAGAATCCTATTATTGGATATTTTTAATGTCTGATAATTGTTGGCAATAATCAGATTATTAGATAAATTAGAAAAAAGCATGTAGAAAATTAATGTCTTGTTGCTTTGAATGCTATTTTCTGCAGAGAAGTGCAATTATTCCCCATATAGCTGGAAAGATATAGAAATGTTTGAAATAATATGGAACTACTTAATTTACACTTAACTTGATTATGAATAATTATGAATGATTTTGCTTTTAAATGTATATCAAATAACATAACTATGGTATTTCCAAAAAAATTGTTTTTAGAAATTTTAATCTTTACTTAGGTTGGTACAAATATCAAGTCGTCAAGTTTATTGTCATCTGATTGTGCAAGGGCAACCTGATGAAACAACGTTCTCTGGTCTTTAGTCCAAAATATGCTGATGTTTATTTTAAATTTCCATTCTGTGGTTTTAATAGAAATTTCTTTTGGTACAAAACTTCTGACAATATGAGTTGAATGTGAGAGCTTGGTTATGTATTTTTGATTTTCATGTGTGTGTGAGGAACAATAAATAAACTGGTGTAGTGGCCCGCGGCCCGCCCCTCGGGCTGTCACAGGAAATGGTCGTCGATCTCAGCAACCAGCAAAGCATCGTGAGGGATGAAATTCCCATTTCCATAGGGCATCGGCAGAGCGGTGAAACTGCCGTTGGATCGCAAGGGGCCCAATCGGGGCCTGGGCATCCGAGGTAACCAATTGGCAGCTGGTCTGCTCAAGCCACACCCCAGTGGTGACGTGGCCGAGCTGACAATAAAAGGTAAAGCTGCCGCTGAATAAACTCAGTGTTGAATATACCCTACTGGTGTGTGTATCTTTCTTCTCCTGCCGAATCGAGCTACAGCCATTAGGCTATAACCAACTATAGCCGTATCGACCCCGACTGGTCCAAATGGTGCTTTGGACCCAAAGATGGAAGACCAACCTGCGATCGGTGCCATAGCATTAAAGCTGCCTAGCTTCTGGACGTCGCAACCACAAGGGTGGTTCCAACAAGCTGAGGCGCAGTTCACCATTCGACGGCTCTCCGCCAATAACACACGCTACTACCATGTGGTCAGTGCCCCGATCAGGACCCCACAGCCTGCATCATCAACCTCCTCCAGCAACCCCCAGAACAAGGAAGGTATGTGGTCTTCAAAGAGCTGTTAAGCCGCACCTTTGGGCTCTCAAAACGTGAGTGTGCTGCCTGACTGTTGAATATCGATGGTTTGGGGGACAGGGCCCTTTCTGCCCTCAAGAGCGACATGGTCGCTTTCAACGATGGCCACACCTCCTGCCCGCTGTTCCAGCAGATCTTCCTGGAGAGGCTAACCAAAGACATCAGGCTGCTCATCATGGAGGAAGACTTTGATGACCCCAGGAAGGTGGCTGCCCAAGCAGACCTGCCATGGGTGGCGAAAAGGGACACATTGCGCTTCACTTGAGCAGGTGACAGCTCCGCGTCAACAGCGCCCTGTCAGGAAGACCACCAACTAACTGACTGACTGACCACCTGAACGCCACACCCCACTGGTGAGCAGTGTTGTTTCTATCACCAACGTGGGTTTCCGACACCCATACCCGCCGTCGTTAATTACTGCGATGACCAGCCAACTGCATAGCCTGCTACACATTCAAGATTCCCTATCGGGTCGACGTTTCTTGGTAAACACTGGGGCACAATATAGCGTCATTCCCCTAACCACCCTGGAGGCCCACTACGGAAAAGTGGGCCGAGAGCTCTGAGCGGCAAAAGGCTCTGACATCCAAATATTCAGCATCTTCACCATACCCCTAGCTTCGGGTACAGACAATTCACTTGGAAGTTTACGGTGGTGGCTGCGCAATGACCATTACTGCGTGCAGATTTCCTGCGGGCCAACTCACTCCTGGTGGATACAAAGGGGTGCCAGCTGTTGCACGCCCGGACATTTCAGTCACTCTTGCTCAAGGGCACTCAACTCACCACCCCCCACCTGCACTCAGTGAGTACTGCGAACAACAAATTCGCTTGGGTCCTAGCAGAATTCCCCTCCATCACCACGCCTCACTTCTATTCGGCAGAACCCAAACCACAAGGGTGGTAAGTCACCAAATCTTTACAGAGGGCCCTCCCCTCTACACCAGGGTGCGACGTCTCCCCCCGAGAAACAACCTAGCCAGGACGAGTTCAAAGAGATGGAGGAACTCAGGATTATGCGGTGCTCCGACAGTCCTTGTGCCTCCCCTCTCCACATGGTCCCCAAGGCAGTGGGTGGTTGGAGGCCATGCGAAGACCACCGCTGCCTCAACAAAGCCACCATACCAAAACAGATATTCCATGCCCTATATCCAAGACTTCACCGCTAACTTGCAAGGGGCAATGATATTCTCAAAGGTGGACCTCATCAGGGGCTATCACCAGATCCCAGTACACCCCAAAGACATCCCAAAAACTGCCATCATAACTCCCTTTGGATTGTTTAAATTTCTCCGCATGACCTTTGGGTTAAGAAAACGCAGTTCAAATTTTCCAGAGGCTGATGGATGTAGTGAGCCGGGATCTGCATTTTGCCTTCGTCTACTTCAACGACATTTTAATTGCCAGCCACACCCGCGCCGAGCACGCTGCCCACTTGAAACAATTATTCTCCAGGCTGAGCGATTTCAGTCAAACCATCAACCCGGTCAAGTGCCAGTTTGGCCGAGAGCCTATTGACTTCCTGGAACATTGTAATAACCAACAAAGAGCCAGACATTACCCACCAAGGTGAAGGGACTACAAGAGTTTTCAGGTATGGTCAACTTTTATCACGGCTTCATACCTGCCATGGCCCGCATCATGAGCCCATTCTTTTCCCTCATGGCAGGTCCCAATAAAAACATACAACATACAATGGGCCAAAGAGGCGACTGAGGCCTTCCAGGGCACCAAAACACCGTAGCCACCTTCCTTGTGCACCCACAAACAGATGCCACGACCATCCTCACGACAGACACCTCCAGCGCAGCGGACAGGGGTGCACTTGAGCAACTGGTGAATGGACAATGACCATCACTGGCCTTTTTCAGTAAACAACTCAGGCTACCAGAGTTCAAGTACAGTGTCTTTGATAGAGAACTGTTAGCCTTATACCTGGCAATTCAACACTTTCATTACTTTTTGGAGGGCAGGAAGATCAAAATTTACACGGACCATAAGCCCTTTACCTTCGCCTTCATTTAGGTGTCAGATCCGTGGTCAGCCAGGCAACAGCAGCACCTGTCCTATATTTCTGAACTTACAATGGACATTGAACACTTAGCCGGCAAATGCAGTGTGGTGGCTGACACCCTATCCCGTCCGGCTATCTTGGCGGTGCACGACCCTACCCTTGGCGTTGACTACATGGCCCTGGCTGATGCAGAGCAAACAGACCCTGACATTCCACCATACTAGACAGTGCTCACTGGCTTACAACTGGAAGAGATCAAGATCGCCCCCGGAAATTGCACGCTGCTCTGCAACACCTTGACGGGTAAAACTCACCTTGTCATTCCGTCTGCATGGAAGAGATGGGTTTTCGACTCGGTCCACAACTTTGCTCACCCCACCATCAGGACTACACTCAAAATGGTGCCGAACAGGTATGTCTGGCACGGCCTCCCAAAGAGGTCACCCTGTGGGCCAGGATTTGTACTCAGAGCCAGCCATCCAAAATCCAGACTTCTATCAAAGCTTCACCACAGACATTTGAGCCAGCACATCACCGCTTCAGCCACATGCACATTGACATTGTGGGGCCCCTACCCATATCCAGAGGCACACATTACCTTCTCACAATGGTTGACTGAATGACCAGATGGCCAAAGGTGGAGCCGTTATCAGAGGCTTCCACAGAAGCATGCACACAGGCTTTACTCAACATGTAAATAGCGCGATTCGGGGTCCCCGAACACCTTACATCGGACAGGGAGGCCCAATTCACTTCCAGTCTGTAGAGCACCTTGGCTCATGCTCTGGGGACCTAACTGCACCACACCACAGTGTATCACCCAATGTAGTGCGACTGAGAGCGCTCAAGACCAGAGAGAGTACAACGCACTTTTATTTGGTAAGAATAGCACACATGGTCTTTGGACTGAACTGGGGTTTTGGCGGGGGTCCAGGATTTATATCGGGATATGAGGGGCTGAGGCGGGGAAGGAGCCAGTCCTTAGAACATTACAGCAGTAGTGAATTCCCAGTTCACTGCATCCACAGGCCAAGGGGTTGGTGGAGAGTTTCCACGGACACCTTAAGGCAGCATTAATGGCATGGCTTACTGGGCTGACGAACTCCTTTGGGTCTTGTTAGGTATCCACATCGCATCCAATGAGGACCTCGAGGTATCCTCTGCTGAATTAGTCTATGGCGCACCCCTAGTTATACCGGGCGAATTCGTGGCGGCCCCTGAGGACTTGGGGGAGCCCCCGGTGACCACATTGTCCCAACTATGCAAGCGCCCTGGCCCCCACTAAACCTAGTCTCCATGGCCAACCCTGCAGTTGCATCCCAAAGAACTTTACTGACTGTAAATAAATTTGTTCGGCGCAGGGCTTACCAGCCACCTCTACAGAGGCCTTACAAGTGGCCTTACCATGTTCTCAGACACAACAGCTCCACATATGTTTTGGACATTGGCGACAGGGAAGACACTTTCACATTTGTCCGGTTGAAATAGACCTACTTGAACTTTGACCAGTCCATTACTCACCCGACTCCACGGCGCAGGGGTCAGTCTCCTAAAAACAGTGCTCCAGTTGCTGGTTCTGGGTGGGGGAGGGTGAAACGGTCATAGAGCAGCCCGAGGCACAGGAAATAGCCATCAAATGCGGCGACAGGCAAAGCATCGTGTGGCTGAAACACCCATTTCTATAGGCCGCCAGCAGAGCGGTGAAACTGGCCAATCACCACCAGTGGATTGCAGGGGGCCCAATAGGGGCCCGGGCATCCAAGGTAACCAATCAGCAGCTGGCCCGCTCAAGCCGTGCCCCAGTGGTAACACGGCAGAGCTGACTACAAAAGGCAGAGATGCCACTGAATAAATTCAATGTTGAAAACATCCTACTGGTGTGTGTGTCTTTCTTCTCCTGTGGATTCGAGCTCCAGCCTTAGGGCTATAACCGAGAGATATAACTTAGCTGTAGCTGTAGCAACATTGTTACACTGGCAGGTTATTATAGTACAATGTCATTTCCTTAATAAATAATGTTTGACAGTAAAACCATAATGTACTTAAAAATTTTTCATTCCTTTATCACGTTAAAGCTTGCTGCCAGTTTAAGAAGAGATACGTGACCAAGATGATATTTAATAAATTAATTGAAAGTAAAACATGGTTAATTTGTTGTAAAAATTTTAGATAGTGTCAGTTGAGAAACCTTTCGACTCTATCCTTTAATGCTTTTCTTCCTGTATCTATTGGAATCTATCTTTTTATTACATTATTATTTCAATTATTACAGTGGTTGTTAAGAAGCTCTTAATTCTATTATTGTGGATATCTGAAAAGTTATTTGATTATAGACTCTCGAAGAGTAGGTCAACTCTGACATGATCTTTGAGGTAATAGCTAGCTGGATAACTGAGGAGCCTGTGGATGTCTATATGAACTGAAGTGTTCCCTATGAATCTACTGGAGTTTCAGCTTCACCCCATTTATATCAAGGACTAAGATGAAAAAATGATATATAGATCTTAATTTGTAAGTAAATTACAAATTAATTTGTAATTTGTAATGTGTATAGATCTTAATGTGTAAATAGTGAGAACTGGAAAAGTAGATTGGAACCGTTTTTGAAGCTCTGATTTGCTGTTGTATTTAGTGCCATATTACTTTTCCTTTAAATAATCACAAAATTAATCAAAGACAGTCTTGTGGCAGTATGAGATTGACAATGAAGTCCGCCATTTATTGCTCAAAATTCATGGAAAGCTGACACAGGGGGCTCCTCATTGCAGTCAGATAGTGGCAGCACATATTACGACTGCCGTGGAAAGACTGCAGGGGCAAGTCTGAGAGCTTCTGGAGTTGTGCAAATTAACATAAAAGTGCTCATAATTGGGATACTTACCCAGAGGGAGGTCCTGTGTAGGGGTTGAGTAGTGTAAAGGTTTTTAAGAGCATGACTGGAAGAGATTGGAGTGGTCTGCTCCAGGATTAAGAGTCCCCAGATATTTCAAGTAGTTTTTCAAATAACCCAAGACATTACCTTACTTTTTGTACACTATTATTTCTATTTATTCATTTATTTGTTTTATAGTAATGTTGTAAGCTGGTTATAATATGAATGTTTGCTCTATGATGCTGCCACAAAACACCGAACATTGAATTCTGATTCTGAAAGTGATCTGTGCACCACTACAAATAGTGTTTTCACCCACTGACATGGAAACACACATCCCACTAATCACAATGCAGAGATCATGTATCAAATAAAAGATTATTGAGAGAGAACACTGTGAATTTGTGCAAGGCTATTTATTTAAAACCAATATAAGCCTCTTAAAGCAGGAAGGCAACACTGTACTTACATTTTTAGATAAATGCCATGATTTTCCATTTTGGTATTGTATGAATAACAATTCTCAAAACCTAAACAGCATTCACATGTGTCCTCATTTATGGCACATAACCCATTTTAATTGGTGGCTGTTGTTCTCGCTGCATATCTGCAATGCCTCAATAAGAGGGGCTTCTAATATCACACTTTACATTCCTGTTTTTGCAGGAGCTATTCCCTTGTGCATGGGTTGAAAGCAACAGGAATGTATGGGAGAGCATTAGGCAAGAGTGGCTTGATGATAGACAGCATCCGACACTGTCTGTAAGATATTTGTATGTTCTCCCTGTGTTTGTGTGAGTTTCCTCTGGCTCATGGGCCAGAAGGGCCTGTTGCCTTGTTGTATGTCTAAATAAATTTATATATTGATCATATTCAGAATTGTGAGTTTAGAACTATGTAGTGATTCTACTGCTGAGTTCATCCCCAAAGTATGTCTTGAAAATAAATTAGTATAATCACTTTAAATGAACTTTACTAGGAGTTGTACAAATTATTTCTCATCCCTGAAGAATGTGATCTTGAATGTTAGTCTTTGAATGGATCTCTCTACCCATTGCATGCAAAACTGACAATATATTCTGATGTAGATTACTCCCAACTATGCCTTTACAGTAGTAAGTCAGCTATCGACATTGGTCCAAAAATGTTCAAGATCTCAACCAATGTGTAAATTGTGCATGCCTTTCTGTCAGTAAGTGGTGTGCAGAGAGGTGTTAAAATGGGTTAGTGGCCAAGGTATTGCAGTCTGTGGAGATGCATGCCAGTAAAAAAAAATGAAGGTATAACAATCACATCTTTACAAATCTTGAAGTTGTGGTAATTCTTCCTAAATTGACCTATTTTATGTGGTGCTTTGCTAGTAAAGTTAAAGTCCACCGCTACCAATGGCCAGGCACTTTTTCCCTCCTACCATTTAAAAAAAAACCATTAAGTGGATTTTCTCTACCATAAGATGGTTATGTACATGTGTCTGCATTAGGAAGATTGCTTCCTTCCTTCTCCAGCCATTCTTTCTTCTGTTCTTCATAAGTCTATTTTAAAAAAGTGGTAGGATAACTTTCTGTGTATTACATTTTAGGGCTGAAGCCCTGAGGTTGTAACTCTGAAGTTGAGCATTGTTTTCATTGGGGTAAGAAAGTGTCCACATTTTTTTGGTGGAGAAAAGCCTGTGTTGCTAAATGATTGAATATCGCAATCCTTTGATATCTTTTAAACACAAGATCAGAGTTAAATGAACTGCTGCTTTAATGCTTCAATTTTAGGGCAATAGAATATCTAGGCTTTTGTTTTTAACTGATGCAATTTTTAAAAATATTATTTTAAAACATACAGGATTTTGAAATAACTTGTTATAATAAATTTTTGAGGACCAAAGGAGCTGCAGTTCTGTTTGTCACCAGAGCCATAATGGAAGTGTTTTCATTGGTGTGTCACAAAGTTTATGGGGGAAAAGATTGTCTTTACTTTCAGATGTTTGACATTTGGCTGTTGACTGCACTTTTACATATCACACTTTATCGACATCGTTGGAGTTGAATATAACAAGTATCCAAAACCCACTCTATCTTGCGCTAGTGATTAGAGATGAATTTCATCTATTTCCATTTTAATTTTTTTTTCATAATCACATTGTTGAAGTCAACAAAAGCACTATCTATTTAGGAGCAGGGAATTATTGGTAGCAATTCCTAGATTTCTTCATTTAACTGAACATGTGAATATCCAGAACTTGCTGTCAGCTTTCCTTTATTCAAGCTGCAAGTGCCAATAACCTCACATAAACTCTAGGCTATTGCAGTTCCCATCCAGATCTTCTCGATACCATTAAATCACTATCTACTGTAACATAATGATACTTTAACCCACATTTCTGCCAGCCAGTAGAGTGTTGATTATTGAAATTGTCCTTCAACCGAAAAATTCTCCTCAACAATTATTCTTGAAGCATTGAGTGTTCTTAATCACTGCATTGTTGGAAGGTCATGACCATCAAAACATAATGTCCTTTTGCGTTGTCTTTTGAGAATTTAACACAACATACAGCTAGCCACATTTATAGATTAAAGTACTGACAGTTGATAGGGCAGAGTACAAACACAGTTAGAATATCACTGGTTCAGATTGTTAATTCAATATTTGATTATGATTGTTAAATAAATTAATATTTGGGCCTACTGTTTCAGCTTAATGTTTACCATATCTAAAGCTATAAGTAATATTGGTACTTTGGGTGTGAGGTAAGGTACTATTGACTAGACAACCTTGTAACTTAGGATGTGTAAGCATTCATTATGCTATCATTTCCAGCAACAGGCATAAATATGTCTGACTCGCCATTAGTTGCATTTGCATGACCATGAAATTTTTGGCTTTTCATCATGCTTTGTTTCCAAGTTTCTGTGCAGAATAGACTGTTTTAGACTGTTATTTAATAAGGTTTTGCCACATAACACGTTGAAGCAGAGGGTATACACCAGCTCCAGCATAAGTAAATCCATCTCAATGTTTTTCTTGCCATATTTATGTCTCCTTGATATAAATGCTGCTTTGTGCTGTTATGGGTTATATATAATATTATATATAAATGTGTCTTTAAATTAGATATATTGTTGTGGACATTGGCTCAAGAGAATTTAGAAATCGCTCAGGGTAAAATGAAGCTATTATTTGACTGGAACGGTCAAATGAGGAATTTTAAGACAAGAAATTGTGTTAATTTTGTTCCCAAAACATGACAGTCCTCTTAGAGCAAAATTTTCTGGACCATACAAAGTGAAATCAAAACTGAATAATGTTAATTATGTGATTAAACATTCCAGATCATAGGAATAAAACTCAAGTTTATCATATAAATATGTTGAAACCTTATTACGAGGATAAAGGTAGTGGAGAAAAGTCTGTATCAGAGAATGTTGGTGTTGACAGGGTTGAGAAAGTTATGGATCATAAGATTATGGAAACAGAATCTTGTGAGGGTAACCTGAAAGAAATCATGGTTCCTGTGTGCCTATCTAACTCAGCAATTTTGGGAAAATTGAAGGAAAAGTTAGATCATCTTAAGTCACAAGAACAGATGCAGTTGAAGCAGTTGTTTTTGAAATGTGCAAATTTGTTTCCTGATGTGCCAAAAAGAACAACATCATTATACGGATATGGGAGAAGCAAGTCCCATAAAACAACACCCCTATCGAATAAACATTCAGAAGAGTAAAATCATGGATCATGAGATGGAATATATGTTGAAAAGTGATATTATGAGACCTTCGAACTCAGATTAGAGTTCTCCTTGTGTTCTGGTACCTAAAACAGATGGAACTGTTAAATTCTGTACAGATTACAGGAAGGTTAATTCAGTCACTAAAACAGATGCTTATCCTATTCCTAGAATTGATGATTGAATTGATAAAATTGGCAAAGCTAAATTTCTTACTAAGGTGGATTAAGGGTTACTGGTGTGTGCCTCTAATAGATAGAAGAAGGATTATTTCTGCATTTGTGACACCATCTGGTTTATATGAATATAATGCACTACCTTTTAGCATGAAAAATGCCCCTGCAAAATTCCAAAGGAAAATTGATTTCGTAATCCAAGGGTTGATACATACAGATGCTTATATTGATGACTTGGTCACAAAAAATGACACATGGAAAGAACATCTGAGGGAAATGGACAAATTGTTGGCAAGATTACCCAAACAAATTTAACTGTTAAATTAGCTAAAAGTGAATTTGGACATGCTATTGTGACATACTTAGGAAATGTAGTTAGTCATGGCAAAGGTGCACCTATTCAAGCTAAAGTGCATGCAATTTCTAAATTTTCTAATCCCAATGGCAAGAAAGAAGTGAGAAGGTTTTTAGGAATGGCAGGATGTTATAGGAAATTTTGCTGAAATTGCTCTTCCTTTAACCAGTCTTTTGAAGAACAGGAGAAATGGACAAAATTTTGTTAGAGAGTTTTAGAAAATTGAAAGGAGATGCTATGCCATTACCGTGTTTTAAAATCTCCTGATTTTGACAGACCATTTTCTTTAGCAGTGGAGGCC
This sequence comes from Narcine bancroftii, assembly GCF_036971445.1. NCBI lineage: Eukaryota > Metazoa > Chordata > Chondrichthyes > Torpediniformes > Narcinidae > Narcine > Narcine bancroftii. The sequence goes on along the minus strand of NC_091469.1, from coordinate 187,916,927 downwards.
AGTGAGGAGGAAGCAGGTGCAGTTTTGTTACAAAATCATAATGAAATTGACCATCCAGTTGCTTATTTCTCCAAAAAATTCAATATTCATCAAATAAATTATTCCATTATTGTAAAGAAATTGTTGTCTATAATACTTGCTCTGAAGAATTTTGATGTGTATCTGGGTACCACTCATGAACCAGTTGTGATATTTCCTGACCACAATTCTCTGGTGTTTTTGAATAAAATTAAGAATAAAAACAGAAGATTGTTAAACTGGTGTTTAATATTGCAAGAATATAATCTGCAAATTAATCATATCAAAGGTACAAATAGTGTAATAGCGGATTGTTTGTCAAGATGTTAAAATTAGACATGTACAAATATAAACTCTCAGAATTGGGATACATTGTTATAACATGTTATATATTGTGTATTGTCATTACTGTAGTGATTATAAAGTCATTTTAGTTATAACAGAATTTTAACTCGACAATTAAAATTCTTTTGTAGGGGGAAAGTGTTACGGGTTATATTATATATAAATATGTTTTTAAAAGAGATAGATTGTTGGGGTTCAGTGTAGGTCATTTCACAAATAGATACTTGCACTTCACATCTCATTTAAAATGCAAGAGCTTTGCTGAAGCCAGACATTCAGGCACCAGTGATTTTGCAAAGACAATGGAACTGCTTTGGAAATACTTTCCAAAGCAGGTGCACATGGAAAAGTCCGACCTCAGGTGCTGATAAAGATCTTTGAAGGATTGGATTTGGAGCCCTGTAAGAAGTCATTTGGTTTTTACAAGCAGAGAGAGAGGAAAAAACAAATAGGTGATTTCTCTTTTGGGGAGGAGAGAGAAAAAGAGAGAGAGAGAGAAGTCAGTTCTGTAGTAGCTTTTGAGGCTAAAAGCTGGCAGGCTTATTGAAAACCCCATTTTGAAGATGGTTGTGATTTCTGAGTTCAGTCTGTTGAAAACCCTTGTAGTCCTTACAAGAGGAAATGGCTGGATAGAGTATTTCTCCTGAAATAAAAGAAATGAGGACACAGTGGTGACCTGGAGGAAGAGATTATCATTTGTAAAATGCATGATAGAGCAAGTTTCTTTGTCAAGACACTGAAGTGTCTGATTGGAGGAAATCAGTTTGTATGTGTCCAACGAGCAACAAATATCTCTCTGAAACCAACAAGAACCTTCCTGAGTGGTAACCATTTATCTTTAAGCACCAGAGCCTGGTGAAAATTCATAAATGTTAAATTCCATGCACATTATAAGAATTGCCTGATACCGATGAACTTGGTGGAGTGAGAAGTGAATGATTAGACTATTAAAGCAAGGAACTTCCCTGAACATATACACATTACATACACGTGCACTTAGAATTAGAAGGGGGTTAAGTTAATAGTAATAAGTTAAAGTTGGATCTTGTTTTTGTGTTTAAAGAAAATTAAAAGCAACTTTTTTTAAGTAACCATTTGTCTTGGTGAATTCCTATTGGTGTTGGGTTTTAGGGTCCTCTGGCCCTATAACAGTGCTTTATGTCAATATTTTGCTCCATAGGCTACTATCTATATGTTGAGCTATTAGTTGTTCTCCCACCAGCATTTTCAATATATATGCTGTAACAACCAAGAAAAAACTGAATAATTTTCTCATTACAATACTTTGTGTGATCTTCGAGATATTGTTATGTTTGGGAAATATAGGCAGTCAAAAATAAACCTTACTGTTCTTTGTTCAGTTGTGTTAGCCTAATTTCTATTGTAGCTTCCTGAATATACACTGTTGCTTACAGAGATTGAAGGTGAGACTGTGCATCTTATCATTGAGTATCCATGTTGATATCCATGCTCTTGTTGGTTGATCTGAAATTACAAATACACAAAAAATTATTGATTTGTCTGGATAATCTCTTATAAAATGCATGAATTAAGTTTTTAAAATAATTAATAAATTAACTCTAACTCTTCCCATAAACTTCTCAGTAATATCCTATGCACATGGAACCCTTAAAGAGGGGTCACATTTGCTTCAATGAAACTATGTACTTTTGCACAAACATGTGGTTGGGAATCCCAAATAGAACCCCACCGTCTGAGGAGCTGTACTTCAAGTATGATATGGTTGGGACATGTTGATGTGGACAGGGTTTTGCATTGCCTCACTGGGTAGAATTATGAACATTACTGGAACTGTATTCCAGGAAGATTGCTCCAGAAGTTTAAATTAATTTACAGGTTGGAGATGACTGGCAGTGCTCACTGTTGGTTATCAAAATCTGGGGGGGGGGGGGTTTGTAGGTGTGTCTGGTATCCAGAACAAATAAGGATTATTAGTGCCCCGAATATTGGTGAGGGAGGAGGTGTAAGTGCAAGTGTAGCACTTCTTGTGGTCACAGCGGTAGGTACCAAAGGGGCAATTGATGGGAAGGGGTGAGTGGACGAGGGAGTTCTGAAGAGAGTGGTCCCCACGGAAGGTGGAGAGGGGAGTCTACAGATTCACAAGGGAATGATGCTTTATTGAAAGGAATGTTTTCTCCAGATTAACAAGTGAAATGATGTTTCACTTGGTAGGACTGTCCTCCCCTCTCCACTTTCTAAAACTGGATTTTTAAAATGTTTATCTTATTATTAAGTAGCTTACCAGTATTTTCAGTTTATTAGGGATATTTCAGATGAAAACCTGGAAGGAAAATAAAGGCCACTATTTTTTGTTTAGATGATTTTTTTTCTCAAATCCTTAAGCCTCACCAGCTAATATTTACTTTGTGTGTTGTAATATAAATAATTTTATGGAATAGAAAATTATAAAATGTTGGTATGAGTTGGAGTTTACCTTTATTGTGACTTTCTATATGTTCACAATTTTGTTGCATGTTAGTAAGTACAGGAGGAGGAAATAACAGCTGTGAGCTTCACCACTTTGTAAATATGACGTGAAAAAATAGCTGCAGAGTGCATCTTGTGCAAGCATCCACCCTCATTGCATTGCTCAACCATAACAGTTTATTCATGCACTGTTCAGTCCTCATTTGTTCTGGGACTGAGACTTTGAAGATTTTTGATGTGTGGGTTTGAGAATATCAGTCCTCTTTCAGTTCTTTAACCTCAGTGTTGATAACTCTTGGACAATAGCCTGACAAAATTAATTTATTAATTAATTTTCTGCTTAAGAAAAATGGCAATTTAATCAAGGGCAGAAGTTTACCAACTTTCTTCTTTGGACTTTTATCCAAAATATTAGCAGTTTTTCTAAATAACTAAAGCATTTTTTAAGTTGCTGAACACAGACTCCACAGTAGGTTAATTGCAATGTAAAAGAGACTCATTCCGGCTTTTGTAAAAAAAACAAAGGTATTGAACAACATCCTTTGTTTCTTGTTTCTCTTTCTAACTGAAAGAATATTATTCATAGAAATCAGGTTAAGTGTGTTTGCCTTGCCCATTACTGCATCTTGAGTTTGAATGGACACTGTAGGGATTTCACATAGCTACACAAATTTAAAACCGTAGGATTAATTAGGCATCAATTCAGTGGAATGTTGTTTTCAAATCATTCCTAGCAGTGTTCTTTCTGAATTGAAAGAATAGGAAATCTAACTATCATTCTTGTCTTTCAGGGCCATAAAGGCGAACCTGGCATCTCTCCGGGAAAAGCACCCAATGGACAAAAGGTTGGAATAAAGAACATTGGTTATAAGAGCCAAGAGTTTGAAGTTATACAGTAGAAAAACATTATTTTAAATTATGTCAACAAAAATAATTATCAATAGTGATGTTGCCAACCAAACTGAGTAACTTGTAAAATAAATAATGAAAGTAAACCGAATAATGACTTCCATGTTCAGGTAGTAAGCCAGCAATTTGGCAGTTTAGTTAGTAAAGCTATTGCCTCATCTGGGGACCACAGGGGACTATCATCATGCTGGAATTAATTACTTCCTTGAGTCATTGATTGTTTTTAAAATGGATTGCATTGGAAATATTTTGGTTCTCTTTAATGTTAGGAATGTTGTGTGAGGAAAAGTAATAAATAAATAATCTTCTTTTGAAACTTTTTGATTGGTGGTAGGATGGATTTTATTTAAATGTGCATTCCTCTAATTTCTTCCTCACTTCAATTATTCCTGCTGATTTGTGAAGAATCTCACTTTGATTGACATCATTGACAAAAACAATTATGAAACATGAGTATGAGGCATTAATTTTCTAAAAATTATTGCAGAAAGTTGAAAAGAAAACCACAATTAAAACTTGGATTGGAAATAGTTGATGTTGTTTTGCTAGTATAACTGCTCATATCAGTTTTGACACCGATTTACAAAATTTTAAAGTGCAATTTTCAAAGAGAGGGCTTATTATTTTGCAGTTAGAGACACAATGATCGTTTTAGTTTGCCTGTAAAATGGAGCTCACTCTTCCTGAAATGCCATTATCCTTGTGGTTCCCTGTGGCATGCTGGACTTTTGACCTATTCAGAAATAGCCACATAGGTTAGTGTGTGACTCTGAAGGGCACTTAAACATTTTGCAGTTCTTTTTTATTGGTAATAGAGGCTGTGAAAGTCAGATGGAGAAATTGGTGCAGAGAAGCAAGAAAATACCAACATCTGGATTGAGGACCCACTTTTTGTAAATCTTGGCTTGTGCAAATCTCGATGACCATTGGCTGAGAAATTAGATTGCTTGGAACTGAAAAATACAGCGATACCTGATTGAAACAGAATTTTGGGTGGAGTGAAATGCTGTAACAACCATATCTGATTATTTTGCAAAACTCCAGAAATTCCACAAGGCACTTTTTGGCATGAGCTGTGCTTGCATGTCTGACATTATTTCAGAGTCAGATGCAAATTAAATTATATTATTTCCCAAGAAATGCTTTTTTTGCAGTCTTGGCAGCAATATGTCCATTATCCAAGCAAAGACCATCAATAATTGTTCCCTGGACTAACCATGCCACTCAGGATTCTACTAGCAGAAATCAAATCAGGCTGCCCTCTCCATCTACTGACCTTCTATTCTAAAACTCTTTCCTGGGCAACCAAATTGGCTCAGCATCCAACACCCACATTCCACTTGTCTAGACTCCAACTCCACAAACCTCCACAAACACCAAGGCTCCAGAGATATTTCCCCACACTCTCAATCTCCAGCTCAGTAGTCTCCCAAGATCCCACCACCCTGAGGCCTCTGGTCCAGTAATTCCACATAGTCCCAGATATGGATTTAGGCCCGACAGAGTTCAGTTCAAGGCCCTGATCGCCACACTCTATTCTAGCTTCTGATTTTTTTTGAGGAGTGGTCAGAAATTAACTATAATGTAAACATATTTCTCTTCATTCTGAGGTGGTTTAAAGATTTTCAGGTATATACTGAGCTTACCTCACTAATAAGGGATTGCTAGAGTCAGGAATTGAAACAGTAAGTTTGGTCTTATATCGTTAACAGGAAAATATTTTCAACAATCCTTAGCATGGAATTTTGGTCTTATTGTTCTACAGGGTGACTGGGGCCGCCCTGGTGCTCTTGGACTCAAAGGGCCAGCAGGCCGAAAGGTAGGCAATTCATTAGCAAAACCTCGTGTTGTCTGTTTTTAAAAATTATGACTGGTAATTTTTGAATGAATTTTTGGAATAGGGGAATCACCAATTAACAAAGCGAGCAGAGTTAATTGGAAGTTATATCATAACTTTTAAGGTATATGATTGTTTTGTCTGAATCCATTTTGCAACATTGCATGCTAAGTATGTTGTCTGCGCTTTTAAAGTCTGAACACCAATGTGATGTACGTTACCTTTTTAAGCTGAATTGCTGGAACTTCCAGTAGAAACTTCCTATAGTTGGCTAACCCAGTGTGTAAATATTTTTAACTGAAGACATTTCTGGTTTGCAGACTAGCTAGTTCTTTCTTCGGAAAATTCTTGGCTATTCACACAAAAATACCATAACTGTTTCATGATGAATGCATTGGTAAAGATGGTGCCAAGTTGGTGATAGAGGGTCTCCTATATTCAATCTTTGGAGGTTAATGTGAAGAATGGTTGGAGTCGAGTTGATCTGGCTCCAGGACATCTTTCCACACTGCTAAAAGTAATTTGAGTGTATCTGTGGTTTATATCCTTAACACTTCATTGAAATTTAGGATCAATCATAATTGACTTAGACTGAGAAAGAGAATAAATTAACATTTTGAAGCCTTCACCTTTATTTTAAGATTAGCAAGTTAACTGTAGTGTGTCTTTGTAGCTCCTAGCAAGAGAACTCTCTTGATGTTCTAATCATTGAAAAAGGCTCTCCAGTACAATAGGTTCAGCTCTGCTGTCCACTATGTCATAACTAGAAAATTTCCCTTTACTTATCAGAGGAAATATACACCTCTACAATCAAACCTACTATATAAAGATCTGGGAGTGGACTACATTCTTTTAGAACGTTCAGTTTTTTTATTGTTTAAAAAAAAAAGAAACTTATTCCTTGAAGCGAACTTCATATTTTTCTACAATGAAGCTGAGCTTGTCACCTTTCTGTTCGCTCTACCAAGCTAAGTTTTTGTGTTAAAGAAGAAAGTCTGCAGATGCTGGGATCAAGTGCAACACACAAATGTGCTGGAGTGCACACAGTTTCTATAGGAAATAAAGGATAACCAACATTTTGGCATTGGGCCCTTCATCAGGAATAAGCAAAAACAGGCAGATGCCTAAATGAAAAGGTGGGGGGGGGGGAGAGGAGGGAAGAAGGGGCAGGAGGCTAGCAGGTAAGAGGTCATAGATGAATATAGGTGGAAGGGTATAAGAGAAAAAAAGCTAAGAAGTGACAGAGGAGAGGGAAGGAGTGGAGGCTGGATCAAACGAGGCATAGGGATCTGTAAAGTGGGAACGAGGGAGGGGGTTAATGGAAATTGGAGAAGATGATGTTAATGTTTTCTGGTTTTGGAGAGTGACCAAACAGAAAACAAGGAGTCATTTTTTTAAGTTTTTAATGATTTTCACCACTGTTTTCTGATTAATTGTTGTGTCCCTTAATTAGATTTTGTCTTATGATTCTCTTCTTGCCTTTGTCCCAAATGTGACTTTTGAAAGGCCATTTGAAGAGTTTCATCAACCATATTCTTCCAGATTGAACGACATCAATTTGAACCTGTTTTTTTTTAAATTTTCTGGGCTCCGGCCCATGTAGTTTATAAGATTCCCATCTTTAAATTTTACAGCAGAACTTCATTTAAAACACATTTCAAACTTGCTGCCCCTCCCACCTACAAGGACAAGGGCAGTAAGTGCATTCTAAAACCACCACCGCCAAGTTCCAATTTTAAACAGTAACTTTCTCTCTGCAATAAAGTGCATGTCCATTCATTGGTTAAACAGATCCAGACTGGCCCTTGGGGCACCATGCAGTGGGCAATATAGAGTTCAGATTTATTGTCAGGGTATACATGATATCGCGTACAACCTTTTTTTCCTGTGGGCAAGGGAGAATTACCACTTATTTGTAATGCAAAAAAACCTGTAAACTATGTAAACAAATTTAAAAATGTAAACAACTGCAATACAAAGAGGAAAAAAAAATAAAATGCCAAAGTAAGAATCTTTAAATGAGTCCCTGATTAAGTTTATTGTTGAGGAGCCAGATGGTGGAGGGGCAACAGCTGATCCTGAACCTGGTGGTGCAAGTCTTGTGGCACTTGTACCTCTTTCCTGATGGTAGTAGCGAGAACAGAGCGTGTGCTGGGTGGTGTGGATCCTTGATGATTATTGCTGCTTTCCAACGTTCTCGATGGTAGAGAGGGTTTTGCCTGTATGTCTTGGGATGTGTTCATTATCATTACAGGGCTATTTGTTCGAGGGTATTGGTGTCACCATACCAGACTGTGATGCAGCCGGTCAGCATACCTTCCACCGCACATCTGTAGAAATTTACCAGGGTTTCTGATGTCACATGAAAACTCCACAAACTCCTGAGGAAGTAAAGACGCTGTTGTGCTTTCTTTAGTGTGTTGGGTCCAGGAAAGATCTTTTGAGATGGTGATTCCCAAGAATTTAAATTTGCTCACCTTCTCCATAGTCTTTTTTGCTACAATTTCCAAGAAAATTTCTGGGGCAGCATGGTTGACGTAGCGATTAGCACAACACCTTTATATTGCCAGTGATCGGGACCAGGGTTCAAATCCTGCACTGTCCGTAAGGAGTTTTTTCCATTTCCCCGAGGGGTCTGGTTTCCTCCCACCATTCAAAATATACCAAGGGTTGTAGGTCAATTGGGTGTAATTGGGCGGCACGGGCTCATGAGCTGAAATATCCTGTTACCATTAGTATGTCTAAATTAAAAATTAAAATTAGAAATGAATTGCCACTTCTTCTTCAATTATTGATCAAAATCCTCATAAAGAACAGAATGTGAGTACCTTCACCATATGGACTCTGGAAGTTGAGGAAAAGTGGTTCACCATTGGCTTCTCCTGTAAAATTAAGAAGGGTCCTGCCATTGAGTGTTCTTCACCAGCACCCATTGAATTGTTTCTCCTTGAAAGCAGAGAAAAGGGAATTCATGAGAGCTCAATGGAGTAGGTGGCCTCTTGAGCAAGTTCAAATTTGAGATTTTCTCCAAACTATTATGAGATCTGTTGCTGCTTTCAATTTCTGCCCTGGTGTTTAAATAGTTGACCTAAACTGGGTAAAATGGTGAAATTATGGATCCTGTCTCATGTTCTTGGTGTTTTCCCTGCCTTGCTCAAAATTTTATTTACCACCCTCCGAGATTACAGAAATATGTGGCTTGGCTTTCTTAGTAACATATAACATAACATAACATAACAATTACAGCACGGAAACAGGCCATTAGGCCCTTCCAATCCGCACCGAACCAAACACCCCTTTCTAGTCCCACCTCCCTGCACAATGCCCATAACCTTCCATCTTCTTCTCATCCATATACCTGTCCAACCTTCTCGCACCAACCCTCTTTTCAATCTTCTTCAGCATGATGCTGAACCAAGCCATGAAAGACCCCAACAATGAAGACGCTGTTTACATCCGGTACCGCACGGATGGCAGTCTCTTCAATCTGAGGCGTCTGCAAGCTCACACCAAGACACAAGAGAAACTTGTCCGTGAACTACTCTTTGCAGATGATGCCGCTTTAGTTGCCCATTCAGAGCCAGCTCTTCAGCGCTTGACGTCCTGCTTTGCGGAAACTGCCAAAATGTTTGGCCTGGAAGTCAGCCTGAAGAAAACTGAGGTCCTCCATCAGCCAGCTCCCCACCATGACTACCAGCCCCCCCACATCTCCATCGGGCACACAAAACTCAAAACGGTCAACCAGTTTACCTATCTCGGCTGCACCATTTCATCAGATGCAAGGATCGACAATGAGATAGACAACAGACTCGCCAAGGCAAATAGCGCCTTTGGAAGACTACACAAAAGAGTCTGGAAAAACAACCAACTGAAAAACCTCACAAAGATAAGCGTATACAGAGCCGTTGTCATACCCACACTCCTGTTCGGCTCCGAATCATGGGTCCTCTACCGGCACCACCTACGGCTCCCAGAACGCTTCCACCAGCGTTGTCTCCGCTCCATCCTCAACATCCATTGGAGCGCTTTCATCCCTAACGTCGAAGTACTCGAGATGGCAGAGGTCGACAGCATCGAGTCCACGCTGCTGAAGATCCAGCTGCGCTGGGTGGGTCACGTCTCCAGAATGGAGGACCATCGCCTTCCCAAGATCGTGTTATATGGCGAGCTCTCCACTGGCCACCGTGACAGAGGTGCACCAAAGAAAAGGTACAAGGACTGCCTAAAGAAATCTCTTGGTGCCTGCCACATTGACCACCGCCAGTGGGCTGATAACGCCTCAAACCGTGCATCTTGGCGCCTCACAGTTTGGCGGGCAGCAACCTCCTTTGAAGAAGACCGCAGAGCCCACCTCACTGACAAAAGGCAAAGGAGGAAAAACCCAACACCCAACCCCAACCAACCAATTTTCCCTTGCAACCGCTGCAATCGTGTCTGCCTGTCCCGCATCGGACTTGTCAGCCACAAATGAGCCTGCAGCTGACGTGGACTTTTTACCCCCTCCATAAATCTTCGTCCGCGAAGCCAAGCCAAAGAAGAAAGAGGATATACCTGTCCAACCTTTTCTTAAATAATACAATTGACTCCGCCTCCACTATTTCTCCCGGAAGGTCATTCCACACGGCTACCACTCTCTGAGTAAAGAAGTTCCCCCTCATGCTACCTCTAAACCTCTGCCCCTTAATTCTTAACTCATGTCCTCTTGTTTTAATCTTTCCTCCTCTTAACGGAAATAGTCTATCCTGTTTCCCTGTTCCCTGGCTTAACCCTTTCATCCTTCACAGAGAGGGTATGTTTTCCTGGACTGCTAATAAAGCTCACAATTCATTAAAAAAATGGAAATTTTACATTGAATGCCTCTTTATTCTCCTTTCCCATTTCCTTCACATTTCCAAGCTGCCTTCTTTTTAACTTCAGTGACTTCTACTAATTTATTTTTGAATATTTCCAGTCTTGACTCTTAAACATCTTTGATCCTTATCGCCTGAAAACTAATGAAAGCTTTTTTTCTGGTAGTGGATGTTTCTTCTTTACTTCAGTCTCAAATTCAAGATGCTCTCCTGGAAACCTCATCCGTTCTTTGACCATCATTTTTACTGTTTGTATATGTGATTTCCCATGGGTAAAACTGCAAAGGAAATAATTTCCACAACACAAAGTGCATGCGCCAAAGCAAATAACCCCAGTATTCAACTATTGCTTTCAGAGCTTATGTTTGTATGTAAGTTTATGTTTATATATAAAAGAAAAAGAAGCCTGCCTATAATACTGTGAAATACAAATAAAGCAATGAAAATGCTGTTTCTGTTCCTCATGTTTTATGATAGTAGACACATCTGTTTATTATTACCAAACAATTAAATTGGGAATCAGTGAATTTATTAATTTCAGCTCCCCTTTCTGGATCTCTCTGTCTCCATCTCAGCAGACAAGCTTTCAACATGTAAAGCAAACCCTCCAACTCCCACAATTACCTGGACTACACTTCCTTACACCCTGCCCCCTGTGAGGATTCCATCCCCTTCCCTCAATTTCTCCGTCGCCACTAAATCTGTTCCCAAGATGAGGTCTTCCAATTCAGAGCTTTGAAATGTCTGCCTTCTTCCATAAGCATGGCCTCCCCTCCATCACCATCAACTCAGCCCTCACCCACATCACCTCTATTTCCCATTCATTTCCCCTGGCCTTCTCTGCCCCCAGACGCAACAAATATAGAATCTCTCTCATCCTCACCTACCACTCCACCAGCCTCCGCAACCACCCCATCTGCCTGATTTTACAGCACTTCTACAGGATCCCACCACCAGACATATTTTTCCCTCTCCTCCTCCCTCAGCCTTCAGCAGGGACCGTTCCCTCGTGCACACATTCTTTCCCACCCATCGTATCTCCAGCACCTTCGCCTGTACCCGCAGAAGGTGCAACATTTGCGCCCACACACCCTCCCTCACCACAGTCCGGGGTCCCAAACAAGCCTCTCACATGAAGCAACATTTCACTTGAACATCCAGAACTCCCTTTGTGGCATTTGCTACATTGGAGAGACCAGTGACAGACTGGCAGATGGCTTCACTCAGCAACTCTGCACCGTTTGCAACCACAGCGACCTCCAAGTGGCCAACCACTTCAATTCCGAGTCATACTCCCACACTCACATGTCTGTCCATGACCTTATGTACTCTCCCACCCTGACCACATCCAGATTGAGGAACAACACCTTATTTTCCATCTGGGCCCCCTCCAGCCACATAACATGAATATTGACTTTAAACCTGCTTGCCTTTCTTCCCCCTCCTCCCTTTTCCTGTCCTTCCAGTTCTTTCACCCACACAGCCAAGCAATCCCCTCCCCCTCATTGCTGCTATCCCCTCCCTCCTTTCTCCACCTATCATCTCCTACTTTGCCACACACCCCACTCCCCCCCCTTCCTCCCCTCCTACTCTTTTGTTTGGACGTTTGCCGGCATGTTCTCATACTTTGATGAAGGGCTCAAGCCTGAAACATTGCTTATGTATATTAGTCTTTACCACATAAAGGACACTGTTTGACTAACTGAACTTCTCCAGCATTTTGTGGTTTTAAGTGAATTTATTATTGACTTACAAGCATTGATTCTAAACATTAGATTTTGGAAAGTATTTGAACCAATTTTTTTTCTGGAGCATCGTCTAAAACTTTTAATGATAAAGAATTTCCATTCAGTAATATAAAATTGTTGATGATGGCAATAGGGAAATTGTAGAAATAAATCTCAGAGCCCTTCCTTGGGAATGTCAGAATTTCCTGCTAGCCCTTAAATTAATTCAAATGCCAATTACTGTCAAAGGGTCTAATTGGACCTTCTTTAGTTTTTCAGGGTAGGCTACTATGGGGAATGTATTTGGACTCCTAATCCTTTTTACTGATGCTGTTTTGCCCTGGTGGATCAGTAAATCTAAGCCCAAATGTTCATTGAAAATAACCCTTGTGGTCTCTGTTTTCCTTATCATCTTGTCTCTTTTCCATGATGTATTTTCAGAAGCTTGAATCTTTGGAATATATTTTATGTACAGTGGCATTTTATTTATATTTTCTAGTCTTTGGTATTTTAAGTTTTAAATCGCATTACTTGCTAATCCTTTAAATGCAAATAAATAGAATAATTAAAGTTGACAGTCGTTTATGATGATGTGTACCAAGGTACAGGGAAAAGTTAATGTTACATGCTCTACAGCAAGTCAACCCTTACATAAGTGCAGCAAACAAACAGTACAGAATCCAGAGGTTCCACAATAATCAAGATTAATTCAGGCTTCATCTTAATTTTTTTCAACCATGTCTTCTTTCATATAATCATGAATATCTTTTTTTTTAACTGCATTTCCACAATAATTATTTTACTATTTTGGCCCTTCTCACCACCATCTTCCATTGACCAGTACATCCCACAAGCAACTAAGTAAATGTTCTGGGGACAAAACCCTGTATCAAGACGGAGAGGGAAAAGGGAAGATTGCTAGTATATAGCAATATGAGACTGGAAGGTGATGGTAGAACCAGAAGGGGATTGGTTGATGGGCAGATAGAACCAGTTGGATAGGGAATGGGAGAGGTCAACAAAGGGCCAAGAAAACTCAGTGGATGAGTGAGTGTGTATGTGTGTGTGGGAGGAAAAGATCATGGGTGAGAGTTACCTGAAATTAGAAAATTCAGTGTCCATATCATTGGGCTGTAAATTTCCCAACCGGATGTTGTTCATTTTGCAACTGGCATTACCATAAGTGATAGAGAAGGTCAAGGACTGATAGGTTGATGTGGGACTGGGGAGGTGAGTTAAATGACAAATAGTCAGAAGCTCAGGACTAAACCATTTTCCAGAGCACAGCACTCCATTGGTAATGGCCATCTCATTGATATTTCAATCTTGTGAAATTTTCATGTGATTTTGACAAAATAGATTGCCAGTTTCCTAATATTTAATTCTCAACTCAGGAGTAACAAAAATTGTGGTCTTGCTTAAAAATAATTAATGTGGCAGTGTTCTACTCTAAAATAAATTGTTAATGTGCTTACTTTGAAAGTAGATGTGATATTTCACAAGTGCTATCTCGATGCTACACCACAATTTCAAGCCTATACTTTCAACCATTTTCAGTCAAGAATCTCCATGAGGGAAATGCAGGAATGGCTAACCATTCAAAGATCAAGATCGGGGAGGAGTCACGTGATGGAGTAGTGGCCGGACGGTGAACTCCAGCCCTCTCCAGAAAAGTCGGGAAAAACAAGAGAAAATACAAAGGCACAGAAATACAAGTTAAAGAAAAGTGAGTATAAAGGTGGAAAGAAGATGGAGACAAAAGGAGAAAAATCAAAATCAACGGAAAGAAGAGAGGAAGAGAAGACAACGGAGGAAAAAGGTGAAGGCCTTACCTGTCCGAAGAGGCCCGCTGTGGAGAGAGGGCCCCACTACCTCAGGTCGGTAGAAAAAGAACTACAACAATGGCTCACAGAGCCGAGTAAAAGTGCGCAACCGCGCATGCGCGACTCCTCGCGCATGCGCGATGCGCATGCAAAAAAACACACCGACGGGAGGGGGGACCAGCTGGGGAGTCGATCTCCACAGCCGGCAACGACAGCTGCAGAACACCTGCAGCAAGAAGAGACCACAGAAGACAATGGAAACAAGAAAGAAGAGGAGGAAAGGGCAGCAAAGAAACAACAGATGGTCAACCCAGAGGAAGAAGAAGAGGAAGAGTACAGTGAAATAGATAAAGGGAAAGGCAAGGTAAAGGATATACTTGCTCTTGTTAGAGGATACATGGAGTCATTTAAAGAATGGCAAACACAGGAATTCAATGATTTAAGAAGAAGAATAAACAACACAGAAGAGAAAATAAATAAAATGGATATGACCTTAACAGAAATGGGGAAAAAAATGGACAAGATGGAAGAACGGGCAATAGCAGCAGAAATGGAGGTAGAAGACTTAAAAAAGAAATTGGAGGAATCTAATAAAAAAACTAAAGAGACACAAGAATTACTAGCCCAAAAAATAGATATAATGGAAAATTATAACAGAAGAAATAACATAAAGATAGTGGGCCTTAAGGAAGATGAAGAAGGCAAGAATATGAGGGAGTTTATAAAAGAATGGATCCCTAAGGCCCTAGGATGTCCAGAACTACAGCAAGAAATGGAAATAGAAAGGGCACATAGAGCATTGGCCCCTAAACCACAACCACAACAAAAACCAAGATCTATTGTAGTAAAATTCCTAAGATATACTACAAGAGAAAAGGTACTGGAGAAGACAATGGAAAAAGTAAGAGAGGGCAACAAACCACTGGAGTATAAAGGGCAAAAAATCTTCATTTATCCAGATATAAGCTTTGAACTAAAGAAGAGAAAAGAGTTCAATACAGCAAAAGCGATTTTATGGAAGAAAGGATATAAATTTACACTGAAGCATCCGGCGGTATTGAAAATATTTATTCCAGGACAACAAAACAGACTATTCTCGGATCCAGAAGAAGCACGAAAATTTGCAGAACAATTACAAAAATAGACTGAGGGATGAAGACGGGTAATGAGAGCAAAAATTATCACGATTGATATGTATGTGGGTAAAGACAAAAATAGACTGAGGGATGAAGAAGGGTAAGGAGGGTAAAAATGACCACGATTGATATGTATGCGGGTAAAGAGGTATAAGAGTGAATAGAGACAATGGGCATATGTGAAAGTATCTGTAATTAGAGGAAAACATAGAGAGTATAGACAAGAATTAATAAGAGAAGGTAATGGAATAGAGAGAATAAGGAGGGAATTAAAAGAGTGACCTTTGTGACATATAAAAAGCGAAATCTTTTCTGGGGGGGGCTGGGTGGGGGAAAAGAGCGGTCACTGCAAAATCAGTTGACGCTTGCGAGTGGATTCGCAAATCCAAATGGAGAGGGGAGATGTGGTTGTCCGACAAGGGATAAAGGGCAACTCAGGAGGGGAAGGGGAGATTGGGGATAAAAAAAGATAGAAATAGGAGAATAAGGAAAATGTTGGATGTTGTAGGAATGTTGTCTGGTAAAGAGTTGAAAATAAGAAAACAGAAATGGAAAAGGAGGAAAGGTAATGATGGAAAAACGGAAAGAGAAGATAAACAAAATATAAAATGGCTACGCTGAACTATATGACTCTAAATATTAATGGAATACATAACCAAATTAAAAGGAAGAAACTACTAAATTTACTGAAAAAGGAAAAAATAGATATAGCATTTGTCCAAGAAACACACTTAACTGAATTGGAGCACAAGAAATTAAAGAGAGATTGGGTAGGACATGTAACAGCAGCATCGTATAATTCAAAAGCAAGAGGAGTGGCTATATTAATTAGCAAAAATGTGCCATTTAAAATAGAAGAGGAAATAATAGATCCAGCAGGGAGATATGTTATGATAAAATGTCAGATATATTCAGAGCTTTGGAATCTACTTAATATATATTCACCTAACGAAGAAGATCAAAAGTTTATGCAAGATATCTTTTTGAAGGTAGCTAATACGCAAGGGAACATACTAATAGGAGGGGATTTCAATCTGAATTTGGATCCAAATATGGATAAAACGGGGAAAAAAATTAACAGGAAGAACAAAATAACCAAATTTATAATTAAATCAATGCAAGAAATGAAACTTGTGGACATATGGAGGAAACAAAACCCAAAAGAAAAGGAATACTCATACTACTCGACTAGACATAAAACATACTCAAGGATAGACCTATTCCTGTTATCAGCCCACATTCAAGGGAGAGTTAGGAAAACGGAATATAAAGCTAGACTATTATCGGACCACTCACCCCTGTTATT
Organism: Narcine bancroftii; assembly: GCF_036971445.1. Lineage (NCBI taxonomy): Eukaryota > Metazoa > Chordata > Chondrichthyes > Torpediniformes > Narcinidae > Narcine > Narcine bancroftii. Next base: position 187,900,528 of record NC_091469.1, on the reverse strand, counting down.
GGCAATAGAGCTAGAGGACATCCCTCCAAGAATGTATAGATGGAGATTAAACCCCATGCTACTTAAAAGACAGGATTTTAGAGAATTTATTGAAAAACAATTAAAAATGTACTTTGAAGTAAATACGGAATCAGTGGAAGATAAGTTTATACTATGGGACGCAATGAAAGCATTCATTAGAGGGCAAATAATAAGTTATGCAACCAAGATGAAGAAGGACTATAACCAGGAAACAGAGCAGTTGGAAAGGGAAATAATAAACATAGAAAAAAAATTAGCAATAAAGGAAGATACAACCAAAAGAAGAGAATTGGCGGATAAAAAAATAAAATATGAAACATTACAAACATATAAGGTGGAGAAGAATATAATGAAGACAAAACAGAAATATTATGAACTAGGTGAAAAAACACACAAAATCTTAGCATGGCAGCTTAAGACAGAGCAAACTAAGAAAATGGTATTGGCAACAAGGAAAAAAGACAAACAAATTACATATAATCCAAAAGAAATTAAGGAAAACTTCAGAGAATTCTATGAACAATTATACCGAACCGAAAACGAAGGGAAAGAAGGGAAAATAGATGAATTTTTGACTAAAATTGAACTACCAAAACTACAAATAGAGGAACAAAATAAATTAACAGAACCATTTGGAACAGTAGAAATACAAGAGATAATAAAAAATTTACCAAATAATAAGACACCAGGAGAGGATGGACTCCCAATAGAATTCTACAAAACATTTAAAGACCTAATAATACCGCCCCTCCTGGATGTAATCAACCAGATTGATGAGACACAAAACTTACCAGATTCATGTAAAACAGCAATAATTACAGTGATACTAAAACAAGGGAAAGATCCACTCTCACCAGCGTCATATAGACCAATATCTCTGCTAAACACAGATTATAAGATAATAGCTAAACTATTAGCGAACAGATTAGCAGAACAGGTACCGAAAATGGTAAATTTAGACCAAACTGGATTTATCAAAAAAAGACGCACAACAGACAATATTTGTAAATGTATTAACTTAATTCATGCAGTAGAAGGAAATAAAGCACCGGCAGTAGCAGTTGCTTTAGACGCAGAGAAGGCCTTCGACAGAGTAGAATGGAATTACTTGTTCAAAGTATTGCAAAAATTCAGTTTACCGGAGAAGTATATTAATTGGATTAAAGCATTATATAAGGGACCGTTAGCGAAAGTGACAGTAAATGGACATGTATCAAAGCAATTTAACTTAAGCAGGTCAACGCGGCAGGGATGCCCACTATCACCATTATTGTTTGCGCTAGCTATAGAACCACTAGCAGAATCGATAAGAAGAGATAATAATATAAAAGGAATAAAAATAAAAGACAGGGAATATAAAATCAGTCTGTTTGCGGATGATGTGATAGTGTACTTAACAGAACCAGAACTATCAATAAAAGAACTATATAAGAAATTGAAGGAATATGGAGAAGTGTCGGGATACAAGATAAACGTAAATAAAAGTGAAGCAATGCCTATGAATAATGCGGATTTCTCAAAATTTAAGGAGGAATCCCCATTCAGATGGCAAACGCAGGCAATAAGATACCTAGGTGTGCAAATAAACAAAAATCTAGGCCAATTATATAAACTCAATTACAATCCACTAATGAAAAAATTACAGGACGATTTAGAGCATTGGAAAGAGCTACCACTAACATTGATAGGAAGGATAAACTGTATTAAAATGAACATTTTTCCAAGGATACTATACTTATTTCAGGCATTGCCAATACAACTGACAGAAAAATTCTTCAAAGAGTTAAAGAAAATAATAAGGAGATTTTTATGGAGAGGGGGGAAACCGAGGATAGCACTAGATAAATTAACAGAATGGTATAAACAAGGAGGCTTACAATTGCCAAACTTCAAAAATTATTATAGAGCCGCACAATTAAGGTACCTATCAGATTTTTATCAAACAAGGGAAAAACCAGACTGGACGAGACTAGAATTAGATAAAATAGGGGAAAAGATACCTGAACACATATTATATAAATGGGACGAAAAATTGGTACAACATAGAACTTCTCCAGTATTACACCATCTCCTCAATATATGGAAGAAGATTCATGTAGAAAGAAATAAAATAAATTACCAAATACCAAAACTAATATTGACGCAAAATAAGCTACTCCCTTTTACAATAGACAACCTTGCCTTTAGAAAATGGGAAAAAAAAGGGATTAAAAGAATAGAAAATTGTTTTTCAGGAAGTAGATTCTTATCCTTTGAACAAATGAGAGATAAGTACAATATAACTGGAGATACAGCGCTGGCATATTACCAACTGAGATCCTACTTGAAAGATAAATTAGGAAACAACTTGAGTTTACCAGAGGGAAGTAACCTTGAATATGTGATTACAGATACAATGTTAATCAAAAGATTTATAAAAAATATGTATATTAAACTGCAAGAAAAGGAGAATGAGGAAACAAATGGTAAAACTAAACAAAAATGGGAACAAGATTTAAATATAAAGATAAAAAAGGAAACATGGGAGAAGTTATGCTCTGGAACGATGAGAAATACAATAAATACGAGGCTGCGTATGATACAATATAATTGGTTACACAGACTAAACATTACACCGCAAAAGTTAAATAAATGGGACCCAACAGTATCTGATAGATGTTTTCGATGTAAAAAAGAAAGGGGAACAACAATTCATGCAATCTGGACATGTGAGAGAGTAGAAAAATTTTGGGATGATCTCAATCAGATATTAAATAAAATAACAGAAAACAATATACCAAAGAATCCAGAGATCTTTCTCCTAAGTAACATAAAAAATAAAGAATTTGGAATTGACTTGGAAGATGCACAAAAAAGATTTGTCAAGATAGCCCTAGCCGTAGCAAAAAAATGTATTATGTCAACCTGGAAATTGGAAGATAATTTGAAAATACAACAATGGTATATAGAAATGAATAAATGTATTCCATTAGAAAAAATAACATATAGTTTAAGAAATAATATTGAAATATTCGAACAAGTATGGGAGCCTTACATTAAATACAATAGCGAAAACCTACCGGGAACAAACATTACCTAAGTTGATGGAAGGAGAAGAAAAGAAAAGAATGGACTCAGTAGAATTTCTGGTGTATTTCTGTTGAATGACAACATTGTTTAACTGAATTAATGCAACCTAGATTGTATACCTAAAATGGATGAGAGGGGGGGGGGGTGGGGGGGGGGTGGCTTGGGAGGAGGGAGGGGGGAGGGAGAAAAAGTCACTGTAAATGTGTGGAAAAGAAAAAGTGTATATCATGGCTATTGTGATTTATGGTGTGAAAAATAAAAAATTTAAAAAAAAAAAGATCAAGATCAAAAAGATTATTGTTGTATTACTTGCAAAAAACATTAGTTGGGAGCATCTGTCTCCTTTGGATCGTTGAATTGTCATGAGTAAGCTGAGTTCCAATGGAAAGTTGCCAGTTTTCTGATGTTTCCAATGAAATTACAATGAGGATTTTACTGAAACCTCAAGTTAGTTTAAGGTTATTATCTTTACATTTCCATTTAAAAACACATGAATTTTGCATGGATTAAAGTAAGGGTTCATAATTAGGCATTTCAGGATCCCACAAACAAAGGTGCACACTTTGAGAGAATTTGTTCACTTGATAATTACGAGTAAAAATGTACAAAGCCTAAAAAATTTTCCCAAGGCTGATGCTAAAAGTTCAAACATTAATGCAGTTTGTTTGATTATTTGTGTAAAAAAATTAGTTTCAGATTTATTCTGCTCAAGAAATTTAAAAACTGTGGTCATCTAACCTGAACGTAACTGCCCCATATTTTATACTTTTATTTAAGCTAAATAGTGCTGGGCCTAAATAGATCATGACTACAACAAAACTATTATGATTGCAGACAAAAGCAGTCCATATCAGCAAGATGTAGTCCACAGAGTAGTTGAAGGATATAGGAAATATACAAACAAGAGCCCAAAAGCTAACAGAACAAACCAGCAACTACTTGTATGAGGTATGTGATCCCTTTAACAGTGCTGAATGGGTTGTTGAGTGCATTGATCACACAATGTCACCCTTTAGATCAATTTTACTTCTTGTGAGCGCTTTCTACAAAGGTTTCTCAGTGTCACAACAGCCTTAGAATGGCAACTTACTCACAATAAGCATTTGGGACGTTCTCATTATAGTTAGGCTTTTCATTTTGAGCATGGACCCCCAAGACATCTGTGTAAGTGCCTGATGTAAAGTTGCAATGCAGCAGCACGCTTCTGGCGTGGAATAGAAACATGTCCAAAATCTGCCATTTTGAACACTTAGCAGCCTATTTTCTGTCTACATAATAGGCAGAGCATGGAAAAAAGAAGCAGTTTCTTCCCTTGAAATTTATAGGACAGAAAAAGGCCCATCGTGGCCATACCACTCTCCACCATAGTAACTCACAATTTCCTTCTTTGACACTTCCGAACTTTTCCTTGTCCTATATTTAGTCAATTCACTCTTGAAAGCCACAATGGATCTTGCTTTCCACCACATCTGCAGAAAGTGCATTCTAGATTCCATCCTCATACCACATTAAAACTTTCGTCAAATCATTCTTAATTATTTTTCCCTTTATCTTATAGTTATAACCTCTCGTCCTTGAACCCTCAATCAATGAGAGCAGGTAGCCCTCTATCCACTCTGACCGTACCCTCTATTTTTCATACATTCAGTAAATCTATCCTCAAACCCTCTGAAGAAAAGTGTAGGGTTAATGTCCTACATTATGGCCATTCAGGTAATGAGCATTCACCCTCACAGAATTGACAGATCATTACCCAAAAAAATGAGGTGCAGCATAAAACTTATTTTTACAGAATTAATGTGGGGAAAAAAAACCTACAATTTTTTTTCAGCTAGAGTATTTTGACGCATGCAGCATCGCTTTACGGAAAGTGGTGACGTGGACAGTTTTCTAGGACTAGAGGCACCTCTCCCCCAGATAAAGCTTAGAATTGTGTGTGGCTTATTAACCACTTTCATAATTGCCTTGTCACTTTCATTGCTCTTGTATCACTTTTAGAATACTGTAGTATCTTTTGATCTATTCCTCCTCTCCACATTAAAATTGATCTGCCTCAGGTCCACATTCCTGCTTTATAACCTGCTTCAATTTGTAATTTTCCTCTTCACTGTGCACAATACAGTCATTGGCAAATTTAGAAATGATGGATTGGACCTCCAAGTCTAAGTCCTTAATAGAGATTAAGGAAGCCATACAGGTACTAGAGCAGATTGGAGGCTGTGTATCCTGCACCAATTGACTCAGCCCCTGATACCAATAAATTTTACACCATCTGGAAGGAACATGTAAGAAAAGTAATGGATTACTTTCCACTTGCCTGGATTAGTACAGAACTAACAATTCATTAGGAGTTTGTCAGAAATTAGATTAGATTTGTCCTACTTTTTGTTTTGTTGATGAATTTTCCACATTAGCTATTGTAGTCATAATGAGTGGATCAAATAAAGCTGTTTCCAGTCCACTCGCATGTTTGTGGAGTGAATTAAATCAACTGAAGCTAGCTTATGTATTTCCTGACAATTTAGGAAGAAACTAAGATGGATCATCTCATCACTTTCCAATCCTGCAAGACCTTGTCATTGGCATTTGAATTTTGGGATCTGCCACCTATAAGAATAGGAATATTCTTGGAGATTCCACCTCCTAAATCAATTAAGTTGGTTGATTGTCCATCATAAATTTTCATGGACTATTATATTGCGTGCAATGGTAATTTCATTAGTTGGCATATACAGCGTTCTGTTAGGTTCCCATCTCACTTCTATCTATTATGTCTGCTGCTGCTTATCGTTTGTCCCTTGACCCTCTTCACGGAACCAGTTTTGTTCACTTCTGCTTGATAATCAGGTGGAATGTGTGATATGCCAGTCCATGTGGTTACATTTCCACTGTAGTGTTGCCCAAACTGTTACACTAACCGTGCATCAAGACATGGATGATAAAAGGTGTTAAAAAGCTGGGTGAATACATAGGTCTGGAAATGTTTACAGGAAAATTTGAATAATTATTTGAAACCACTTAGAGACTGAATCCATTAATCCTGGAAATGTCTGTGTTGAGTCTGGAAAATTTGTAATGTGCCAGGTTGGAAGATGAGATGTTGCTCACAGAGCTTTACTGAAATAGTGCAGAAGGCCAAAGAATTAAAAGTCACAGATCTTGATATGTTTTCAGCAGTTCAGTTCAAGTGAAGAGAATACTCAATCATTGCACTCTTAAGATTAACCATATTACTATTTCTCTGGAGTCGAATATAAGCCAAAGACCGTGAAGACAACAAATTACTTTCCCTAATCTGAAGGACGTGTGCACACAAAACAGCATTTTTGTGATCATCTGTAATTTCATAGGTATACGTATGTATACGTAGAACATTTTTTTTAAGATTGCAGATTTTTCAGATAACCTTTCATATTTTAAAGCAAAGATCCATTCACTACTATTGAAGGCTATTTTCATTAAAGCAAAAACCCATTCAAATCCTTTTGTAAAAAGCGAACACAGGTTTCTTCGTAAAAGCGAATTTTCGTAAAGTGAATATTCGTAAAACGGATATACCTGTAATTAAATTGCCCAGTTAATCTGATGGGATTTGTTGAAGGAAAATCAAGTTTCAAAATTCAAGCAAGACGTTGTTTTGAGGACAGTGAACAGAAGTGACGGGGATGCCTACACTAAACTCATCCAGTATTTATACGTTCAGAATTCTCATCAACTAGGAAAATTTTCTCAGAATGTTAAGCAATTTCATAACATTTTTTTTAAAGGAGGTAAATTTGGTGCACCGGGTTCCATTTTTGGTTTACTATTCTCTTTATTGCGATATGCATTCTTCTTCCACTCTCAGTCCTGAAGCAGGGTCTCAACTTGAAACGCCAACAATTCTTTCCCTCCACCGATGCTACTCAATTTGCTGAGTTCCTCCAAGTTTTTTTTTTGCTCGATTTTTATTTTACTTATGTTTATACAAAAGAGCAGTGAAGATTTATTACTTCATCTGCTGATGAGTATAGTCACTCAGTTGATTTTTTTTAAGCTGAATTTTGCATTAATATGCTTATTCTAACTTGTAGAGGTGTAGGATAAAACCTTATCGAAGAGGTAAGTTGAAGGGATATAGTTCAGCAATTTTTAGAGGTTTATGCATAGAATATTAGTGTGTGATATACCATAATTTATTTGCACTTTTCATGCAACTGGCACCCCCCCCCACCCCCCCCCCCCCCATTACCCATGGATGCTGGATTGTTGAGAATTCCTTATGTGAATTATAAGGAGAATTTTCAAATGATATCATGTAAAAAGCTGATACATAAACCAGTGAGTCATGAGCTTGAGATTAATAGAGGAACAGGGGGACAATATTTGTAAAAAAAAATAGAAAACCAGTCTTTTTACTGTTACAAACTTTTACTACTAGAATACCATAGATAGTGCCCTGGACCTGATGACAATACAATGCTAGTTGGAAAGTGACCTATGAGCAAGTTGCCATGTATCTGGAAAGGCATTTAAAATAAATAAATAAATAAATGGAAGTTTTGATGGAGAGATTATGCAAAAGAGAGAGCTCTAGATATGACACAAATGTAATTGTTATGTAACACAAAGTTGTAAAGTTGATTACCGTTAAACAAAAATTCTCCATTCATTTTCCCATCAAAACAAAGAAAGTCTATCAGTGTTTGTGATTGCTATAAGTGGTCCAGTGCAAGTGAAGAAGTACTTAAGGTGATCAGAATGGAGAACCACTGATGTAGAGGATGAATTCCTGGAATATATACGATAATTGGAGTCGATCTACTAATCTTTCTTATCCATATGGCCTGTGACCATGTGATTTACCCATTAAACCAATTTACTCTGGGCTGTTGTCAAAGATAAGAAAATCAGTCTCCTTGGTGATAATAGCATGATCAATTGTTCCGTCTTCTCAAATATTTACAAGAAAGCCATCTTCATAATTATTTAACAACCTGATGAAGCAAATTATTTTTAGCCGCACTTGCACATTTTCTGCAAGAAAATTGTACATTTAATTTTGACTTCATCCTCATGTATGGAGGAATATGGATCATTGCACATTTTCTCAAGAAGATGCCTCCTCTGTTATTAGTGGTCTAAAGAGACACATTTGGTTATTATGTTAATATTTTTGCTTCCATGTTTGTTTCTATTTTATGGATAAGTTTGTGTTTTTTAACGTATGATTTACATAACTTTAACACTGACTCAAGGGTTTGGGGAAACTTGAACTCAATAAAATTTAAAACATTAAAAAAAGGCACCTTCTCCAACTTGTGTCCATTGTAACTTTGTGCACGTTCTTGTATTTGCTTTACACACACTGTATATTTTAGAGAACTTTCTTTTGCAAAGTAAGTCCTATTATTTTCTTTCATTTAGGGACTTAAAGGTTACCCTGGACCACCTGGCCATCCAGGAGAACCAGTGAGTGTTCACTTCTCTTTATATTTAATGATGACATCTGTAATAATTATTTCTCTTTCTTTGTCCACATATATAATTCAAACCGTTCACCAGCCAAACATGTGTGTAGCTGTGGATGTATTTTTTGCACACCTAAGTCATCAATTTCTAAATTTTATTGTCTTATCCTAGACACAGAATTGAGAAATGTCATGAGTTTTTATTTTCTGCAGGATGGAGCCAGCCCATATAAAAAATTTAAAATCCAGCCACCGTACATCAGCCATTTTGTTACTTTGATGGCCTTTTGGTGCTTGGGTATCAATGTATTCAATCAATTTATTGGTTACAAACTGCTTTGCTCAAAAATGTGTTTCAGAATTTAGAATTGATGAAAGTGTTTCAGTCTTTTTCTTAAGAATTATCTAGAGATAACCATGAGAAGGGATTTATATGAAATTCTGTCAGGACTAGGCAGGTTAGGTGCAGGAAGAATGTCTCCGATGCTCCGAAGCCCAGAACAAAGGGTCACAGTCTAAGTATGCAGATTTAGGAGATCTATCTACATTCAGAGTTGTGGAACTCCCTGCCACAAATAGTTGAGGCCAGTTCATTAGATACATTCTAAAGGGGTTGGATGTGGCCTTGATGGGTAAAGAGATCAAGGGGTCTGCAGAGAAAGGGTAAAGAAGTCAGATGATCAGCCATGATCGCATTGTAGGGTGGTGCAGCTCAAAGAGCTGAATGGCCTACACCTGGATCTATTTTCAATGATTTTCTATCCAGTCTGTGCTTATATCAGGGATGTTTCATCCCAGTCAATATTTTGATGAATTTTCTCTGTACCACCTGACAGAGTGGCAATCTAAATTGTAATAGAAATTTCAACTGGATTCCATTTACAAATAAGTATCCTGCAAAAGGGGCTCAGGAGAAATTTTAGAAAGATTATGTGATTTGGTTGAAATAGTAATGAAATCATTAATATGTACTGAAATCTAGAATCAGAGTAAATTCTGATTGATGTTGAATATTTGTCAGAAAATGTTGGAATATTCTCTACAGTCTTTAGTAAACAGATTAAAATATTTATGTTGCGTATTAGGATGTGGGTTCTTGCTTGGTGTCAACTCTCGGCCAGTAATACATCACACTACAACAGTCTTATTGGAAAGAACGTTTTTAAAACTACTTCCATATGCATTTGATGTGCAATGGATTATGTATATATGAATGAATGTCCTGTAAATGCAGGGTATGTTGGACAATATTCCATCAAATGCATTTGCACTTCCAGGAATTTTTGGCAGGAATTATATGTGATAAATAGATCCAGCTGCTTTTAGATGTATATTAGATTTTATTTTTTAAATTCTCCTCCCAGACAGGTCAAGCAGGGTCGTTTGTAGAACAAAGGTAAAAATACATAACTGACGTTTCTGGCTTGAGTCCTTCATCAAGGAATGGAAAAATGTAGGCAGGCATCTGAATAAAAAAAGGGGGGGGGGAAGGTATCGTATCAGAGGCAGGCAGGAGGTGAAAAGTGGAGAAGGGAGGGATGGGGAAGGAAGGTGAAGTAAATGGAGAGGGAAGAGGGGAGGAGAACTGGGAAGGGAAGGGGAGGGTAAAGAGGAGAGCAGGTTAGCAGAAACTAGAAAAGTCGATGATAATGCCATCTGGCTGGAGAGTGCCCATGGACAGACATGTGAGTAGGGGACTGTGACACAGAACTGAAATGGTTTGCTACTGGGAGGTCTCTGTCACTGGTGCAGATGGAGCGAAGGTGCTCGGTGAAGCAATCTTCCAATCTGCACTCAGTCTCTCCGAGGCCACAAAGGGAGCACCAGATGCAGTAAATCAGTCCTGCAGATACACAAGTGAAGTGTTGCTTCACTTGAAAGGCCTGTTTGGGGCCCCGGACTGAGGTGAGGGAGGACGTGTGGGCATAATGGTAGCACCTCCTGCAGCCATAGGGGAGGATGCTGGGATCGCGGTTGGTATGGAGGGATGAGTGCAAAAGGGAGTCATGAGGGAGTGGTCCCTATGGAAGGCAGAGAGGGGAGGAGGGAAAGATGCTTCTGGTAGTAGGATCCTGTTGTAAGTGCCGGAAATTCCAGAGGATAATGTACTGGATGCAGAGGCTTGTGGAGCGGTAGGTGAAGATGCGGGGGATTCTACGTTTGTTGCATCTGGGGGCAGAGGGGGCCAGGCCAGATAAGTGGGAAATGGAGGAGATACAAATGAAGGCTGAGTTGATGGTGGTGGAGGGGAAACCACATTTGTGGAAGAAGGCAGACATTTCAGAAGCTCTGGACTGGAAGACCTCATCTTGGGAACAGAGTGATAGAGATGGAGAAATTGAGAGAAGGGGATGGAATCCTCGCAGGGGGCAGGGTGTGAGGAAGTGTAGTCCAGGTAGTTGTGGGTGTTGGAGGGTTTGTAGTATATGTCGGTGGAAAGCTTGTCTCCCGAGATGGAGACAGAGATCCAGGAAGGGGAAGTGTTGTTGGAAATGGAGCAGATGTCCATGCCTCCCCCTTACCTTTTTGTATGGAAACCTGCTGACATTTTTCCATACTTTGATGAAGGGCTCAAGCCTGAAATGTCTGCTTGCATTTTTACCTGTATAAAGGACACGTCTTGACCTGCTGAGTTTCTCCAGCTTTGTGTTTTTACACAGTGTCTGCAGATGTCATTATTTACTTTTCGTATTCTATATCCAGCATTAACAATAAAAATGTTAAAAAGAATAAACTGCATATTCCTTACAAAGAGCTTTTAACCTTCAAAGCAAGAATATGCAAAGGGATTCAGTATTCGACTGCAGATAACACAATCTGCTGGAGAAACTTAGCAGATTGAGCAGCATCCGTGGGAGAAAAAGAACAGGTCATTATACACGTCAAAAGAACCAAAGACTTGTTGATCCAAACCAAGGCTTTTATTAACTAAAAGACTGGAGTATATCACAAGTAGGTCGGCCAGTCCAGAATTACCTGGTCTGCCTAGGAGCAATCCTTTAAGACCTGCCAGTAGGGATGGCTACACTCTCAGCCAATCACAGTCATTCTACACTACAATCTGCACATATACACATTGGTGATAGAATCTGTACTATCACAATTGGTTTTGATAATAAATACAGTACAATGAAGAAAAGGAAACAAAACTGAAAATACAATATCACATATGTGTATATGGTATATATAAATATATGGAAAAACTTAAAACAGTATAAACTCGGACCCCCTGCCTCTGGACTGGTTGAAGACAGAAAAGAGATCAAAAATAATATTATATATGTAAAACACCTAACTTACTCTATTAAAAAACTAACAAAAAACATCTAAGCAGCTTATCCTGAGGGTTACATACATTTTGCAGCTTTTGATTCATACTGTGAATCAAATAACAAAGGTAAAACAATATCTCACCTGGAAGAGAGAGTACATCTAATCACATTAAAAACATTTGCATCAAATCAAAATAAGACATAAAAGGTCGTCATGTATCATCAAATTTCACCGATGAATCATATACACGATATCTGATTTTTTCTGAACTTAAAACAGGACATGAAACACTGTTGGAGGTCTAGAGTCTTTCGATTTGAAAAGAAGATAGCTCTTCTAGCCAACAACAGCCCATTGTGCAGGTACAGAAAAAGTCCCTATGTCTGGTTCAATAACCCCAAAAAAGAGCAGTTATTGGATTGGGTCATAATCCACCAGAAATACAATTGAAAGGTTATGGAAAAAATTCTTTCAAATAGGATGGACAAGACCAAAACGTGTGTCAATGTAGCTATAGCAGATTTGCATCTGTCACAAGTCGGGTTAATATTAGAAAAGATACAAGTCATCTATCTTTGGGCATGTGAACGTGATGCACCACTTTGAATTGGATTAATGAATGCGGGCATATATTGAAAATGTACTTACAGTTTAAAAATATTGTCCCATCGATCCTCCAATAAGAGTCTTGCAAGTTCCAATTCCAACGCCTTTTTAATCTTATCCTGAAGTACTGGATGGAATTTCAATAATCTATCATAAATAATACCAATTTATCTATCATATATAATTCCAATTAATCCATTTAGATTGAAAAAGAAAAAAAATCTCAGTAAAAACTCTCTTAATAACATTGCTCCCAGATTTCAAGTAGTGTCTTCATTGCGTATGTGCAAATGTAATAACAACACCAGTTGAGAGCACAAAAAAGATTAAACATAAAAATGCAAACAATGCTGTGTGAGATGAGGCTTTTTACCTATTAAGTTCACATTTATAAAATACTTCTATTGACACTCTCCCCATGACCTATGTGGGGTTTCTCCTTGTGCTCCAGTTTTCTCCCACCGTCCAAAATGCATGGGGTTTGTAGGTTTATTGGGGATTAAATAAAGTAAAATATTCCATAGTTGACAAGGATTTTAAACTGTGCTGCATTTTAATGCATTCTTTGGTTTATTTTGTTTTGCACACTTCCCATCAAACTATTTTCATTGTATACCTGTTTCTTCTCTCCTTCTGATGGGATCTCAGATATATAGACAGATAAGTCTATAACTAAATATTGCAAAAATATTGTAAGATGGCCAATAAGAATCTAAGAAACGAGAACATCTGATTTGATACTTGGAGAGGAAAGTATGATCTGGTCTTTTTGAATGATTAAATAGGAACTCCATATAAACAAATTAAAAAGAATTATGTTACTTCTTACTTTTAAACGTTAATGATGCCTTATTGTTGAGAATCAGATTGGAGCTGATATTCTTCCAAATGTTTTACTCTGTAATTTCCATACATACTTGCTATTTTCTACTTCATTTTATTTTTCGGCAGAAGCTTACCATAGGAAGTTTTGATAAATTCTGAACTGTCATGTTGCTTTTAACATTTGTTGAAACAGAAGCATTTATATTGTACTCAGCATGTCTGTATCAATTATAGACATCTGGATGCAGTGAGATCATGTCAGTCACCACTGATACTATCTTTGAGTGTTTCTGTTGGCAGACATTGAGTCTTAATGATGAAGGAACCACTTGAATTGTCTTGACTCAATAATAGTAGAGGGCAAAATTCAATCTCTTTGGTGATCTGTTCTTTGCTACAATGTTGCACTGTTTTGTAATATGTACAGAATATGCAATTTAAAAAAAGCCTGTAGCAATTAGCCTATTATTTGGCCAATGTGAGGAATGCATTTGTATGGAATTTTTTTGTCTATTACATTAGTGAATTAGTAAGAAAAGAATCATCCCACTATTACCTTTCAAATAGTAATGCCTAAACTAAGTTGCAAACAGGTGAATGAAATAAAACGTGTTAATTGTTCCTGGGTTAATGCAATTAACAGTAATTTCCAGACTACTCTCCATTGTAATTGGTTCAGTGTCTGGGTAATTCTGACCTGTTCAACAACTGAGGATTTCGCAGTGAGCTCAAGCCAGGCAATATCTACTCCAGATCACTAGAGATATCTTAAATAAGAAATGAGAGTACAGCTAATTTGGAACATATATTCCATTAACTTTAGATGGTAAAGATAAACTCGATTCATTAGTAATACAGAATCACCCCACTCAAACCTCATAGTGGGACCAATATAGATTAAATCATGGTTTTAAAATATTATTCCAGATGACTTGGACCAACCTGAGTCTGTTAAATTAAGAATAGTTCTTTGCAATGGAATAATGCCCCATGGGTTGTACTGAAACATGAATTCCTTGGAACAAGAGACATCCTAGAAAATAAAGCCAAGATTTTGCACTGAATCATGCTGCACTTGGCAGTGGACTTCTTTAATTGTGTGCATGCGTGAATACTATGTCAGTAACACATCTGGAAAATAGTTCCCAAAGCCATTTGCTAAAGCATGTTTAAAGCTGTAATCCCAACTGCAACATGTCATTACTCTTTTATGATGAAATAGAAGCTAGTGCTGAAAATAAATTTTCGAACCTTTCAAACTTTATTGAGCACCGAAACAAAATAAAATCTCAAATTCTGGATACAGTTTGGTGATTTCTCTCATTATCTTGTCAGTAACATTATCTGGCTCTTTTTAACAGGGGGAGCGAGGACCAAATGGAAGACGAGGTGCCAAAGGTTATCCTGGCAGGCAGGTGCAGTAAATCTTCTCGTGCCGTGCAGTTTAATGCAGAGAAAATGTTCATTATACAAAGTTTGTTTACTTAAGATTCCACTGAATCATCCAAAAGAGCACATTAATGTATGGTAGTTGCCCTGCTTTATGAAATGCTTTCTGTTAAACATTTTAAAATAGGAAAATGACATCTGATTTTCTAATATATTTTCTCATCTAGGTAAAACTGTTATAAATTCACAACGCAAAGTGTAAGATGAAAAAAGATGTACTTGTTGTGATTTCTATTCCCCCCCCCCCAAAAAAATCCTCCAAAACCAAAAGATAAAAATGAAATTAAATTTCCTTCAGCACTATTTAATGGACTTTCTAATTAAAAAGGATGCAAGTGCCTTAAACAGGTGATCCAAATTTCTACCCATAATTTTAAAAGCAAGCATCAGTACAATAATGGTGGCCCATGTTTTATCGAATTGCTTGTCATATTGCTGAAGATGGCATTTCTCAGACCAACCATATTTTGTTAAGGAACAGATACATTTTTTCTATTGTCCGTGTTCTGGTTTTACTTTATTTGATTTGTGCAAATCTTAGCCCGGATCATGCTTCTATTCAGCTTGTACTTCTGGGGGTAAACTGACCAAAGCATTGCACAGGTTAGTATATTCCCTGAATGCTACACCTCTGACCTCATGTTCTTCTGCTGGACTCAACACTGAGACTAGAGGAAAAAGTTCCCCCAGATTTGATTGCATTGATTTCTTATGGGGTTGCCAAACTGAAGGTGAATGTTTTGTACTCCCACTTTATTTAATTTGAATGTACTTTTCGGAAAAGATATGTTTTAAATAAATTTTAATCATTTATTTAAATCTGTTTGGCTGCTTATCAAAGCCATTTAAAATGGTTACATTTGCATCTGATATCACAAGTTGTCAAAGAACATCAGATGCTTTGGGGACAGCGATTCAGGATCTGTAGTGTGAGGTTACCTTGTGAGGCTAAGACTGCCAGTTCTGTGGGATCTGTAAAGAAGGCATTGAACAGATTCTGGATCTAATACAATCTCACCAATTATGTTGAATAATAACAGTTGTCATTATGTCAACATCTTGGAAGTCACTTCATATAGTGTCTGAACTGGAAAAGTTCAAGTAGATCCATCAATCTCTAGGGAATCAGAGATGAATATTAAATGCTATCTTGCCAGTGACACTTGTATCCCAAGAGTAAGTTATTTTTTATTATAGCCACTAGTTTCTTGTGAATTATTCATGGTGCAGTTGTTTTGGTTGTACAGACAACAAAATTTCACAATTTATCATGAATGAAAAACAACTGAATCAAATAATAATGATTTTAGTAAGTCTCATTTGTGAAGCAACTGTAATTCACACAAGCATCCAATAACTTGAATGGATTTGTAATTGCAGTAACATTGTACTTGCATGTAGTAAACCTAAAGACAATTATAAATTCTTCCAAGCTGCTTTAACTTTACAATTTATTTTAACCTTCTTTATGCATCTATATCTAAATCTATTAAAATAATTATTTTACTCAATTAACAGAACCCAAGGTATCACAGATTCTTTAAAAAATGTAGTATTCAAACTCAGATATGAATGTGTTTTATCAAACTAATAATTTATCAAATAACATAACATAACATAACAATTACAGCACGGAAACAGGCCATTAGGCCCTTCTAGTCCACACCGAACCAAACACCCCTTTCTAGTCCCACCTCCCTGCACAATGCCCATAACCCTCCATCTTCTTCTCATCCATATACCTGTCCAACCTTTTCTTAAATAATACAATTGACTCCGCCGCCACTATTTCTCCCGGAAGATCATTCCACATGGCTACCACTCTCTGAGTAAAGAAGTTCCCCCTCATGTTACCTCTAAACATCTGCCCCTTAATTCTTAACTCATTTCCTCTTGTTTTAATCTTTCCTCCTCTTAACGGAAATAGTCTATCCACATCCACTTTGTCTATCCCTTTCATAATCTTAAATACTTCTATCAAATCCCCTCTCAACCTTCTACGCTCCAAAGAATAAAGACCTAATCTGTCCAATCTCTCCCTATACTCTAGATGCTTAAACCCAGGTAACATTCTGGTAAACCTTCTCTGCACTCTCTCCACTCTGTTTATATCCTTCCTATAATTAGGCGACCAGAACTGCACACAGAACTCCAAATTAGGCCACACCAACGTCTTATACAATCTCAACATCACCTCCCAACTCCTATATTCCATGCAATGATTGATAAAGGCCAGCATACTAAAAGCCTTCTTCACCACCCTATTCACGTGAGTTTCTACCTTCAGGGAACGATGTACCGTTACTCCTAAATCTTTCTGCTCTTCTGTATTCCTCAATGCTCTCCCATTTACCACGTATGTCCTATTCTGATTCTTCTTACCAAAATGAAGCACCTCACACTTATCAGCATTAAATTCCATCTGCCATTTTTCAGCCCACTTTTCTAAGCAGCCCAAATCCCTCTGCAATCCTTGAAAACCTTCTTCATTATCCACTATTCCAACTATCTTAGTATCGTCTGCATATTTACTAATCCAATTCACCACCCCATCATCTAGATCATTAATGTACATAACGAACAACAATGGGCCCAATACAGATCCTTGAGGCACACAACTGGTCACCGGCCTCCAACCTGACAGACAATTATCCACTACCACTCTCTATACTAAATTTCAGTCATACATGTGATGACATGTTCCACCAAATATTTAATATTTAAATTCAAACTAGAAAATTTATTCAAATTGGTTGATGACATCTCTGTAGTGGACTGGATATCAAATAACAACAGAATTCAGGAAAGAACTTGGAAGTCTAGTAGCATCATTCTAAAATAATAACCCCTCTTTCAACATCAGTAAGACAAAGGAGATGATCATTAACTTTAGTAGAGGGAGCAAGGTCCACACTCCTGTTCACATTAATGGTGCCAAGGTCAAAAGAGTAGATAGTTTCAAGTTCTTAGGAATAAATGTCCCCAGTGATCTGATCAGGGTCAACTATATCAAATAATGATCAAAAAATCGCACCAATGCCTCCACTTTCTCAGAAGTCTAAGGACGTTCAGCATGTCCTCTCTGTCCCTCAACGACTTCTACAGGTGCATCATCAAAAGCATACTTCCTGGATGAATCACAGTGTGGTATGGAACCTGCTCTGCTCAAAATCAGAAGACATTTCAGAAGATAGTGAATGTAGAACAGAACCTAATGCAAACTTTACTCACTCTCATCGACTCCATCTACATCCCCTGCTGCTTCGGAACACATGCCATCATGGTGAAAGACAAATCACACCCTAAGCTCACTCTCTTTTCCCTCTTCCCATTGAGAAGATGACTTAATAGTGTGAGAGCTTGCACCCACAGGCTTGAAGACATTTTCTCCTACAGTCATCAGGCACCTCAAAGAACCCCACAGCCCTTGCTTGGTGCTAATTGATCTCCCTTTTCAGTGTATTCCTGTATTCTGGAAATTGACAAAGGAGGAAAAACCCAACACCCAACCCCAACCCACCAATTTTCCCTTGCAACCACTGCAACCGTGTCTGCCTGTCCCGCATCGGACTTGTCAGCCACAAACGAGCCTGCAGCTGACGTGGACATTATCCCTTCATAAATCTTCGACCACGAAGCCAAGCCAAAGAAGAAATGTAAATGGGCTGTTCACAAAAGAACCCTTCTCACTGAACTGCAAATAAACTTAATTTGCCTGAAACTCTATATGACGTGAAATCATAGACATTTGCAGGAGAATAATTATATTATTTTCATTTTATACATAGAGCTTGTAATTCAATTTCTATTTTGCATAAGTCACCCTCAAAAGCACTAGAACAAATGATTCTTTCCAATAATTATTTACAATATTCTATACAAATCAACAGGCAGCTAATAGAGAGCAAGATTTTAAATATTTGTTTTTGTTGCTATTGACTGCAAAGGTTTCCAAGAATTTGCTATCTATACAATAATAAAAAAACATGTATAGCTCCAAAAAGATAAATTGTTGGCAAGAAATTGATTTTTCCCTTACCCGATGTGTTCGCATAATAAAGATTTACCTTCGCAATCCCTTTTAAGTCACATATTACTTATGTTTGCTTGTTTGGTATTACTGCTGTCAAAAGCTTTAGTTTAATCATGAAATTTAAAGTTTACAGACATGCTGCTATGTATGGTTAGAAAGTCACTTTCAGAAACATCACTGTGAATTTTTGTAATAGGTTTGTGCAGAATTAAGAGTTTTCTATTTATAAATGTGTTAAATTATACAAAAAGAAGAATGCTAAAGCGTGCTTAGGTCATCAATCCCTCTTTCAAGTTGTACAATCTCTCTGGTAGTTGTGTATTTTCTTGAAGGAATGCTCAGATGTAATCAAGTTAAACCTCAGCATTTATGCTTGTCAGGCCATTGTCAACCTTGTCTTGCTGATTCCTTCATAATTCTTATTCTTTCTACTCCAGCTATCTAGGGCCATCATGTTTTGAGGAATATTTAATTATTCCATTCTCCATCTGTCCTCAGAAAACAATTATGAAGGCTTTTCAAGGAGTTAATTGATTATTATTTGCAGCGATTCCACAATACTTACTGCATTAAGTTTTGCAATAACCAGTGAGCTGCCTGTACCTAACTTGTCATTGGACCATGCTATTTATTCTGGTGTGCTCCAAAAAGAAATCTTCCGCTGGGAGGCTGAAAACAGCTGATTGGTGAAGCCCAGCATTATACAGGATCTTTGCAAGCATGAGTGGCTGAGTTTGGCTCCAAAAAGGCTTAATCAGCAGATGAGGGCCTCAGCTCCAGGTCATCAGTTTTTAAACCTGCCACTGTTTTGGTACGTTTAGAATGTCTCTGTTAAAGCACCCAGACCATATTAATTATAAAATAATTTATGCTTTAAATTGCTTTGAAAATGTATTTTCTTCCTTTGATTCCATTGGTGTCATTGTATTTACACTAGATTGAGTGTGGCCTGGGCTCAGGGGGCAGACTTGCCAGCTTAACATTTGGAAAATTTGAGGGAATCTTTGCTGCACCATTGGACTCTCTGAGGAGCCAACTTGGACAGGCCAGGTGTCATCAGGCCACATTTAAATGGAATGAAAAGTAGGCTTTTGCCAGTGTTTGTTTTTCCCAAAATTTTGTCATGTTAAGAGTGTAAGCCCTTGCATTGGAGTAAACCTGTGGACTTTTAAAAACAAGACCGGATCCTTTCATCAAGGAAGAAAACATTTTCAGTCTCTAGTCACTTGCATCTGGTTAATTTTAGTCATTTATCATTTTATTTCTTCATAATACAAGTTAAGTAATGAAAGAGCATTAGTGTCAGCTCTGGACACTACTCCCTGGCATGCCTTCCCACCTCTAAGGCTTCAATCTACTTGGCTTGTACCAGGATTTGTACCTGTGGATCATGGGTGACATTTGGTTCTTGAAAGTTTGCTGCTTCCCACACATCGGACAGTGATTTCTGACTTGTTCAATCTGGGTGTGATCCAGAATGCTGAAACCTCTCTCAAGGCCTTAACATGTGAAATTATTCTCGCTCAATCCCCCAATCCTTGCCCCTCTGCCACCTGCCTCCACCATGCTATTTATGGGAAAAAATATGTCCACAGACTAAAAGCAAGCCCATTGTTCCTAAAAAAAATTTTAAGATGATGTTTCTTTTTCAGGGTTTACCAGGACCAGTGGGAAAACGTGGGCCTAAAGGAAATAATGTAAGTGACTGTGAGGAATCCATCCATTGGTTTTCCATAGTCTTGCCAAATGAGTGCTAACACTGTTTAATTGACTAACAAGATTTGTTGTGTTAACTTGATAATACTGAATCAAAGGACATTTAATCATCTTGCAAAGAAACAGACAGCAAAATTGAGTAAAAATACTAATGATTTAGGAAAGTTATTTTAAAATTCTGTCTGGGTTGTGTTTCATCTCTGGCACCCTCCAACTGGATGGCATTAACATCAACTTCTCTGACTTTTGTTAAACCCCTTTCTTCCCCGTCACTTTTCCCCAGCTCTCTCTCTCTCTCTCTCTCTCTTTCCTTTTCCCTCTTGACTCCTTTCACAGAGCCAAAATCAATTCTCACCTCTCCCAGCCAGCTTTATCTTTATTCTAAGCCTTTCTGTTCTCTGCTTATTCTTTGAAGAAGGGCTCAGGCCCAAAACATCGGTAATATATCTTTACCTCCTATTGACACTGCAAGACTGGCTGAGTTCCTCCAGCATTTCTGTGTGTTTTTACTGTGTTTGTTATTCAGTGAGGTTCCCAAACTATTTATATATTAAGTTCCATCTCTGAAATGGATGGATGTAAGCATCATCAATTGGGTGCTATTTAGCATTTAAAAAAGCAAGCAGATTACCCACTCTTTTGACCTATGTAATACCATACTATCACCACTTTTTTAATGAACATTTAATTACAGACAGTAAATAAGTTTTAAGGAAAAAGCTACAAACTTGCATACCTGAGGGGGCTCAATGCTATATCTTACTTCTAAAGGCAATTATCAAAGATAATTGTTGGAAAAACTTTCCTATTTTGACAACTTCAACACAATTAGCTTATCCTTCAAGATTCCTTTATTGTCATATTCATAAATACACAAAATTTGTCAACTTTTGCTTGCTGTGAAGAGACACAAGAGGCACTAGCCTGGGTCCCCCAAAAATAAGAGAAAGAGAAGCAAACGAGAGTCCCTTCAGTGACTCTGAGTGCCCATGTGTTCACCTCCTGCATTCCCACAACCACTGTAGTCACACGGCCTTTTGTTCAGTCCAGCTCTGTACGCAAGCTCCTAGTTCCAATTCTCTAAAATGATCAGGAAGCTTTTATCACCCGCGGGCATTCAGGAATTCTTTTCACCATCGACGCGCCCACAAATCTCAATCCCAATGCAGATTCAGTACTCCTTATCTGAATACCGAAAATCCAAAAAGCTTTTAAATCCAAAACTTTTTTCTTCGGTGGTCCCATGAGGGAATACCTAAAATGTAATAGAGTTCATAAATCCTGATAGTTCCCACTCTGATCTCATTGCCCCATGCTGTGTAAATATTTGTATTGTAATGTAGATACATGTATCTTTAAGGTTGAGTGAATGAGTGCATTTTTTAAACGGTGTTCCAAAATACAAAAAAATACAAAATCCGAAACCCTGCTGGTCCCATGCATGGGGTTCTTATCCCATGCATGGGATAAGGGGTTCTTGACCTGAACCTGGCTCTTACAAGTCAATCTCTAGTGGCTCGCTGCCTTTTATGAATCCTTCAGCCGTCGAGCTCCTCGCTGGTCTGCTGCCATTTTAACTGGAAAACTTTCACAGGGATGATATTGCTTTAAGATGATTTGACATTGCATTGAGAATGTTGCACAAAGTACAATGTTATGCTCTTAACCTTCATAGTTTCACAGATGGTAAATTACATTCCTGATGCTTTAGTATGATATTTCCAATGTAAAACAAATCTGGCCCCAAACTATGTTAGTCATTATCTAGTTTATATATTTATGAATTGTGTGAAAATTCAAGTTTTCTACTTATCAAACCCAATATTATATAGGTCACCTCCAATGGAGTATGGTTATGACTCCTGCTAGTTTTGTCTGTTCAGTCAACATGACATGATTGCATATTAAATATATCTGGATTTCTTCATCAGTACTCTTTGAAACTATCTGCATTGAATTCATCACACCTTTGAAGAGTGCAACCAACACAAATGAAAGAATTTCAAGACATTGGCAGTATTTGATACTGCTAAATGATTTAATGCCAACAAAATATTCAGATGTGGCATGGGCTAAATGCAATGCGCTAAATAATCCTTGAGAAAGATGAGCATATCAACACCATTTAGTTCTGTAACAGATTGCACAACTGAGTTTCCCTGATATAGCATCTTGTTTATTTGATGTTTTGACTGCAGAAAGAGTGAAAAGAGGCATTTTTTTGAAAACTGTTTTTGTCACAGCTCTACAGCTCCAAATATCCCTAAAGCTTGGTTTCCAGAGAAGCCCATGGGCCAGCACTGTGCTTCAATTGGCAGTTCCTGAGGTGTGCCGCCCAATAATGCCTCGGTGGCCTGTTTGCTGCCAAAGGCCTTTTAATATTGTTTGTAATGATCAGAAACTTTTATAAATAGTTCAAATGTATTTAAGGAAGTAAGAAAAAAATAATTATTAAAAGTAAATTTGCTTCAAATTACCATTCAGTGCAAGGTTATTTAATAAGATTAAATCAGGTTTACTGTCATGAACGTGTTACGAAATTTGTTATTTTGTGGCCGCATTATTGTGCAGAACAAGGTGCGAGATTACTATAAATTACAATTCTATAAATATGAGGTTTAAAAAAATAAATAATTAGTGCAAATAATAGAAAGAGTGAGATAATGTCCATAGGTTCATTGTCCATTCAAAAATCCAATGGCAGAGGGGAAGAAGCTGTTCTTATAAAGTTGACTCTGTGTCTTCAGGCTCTTGCACCACTTTATTGATGATAACAGTGAGAAAAGGGCATGGCCTGGGTGGTGAAGGTCCTTGATGATAGAAGCTGCTTCCTAGAGGCACTGTCTCTTAAAGATGTCCTTAATGGAGTATTAAGTACATTACAAGAATATTAAGTAAAATTAAAAAAGATACACCACATAACTTTTCACTCAAGATAGGTAATGACATTTAAATACATGAGGTCGAACCACGTACACAAGCCATTGTTGAGATAAATTTGAGCAACTGGATTAGAGATGCTGATCTCAGTGCATTTGAGACTCAGTCATCTGACCTCTAGTTTGTGAATCTTTATGGAACCATTGATACAAGTCGTTTGTGACCTTGCAATAGAATAGATTGGCTACTAAACTTTCATGTGATCATCCAGTTTTGCTATCAAAGTTCTTAAATTCAGTACTGTACTTAGGATCACAGCAGTCAGTGCGAGTGACCGCTGCCTTTGTCATCTTCAGTCTCTAATAAAGCACCTGTGAGTTGCTGCAGCTCATCTATGTATTTGCACTTGCACGTCTTTTTTTTTGAGGACATGATTGGCTTCTGCCCAGGAATAGCCTTCAGTACCTACTAGTGTCATTATTTATTTCACCAGAAAGAAAAACCAACTGAAGCCATTCCAAAGATTCTTGCCTCTAGTCTGATTTTCTAGTGTGTTGAGTGGTCTCCACCGTGTGGGGAAGCAATAGTTCCTCAAAGACATCTCTGCCATATTTGCATTCTGATGGTATGCATCACTCTAAATCTTTGTGGAAAATGTTTGCCAATGTTTAGTGTCCAGTTTCAGTCCCGTGCATTGATTCTGAGGATGAAAATTCAACTCCATCTATTACCCATAAAAGAAAATATTAGAAGTGTTCCTCGAGGTCACACATGTCAAACTCTGGCTTGGCCCGCGATATAATTATATTTGGCCCGCAAGATCATTTCAAAAATGTATTAGAGGTGGCCCGCTGGCCGCCGCGCCAGTATAGCGCATGCACAGTAATACAACAAATCTCAGAATGCATTGGCGTCAGCCCACTAATCGCCCCCACCTCCTCTGTTTGCGTTGCAGGGTCTCACCATGGACTCTGGTTTTGGGGCCTGGCCGGTGTCATGGGAAGCCAAGGCCGCTTCCCAGCGCCCGGAACCGGAGGCCTCAGGCCTGACCTCGCCAGGACCGTTGCCCACTCCCCCTCCCTGCCGCAGGCCGACCCGCGACTCACGGTGACAGGGCCGCTGATCCGCCGAGATGCCACCCTGCAGCGAGAGCTGATGCCCTTGCACTGTCGTTGTCCAACCCGATCGCCCACAAACCCCACCCTCCCACACACAGGCCTGAGTAAGGATTATGAACTTTAATCTCAGGATAAAACGATCTTCCAATAGTTTCATGTCACAGTGATAAATATATTCCTGGTTAAAAATGGTCCTGCACCTGGATACAAGCTCATTAGGCATAAAACTTGAAAAGTGTGTAAATCAAAGGATATCTATACCAATGGAAAAAGGGCATGGCAAATAACCCATGCCCACAATCAGTCACCCATTTGATTGTTTTAGGAATCATGTTATTCTCCCACATTCTCAATAGCCCTCAGATTTTACTATTCAACAGCACACTAGCAACATTTGACAAATCCTCTATAGCAGGGGTGTCAAACTCAAATTCACGGAGGGCCAAAATTAAAAACTTGGACTAAGTCGAGGGCTGAACTAAATATTTATTGAAAATTTTCAACAACATCTGCATATTTTCTCTTCTTTCAATATATGTAATGTTAAACTTTTTCTTATTAAAATAAATGCTTAATAATAGTTTTAGATAAACTCTTTCCAGAAGCATTAACAAATGAGAAATAAAATATTCAATAAATAATATTTCTCTATAGAGGATTTGTCAAATGTTGCTAGTGTGCTGTCGATTAGTAAAATTTGAGGGCTATTGAGAATGTGGGAGAATAACATGATTCCTGAAACAATCAAATGGGTGACTGATTGTGGGCATGAAGTCTAGCAGGGTTATTTGCCATGCCCTTTTTCCATTGGTATAGATATCCTTTGATTTACACACTTTTCAAGTTTTATGCCTAATGAGCTTGTATCCAGGTGCAGGACCATTTTTAACCAGGAATATATTTATCACTGTGACATGAAACTATTGGAAGATCGTTTTATCCTGAGATTAAAGTTCATAATCCTTACTCAGGCCTGTGTGTGGGAGGGTGGGGTTTGTGGGCGATCGGGTTGGACAACGACAGTGCAAGGGCATCGGCTCTCGCTGCAGGGCGGCATCTCGGCGGATCAGCGGCCCTGTCACCGTGAGTCGCGGGTCGGCCTGCGGCAGGGAGGGGGAGTGGGCAACGGTCCTGGCGAGGTCAGGCCCCCCCTGAGTTTCTGCCAGACCCCCTTTGACCTGCTGAGTTTCTCCCGGACACCCCTTGACCTGCTGAGTTTCTCCCGGACCCCCCTTGACCTGCTGAGTTTCTCCCGGATCTCCCTTGACCTGCTGAGTTTCTCCCGGATCCTCCTTTGACCTGCTGAGTTTCTCCCGGACCCCACTTGACCTGCTGAGTTTCTCCCGGACCTCCCTTAACCTGCTGAGTTTCTCCCGGACCCCCCTTGACCTGCTGAGTTTCTCCCGGACCCCCTCCCCTTGACCTTCTGAGTTTCTCCCGGACCTCTCCTTGACCTTCTGAGTTTCTCCCGGACCCCTCCCCCTTGACCTGCTGAGTTTCTCTCGGACCCCCCTTTGACCTGCTGAGTTTCTCCCAGATCCCCCTTTGACCTGCTGAGTTTCTCCCGGACCCCCTTTGACCTGCTGAGTTTCTCCCTTCTGGTGTTTTTACGAGAACCACAGACTTTTGCTCATACATTGATGAGGGGGATCAAGGGCCAAACATTGTCAGGTACCTCTCTGCTGGATAAAGGATACGGTTTAACCTGCTGAGTTTCTCCAGTGTTGGGTTTTCACAAGGTAAAGTCAAAGGGCCGAAGGGCCTGTTTCTGATCTGTAATGTTCTACGGACCCTGCTCTTCTTTCCGTGCCAGTGTCCCAGGACCTTTCCAGGGCAGTCTCCGCGCTCAGGACCGCGCTGGGATCCCGGTCAGCGGTGGAGGAGCAGGTGAGCGCGGCTAATCCCGATCCAGCCCACGCCACTCCCGAGATTGGCGGGGGGTTCCACCCTACCTGCCCGACCAGCCTCGCTCTCCACGTGTACTCCGGGCATCCGCCGCTGGTCCGATGGGAAGGCGCACGGCGGCCGGCGCCCCCATCGCCCGGCGGGGAGCCCCAATCTTCCCTCCAGCGTCCCGACTCCATCTGCAGCTCCAAGAAACGCTGTGCCACTGGGGTTCCGGGCGCTGGGAAGCAGCCTTGGCTTCCCCTGACACCGGCCAGGCCGCGCTGCGGTGGGGGGGTGGGCGGGGGGACACGACAGCGTGTTTATAAAACCACCCACCACTACTTTTCAAGGACCAGGATTTTTTTCTCTCTCTCTCACCCTGGGACACAGCGGTTACTGTGCATGCGCTATACTGGCGCAGCGGCCAGCGGGCCACCTCTAATACATTTTTGATATGATCTTGCGGGCCAAATATAATTATATCGCGGGCCAAATTTGGCCCGAGGGCCAGAGTTTGACATGTGTGCTCTATAGAGAAATATTATTTATTGAATATTTTATTTCTCATTTGTTAATGCTTCTGGAAAGAGTTTATCCAAAACTATTATTAAATATTTATTTTAATAAGAAAAAGTTTAACATTACATATGTTGAAAGAAGAGAAAACATGCAGATGTTGTTGAAAATTTTCAATAAATATTTAGTTCGGCCCTCGACTTAGTCCAAGTTTTTAATTTTGGCCCTCCGTGAATTTGAGTTTGACACCCCTGCTCTAGGTCATGGAGCATCTGAAGGAGAGAGAAAAACTTTGTTAGCCTTTCATCAGAACCTCTTAGTAATAATTCTTTATATTTTCTTGTTTCTATTGAGTCATAATTCAGGTGGGGGAATTTGTGTGGAGAGTGCATGTGAAATGAATGCACTGCAAATAAAATTTACATTCAGTATTTTGTGCTGATACTCGGTGGTCTATCAAGCGAGTTATGATGACTTAATCACAATAATCGGTGAGGAGGCATCTGATGTTTCCTTGTCTCTGTTTTGTTTTGCTATCCTCAGTGTAAAGTTGCATGAGGTCCAGTGATATTTCACTCATCAGTTCTGTTTTACGCCATTCTGGTCAATGTAACATTCAACAATTTTTCCTATAATCCATTGTATCTTACTCTGAATTCATTATAACTGGATTATTTATTCCAAAGCATGAATGCTGACATAGAATCTGTCTTTTCTTAATGGAAGACTAATTTTTTGAGAAATTGAATTCTTTGAAGGGTGTGAGTAAAATGTTCTATAAATGTAATTGGCATATGAATTGCATAACCCACTGTACCCCTCCCCACAGCTCGGGTAAGAATGACTTCACAGCAAACTTTTAAAGCAAAAGCCCTTCAACTATAATTATGCTGTGCATAAATAATCTTTGCATTTTAAAGTATTTCTGATTTGATTCAGAAGTGCTGGGCAATTCATTTTTGGCCTCTGATATTTATATCAGCCCAGGAGCTAGTTTTTTTTTATTTTCCTGAGTCATAACTTGGCTAGTTTCAGGCAGTGGGGTGGAAGCTGATCTAAGAAAACTTGTACTGCAGTCTTAAATTTGAACAAAGGACAGATATCCTTGAACCATTGAAGATCAACTTGCTTTTCCATCAGGACTATCTGAGAACAGGTTCAGTGATCCTCCAGGCATTTTATAGTTGAAACAAAGTGAAGCATCAAGAACAGAGCTTGCATTATATTTTACATGATAAGTGGAGCAAAAGGAAATGATCAACACTTTATGCCACAGCCTCAAAATGTTTAATGGGATCCTGTTGCTAGTAACTTTTGTCTGGTTTAAATGCCAAAGGATAAAATCTTTACAATGTTGTTCAAATAACATTCTAAATTTGAAGAGTAAGATCCATCAAGGTCATTAATCCACTTTGTTTTGGAATTGTTAAAAAGAAGGTACGTTTAAATATTCCTACTTAATCTTTTTCATTAACAGTCCTCCACCTGCTGCTGAACAATTTGGATATCCACCTCAAGGAAGCTTATCTTGCTGGCCAGGATTGTTTTGGAACCAAGCAGCTATAAGATCTGAGCAGTGCCAAGGCCTTTCAAATTATAGCTGAGGCATGAGGTTGGGCTGAAATTTTGCTGACTTTTGGAAGCATTCAATGATCAAATGCAAAATATTGAATAAAACATTTCACACAATAAAATGTGAAATCACCAACAACACTTCAATAATGAATAACGTCATTGTAAACACATTTGAAAGAAATTTAACCTTTTTATATTCTTCCTTGCTGTGGTAAAGAATGCATTGAAATGCATGCATTTGCAGATCCTATGCCAGGTGGAATCTGCCACAGGATCTAGATTCCCCAGCAGAAATTTTGGGGAATTCCAGCAAACACTCACTTCATCAGTTGAGTTCATGCAGAGTCCAGGAATGGAACACAGACAGGAACTCTCCATAGAAGTTTGGCCAATAAGTTGCTGGCACTTAAGAGAATAAATGCCAGCATTTCTACATAAAATTGCTGGAAAAACTATCAAAATCTGGCCTATAAATGCATTTTCCATAGTTAAAATCCAGAATCAGCAGAAATACTCCTAACATGAATGGTGCTTCGGATTAGGAATTTATTACCTAATTCTTAGTTTAAAGTGATTTTCCAAATCTATGGAGACAAGTTTACTAAAAAACAGAATTGGTATTATAATTGTATATCTTTCCACTGCTGTTGAAGACCAATCTTGATCTTTAAAGTGTGTTTTTAAATCTTCTTTCCTCCATTATAAGTGCTGCCTTTAAATGCAATCTATCGGGAAGAAATTTTGACTTGAGAAATGTGGAAACAACCATTATTCTCATTCGAAAATTATGACTGGATAATTATTATATCTAGTTGATTTATTTCTCTATAATTTCTAAATTTTCTAATTGATACTGGTAATAAAATGTTCCAGAAAGATAGGTCCAGTTCCAGTAATCTACTAACTTTCAGCTGTTGGCTACAGCCTTCTCAAGTAACTGGTTGGATCATCATGGATCCTGGCTGCTCCCTAAATTCATTGCCCATGTTGCCTGCACGCCTTCACTTAGCATGTAACAGATAAGGTGACCTTGTGTATTTGAGAGGCAATCTTCAAAGCAGAGCAGCCTCCAAACTGAGTGGGCTTCAGGGTGCTATTCCTGAGGCCTATCCCACACATCATCCTTAAGTCCTTTGGAGGCTTGTCATTGTCAAAATCCTTTGGAATTGTGAGAGATGAGTAACGAGCAATTTCTGTTAAGGTACTTCTATTTCTAACAGAATGGTTCTTAAGTGTTCCTGGTAAAGAAAAAAAAAGAAAACTGCATTGGTAAAAACCCAAAATAAAAATGGAAAATTAACAACTTAGCAAAATTAGCATCTATGGAAAGAGAAACTAAATGTTTCAAGTTGGGGATGATTTTTCAGAACTGGAAAGAGATATTAATTTTTTTTTAAAGTGCATTTATGTTGCACAGAAGGTGATAGGAGGGATGGATAGATCAGAAGAGATATCCATAATGAGGTGAGGTCAGATCAGTTGGGTTCATAGTGCAGTTGGAGGTGAGTATGTTGTTCCCATTATTCTTTGCTAATCACAGATCTGGGAGATGTCCAGCAGTCCAGGCTATACTAATGGAAGGAAAACTGAGACTTATGGAAAGAATGGCCAATTCTGATGAAAATAGAAAAAGGGAGTTACTTATAGTTGGAGAATTTGATATTGAGTCTGAGATATTGTTACTCAAACTTGAATAGAGCCTCATGATAATGGGCAGAAGGCCAGATACAGGTCAGAGCAGGAGTGAGAATGAGTATTACAGTGGCAAGCAACAGGAAGCCCAGGGGTTGTTCCCAGAGGAGTATGATCCACTGATCATTGGGGGTTCAGAGGGGGAGAGGGTGAGCAACTTTAAGTTCTTGGAAGTCACTATCTCGGAGGATATTTCCTGGACGTAACACACTAAAGGCATCATGAAGAAAGCACATCAGCGCCTCAACTTCCACAGGAGTGTGCGGAAGTTTGTTATGACATTGGCAAATTTCTCCAGATGTGTGGTGCAAAGTGTGCTGACCGGCTGCATCACCATCTGGTATGGGAATGCCAATAACCCCCGAACATAAAGCCCTGCAAAAGGAAGTGGACACAGCCAGTACATCACAGACAACACCCTCCCCACTATCGAGAACACCTTCAGGGAATGCTGCTGTTGGAGAACAGCAGTAATCAACAAGAATCCACACCACCCAGCACACACTCTGTTCTCACTGCTACCAGCTGAAAAGAGGTACAAGTGCCACAAGCCTCACGCCACCAGGCTCCGGTACTTGTGTCAGCCCTCCACCATCAGACTCCTCAACAATAAACTAAATCTGGGACTCATTTAAGGTCTCTTACTTTTGCACTTTATAGTTTTATTTTCCTCTCTGTATTTCACTGTCAGTTTGTTTACATTTCTTTATTTGTTTACATGTGTACTTTGTGTACAGTTTTTTTGCACTAACAGTAAGTGGTAATTCTGCCTCGTCTGCAGGAAAAAGAAAGGAATCTTAGGGTTTTATGTGATGTCATGTATATACTCTGACAATAAATCTGAAATCTGAACTCTGCAAGCTATCACACACTCGACTTAGTTTTTTTCCAGTGAAGAGAAGACCACACTGTGAACATCAAATGCAGAATTCTAGATTGTAAGAAGTAAATCATTGCTTCACCTGGAAAGACAGTTTGGTCCCTGGATGGTGGAAAGTGAAAGGGCAGGAGTTGCATGTCCTGTAGTTGCATGGGAAACTGCCATAAGATGGGAGGTGTTTGGTAGAGACAGAAGAACTGACCTGCAAGTCATGAATGATCTCTTCAAAATGTTGAAAGGAGAGGAGTGTATGTATCAGGTGTTGGGATCTGGAGCTAGTGATAATTGTAAGGTTCATCAACTGAATGCAGAGGGTAGTGAGGTGGAAGATGAATGTATCTGAGAGCTTGGGCTCTGTGAAATAGAGACTTTTAAAATATGTTCAAATAAATCTAAAAATAAGTAAAATGCTTAACTTTAATTTAAAATTTCCTTAAAGTAAGTAGTATAAAGAAACTACTTGCATTCACTTACTTTTCTTCTGAGTTGATCATCTCATTCAAATTAGTAGGGCATGTTTGTATTCTACCCAGCCCTGCACGCTGCTCAGGACACCAGTAATCTACTGCTGGGTTCAATGGACTGGGAGATCAGCTAAGATGGCAATGTGATCTCCAGCTAATCTCATTTTGCTTGACCTAGTATATGCAGTCTGTGAGGACCTGAACTACAGGAGTTGGTTGATAGTTCCCCTTCAGATAAACTCAGAAGGCTTCATTGAACAGCTGGTGCACTGATACCATGTGAAGAGGAAGATTTTTCACAGCCTAAACTGGTAGAATGTGGTTGTCAGATGAACTACAGACTACAAAAACACCCCTGAAACCATGCATTGAGTTGCTGGCACTGCCCGGTTTTTTTTATTCTTATTCCTGCTACTGTTGCTGTCCAGTGTTAAGGTTGTGCTCTTGTACAATACAAAAACCAAATGTTTAGATGCCAGAAATTAAAAATAAAAATAAATGCTGGATGCACTCACCAACTTCTGAAAACAAAGCAATATTTTAGGCCAATGAATTTTTGTTAGGGCTCTGACATTCTAATGTTCAGATGGTGCAACATGCCATCAATAATGAAAAAGCAGGGATCCTTTCTTGATTGGAGCATGAACCAGAATTGCATCTTGAATATCTGCTCTCACTCTCTACTAGCTTGCAGTTATGAATGCAGTCAATGCCAGGAGCCTGCACAAGGGTTGTCTTTAAAGCGCTAATCATTTAATTCCTCACAACAGACCTTCAAATAAAAAATGTTTTATTGGAGTTTCACATGAGTTTGCACAATCTGGATACTCAGAGAGAGTTGGCCAATAGGTTTAAGAAAAGGTTGGCATTAAGTGAAATAAAAGCAATATATCCTTTAGGATAAAGCTCCCGCAGCTCTCTGCTAAAGGACAAGGAAATATATTCCCTTTGCCTTGAATAAAGATAATCTCTGATGTCCAATTTGAATAGAGTTCCCAAGATGTCTTCTTGGAGCTTCATGGAGGTGTGTGCAGTTTTTTAAAAAAAAGTATGTTGCATGTGTTTACTGCCATGAAGAATACTTTGGAGAGATTGGAAGTCTATTTCATCTCAATTGACAGTACTGTCCAGGAATTGACGCATAGCTGGATCTCAGCATGCAGAAGGTGACAAATCTCAGGTTTAGAAAACCTCAGCAACTTGAGGCTTTGCTCTAGGCCAAGTTAGAGCAATGTTAACAGAAGGTATATGGGGGCCAGGAACCTTTTACTCTTGCTGCTTTAGTCTCTTGGAAGGGCTGCAATGTATTTGGCAGCTTTTACACGTGCTCTTGAATTTTTGGAGGTGCATTGGTGTATTGTGATTGATATTGTGTCTGCATATTCTCCATGAATTGTGAATGTGTACACAGTTCATCAAAATACAATTCTGTATATACTTACTCCCAATAACATTGAGCTTTTAATTTTATCCTGCAATTCAGTTACCTAAGCACGTAAATAGAATTGCCTGTCCTATCTCTGTCCCTTTGTTCGACCATTTGTAATAAAATCATACAAATGATAGAAACATAGTGCAGAAACAGGCCCATCTAGTCCGTGCATACCCTGATACTCATCTATGCAATCCTATCCGCTGGTATTTGGCCTGTATCCATCTTCACCTTTCATGTCCAAGTACCTCTCCAAATATATATTTAAATTTTGCAGTTGTTTCTGTATCTACCACACCCTATTCCTCAACTAGTTCATTACAGATAGCCACCACTCTCTGTATGAAAGCCCTACCACTCAGGTTTTCTTTAAATTTCTCCTCTCCCCTTAAATCTGTACCCTCCAATTTCTCCCCTCCCCTTGGAAAAAGCTTCCATCTCTCTCTGTTCCTCATAATATTATAAACCTTTGTTAAAGTTCCTATATTTCAATAAAACTAAATTCAAGTATATGTTATAATCACTTGACATGAATGGGAGATGAATGTTTATGATAATGTTTATAAATAGAAAATATTATGTTCAATAAATAATTCTGTTTAAAATATTTGTGTAAAATTTTATAATAAATGCTTCAGATTTTAGTTCACATTTCATTAATTTTAAAATTTGTTTTTTGAGAAGAAACAATGTTCAATACACCATGTTACACAATCTGATAGAGAAGGCAAATGCCACTGCCCTTTATTCTATATTCCATTTAATGAGTCCAAGTGATAAATGGTAAGAAAGGTAATATCATGACTATGGTTTAATCAAGTCTTACTCCCTCCAGTGTGGATCATAAGGTAGGCTTTTCATATTTTTGTTTCTAGAGGCAGTTTGCATCAGACAGCTTGATCCCTGGCGTGAGGGTATGTGCCCTTGGACTACATCGTGGAAGCCAGCACCATGCAGTCCATGGGCATATACACTTGCCTCAAGGCTTTGTTCATCATGTTCATCACTTCGCTGCATCGTTGGAACCAGATAATTCACTGATATCCCTGAATTGCTACAAGATCCACTGATGGCACTTCTCTCCTCTTTCTACAGGGCTTCATAGGCCCACCAGGGTTAATGGGGCCTTCGGGAGCAAATGGAAAGCAAGTAAGTCTCTCTAGCTTTCATTCTCTGTCCCTCTGTCAAATATAAACACACAAGTAATATTCACAATCAGTCTTTAAAAATGATTGTTGTAAATTACACTTACATTGGAAAAACTTTGAGATTTCTAAAAAAGAAACTAATTTGCAATCTTGTATCATTATGATTATCCATAAACAGCACAATTTTAAATTCTATTTTCTTATAGCTTGGATATTGACCATGGTGTTTCTCCTGTATGTTGCTTTGTTATTACTTAGTGTAAGGTAAATATATCCACCAAGTTGGAGCAGGGTCAAAGAATAAGAAGGCATAGAGAGGGAGGTTTAATTGAACAATAGGCTTACATCTTTGTTGACTACAAACATTTTCCATCATCATGTGCTGCTTTTGGTTCAGCCACAATCAAGTTTAATCACTTTGCGGAACTTAATCCTTTTATAGTGGATGTGAGCTGTCTGTTTAAGACAAAGCTAGAAGGACAGGATAACTCTCTTCCTGCACCATCATTTCTATCCTTACTCAATGAACCTGTGGTTCTTTGCCATTATTTTTCCAAATGATTCTGACAGTGCTATTACATTATAAAAAAGATTTGATTTATTTATAACTTTCTAAGTTGCAAAGTATCTACTGTCAGGAGTATACTTATAGCAATGTAGTCACAAGACAAAGCAATTAAACTTGGAGATGATTGAGCAAACAGAATTTGAACAGGACAAATAGAATAGGAGATTAAGAGAAAAGAGACTTTGCAAGTATTTAAAAACAAGCAAATGTTCTTAAAAACTTAATCAGAAACTAGTGGAGGTCAGCAAACAAATGGGTATTTGATCATTGAGGTGGTGCATATTACAGTGGAGGCAGTATAATTTAAAATGTAGCATGTGAATATGGTGAATGTGGAAATGGAGTAATTATTAACACTTGTGTGCTCTTACAATCGATAAACCAACAATATATCAATCACGTCCAAACAAAATTGTAATATGATTAGATTGGAATTCATCCAACAATTTCTCATTTAATCTAAAAGCAAAATTCTGCAGTTCTGGAAATCTCCAATAAAAACAAAGTGTGCTAACAGTAACGTGCTAGTTTGGTGGTTTTGGACAGGCAGATCCATGACACTATTGGATGTTATTTCCACTTAATACCTGAACAGATCTTTTTTCCTTTCAATATTTTTATTACTAGGTACATGAGAATAAAATAGAATATTAACAAATCTTATAGAATAATACAGATGATTTTGTAACCTTTGTTACATCTAAAAGAAATTTTAAAAAATACTAAGCCACTATTCGACTTATCTAATCCCACCCTTCAGAGGCTATTAGCTTAACACGGACAGACCACTTCTGATAATAAAAATAATAAGGTAATCAATGGGGTTGTAAACCAGAAAATAGTTAATTTTACAAATTCAAAAATAATTAAGAAAAGAACTCCATAAAAAAAAACAACGTTGATATTCATTTCAGTCATGGAACATTTACATTTTTCCAAATTCAGACATGCCATCACATCAGACAACCCTTGATTATGAGTGGGAGGGACAGCATCTTTCCATCTCATTAAAATGGCCCTTCTTGTGTTAAGGGAGCCGAGGGATTGTGAAGCAGTCAGAATTAAAGCAGATGGCCCACTTATTCCAAAGAGAGCAATAAAAGGATTTGGAGTCAACTTAATGTTAAGAACTAAAGACAAGGTATGAAATAACTGTTCCCAAAAATTGGAAAGAGAAAGACATAACCAGAACATATGATACACTGTAGCTTCTTCAGTTATATATTTATCATATTTAGAAGAATGATTAGAATAAAATTTAGCCAATCGAATTTTGGAATAGTGAGTTCTGTGTTCTTGTGATGCACTACTGCAGCAGGAAGCAGACACAAAACTCGAGAAAGACTGCACAACAGGCTTTATTCAGTTAAAAGTCTCTTCTACAGTGGTAGCTTTACTGGTGACTCCTGAGTGATTAGCTCGGGAGGGGCTGGCTCATTATCCCGGGCGGTTGATTGACAGCCGGCTGGGTGGAGTTAGGATTATTCAGGTTGGCTGATTGACAGCCGGCCAGGTGTGGTCTGTCCTCCGGTGGTCTTCCTGCAGGTACAGAGATCGTCCCCTGCAGTAGGCTAGTGGTGTATCACCATCTTCTTCTTTCTTCTTCTTTGGCTTGGCTTCGCGGACGAAGATTTATGGAGGGGTAAATGTCCACATCAGCTGCAGGCTCGTTTGTGGCTGACAAGTCCGATGCGGGACAGGCAGACACTGTTGCAGGGGAAAATTGGTTGGTTGGGGTTGAGTGTTGGGTTTTTCCTCCTTTGTCTTTTGTCAGTGAGGTGGGCTCTGCGGTCTTCTTCAAAGGAGGTTGCTGCCCATCGAACTATGAGGCGCCAAGATGCACAGTTTAACTGTATTAATGAATGTTTAGTACAAAGAGAGAATGAATGCACTCGTTTCAGAATAGAATTCCATGTAGTTTCAGAAAATGAAAACCTTGTTCCAAATTTTTAAAATTCTGTCCAGGGAACAATCCCTAGAATTTATAAGTAATTCATCAAGGCCAGGTACCACCAAACGGACTTTTAAGCTACTCTTTTTTTTGGACGTTATACAGGAGTCTAATACATTTTTCAACTCGTCAGTAAGTTTAAAAGTGAGCACGAGAGACAAATCAAGTGAGTTTAAATGGAGAGCAGGAACTGAAGCGCCAATGCCTTTAAGGAGAGCAGCTACTTTGATCTCAGTGTAATACTAGGAATGTATGAACTGAGACCACTGTGTGTTAAAAGGAGCACCGTAATTGGCACCAACTGAGCATGATGTTGTGTTTCCAAACAATCTGATAGTGGAGTATTGGATCTCCACTCTACTCAATTGGCATCATCCAAAATAGTTCAATTATTTATTTCTATGTCGGTGCTGTCTGACCACGCTGAATATATCCAGCATTTTCTATTTTGATTTCAAACTGTAAATTTGCTGGTTCAGATGAACAACCTGAAAATGAATCTTAGTTACAAATGCTATTAGATCGAATTTGGTACAATAATGGATGCTATGTTTCAATGGTAAACTCCAGGAGAGCAATCTGTAAAGAAAAAATAACATTGAACCAATAAGAGTACCAATCAGTTGGATCCTCCTTGAGCTATAATGTCCTCATTTTACTTAAGCTGTAATTTTTTTTCTGCAAATTGCATTCAAGGACAAAGCTGTTAAAGTGCTCAGCTTTCAGTTCAATGTAAAACCACCATCTTCTTTAGGTGGGGCCTAGATTTAGAGTGAAGCATTTATATAGTGTGCAGAGGATGAAATTTCTCATCTTATTTTAACACTTATTTGCTGCCTCAAATAATAATTGTTTAATTGTTCAAGAATTTGAGGAGCTGCGCAGATTTTTTATTTTTGTCACTCTAAGCATCTGTGCCTTTCATACTCCTCTTGGAAGGATTTCTTAAGATACTTTGGTCCTGACTAAGTAAAGCTTTATTCATTGGCTAAGTTGAGAATTGGTTGTGCTTGCCATTTTAGGTCAACAGAGAATAAAATTTGCAACTACCGATACTATGCAAAATGAAGAAAGGTTCTGACGTAGATTGCTTCAAAATACTGCAGAAGTGTACATATCAGTGAAATCTAATTTTCAAATTAGTATCCTCGAGGCTTCAACTGGACTGGCACACCTTGTCCCAAGTACATTGTGCAACTACTACAGTAAGACTAATGAGCTGATATCTGACTGGACACCTTGATGGCTCGTCATCTGCCTCACCAGGTGTTGTTTGCCACAGGCCCTTCCAACTCACTGGGAAAGTTTGTCATTCTAGCAGCACCCAAGCTTATTTGATTATGGGTGTTGTATTGTTTTTGTTATTTAAATATTCTCAAGGAGTTAAATGAAACAATTTGGGGATTGTTATATTTTACATTTAATGAGTTTGGTGCAAACCAAGGGAAACTGGGCATTTGATCATGTAAACATTTTTTCTTACTTATCCTGTGTCCACTACCATCACTTAACTTTACTAAAAATTCTGATTTTTTTTCCAAGTTTCGCTAATTAATTGAACTGTTTAAATTTCATGTCACAGTTGACATAGATAATAACTATTAGAATGTATTTGATTAACTATACTTTGCAATATGTTTGATTTAAAAGATGTTTTTAAATGATTTACTTATTTTTGTTGAGGCATTGGTGATATGTACTTAAACTGCTGCTTTTGAGGTATCTAATCAGGGTGTATATATAGCACACTCTGCCTGTGATGCCATGCACTGGTCTCACATCATTTAATATAAAGGGGAAGGCCTTGACTTTTGATAAACATGTGTAAATATGTTACCAAGCCTAGGTAATCTCTAAGATAAATAAAACTTTACACTTTGCAGACTAATTTTTATTTCTCATTTTTGCAGGGCATGCCAGGAGAACCAGGGAA
Source organism: Narcine bancroftii (assembly GCF_036971445.1). NCBI lineage: Eukaryota > Metazoa > Chordata > Chondrichthyes > Torpediniformes > Narcinidae > Narcine > Narcine bancroftii. The sequence continues at coordinate 187,862,042 of NC_091469.1, read as the reverse complement.
GAGGGGCAAGATGGGTAGGCCGGTAAAGATTTTCTCCATATTTCTCAGCTGTTCTATCTTTAGTACAATGATTTTCTTCCCACTTTCAAATCTTATTTTTTTCTGTCCATTTACTTTATATTTTAATTATTGTCTTGGATAAGATATGAAAGAGGAAAGAAAAATCACACAGAGAATTTACATATGGTTATATTATGTGCAATACTCCATGATCTTTAACACTTCAGTAACTAATAGTTTCTTCCTCCAGGTCAATTATTATGATTCATTTCATTATTCCTAAACAAGCTCCTGAAATCAAATTAATGATGTAATTACAGGATCAAGTTAATTACACTGATTGTACGACTGAATGATCCACTGTTTCAGCATGTGCAAATTTTTGGCACACATCCTTTATAAACGAAACTACAGGGGCTAGAGATAAGATTATATAAAACATGAGTATATAGTACTTTACAAAGCAGCTTTTGTAGGAATAAAATCCCAATAAAAAAACAAGACATTTTTATGAGTTCCATCCATAAAGCCACACTTGCATGTGCAAATATATTTTTCTTGGATAGGGATTATGGTAGGATCTGAATACAACTTTGGAATGTAATGAATGGCTCAGAACTTTTGCTAAATAGGAATGGAATATTATACAACTGTTCTATAGAGGGAAAGAATGGGAATTGAACATTGAAAGTCTTTTTGCTTTCTTCAAGTATTGTTTATATGGAATCAGATTTAACTGTTCTAAAATCCTAATAAGAATTATCACTGAGTATTTCCATTTTCTGAACTGAATCATAAAGATTCCATATTCATTCCAATCCAGTAATGTTATTGAATTATATGCCAAAATATAAGATGCCTTAGTATATTAAAAATACAAAAATTGTGATCCTAGTTAAATGCGTAACAGGGGTGAAGTCATCTTGGGAATTGATGCAAAATAGTTATCTGGAATTGGCAATCATTTCCTTTGCAACAAAAGTTGAGCAGACTGCCAACTCTTGAATGCTGAACAACTTTTTAACCAATTCACGCATTTGGCACAGAAGAGTATATTCGATGACTTGAAACAACTGATGGCCACGGTACTTCTTGCATAATTTGATTAATTACGTAAGAAGCAAAACAGATACCGTAAATGATTTCAATTACTCATTTATCAATTGATTAATGTTGTATTCAGTTGATGATGACCAGTGCCTGCATGTATAAGAATTTCGACAAAGTATAATTGAACCCTTCCCATTATCACAGTCGAATTAGAATGAGAGAAAAAAAAGGAGTTCCAATTAGGATACATGGTCAGTTTTGATGGCAGGGATTAGTTTGAATGAAGTTGTTGATTTAAATTGAAAATTACAGATACTCTGTGTGTAATTTGATTAATGCACTATTTTATTTCATGTGCTCAGATTGCTTCGTTGGGTTAGGCAGACATCATGTGGAAATTCCAGGCTTGTGAGCAATCCCTTTTTTCTAAACAATAGTTGCAGAGTGTAAGTCTGGTATTCTTCATCAGTCTTTGGCTTGGCTTCGCGGACGAAGATTTATGGAGGGGGTAAATGTCCACGTCAGCTGCAGGCTCGTTTGTGGCTGACAAGTCCGATGCGGGACAGGCAGACACGGTTGCAGGGGAAAATTGGTGGGTTGGGGTTGGATGTTGGGTTTTTCCTCCTTTGCCTTTTGTCAGTGAGGTGGGCTCTGCGGTCTTCTTCCAAGGAGGTTGTTGCCCGCCGAACTGTGAGGCGCCAAGCTGCACGGTTTGAGGCGAGATCAGCCCACTGGCGGTGGTCAATGTGGCAGGCACCAAGAGATTTCTTTAGGCAGTCCTTGTACCTCTTCTTTGGTGCACTCTGTCACGGTGGCCAGTGGAGAGCTCGCCATAGAACACGATCTTGGGAAGGTGATGGTCCTCCATTCTGGAGACCCAGCGCAGCTGGATCTTCATCAGTGCTGTATAGGTAAATGCAGCCTTCGCTTGCACACAATTGCCTCGTTGCTATGTGAATAAGTTGTACTTAAAGTTGAATTGTAAAGGAGATAGAACATGGGACATAAACAAAAACATTGACCAAATGAATCAAATGACCTGCTTCAGTGGTCCTACCATCTAAGCAGTTGCTCTTGTACGTACACAAATTATCTGAATTGCTGCTGACTGTTCACACAAGAAGAGTGCAAAGAGGAAGAGTGCAAAGAGGAAGAGTGCAAAGAGGAAGAGTGCAAAGAAGAAGAGTGCAAAGAGGAAGAGTGCAAAGAGGAAGAGTGCAAAGAGGAAGAGTGCAAAGAGGAAGAGTGCAAAGAGGAAGAGTGCAAAGAGGAAGAGTGCAAAGAGGAAGAGTGCAAAGAGGAGGAGTGCAAAGAGGAGGAGTGCAAAGAGGAAGAGTGCAAAGAGGAAGAGTGCAAAGAGGAAGAGTGCAAAGAGGAAGAGTGCAAAGAGGAAGAGTGCCATCTCAGATAAATGCCTCACAAATATTGTGTGAATTTTGGTAAATACAATGTCCACCTATGTTTAAAGGTAAGCCTTTGACAAGGTCACATCTCGGAGGTTAGTTCAGAAGGTTAAACGCTAGATATCCATGGAGAGGTTGTAAGCTGGATTTGAAATTGTGGGAGAAAACAGAGAGTGGTAGTGGATGGTTGCTTCTCAGACTGGAGGCCTGTGTCTAGAGGGGTGCTTCTGGGATCATTGTGGAAACCATTGTCGTTTGTCATCTTTATCAATGATTTGGATGATAATGTGGTAAATTGGATCAGCACGTTTGCAGATGACACAAAAAGCATTTTCAGGTGGTCAAAATCCCCAATTGTAAAGCCACATATTATATGCGGCTGTCGGGAGACCACTTGAAAGCGCAGGAGACGTATGTGAGGCGAACTTTGTAACCCTCCTTCGGGAGGAATAATCGCCGGAGCACTGAGGTCCCCCCCTGCCACCTGAATGCAGCCACCTGAAAGAGGCTGCTAAGGAGTGAGCACCTGACAGCTCCCCTCCCAACTGCCCCTGTCCCCCAGCTCGGGACGTCAGGGCAGGGGCAGCCAATACGGGCTGTCCCCACACTGATCTCACTGCCCCATGCTCTCCCCACAGCCCTGTATCAGTCCCCACACTGTGGGGTGGCCGGCGCGGGACGACCCCACACTGATCCCACTGCCCCGTGCTCTCCCTACAGTCCCGTGTTGATCCCCACACTGATCCCGCTGCCCCACTCTCTCCCCATAGCCTCATGATGGTCCCCACATTGATCCCATGCCCCATGGTCTCCTCGCAGCCCTGAATCAGTCCCCCCACTGAGGGGCGGCCGGTGAGGGCTGTCAGTGATGGGACAGCCGGCACGGGCTGTCCCCATACTGATCCCACTTCCCCGCTCTCTCCCCACAGCCCCATGTCGATCCCCACACTGATCCCACTGCTCTGTCCACTCCGACCACCCCAGCACCCCGTGCTTGCCACCCCATCGCTGACAGCCCACAGGTTTAGGAGAAACATGAAGGGGAACTTCACTCAGAGTGTGGTGGGAGAGTGGGACGAACTGCCATTTGACATGGTGATTGTGGGCTAGATCTTAAATTTTAAGAATAAATTGAATAGATACATGGATGGGAGAAGTCTGGAGGGTTATGGAATAGGAGGAGGTTATTGGAACTAGCAGAATAATGGTCAGCACAGACTTGAAAGGCCAAATGGCCTGTTTTCTGTGCTGTAGCGTTCTATGGTAGATTCTCTGCCTTTTTAATATAAAAGTTAATTTTTTTTTAATGGAATCATAATTACTATGATATTTTGTTCTGTCGTTAATGCAGTTGTGGATGATAGTGAATCTTGACTGCTTTTTAATTATTAAAGTTTATTTACAGCATGGTAGAAGCCAATTCTGGCCATTTAACCCCATGCCACCCAATGACACCAATTTAACCTACAACCCTGTACGTTTTGGAAAACTGGGAGAAAACTGGAACACCCAGAGGAAACCCATTCAGACATGGAGAGAATGTACAAACCCCTTACAGACAGCACCAGATTTGAACCCGAGTTGCTGGCGCTGTAATAGTGTTGCACTAACCGTTAAACTAACTGTGCCTTCATCCTTCAAGTTAAATCAAAAACTTTGTCCAAATCAATCCTTGTCAACAAACTGACCATGTTCCCAAATGATGTGCATTTGATATAAGTGATATGTTTCATACAAACTAGAACAAATGGATTTGGAATCTAAATGATTATTTTCTTAACTAAATCATAAAGCTATTTTCACTAAAAATACAGTAAATGCACAATCTAGACAAAGCACAATATAGGTTTTATAATGATGAAATATAATAAATTGTAGCCACTGAAAATGCAATGGCTGTTGAACGTGAAATAAAGACACACACAGTTGCAAGTAATCAGATCTCATTTGCTCCGGTCATGCGCGTATTCTTTTAAAACACAAACCGCGCGTGCCATGTCATGACATTATGACGTCACATGCCAGTTCACTAGACTTTGGGGACTTGTAGTCTATCTAGTGCTGCTACACACCCCTCCCCATCCACCCCCAAGAACAAGCACTATAACCTGGTAGTTTTTGGGGAGGTCAACCCCTGCGTCAGACTGCTGGCTGTTGAATAGGGGCAATTTTGTCAACGTGGGCAGGTTTGAGCCTGTCAATAGTAAATGGCAGAGCTGCCCCACAATGTCCAAGATGCAAGTTGACCTCTTTCGTCTTACCATCTTATATGGTCCCTCGTATGCCACCTGCAAATTCTGTCCGTGTGTTCCTCTACATATGAACCCCTATTCACAGTGCTTCAGTTTGTGTGGTACAAAAGAAACATGTGATGATGGTGGTAAAGGGAATAATTTGCCTACAGTCTGCAGCTCTTTGGGATCTTCATCTTTACTGGATCGATGTGGAACGAATTCCCCTGGGACCACCAAAGGTGAACCGTATACAAGCTCCTCAGACGAAGTGTGAAGATCCTCTTACGGAGTTGTCCTCATGCTGAGCCACACCCATGGTAATTTATCTGCCTAGTTGGAACAGTCCAAACAGCCATTCAGGCTGATTTAAGGTGTCGATGGAATCATTCAACCATCCCGTTGGACTGTGGGTGATGGGCACTTGTATAATGAAGCCTAGAGCCAAGCAGCTGAGATAAAACATATAGAAGGTTCGTAGATTTTCGGCCAACCATCGCAGTCATTAATGACGGTTGGCCAGGGCATTTCCCAAGAATGTACAAGATGGGAAGTACATATGTGCATTGATTCCCCAACGCCGGCGATTATATTAAAATAAACCCAGGTAGAAGTGTCAACAGGCTGTCTGCCTGACTTGACATTGCCACATTATAGGAGCTGGTGTACTGAGATCTTTGCCATGGGAAGTAGTGTCAACAACAGAGGAGCTGGGTGCAGACAGCTGTGATGCAGTGACATTGAAGATCTTTTGTTGTATTTTCTTGCCAGCCACAGGACATCTGCCTCTGCAACTACTGCCCTGGGGTCTTCGAAAGAATTCTGCTATGATAAGTTTAATGTCTTCTGGCATCCTCTCCAGGAAGAGCTGTTCGAATAACATATCTGGCTGTTGGCCGTATGCCAGGCACATTGTGTCGTCCATTAGTTTGGACGGGGCGTGGTCATCCAACTTCTCCATGTGTAACAGTCTGTTGGCCCCTCTCTCTGCGGGACATACCATAAATTCGCAACAGGAGGGCTTTTAGAGTTTCATACTTGCACTCTCCAGGCTCTGATGGATCGTGCAGGGTATCACAGACTGCTTGGCAGTGGCTTGGTCCAAGGCACTGGCAAGGTGATAATAGCATGTTGCATCCACCTCGATCTTCCTGAGGTGAAATTGTGCCTCAGCCTGTCGAAACCACAGCTCTGGTTCCACCGTCCAGAAGGGCAGTAGCTTAACAGCAACAGCTGCAGTATCCATATGGTCCAAAAGCTCGTTTTGGACATGTCGGGGTCACCAATTGTAGCCATTGAAGACAGCAAGACAAGGATCCATACAAGCATTCTTGAATCAGTGGGCATCCCAAGCTAATACGATTGTAGATTATATGGACAGAATGTCACATAAGTGGCCACTATAGAAGAGCTTTCATACAGAACTAATAGAGAAGTTCGCACAAGGAGGCTAGAATAAATATTTCAAGGACTTTCTCATGTCATTCTTGAAATCTTTCAACATTAATCAGGTCTTCAGAAGATCTTGCTCATGAATATTCCACCCAGCGAAACCTTGTCGATGGCCTGAGGCAGAGCTGAAATGTCACCAGCGTATATCTTGCAATGGTAACATGTCTGTTGCTCAGTGTGCCACAGATGTTCATTAATGTTCTCAGAAATCAGACCAATCAATTATGCCATTGGTCATCTTCTCTCTCAAAGGAGGAACAAGAAAAAGACAATTATGATCATTTAAATTGGACTGTTGTACCTTCAGGTTGTCAAGAACATATTCTTGGATTGCTTTAACATATGTGTACCATTATCTGCCTTGTGGATATTCCCTTTGGAGCATCCTACAATTTACAATTACCTCTAGTAGGAGATCTACTAGTGGAGCATGTTTATTTGCTCTCGACTCAATAACAATTGTGGACTTCTTTGTCAATGGAAACAGTTCTTCTAGTGCTTTATCACGAATGAAAATGTTTGTGGATCTTGCATTAACTGAAATAATACAAAGAAACAAAAAAATTACAGAATCTTAACAAATATATATCACTTGATTTCTTTAGGAGGGCAATGGTATGTGCCATTTTGAAGGTATTTACAGTTGCAAGTGATGTGCTCTATGATATAATGGATTTAAAGGACATTCACTGGAATTGTGTGATTTGTTATTTTAATTATGAATTATTGCCTACTTTTTGAACTACATTTTCACCCTGTCAAAATTTATATGGAAGAAGGAAGATCAATTTAAGCATAATCCGTATTGTGGGATCTGGGATAAAGATTTTCATCTTTCTGAGATTTTAAAATCAACTCTGTTCCCAAAAAGACAAAATGGGCTAATTGTGTTATCTAGATTTCTCAGACTGCTGAGATGCAAGCGGTTATGTGCCAGACAACAGCGATAAAAATCAGCCCAGATATTGTTATACTTAAAATATTTTAAATTATTAATTAACAATGATATAACAATGATATTTACACTTCTCTAAACTTAACTAAATTTATCTATACTTATCTAACTTAAACCCTATGAGCGAATATACTGGTGTGTGTGTGGAATACCCCAAGGCACTACAGCTTAAGGCCCAATTCTCGGAAAGCAGTTCAAAGTTCTGTTTTGGAAATTCAGTGATGGCATGTGGGCTCAAAATTGATATGACACACAGGCTTTAGATGGTTGAGGCACACAGGCTTTAGACGGTTGAGGCACGCAGGCTTTAGACGGTTGAGGCACGCAGGCTTTAGATGGTTGAGGCACGAAGGCTTTAGACGGTTGAGGCACACAGCAGTTCATGAAGTGGCTGAAAGAGACCGAGGTGACAGAATGTTGATTAACTCATGAAACCCTTGTTGAGTTGCTACAATGAAGTTTTTTTGTAGACAAGTGACACACAAAATTCCCCTCTTCTTTGGCTTAGGGGACACAAAGTAAGTGATGCTCACAAAGCTTCCAGAACCATTTTCGTGGGTCAGCCGAACTTAAGTGGCTCTCACTTTTTTTTTACCATCCAAGTGCAGTATTTCTTCTGCAAGTAGAACCCTTCTCATGGGTCAGCTGATCAAATGTGACTTTCACTCTTTCTGGTCACGAAATGATCTTCTCATTCCTCAATAACTAACAGGAGGAAATCTGACAGTTTGTCTATAGCCACACAATGAGGCCAAGTTGGTTTCTCTTTCCCACAAAGGAGGTCGAAGAGCTCTTTACTCTTGTTCTGTCTTCTGCTTCAGGCCTTTTTCCACTCACTCTGCAAAAGTATTAAAGTTAGGAACATGCTTTCTATGAAACCTGCTGTTAGTTCATAGTCACTTTCCAAAACCTGCAAGGTTTGTTAAGTCTGTTCTCTTAAAGGGACAGTCCCACACAAATAAAATGAACTGAAAAATGGGAGAACATCACATAAACATTTTGGATAAGGCAAGAAAAATAAAAGCTTATAAAAAAGGATAAACTCTGCAGAAACCCCAAGTATATTGAGTGCAAGTTAAAGTTAAAAAGGAATGGGGAAGATATGAAAAGTGCATGAGGAAGTATTCTCAAGTAAGATCAAGAAGAAAACCCATAAATACAGTACATAAAGGAAAAGAAGATAACATAATGAAGAGCACAATATTTTGGGGGTAAAATATGTATACATTTCTAAATGAATATGATCCTTTCGGATTCATGGAAGAGAGAGATTACAAAGAGATTGCTTGTTATGACACAAAAGGCCATTGAGCCTATCAGATCCACAGCAACTCCAAACAGAATGATCTCAACAGTCCCATTTCCCCTCCTTATGTCCCTGTCGTTCTGCAACTCTGTCTCATGTACATCGATTCCCCTTTGATTCTTTTTCCCCTTACCAACCTGGGAAATTTATGGTGGGTGATTATGTTACCAAGTGATCTCTGGGACATGAAAGTAAACTAGAAATCAACAGTTGTAGTGGCTGCACTGATCTGCAAGAAAACTGGGTCACGGAGGCGCAGGCTGGCGTCACAATGGTCCTGGGAGGGGGGGGAGGCACAAATGATTATGGGGGTCATGTTGATAAGCTCTCGGGGAATTCCAGTGAAGTCATTTGGTTGGTTCATCTCACTCATAGGTTCCGTGTGGTTTTTCTTTCATTCATAGCACAGCACCCCGACCACAGAGTAATTATTAAGAGCATTGGCATCCTTAATACTGGGCAAATTGCTTAGCCCAGATAAAATTTATCTTGGACTGTTATAATAAACAAAGAGAAAATTAGTCATCCAGTTTGACCACAGGCTTAGTGCTGCAGAACTGGAAATCTGCTACCATTGTTAAAGTTGAAAGGGATGAGACAAGGACCTATACCCAACCAACTTAATATCGGTTATGGGAATTATTGGCAACAATTGAGCAGCAGTATAAATCAATAATAAAATGTAAAAAGTTAATTTGGGGCAGTCAACAATGATTAATTTCAATTCTGAAATTCTTTTAAGAAAGAAATAAAGAGAATTTTCAAGAATACTGGATTTGATGTAGTTTGCCCAATTTTGGCAACAGTCAGAAAAAGGATAAGGAGTCAGTCATCTGGCACATCAAGCCTGCTCTGCCATTCAGTAAGATCATGGCAAATCTGGCCAAGGACTCAGCTACATTTACCCACCTGTTCCTCTAATTCCCCTACTGCGCAAAAGTCTACCTGAAGTACCTTTAATGAGGACACATCAGAGAATTTCACACATTCAGTACTCTCTGGGAGAAGCCATTGCTCTTCATCTCAGTCTTAAATCTACTCAAATCTTGAGATCTTCACCCCTTGTTCTAGTCCAGTGGTTCTTAAGCATTTTTTTTCCATTCACATACCACCTTAATTCTCTCTTCTTTTTGCCTTGGTTTCGCAGACGAAGATTTATGAAGAGGTAAATGTCCACGTCAGCTGCAAGCTCGTTTGTGGCTGACAAGTCCGATGCGGGACAGGCAGACACGGTTGCAGCGGTTGCAAGGGAAAATTGGTTGGTTGGGGTTGGGTGTTGGGTTTTTCCTCCTTTGTCTTTTGTCAGTGAGGTGGGCTCTGCGGTCTTCTTCAAAGGAGGTTGCTGCCCGCCGAACTGTGAGGCGCCAAGATGCACGGTTTGAGGCGAGATCAGCCCACTGGCGGTGGTCAATGTGGCAGGCACCAAGAGATTTCTTTAGGCAGTCCTTGTACCTCTTCTTTGGTGCACCTCTGTCACGGTGGCCAGTGGAGAGCTCGCCATATAGCATGATCTTGGGAAGGTGATGGTCCTCCATTCTGGAGACGTGACCCACCCAGCGCAGCTGGATCTTCAGCAGCGTGGACTCGATGCTGTCGACCTCTGCCATCTCGAGTACTTCGACGTTAGGGATGAAAGCGCTCCAATGGATGTTGAGGATGGAGCGGAGACAACGCTGGTGGAAGCGTTCTAGGAGCCGTAGGTGATGCCGGTAGAGGACCCATGATTCGGAGCCGAACAGGAGTGTGGGTATGACAACGGCTCTGTATACGCTTATCTTTGTGAGGTTTTTCAGTTGGTTGTTTTTCCAGACTCTTTTGTGTAGTCTTCCAAAGGCGCTATTTGCCTTGGCGAGTCTGTTGTCTATCTCGTTGTCGATCCTTGCATCTGATGAAATGGTGCAGCCAAGATAGGTAAACTGGTTGACCGTTTTGAGTTTTGTGTGCCCGATGGAGATGTGGGGGGGGGCTGGTAGTCATGGTGGGGAGCTGGCTGATGGAGGACCTCAGTTTTCTTCAGGCTGACTTCCAGGCCAAACATTTTGACAGTTTCCGCAAAACAGGACGCCAAGCGCTGAATAGCTGGCTCTGAATGGGCAACTAAAGCGGCATTGTCTGCAAAGAGTAGTTCATGGACCTTAATTGACTTTTGACTTTGGCTTGGCTTCGCGGACGAAGATTTATGGAGGGGGTAAAAGTCCACGTCAGCTGCAGGCTCGTTTGTGGCTGACAAGTCCGATGCGGGACAGGCAGACACGGTTGCAGCGGCTGCAGGGGAAAATTGGTTGGTTGGGGTTGGGTGTTGGGTTTTTCCTCCTTTGCCTTTTGTCAGTGAGGTGGGCTCTGCGGTCTTCTTCAAAGGAGGTTGCTGCCCGCCAAACTGTGAGGCGCCAAGATGCATGGTTTGAGGCAATATCAGCCCACTGGCGGTGGTCAATGTGGCAGGCACCAAGAGATTTCTTTAGGCAGTCCTTGTACCTTTTCTTTGGTGCACATCTGTCACGGTGGCCAGTGGAGAGCTCGCCATATAACACGATCTTGGGAAGGCGACGGTCCTCCATTCTGGAGACGTGACCCATCCAGCGCAGCTTGATCTTCAGCAGCGTGGACTCGATGCTGTCGACCTCTGCCATCTCGAGTACTTCGACGTTAGGGATGAAAGCGCTCCAATGGATGTTGAGGATGGAGCGGAGACAACGCTGGTGGAAGCGTTCTAGGAGCCGTAGGTGATGCCGGTAGAGGACCCATGATTCGGAGCCGAACAGGAGTGTGGGTATGACAACGGCTCTGTATACGCTTATCTTTGTGAGGTTTTTCAGTTGGTTGTTTTTCCAGACTCTTTTGTGTAGTCTTCCAAAGGCACTATTTGCCTTGGTGAGTCTGTTGTCTATCTCATTGTCGATCCTTGCATCTGATGAAATGGTGCAGCCGAGATAGGTAAACTGGTTGACCGTTTTGAGTTTTGTGTGCCCGATGGAGATGTGGGGGGGCTGGTAGTCATGGTGGGGAGCTGGCTGATGGAGGACCTCAGTTTTCTTCAGGCTGACTTCCAGGCCAAACATTTTGGCAGTTTCCTCAAAGCAGGACGTCAAGCGCTGAAGAGCTGGCTCTGAATGGGCAACTAAAGTGGCATCGTCTGCAAAGAGTAGTTCACGGACAAGTTTCTCTTGTGTCTTGGTGTGAGCTTGCAGGCGCCTCAGATTGAAGAGACTGCCATCCGTGCGGTACCGGATGTAAACAGCGTCTTCATTGTTGGGGTCTTTCATGGCTTGGTTCAGCATCATGCTGAAGACCTTAATTAATCCCTTACTAACCACAGAACCTATGGCATAGGATGCGATAAGTGCTCTGTGGTTAGCAAGGAATTACTTAAGATGGTATATGAGTAGAAAAAAGGTTGAGTACCACTGTTCTAGCCTCACCTGCCAGTGGAAACTATCTCCCTCCTACTATTTTATTTATTCCTTTCATAATTTTGCATGTTTATATAATATCTTGGTCCTGAAAAATTGAAGCTATTTGCAGTGATCCAGTTCTGCCTCAAAATAAAGCACAAGTGAAATAAGATCCAGGACTTCCTGATCAATATGCTTAGTGCTATTTTTATACCTAGAGAAGTTACGATTAGGTGTTTAATTGTTATACTAACTGTATAGTAATTAAATCTTTTAATGTTCTGCTGACATAGGTTAAATTAGTGTTAATGCAAGTATGATAAATGTATCCACTTACTAGACCAAATGCCTTTGCTTTTGATATTCCAGAAATAATCCATTATTCTCTATAAGCATTTCAAATTAAACATGTTTTAATTATATACACCATTTATTATTGCTACTTTTTGAGTGAAATAGCCATTGTTTCTAGTCATGAACATTGAATGTTAACTGACCTTTCCACGACATGGTGCATTTGAGTTGATCCAAATCAGTTCTTCACCAATGTTTTATTGAACTGAGAATAAGGTAGCTTTACTGTTTCTCTCCCCATTTTCCCCCCTGTACCATGTCTTTTTGTCTTGAGACCAGTAATAATGATTTCATTATTACCAGAGTCTGAGACCAGGAATCAGAACTGGTCGCGTCAGAAACTTTATGATTACATGCCACACAATTCAAACATAAGGTTGAAATCTTAGGAAACAGCTTTTTGACCTTATCAGATTATCAATGGAGACGCTTTCTGTCCAAGCCTTTGTTCTTTCTATTGAACAGCAGATGAACCAGAATTAGTTTGGATGAAGGTCTTTTTTTTTCTCTCTTGTGTAAGATTAAGAGATATTCATAGATACAATACCTTCTTTCTCCCTTTTATAGGACATTATTCAGAAACTTCAAGGAGATGGAGGCAAAAGTTATTTTCTTTTTTCTGCACAAAGAGTATTTCAGATAGTCCTTGAATGTGTGGTTAAATTTGGTCCTCACCCAGGGAGAATTCAATCCTATTTTTGGATGAAAAAAAGCACAGAGGTGGAAGACTGCCATAATTTCCTGGACTCTTTTCCTGGCCGCTGAATTTTACTCTTTCTTCTATCAGGCATGTGCCCCAGAGAAACAAATACCAACAGGAAGAGGCAGAAAAGGAATAGTTTTTTTTTAAAAAAAGAGTCTGAGATGGAAGAGAATATTAAAATTGAGTAATAATTAAGATGAAAGAAATAATAACAGAGACATTTAAAGAATGCAAATGTCTGAAGAATATTTACATATGAAACAAAAAGCATTGAACATTGGGAAACAGGAATTACATAATTGGGAATGAAATCAATGCCTTTAAATATTCAGCAATCAATTTCCTTTAAAGAGTGTATAATTGTAAATCAGAGTTCTCTTGGCCGTCCTTATACAAGTATAACATAACAAAGAAAAAAATTATTAAAAATTTGAAATAAAAATAGAAACCATTTATTACAGCTAATCAGATGACACTTGTGATTCTGTACACAAAGTGAGGTGCCACACGACAAGGTGTGCTGATCGGGAAATCAAGGATCATCTTCAATTGATGCTTCATTTGAATGTTGCTCACACACACAAGACTTTTCCATTTAGCAAGTATAATCACTTAGCATCACCTACAGTGCATGATAAAAATAAACATATACAGGTATCTTAAAAACATTTTATTTGACTCTGTTAATTATTCCGAATAAATAAAATCACAAAAAAAAATTCTATTTAACAAGCACAATCGCCTTACTAGATCTTATTAGTAAAATCATTGGTTGCCCAGATGTACACATACCAAAAATAGAGGGTTACTGAAATCAGACAGTAAATTCTGGAAATAAATACTCAAGAGGGTCAAGAATTATCTGTGAAGAGAAAAACAATTAACATTTCAGGTTGATACAATTTCATAACAAATGGGAAAAAATAGGGAGCATATTTTCCCTTATTGAGGTGTGTGAAATGAGGGTCACTACCTCAGGATCCAGGGCAAGACATTGAGGAGAAATTTCATCATCCAGATGGTGGTACCCCTTTGGAATTTGCTCCCACAGGGTGCAGCGGAGCCCAATTAGTGACTATATTTATGAAGAAGGTCGATCCATTTCTCGATGTAAAACAGCACCAAAGTCATAGAAAGTGAGCTGAAATAGAAAATTGGGACGAAAATCATCCTAGACCCTATTAAGTGGCTGAGCAGACCTGAATGGCCTTTTACTGCAGTTATTTTCTCTCTTGAGAGCAGGTTTCCATCACCAGACTCCTTGGTTTGGTACTTGTGCTGATGGTCCTCTCAGCAAATGAGGCTTCACAGGCATTGTGAAGACCAATTCCTATGCAAGTCATCTGCATTACATGTAAGCCATGAATGCAATGAACAATATGAAGCTGCTTCATATATGATAAACTCTGAGGAAGACAGGAAGGAAGATCAAGTAAAATCAATAGTTTATAGTTAATCCATCATTATTCCTTGCAGCTGATGTTTTAAAATTTTATTACATGCTAAATGTTGTACTGTATGATCTAGTTTATAGATAATGAGCCTTTATTAAGGCATATGTATTTCATTGCTTTAGTCCCAAAAAAAAGTTGTTTTTCATTTTAACTCATTAAAATCAGTATACTTTACCAAATTAAGTTTACAGACCTACAAAACTATATTTATATCACTAATTACTCAAAGGATAATATTGCTTTTGAAAGGCAGCATATATTTGCAGCTATAGTTTTTTTTAAATCGGGAAACTGGCAGCAAGAGTTTTAGTTTTTGTTCCGCAGGTATTAACTTACTGCAGGGTTTAAGAACTAGATTTAAGAATGTAAACAAGAGGAGGAAATTCTGGGCATTTCTGAAGTTTAGTTTATGATTTTTTTTCCTTCCTTTGAAAAAAAGAATCTGTGTTTGCAACCTAATTTGCTATGAATTGTTCCATGCAAAATATATGCAGATTATGTAGGTGGTACTTTATATAATACTTCTGTAAAATACATGAGCCCATCAGAGAATGCCACCTAAGCTTATTAGTCGCTCAAGACTGATGAATTTACTCTAACTTAAAGCAACAATTTTAATGTAATCCAGTTATTTGCATGTATTCCTCATAAAGATCAACAAAAATGATTGGAAAATCTCAGTTTAACATGGGCTTATAGTTTTCTTATTTTTTATGCTGATTAAATGTTTTCCTATCTGCAGGGATTTCCAGGAAATTTTGGGGAAAGGGGAATGCCAGGCTCCGATGGAAGTCCAGTAAGTACACATATGTGCTGTGTCATTATGGCAAATAGTTTATTTACTTTTTTATTCTTAAATATAATTTTGCATGTTTGGAAATCAAGTACTTGGTTAATAAGACATTGGGATTTTTTTTGCATGTTGGTACATTATTGACCAGGCTGAGATACAAGTCACTGTAGCGTCAGTGCAAAATTAAACTGAATCAGTCTTTGGTGTGGTGGAACCAATTGTTGTTGCTCATTCAACAAATATTCTCCAGGCTTTATACAAATAGCTTCCTGTGATGTTTTAAAAAAATATATTTATGTAAATAGGATCTATGTATAGCCGACTCTATTTTGCACTGGGAAAGATTTGCAAGAAATCAGGCAGTGGCTGTCTAAGTAAACAACAATTGCAGATGTTGGAAATTGAAAACAAAATCAGACAGCATCTGTGGAGAGAAAGATGCTATCAGCATTTTAGATTAATGACATTTCATCAGAATTGAATGTGTAAAGTGACATTTGCAGGTTTATTATTTCATAAAGTGAAATAATAACTTTTAAAATGTTGTGTATAATTTTGCATAAATTCAAAATTGTCTCACCCATCAACAATTAATAATTGTTTTACTTCTCCACCATTTATAAATCTTGATTCCCTTTTTGATGCTGAAGTTCCAGCCATTATTATTGGCTGTGATCCATATTTTTCTTGCTGGTAAATATGAGATGCCAAAAGAAACTTCTGATTCCTTTTCCAAAAGGGAATTTTTTTTTAATTGCCAAGAATATGGAACTAAGTTTATTTTAAGGCTATGATAATATCAGTTTGCTCTACATTGGGTCAGCGGTTAATTCAGCTTAGTCACCACAGTAATGTGATGAACCATGCCACAAATCACAGGGTAATGTTGGGTAAATCACAGTGTGAATTTACTATATGTTCTTGGGGTTCAGTAAATAAAGGGTCTCAGTAGCCACCATCCCAAGCACATTGCTATCTGCAACAGACATAGGGAAAGGAAATTATGTACATTGTGAAGTTTAGGACTTACCCAAAAAATTTCTGGATCTTGTACAGGGACTAAATCAGGAAATGTAAGTGATTTACCACTGTTTGGGAAAAAAAATACAATGGAGTGGAATCACAGAGGTTCCTAATGCATATTTTCATTGTGTACTTGTGTACTCAAATTTGAGGTACTAATTCCTGGTATCAGAATCGTCATCAGTTTCCCACTCATTCATGAAGAGCAATAGGCAAGTTAGCCATTTAAAACCTACCCTTAACTATAATGATGCAATGCTTTTGAGACTCCTGGAGTTGGTTGGTTGGTTGGTTGGCTGGGTCAGAGGATATGATGAAGTGAGGATCGGGATAGGTGAGAGCTTTAGCTATCACAGTGCTGTGGGTTCATAATTGGGGCCTTGGAATAAGGTTTCATTGAAAGTCAACAAAATCTTTTTGAACTGATGGTTTAGTCAGGAGATGGGGCTATAGGCTAATCAGGAGGTGAAGGGCAGAGGTAGGTAAAGGGACGAAGCTTATATGGGATTCCTTTTAGTATTTGTTGCACTTGGGAAGGCCAGCAACTGATGGTTAATTGTTATTCCAGGATCAATATATGTGACATTACATCAAGTTAGTAAACTAATGTAATTCATACAAAGTGAAATAACTTGAAGTATTCATCAAATTTTCTCATGAATTGTTAATCAAGACCAAAGAAATTGTAGCTGCTATTTTGTTACTTACTGGACGATAGAACTTCAGTAGTGCAGTGATGAGATTACTGGATAAGCAATCAGAATTCTGGTCTATTGAATCAAAGACATGAATCTGAACTTCTCCATGGCAACTGGAAAGTTTAACTTCAAGAAATTAAATAAAACTGGATTTTGGAAAAAAAAGCCAGTTTTAATAATGGTAACCAAGAAACTACCAGGTGTTGTTTAAAACCCATTTAGTTTATCAGTGTCCTTCAGAGAAGGAAGTCTGCCTTCTTTTGCTGTTGTGACTTTGTAACATCACATCCATCACAGTAGTTGATTTTTAACTATTTTCTTAGTTCTAGGTCATTCACATGGTAATTATCAACAATAGCAAATCCTGTTAATAAATAAATTAAAAAAAAATACTCCACTACATTCATTATAGAGGCCAGTATTTTTGTACAGAAAATGGTTCTGATTACAAAATAGTGCATTTATCTTTTATTTATCTCATCAATTTTCTTGCTGCTTCGGCATGTGCTTGACTCTCTAAAGTTCCCCTAGTTCAGCGGTCCTCAAACTTTTTAGATCATCCACCCCTTCATGGAATACTTGATCCCTCATCAACTCCCTCATGGAATCCATGTGCTGGATGGGAGAGGGGGATCTGGCGGCACTGGTGGGGGAGGGGGTTGTTAGCATAGGTACCGTATATCCTCGAGTAATAGTTGAATCCCCCTTTTTTTGGCCTAAAAATCCAGTGTTTTTTATATGATAGAAATATAGAAACATTTTGGAAGCCCCTTTCTGTTAACTGCCATTATTGGTCCATATTTAATGAATATGTTTAATTTTTGTGGAAAATGTGATTATTGAGTTTGTAGAGCAAATGTATTTCCATATTGGTATATGGTGGCAGTTCCAGAACCCTTGTATCCAGTTTAGAATATGTTGCAACTTGCTAGGAAACTTGTTCCTGTGCTTACTGTCCTGGTCCTTTAATTTAGTGATGCAGCAGATGAACAGGCCTTACCGGTCCATGGGCCAGCACTGTGCAAATACAGCTCTGTAACCAAATAACCTATCAACCCATACATCTTTGGAACATCTTTTGATGTTAGAAGCCAGGAATTTGGAATATGATACTGACACCAATTGTATTTTGGCAAATTGTTGTCAGGACAGTCAGCATCCATCCTTTTATTTTAAAGTTGCAATACAAATGTGATTGGTCTGGTTTCAAGTCAGTGGTAACCCAACAGTGCTAAATGTTGGAAACAACGATGATGCCTGCTGCAAATCAAAGGAAGATGCGCATCATTATCTCACAATTATGTCGGGTGAATGCTTTTGACTATTATCAGTGCAAGCCTGAAGGCTATCGAGATTTTACTGCTACTATTCAGAGACTATTTCATTATCTGAAAAGTTGTGAATAAATATGTGATCAATCATGAGAGAAAATCCCCACTTCTGACCTTGCATTGGATGACCCTGAAGCAGCTGGGATAACCTTGTCAGGATCCCCTGTAGTGAGAAATGATTACCCTTCAACAAACAAAGAGACGTATAACCACAGCCAGAGGAGAATTTTTACATTCATTTCATGACTTGACCAGAAGTGTGGTTCATTCAGGAACACCAAACTGATCAGTGGTAGAGGCCCTTAGTCTTTGCTATATCCATTGTGTTTTGCTTACTTCTCTCCCACAATGTGTGAATGAATTGGGTGAATACTAGCAAACCACAGCAGGACAGTGAGTTGAAACACATGGAAGTTTTGATTGAAGATGGTTTCAATTGTGTTAGCCTTTTCCTTCTACTTATAATCTATTTGGCTCAACTATGAATTGTACAGTAAAATAGAGATTATCCACTTTCGAGCTACTCAGAAATCCCAAAGTTTCAGCATCTGGCTTACAGGCTGCTGAATCCTGCCCTTCCTTTAACTCACTGGGATCCCAGTTCCAATGCTCCCGTCCATACAATCCAGCCCCCATTGACTTGCTCCTTTCCCCTCAGCACAATCCTGGTTCCTGCGCTCCCTTCTACTTAATGTAGCTTAGGTTTTTGTGCTCTCTTTCATTCACTGGGATCCCTTCCACCTATCAGGGCCTCAGTAATTGCACTCCTATTCACCAGGGCCCTGGTTCCTGCCTTCTTTTAAATGTATTGCATTCTATTTTCCATTGAAATTGACTTGATTCTATTTCATACCCTCCCTCAAATCTTACTGTTTCGTATGCTGCTTGAAACTTACCAGGTTCGTAAAAAAATGTGTTATAGCACTGTGTAAGATCTTAAAGTAAGTGTATTGGAATATGGACAGAATAAAATTTGGTAGTCTGGAAAGTTTGCTGGTTTGGCATTACCCTAGTCCTGAGCATGCCAGATTAATGGAGTTTTATTGTATGAGGTAATTTTATTATTTAAAATTTAAAACTTAATTGACGCCAGCTTAAAATGGCCCAATGAAAATAATTTAAAAAAACTTACCCAAGGATTTGTCTTTAGACTTGGTAATCTCTGCAGTAATTTTATTTTTACAAGACTTTACCCTGGGACCTGAGCTTCAAAACATATTTACTTTTACATTTTTCTTTGGGTGCTGCTGCCCATTTTTACCTCCTTCTTGACATTGTTCTTGAATTCAACATTTTATGCCTAATTTAGTCACATAAACTATTGATTTTCGGGTTTTTTAAAAAAATCTCTGTAAACATATATTTTAATTTATTCAAGATTTTCTTTTTTTTAAATAATTCACCTGGATTTGTTTTAATCTTAAAATGTCCTTCAGTCCCTTCTCCAGTAACATGCATTCAATAAGTTCAGTAATGAAAAATGTTCCCAACATGTATGCCATGGCCTAAGCAATTCAATTTTAGGATTTTGTAGTGATTAGTACACCTGACACCTTTTTTGGTTTAATTTTACATTTTGGCTTAGAGCAAAACTTATTAAAGGATGTATATATTTCATCCTAATATTATGATTCTTTTATGTTTTCAACATAGATTTTTGCATACTGCATAAATTTAAGGATATACTTTAATTTCTGTTTACAGTTAACTTTTCAGAAGTTGTGAAAATCTATTTAAAGATTTGTTTAAGTTAATTATGGATAATTTTCTGGACCTGTGTTTTTTTTTCACAGAAATTTTGATGAAAGTTCAATGACCCATCTTTTCTTTTTTTCTGAATCCAGAGTGGCTTGCAACAAAACCTTCATACTTAAAGCACAAGTTGCTAAATTTATTCCTATATTTGCAGAGTAAAAACTGCACGTAATATTTGGCCCCATGAACGAAAGCTATATATCAATATTGACGGACTTGTTCGTTGTTGATCTTCTCCTCAACCTTTAGTTCAGATCAGTGCCAAAATCATCTTTACACCTTTGCGATGCGAAGAGGATGATCTCACCTCCTGCAAAGAATCTGCAATTTAAAACTGCATTTGGGATTGAGATAGGAGAATATCCACCACTCACTTCAATGGTTTCAACCAGCTTCCCCCCTCCCTCCCCAAAAGAGTCACAGGCAAGTAGAGTGTAGAAATACGCATGACACCCCACTGAATCTGTGCCAACAATTACATTTTCATTTTAAAATCAATCTTATCTTAACCTATTTTATTCTTTCTACCTTTTCAACCTTACCCACCCCACAAATTCTATCGCTTATCTGCATACTAGGGACAGTTTGTGATCACCATTTAACTACCATTCTTCCCACATGGTGCAATGTTTTTGGACATTGGTAGGAAACCAGAGCACCCAGGGTTCAAACTCCACAAAGCAGCACCAGAATCAGTATTAAAGGTTGCTAGTGCCACAAGGCAACTGCTCTACTAAATGGTGATATTGAGTCATCTACTAGAATCACTGCAAGAATTAAGTTCCAGTGACAAGCAGCAAACTTGCCTAAAAAAAACAGAGTATCCTGAGGAAAGCCATGGGATCACAGGGAGAACATACAAATTCCTTACAGGCAGTGACATATTCAAACCCGGGTTGCTGTAATAGGGTTGTGCTAACCTCTGTGCTAAATGTGGCAAATTTACAACATCCAATTCACTATAATTGCAGTCAGAAGGCCCTTCATTTTCCTTTTGTAAAAATAGTAAAGAAATAATTATTTGGAAAAGAAATCATCAGTACCTTATCTGAACATACAAAACAACAATGTTATGCATTATTAACAGCTCTAATCATTACCTGACCACTAATTTTGTTTCTTCCTCCATGATGCTGTCTGGTCTGTTGCCTAGTTAAATTATTTTCCACTTTTAGATCAAAACGTGTTTTTTTTCCACAATGGTGGGAGTTTAATTTGCTTGACAATTGTCACCCTCCTTGTAACCTTCGACAACCTTCAGCTCCATCCATAACTCCTCCAACCTTCGTGTCATCCATAAACTTACTGACCACTCCTTCTGATTTTTCATCCAGGTCATTTATAAAATTCACAAATTGCAGAGGTCTCAGAACAAATCCTTGCAGTACTCCACTAGTCACCTACCTCCAGGGAGAATACTTCTGTCCATACTTGCTTCCTACAAGCCAATTTTTTATCCATACAGCCAATTTTCCATTGATCTTGTGGCTCAGGACTTTCTGAATGAGTTTCTCATCGGGGACCTTGTCAATTGCAGTACTAAAACAAATGTAGACCACATCTACTGCCCTACCCTCATCAATTTATTTTGTTACCTCCTCAAAAAAACTCAACTAGACTCAAGAGCTATGACCTTTCCTTCACAAAGCCATGCTGACTATCCTTGAGTAGACTGTACTTCTCTAAATACTCATAGATCTTATCCTCACCATTAGTTTATACATCACTGACGCAAGACTCACGGGTCTATAATTCCCAGGATTCTCCCTATTACCTTTATTAAACAAGGGGACTACATTTGCCATTTTCCAATCTTCTGGCACCTTCCCTTCAGCTAAAGAGGATTCAAAGATCATAGTTACTACTCCAGCTATCTCTTCCCTCACTTCCCACAGCAGCCTGGGATATATTGCGTCTGGCCCTGGGGACTTATCAATCTTGAATTTTTTTTAAGAATATCCAACAAATCCTCTTCCTTAATCTCCACATAGTCTAGAACACAGGTCTTTTTAATTTTGACTTCACTGTGATCAAGGTCCTTTTTTCTGGTGAATACTGACACAAAGTATTCATTTAGGACCTCCCCAACTTCCTCTGCTACAGGCGCACATTGCCTCTTTTATCCTTTAGTGGCCCCACCTTCATTCTCGTCATCTTTCTGCTCTTCACAAACGCATAGAACTCCTTGGGGTTCTCCTTAATTCTACATGCCAAGGCCTTCTCAAGCCCCTTTTGAGCTCTCGTAAGTCCTTTCTTAAGCTCCTTCCTGCCTACCATACTCTTCTCATAGGCCCTTTTTGTTTCCTGCTTCTTATATCTAACGTATGCTTCCTTTTTCCTCTTGTTGTCTGATCTGTTTCATCAGCTATGGTTCCCTTTTCCTACCATCATTTCCTTATCTCAGTGGGACAAACCTATCTTCAACCCTGCACAGGTGGTCCCTAAACTTCCTCCACATTACTTCTGTGCTTTCACCCTTAATCATCTGTTTCCAATTTATTCTTGCTAGTTCCTGCCTCATCCCTTCATATTTAGGTCTTTCCCAGTTAAGCACTTTCCCATTTTGACCGTTTATGTCTTTTTCCATAGCTATGTTGAAGCTCAGGGAGTTGTAGTCATTCTCCCCCACCAAGAGGTCTGCCACCTGACCAGGTTCATTACCCAGAACCAGAACCAGTATGGTCTCTCCTCTCATCGGCCAGTCCACATACTGTGTCAGGAATCCTTCTTGAACACACCTGACAATTTCAGCCCTATCTATCCCTCTTGCAGTTAGAAGGTGCCAGTCAATATTGAAATGTTGAAATTACCTTGTATTTCCCACACCATTCCAAAATCTGCCTGCTTTTCTGCTCCTCAGTGTCCCAAGGACTATTTGAGGGCCTGTAGACTACACCACAGTGATAGCTCTGTTCCTATTTCTGACTTACACCCACACTGACTCTCTCTGCAGCGTCCTCCCCTTCTATAGCCATGATACTATCCCTGACCAGTAATGGTACTCCCCACCCCTTTTCTACCTTATAATCTATTCTTTTTGAAACACCTAAACCCAGGTACCTGCATCAGCCAATTTTGCCCTTCCTGCAGCCAAGTTTCAGTAACGGCCACAACATCATAGCTCCACGTATTGACTCATGCTCTAAGTTCATGCCCTTGATTCTTAGAATTCCTAGCATTGAAATAGACACATATATGTTTTGTTCCCTGCCTGTCCTTTCTCCAACTCAGGGCACATAGCATCTACCCTAATCTCTGCACTCACATTTTGATTGTAAAGAGGGCATTTGGCTATGGGCCTTCATAAATCAAAGTATTGAGTATAGGAGTTGGTTTATGTTAAAATTGAATAAAGCATTGGTGAGGCAAAATTTGGTGTATTGTGTGCCGGTTTGGTCACCTAACTACAGGAAAGATATCAATAAGATAGAAAGAGTGCAGAGAAGATTTACTAGGATATTGCCCGGACTTCAGGAACTGAGTTACAGGGAAAGGAAGCATAGAAGAATGAGGGGAGATTTGATGGAGGTATTTAAAATTATGAGGGGGATAGACAGATTAAATGTAGATAGGGTTTTTCCACTGAGGGTAGGTGAGATACAAACCAAAGGACATGGGTTCAGGATGAAAGGAGAAAAGTGAAGGGGAACATGAAGGAAACTTCTTCATAGAGAGAGTGGTGGGGGTGTGGAATGAGCTGCCAGCTGCAGTGGTGAATGCAGGGTCAGTTTTATCATTTAAAAGGAAATTGGACAGGTACATGGATGGGAGAGGTATGGAAGCTATGGACTGGGTGCTAGCCAGTGTGACTAGCAAAAAAAAGTGGTTCGGCACAAACTAGAAGGGCTGAAGAGGCCTGTTTCAGTGCTGTAGTTTTCTATGATTCGGTCTATGTAAGTAAAAAAAATGCAATATAGAGTTCATAATTCAGTTACTGTTCCTCACTTCATTTGGATTAGTCTATGTCATTCATTTTTTAATTCTCATGCTTAAATCTAGCAGTGATTCTGCTAACAGAAATATCCATTCTGCCCACTTTCTGTATTTTACTTAGGATTTAATACTGGTTCTATTCCAATTTGCCATAAATCCAGCTCCTAAAAAAAGTGTTGGCTACTGGGTGGTTACAGTTATCTCTTTCACTGAAGTGTTCTTGCAGTCCCACTAGTGGAATCGAAGAAATCTGGCCTATACATAACTCTAGCCCACTGAAAAGGGACAACAAGCAAACCTCTGTTTGAAAGCTGAGTGGAAATAGCTGGGCTCCATTTATTTGTATGCCTTGTGTAGATGGGAGTTACAGATTACACTGGCTAGGGAGGGAACCTGGTCTTCCCCCTGAGTGTCTGCTTTCAGAGAACCAGCCACTTTCAAACTCTCATTTGTTTAGAAAAGAACCAATGATCTTGTGAACTTTGCTTCCAGGGAGAATTGGGAGCCCCAGGCCCTGCTGGCGTTCGTGGATTGGTTGTAAGTAACAAGCAGCCCTTAACTACTTCCCTGCTGTTATTTATTTTGTAGTGAGCTGTTTGCATTTGTGCTTTATTGTTGAAACTATGTGAAACTATGAAATAAAAGAATAATGACTCATTCTATAAAAAGCATAAACATTACAACACATAGATGATATTAATGTTCAGTGGAATATCATTAAAGATGTTGATGCTCCTGCTACTTAAGGGGTCAAATTATTTTATTAGCTAAGGCCCTTTGGTGCATTAATCCTTTGCTATTTCAAAGAAAAGGCATTTATAACTCTTAAGTTGCTTGCAGCTCCAAGGAAATTCCTATTATCTGGGGAAAAAATATTGCTTCCTTGATCTTTGCTTTCAGCACATACTGACTCAATAATGTATGTTTTGTTAATGTGATACTATATTAAAGCTATAAACTTCCATGCACAATTTAAACAAAAAATAAACACTTCCATTTCGGAAGGTTATTTTTTTTTTCCTGTTCTAACCACATCCCCACCTCACTACTATTTTATTCTTTCTTAATCTGTATCTTATCTCTGATTCCACTCCTCACCCCCCCCCCCCACCTTAACTGTAATCTTAGATCCAGTTGAATGGAAACAATTATTCTCACCTTTCCTAATTTATTTTGGAATTGGAAACAGTGAAGGAAACAACCTTGAAGTCAATTTTTCTTGACTGGGGAGATTCACACGGTTGCATTTTAGATAGTGCAAGATCGACCTTTAATGGATTTTTCCAGGTCAAATCATACCACCTACACCAACATATATTTATGCAACATGTTAAACTTAACCAAGTTATTTTCAGGAATGTCAGCTAACAAACTTTGAAATTATGTGACTGGATAATTAAGATATATGACCAAAACTGGTCAAAGTTATTGCTTTAGGGAGAATATAGGTGAAGAAGTTTAGAAAGGGGTCAGTGGGCTTAAGCAACTGAGAGCATTGCCATTAATAGTGCAATGGCTGAATTCAGGAAAGACAACAATTGTGGAGCCCAGGTATATTGGTGAGGACCCTGGTTGGGAACAGAACTGACCCTCCATCCAGAGATGAAGTCTGGATGACTCATAATTGATAGTAGACTGTTGGGATACTAATTGGCCAGATTGGATTTAGCTTATTTGGCATGGAGCAGGACATACCTGGGCAATTTTCCACCTTGGACCATCTTAATTAGAGGCATGGCAAGATCTGGACTGCAAATCTTCAGTACCATGCTTAGAGTGTTGTCTGGACTCATGGCTTTTTACTATTTCTTATCGTGACTGTTTCTCAATACCACTTAAGGTGAATCAAACTGGCTGAAGAATAGCTTCATAGAAACACCACTATCTGAGTGTTTCACTCCAAGTCATACACCATCTTGAATACATTTCCTTCCTTCTCCTGTAATAGATTTAAATCCTTGAATTTCACACCCAGAAGCTCTGGGAAGTATCTTCACTTGAAGTACAGTTCAAGAAGCAGCTCACCACTAACATGTTAAGTGCCATCATGAATAGGTAATAAATATAGGACATGCCTGTGATCTCCAGATCCTGAAAAATTAATTCGGACAAACATTTGACAGGTAGCAAAACTTGAGGCTTGGCTTTACTCGGCAGTTTCAGGGATGGGATTTGTTCTAGTTCACCCCAAGTACCTAGATACAATATACATGCCTAACTTTGGTACCTCCCTTGGCCTTATCAATCAAGTTTTCCATGATGTAAACGAGTGCACAGCATGCCTCATTTCGTGATTCAAACTCAGCAACATTTATTCCAGAATGAGAAGAAAAATCATGCATTCCAGAGCTAGCCAAGATGTTTATTTGAAAGCTTAATTTCCAAATACTCCTGAAATCATTTTTAGTTAGATACATGGACAAACTGCTCACTCTTGAAACCTCCATCAAAAATTGTGTTTCTACTTCTAGGGCCAATATATAATTAATTAGTTTATGCAAGAAATCAACATTGGTAGTATGATTCTTAAGATTCACCATTTGTTCAATAAGTTGCCATGGTGATTCTAACATAACCGAAGATAAGATTTTTCCCCTTTAATTTTGATGTATGTATCCTCATGTTAAAAAAACCCTTTGACAGCTATCTTATTATAGTTTTAATTTAAATTTGTTAAAATATCATTCCAGCTTTAAACATAACAGTTTAGAAAAAGATTCCAGGCATTTATTGTAACTAAACAGAACCTTTTGGATGTCAGATATTTACCAACACTGTTCATTTAAAAGCTATAAACATTTTAAAAGAGACTATAAGTCCTTTTATCAATGCATAGTGATTTTAATAAAGAGAAATTGCTCAACATATACAACCTTTTAATGCCGTATTATCTGCTGTTAAACTTGGCACATTTTGTTCAACGCTTTAATCTTACAAACTTCAAAGCAGAATTTTTCCTTATGAAAATAATGTGTGAAGAAAATGATTATGACTACAAAAACCACCATGAACTGGCAACAGTTTGCTGATTTTAAACCACCAGATTGCATCTTCCCATAACAGAATGTGCCAAAGGGTGTTTAGTGGACATCCATGGAATTTCATGAGTAAGGAAAATGTGTCAATAACACTCAATGTGTGCTTCATGAAATGAATCACAAAGTGAACATGCAGATATTAACTGGGAAGTTCATAGGTTGTTGCAATAGGAATACAAATTCCAAAAAGATTCAGAAAAGCATTTGTGTCCAGAAATTAGGCTAATGTAGCACTTTCTGCATAAATCCAGCAAAATCACCATTTTGCACCTCCTTTGAAGTCTTTGGACATATTTACTGTTTTGAAATCTTGTCCAGCAAGAAATCAAACTTGATTCTTCTTGTGGGCCATTCCCCTCAACATCACTGTTTCAATTACTTAATTATAGAAATAAAATCCAGAGATTGGTTGTCACTGATGACAGTTGCCACCTCTTACATTCATAATTAACTCACAATTAAGTAGGGCGTTGTCAGTAGAAAACTGTGTATGAATTAAAATGATGTAATTCCTCGCATTCTCCCACCTCTCTCCCCCCCCCCCCCGCCCCCCAATGAGGCATAATTTTTGAGTAGTGAAAAATTAAACCTTTTCACTTTTATGTTTCAAAAGCAGGATAAACAGTCTGCTTTAGCTCACAGACCCCTGAATCTGTGGACTTGAGCTAGCAATGCTCTCAGGCACTTGTGATCTCCTGTGACCACTGGATGTAATAGGTCTGCTTTATCTAATAAAATGGTCTCCTCTGATCTGATGTCAGTGAGTTGCACAGTTAGTGCACCAAAAATGTCTCAAGTTCAATTTCTGGGCAAAGGACCTTCCCAGACTGTCTATAATAGAAGTGAACACTGAAGTTTCGCCCACTATTGCCAGGTGAATTGTTAGATTATTTGGACTGAACCTTTCTGTCAATGAAAACAACTAAATGTACAAAGAAAATGAGATCAAGCAGATATGAATGGAATAATATATTGTGAAATAAATCTGAGTGTTTACAAACCAAGCAGGAAGAATGAGAAACAAGAATAGTACTTTTTTACCAAAATATTGAACAATAGATAAGCTGGAGAAGTGGACTAAAATACGAGGAAAATTAATCTTTGCTCACTAATATGCTAAATGTGCCCCATGCATTTGCCCCTTTTGGGTCAGATCTGCAAATATAAATCTATTAATATCAGCAGAACTTGTTATGTGGTGATGGACATAATTGTGAACAATATTCTTGCATATACTGTATTATGAATTAGCGACCAAAGACAATTTCACACCCTTTCTCTTCTATTATATAGATACAGAATCTTTATTAAACAAATCACAACTGGTGAAATTTTAGGCTATTACAATTAGAGCCCGTTATATTTTGTGGACTTTTAAGTACTCCACCTTCACAGTCACAGTCCACACAAGGCTTCAAGGTGGAACATTTAAAACCCTTGTTTTTAATCAAATATTAGTTTAAAAGAAGTAATTTTACAATTATTCTCTCCCTCAACAAATAGTGGTGTTAAGTAAATCCACAATCTACTGATTATTAATTTAGAAGGATTTTTTTTACACATTTTACCAATTTTTATAAAATACTTACATGACACCGTTTACGTAGCTGAAAGTCATTTTTGGAGTTGTAGTGTGACTTAAATATGAGGTTGGTACTTCGAAGTTGTCTTGAGTGATTGAATTCCCAATAACTGGCAGAAACAAAATCTCATCAACTTCAGCTCTCTGGCTGCAATATGAACACACAAATTCATCTCTTCTTTCATGGACAACTTTATAAAATCTAGTGCTACATCATGGAAAATCAATAATTTTCAGAAGAAAATGAAAATACAGTTTTAAGCTACTGCAAAGTTTGATTATGTGATTCCTGTTGCAGTCTGCATTTACCCAAGTTTTGCATTTCTCAAAAGTAGCATGCATGAAGGACATCTATTCTTCATGCAATGCTCATCAAAAGTGCTGCTTGGGAAAATTAGGTTGCTTTTCCATAGCAGATAAATCATATCCTGTTATCACATCGTTTTGGAAGAACAGTGTGAATCAAAGGGCCATGTGTACCCCAACACTGAATTCTACACTCTTCCACAAACTATATTGGTGCTTCCAGGTGATGTAGATGCATGTCCTACCACAGAAATCTATTGTCCACTCTCATTCTGCAAGATGTGCTGCATGAGCTGATGCTGTCAGTTCCTGAGGAAGGAGGGGAAAAAAAGATTCATGTCTGCATAACCCAGCCCATAGAACTAAGCTCCTATTTCCAGCTCAAGAAAAAATTATGCGACACTCAAGACTTTCTGAGTCTGCGATGATAGAACCTATGATCTTCAACAAGGAATAATGTATTCACTTTTAAGAATTTTCAGCAAATAAGTAAACAATAAAGCTGCTCTCATAAGCCCCCAATTGTCTCTGACTGCAAGTCCCTGATAATTAAACAATCAAAATTACATTTTTAAATTCACTAATAATGGAGAAAGAAACCTGCAAAGTTCATGATAAGGCTGACCAGAATGATTAATGTAAAGTATTACTGGATTCATGGCTGCCACTAAGTTGTAGGGAAACATTAGGATGAGCTCTTTTCTTGGAAGGGGTGCCTGTTGACTGCAGCATCTCAGAAAGAGGGGCTATGGTCAGTAGGACACAGGCAAAGGCTTTGCCTAAGAACTAGTGGTGGGATGAGAAACATTAACATTCTTATACCAATCTGCTCCTGCTCTCTATTCTTGTAGGATAGCAATCTGTTCCCAGGAGAATGAAAGCAGAGCTTAACTAGAGTGACCTGAGACTCCAATGAAACAAAGTGGTTTTAAATGGCCTCCACCCATGTCTCCATGAAAACGCAAACCTGCTGCATCAGCTGCTGTAATATTGAAGTGTCGATACTGGTTGGCACAGTTCTCCACCTGATTCCAGAATGAAAATGAGAGTCATGTGTCTTTGGAATCTCTTCCTCAAAACATGGTGGAAGAAGAGTTTCTTAATATTTTCAAGACAGAGGTGGACAGTATCTTGCTAGGCAAGTGGTTGAAAGGTTACCACAGTTGGACTGAGATGTGTAGTTCGATCAGGAATAATCTTGTTAAAGTGCCCTCCATAATATTTGGGACAAAGACATTTTTTTCTTTATTTGCCTTTGTACTCCACATTTTTTAATTTATAATCAAACAATTCACATGTGATTAAAGTGCACATTCCAGATTTTATTAAAGGGTATTTGTGTACATTTTGGTTTGACCATGAAGAAATTACTGCACTTTTTATACATAGTCCCTCATTTCAGAGCACTGTAATATTTAGTTTAGGACTTTGTTGCATATCCCTTGCATGCAATGACTGCTTGAAATCTGTGATTCATAGACATCACCAGGCACTGTGTATCTTCTCTGGTGATGCTCTGCTAGGCCTCTTTTGCAGCCATATTCAACCTCCTGCTTGTTTCGGGGGCTTCTCCCCTTAAGTTTTCTCTTCAGCATATGGAAGACATGCTCAATTGGATTTCGATTGGGTGACTGACTTGGACATTCAACAATATCCCATATTTTAGCTTTGGAAAACTCCTTTATTGCTTTAGCAGTATGTTTGGTATCATTGTCTTGCTGTAGGATGAAGCGAGCGCCGTCCAATGAGTTTGGAGACATTTGCTCAAACTAAAGCAAATATGTTTCAAGAGACCTCAGAATTAATTTTGTTACTACCATCATCAATGAAGTTAAGTGCACCAGTGCCTGACATGCCCAGGCCATGACATCCCCACCACCATGTTTGACAGATGAGATGGTATGTTTTGGATCTTGGGCAGTTCCTTTACGCCTCCACACGCAGCATTTGTCAACACTCTGTTACAAAGAGTCTCATCTATCCACAGATTTTTTTTTCCAGAATTCTGAAGGCTCTTTTAAAAATTTATTGGTAAACTGTAATCTGGCTATCCAGTTTTTGTGACTAACTAGTGGTTTGTCTGTTGCAGTGTAGCCTCTGTATTTTTGTTCCTGACGTCTTCATCGGACAATAGTCATTGACGTATCCACAGCTGCCTCCTGCTGAGTGTTTCTGATCTGTTGGTCAGCTATTTGGGGTATTTTGTTCATTATGATGAGAATTATTCTGTCATAACCAGTGGAGGTCTTCCTTGGTCTTCCAGTCCCTTTGTGATTACTGAGCTCACCAGAATGCTCTTTCTTCTTAATGCTGTTCCAAACGATTGATTTTTGGTCAATCTAAGGTTTGGTTGGATGCCTCTTGTTTTTCAGCCTCATAATGGCTTCTTTGAATTTCATTGGCACAACTTTGGTCCTCGTGTTGAAGAATGGAAACTGCAGACTCAACAAGTGATTAAAAGCTTAGGAGCAAGCCTTGCTCTCTTATACCTGCACTGATGAAGCAATTAAACATACCTGAGTACTCACAAACACTTGTGAAGCCAAATGTCCCAAACATTATGGTGCTATGTATAAAAAGTGCAGTGATTTCCAC